>NC_086103.1:103823177-104491559 GCF_963921235.1 Mobula hypostoma | reverse complement strand
CTAGCCAGAGTTGATTGGAAGGGGATCCTGGCCGGGAAGACAATGGAGTAGGAATGGCAGACGTTTTGAGAGTATCTGGACGATGCAGCAGAATTTCATCCAAGGAATAAAAAAACATAGCAGAGGGGAGGATGAGGCAACTATTGCTGCCAAGGAAAGTCAGAGACAGCATAAAAGCAAAAGGGCTAGATTAGTATTTTGCATCACTTTTCACAGTGTAAGATACCAGTAACATGGCAGAAATTCAAGAGACCTGAGGGTAGAGGAGGATGTAATGGCCCTTATGAAGGAGAAGGTGTTCGGAAAGTTGAAAAGGGCTAAAGGTGGATAAATCAACTAGTCCAGATGGACTATACCCTAGAGTTCATAAAAAGGTAGCTGAAAGGATGTGGAGACATTAGAAATGAAAAATCACAAATGTGACATGCCTTTTGAAGAAGGGAGAGAGGCAAATGACAGAAAATTATATGCCAGTTAGCCAGACCTCAGTGGCTGGTAAGATTTGAGTATTATTAAGAATGACATTTTGGAATACTTGGAGGTACATGATAAAATCAAGCGAAGTCAGCACAATTCTGATAACGGGAGATCTTACCTGACAAATCTGTTACAATTCATTGAGGAGATAACAAGCAGGTTAAGTAAAGGAGAGCTGGCGGATCATACTCGGATTTTCAGAAGACCTTTGACTTAGTGGTGCACAAAAGACTGCTAATCAAGATGAGACCTGGAGTGTTATGTACTAGATTGGATAGAAGTTTGGCTGACTGGCAGAAGTCAGTGAGGATAAAAGAAATCCTTTTCAGGATGACCACTGGTGACTTTGGAGTGCACAGAGGCTTTGCATCTTTTCATTTTGTATATTAATGATCTGGATGAAGGAACTGAAGTATCATGGCCAAAATAGGTGGAAGGACAGATGGTATTGTGGAGGCAGGGAGTCTGCAGAAGAACTTGGGCAGGTTGGGAGAGTGAGTAAAGAGGTGACAGATGGAATGCAGCATAGAAAAGTGTAGGATTGTGCACTTTGGTAGGAAGAATAAAGGTGTAGACTATTTTCTAAATGGAGAGAGAATTCAGAAATTGGAAGTGCAAAGGGACTTGCAAATCCTGGTTCAGGATTCCCTTAAGGTTAACCTCAGGTTGAGTCAGCAATAAAGACAAATGCAATGTTAGCATTCATTTTGGGAGGACTACAACATAATAGCAAGAATATACTGCTGAGGCCTTGTAAGGTGTTTGTCAGACCACATTTGGAATATTGTGAGCAGTTCTGAGCCTTGTATCTGAGAAAGGATATGTTGGTTCTGGGGAGGGTCCCAAAGACGTTCACAGGAATATTTGTGCATTGGATGGTGAGTACATGGAATGAGCTGCTGGAGGAAGTGGTTGAGGTAAGTACAAGGGCATCATTTAAGATTCAATTGAATAATTACATAGAGGGATGGGGCTGAGAAGGATATGGGCTAAGTGCAGGAAATTGGGGATCAGCTGGGTAGAAACCATGGTGAGTGCAGACCCATTGGGCCAAATAGCCTGTATCTGTGCTGTATTATTCTGACTCTATGAATGATCCCAGGAATGAAAGTTTTAACATGTGAGGAGCTTTTAATGTCTCTGGGCCTGTACTTGATGGAGCTAAGAAAGATGAGGGAGGGAATCTTAATGAAACCTACCAATACCGGAGACTAGGATAGACTGGACATGGAGAGGATGTTTCTATTAGTAGGAGATCCAAAGATTTTGTAGATGTTAAAATAATACAAATTATGTATAAAGTAAAAAATGGACAATTACCACAATGTGTCCAAAGATTGTTTAAAATGAGAGAAAGTCAACATGATTTGAGAGGAACATGTATATTTCAAAAACAAAGGATAAGAACAAATGTGAAAAATCATTGTATTTCAGTTGGGGGTAAATCTATGGAACAGTTGTACTGAGAATTTAAAAATATGCACCACACTTAAGTTTAAAAAATTATTTAAAAATAATTTAATGAACAAATATAAAATACATGATTTAAAATTAGTGGGAGTAATGTAAATAAATGATACTTCGAATTGAATTTTGTGTTAAAAGATTATGAAATTTTTTGTTTTGATGTGATGATTGATGCCAAATATGTTTTTGTATAAGTAAGAGGGGTAGGTGTGATAAGCTGTAGCTTCAGCCTACACCCTTTCCGTCTGTTTTAAGATTTTTATTATTTATTTTTGTCTTATGACATCATCGCTATGAAATCATCGTTGAAAAGATGCTTTTTGTTATGTTTGTACTGACTGAAATAAAATTTCTTTCATTCATTCATATATATTAGCAGGAGGATTTAGGATCTATGGACACAGCCTCAGAAAAAAGTGTTGTCCCTTTAAAACTGAGGTGAAGAGGAATTTGTTCAACCAGTGAGGCAAATCTGTCACATTTGTTGCCAGAGGCATGTGTAGGCCAAATCATTGAGTGTACTTAAGTCAAATAGGTTCTTGATTGGTTAAGGGTTATGGGGAGAAAATATGAAAATAGGGTTGAAAAGTAAATTGGCCGTGATTGAAGAACAGATCTGATGAACTGACTGGACTAATTCTGCTCCTCTATCTTAAGGTGACAAACTCTATCAAGTTTGACTAATTTGAACTTCGCAAAGCAATATTTATGCAAATAAAATTAGCGTGTCAATTCTTTTGTTCTTGTGTCTCCACAAATTATAAAGGAAAGCATAACACTTTTTTAAAGCTCTAATTATGTACACTTTCTTTATGATTCCTTTTGACTTGATAAGAATAATTTTGTTGCTTCTGTTTGTTGTACAGGTTACTTCCTTCTCTGATGATCCAATTTTCAGCATTCCTGGCCGTTAGAAGAATTCTTTTTAATGGCATTATTTTTCCTTTTAAATGTCACCATTGCCTGAATACTTACAATGGACAACTCGATCATTCCATTATTTCCAGCTTCAATACAAGCCAAGCCATTTATAAATGAAAATAAAAACTCATATTAAATGAAATTAAACCAAATGCTCATGTTATGTAAGTATATTTTATATAAATAATTAACTTCAAAGATGTTGGTAAATGAATGCTCACTTCGATCTTCTATTCTTCAAAGTAATTGGTGTACTTCGTATTTGTCTAAGAGGATTATATATGTAGTATTTTACCTAATAGAATAATATTTCACTAAAGGCCAGTTTGAATTACAAGGCCAATTCTGTGAAGTGAACATTAATTGATACTTATCTAATTCAGAAGCAAAATTATTATCATTGTAGCAAGAATAGCAATAAATAAATAGTTTGGATTTTGAATATTCTATATCTACAGTAATGACATTAATAGTAGAACTATTATGTTTTACTGCATGCAAAATGAATCTTAAATTTGCCACATTTAGCAGGAATTATAATTGTTTTGTTGAATATGAATGATAATTTAATTCAGTGTAAGCAAAACTGAATATTTGAGTGAAGTGTTCAGTTTTTGTATGTTCTGGGCTAGAAATTCACTCTTACAACTCCAAACATAAGGTGTTATGAAGATAAAAATTGGATTTGTAATGAAGTGATCTTCAACATATTTCTGGTCATGTGTTGGAGGTTTGGTTCTTATTTTTCTGCAGGATTCTCACTCTCTGAACACATTTGCTTTCCAGCATACGCTCCCGACTTAGTCAGAAGTACAGTGTGGAAAATTCATTTATAAAGACATTTTCAATCTAACTGTTCTGAAAAACAACTTCACATAAGGTGGTTGTGCTGAGCCCATTTCAATTGAAACCATGTTATTTAAAGAGTAAACGTTCAAATTGGATTCTTTGCCCTCACTGAAACCTACAATCTCATATCACCTAAAATATAACCTCACATGACTACTTTGCCTATGGAGGTCAGAGTTATGGTGATTCTCAGATTTGTTTTAAGTTTCTGTTAATTATCTCAGTTTGCTACTCATTGCAGAGTTGGGGGGAGGTCACCAGGGTCTATTTTTGAAGTATGACTCTATCTTCCTTTCCCCAAGCTCACAGGAGTAAACAAGGGCAGACCAGAGAAAGCTCTGGCCTTCATAGACAGCGCTCATGATCTCCCAGTAATTAGAGATGTTTTGACAAGAACAGGCCATTTGGCCCAACAAAGCTTGCCAAGTTCCTATTCACGTTGTGTACTGAAATAACTATCAAGTTTAAATTTGGAAGTCCCTAAGGTATTACTCTCAAATACACGACTAGGTAGTTGTTCCACATGTACTACTTTCAACTAGGTAGTTTGTTCCATGTGTCCACAACTCACTGTGTAAGGAAATGCTTCCTGATGTTAGTCTGAAATCTCCCCTTAACCAGTTTCCACCTATGGCCCTGTATCCTTGGTGACGGATTCATTTCGAAGTAACAGCTGGCATCTACTTTACTTATACCCTTAATGATTTTGAACACTTCTATCATTTCTCCTCTCATTCTACATCTACTTGGGCTAAAATGATTTAATTCTTTAAATGCTTCTTCATAGCTCATATGCTGCAGACCTGCAATGAGTTTAATTGCTCCAGTGCCTTCACATCCCTCATACAATATGGAGACCAAAACTGTACACAGTTTTCGAGGTGTGGCCTCACAAGCACATTATACAACTTAAGGAGAATGTCTGTAGACTTGAACTCCACTGGGCGCATTATATAGCCTGACATTCTATTAGCTTTCCTAGTCGCTTCTGTGCATTGTCTAGAAGTTGATAGTGATGAGTCCACCAGCACGCCGAAATCCTTCTCATAGAGTGCAATTTCTACTCAAGACTCCCCCATTATATATGTATATTATTACTTCTACTTCCTATATTTAATATTTTACATTTACTTACATTAATTTTCTTCTGCCATCTATCTCCCCACATCTAGGTTGAACTGTGATTCTGTTGCTTGAATGTTATCAGCTGTCTCCTTAATTTTATGTCATTGGCAATCTTTCCTAGTTTATTTGTTATGTGCTTATCCAAATCATTAATATAAATTAAAAATAGCAACGGCTGAAAAACTATCCCGGTGAAACATCTTCTAGGTGCGAAAATGATCCTCTCACCGTAACTCATTGTTTTCTGTTTTTGAGCTAATCACCCTGATTTGTACTCATTTGCACTCTTATCCTGATTCTCTACCCTCTGTAATTTGATGATTAACCTCTCGTGGGGTACCTTGTCAAAAGTCTTCTGAAAGTCCAAGTAAATGGTACCAACCGCTCTGTTGTTAACATAAATTTAAGTTGCCTCTTCATAGAACTCCAGCATATTAATAAAATATGATTTCCCCTTTCTGAACCCATGCTGGCTCTCTATTAGCATGCCTGTTCTTATCAGCTGCTTTTTCCATCTCATTCTTTATTGTTTCCATTATCTTGCCGACAGTACACGTTAAGCTTTCTGGTCTGTAGTTACCAGGGTCATTGTGGTCACCATTCTTGTATACTCCCTCCCATGAGCATCTAGCTGTGGGCCCAGGGGTTCTCTGTGACTTCCATGTACAAAGAACATGCTTCCCGTAGGACATGTTCTTCTCCAGCTTTTCTAGTCCTCTGGGAAGATTCTCCATCAACCCTACCACACTTTCATCTTCCCATTATTATAGAATATTTTCCTTAGCTGGTTCCTCGAGTCAAAGATGACTTTCTTCCTCCCCAGTTTTGTGGATTCTGAAGAGTTTGGTGAGGTCAATGTGGCAAAGGTGGGTGGATTAGAAGTGCTGTACTAATTCTGTCATTTTCACTTTATTTCTCTGTGCTTTCCCTGAAGATACTCTCAGTCTCTTCCTCTTAATTTGGCATTCCCATGATTTGATAAGAATATTGGATCTTTGCAAGAAAGTTTTGTGATCACCTTTGAAGTGTTTTCTTGGTCCTCCTCGTAGTCTTTTGCAATGAGGTAGCCATGTGGAAAGTGCCTATGTAACCCAGGTTAATTAAACCCAAATATGTAATGTTAGAAAGCTCCACCTGAGGAAAGATGATCACGAGACTTATCAGATTGCAAAGAGAACTTTAAAAAAAATAGCCATGCGAGAATAAGGTGTGGCTGCCAGAGGCATGGACAAGTGATAGAAACACTGCGAACTCTAGGAAGTAACAAAAGATATAAACTACTGAAAGTGGAATTAGTGAGTATCTCTACCCTACTTACTCGAAATCCTCAGGGTGAAACACCTGAAGGAGAGAAAATATCAGTACAAGATTTATTAAAGCTACAGCTATAACGGCTATCAGCTATAGCGAGACAATATCAGCAGAGAGTAGTGTCCAATATCTCTACCGTGTAACTGAGAATTAGTTATGTTAAATTATACCAAGGGATTTGGTGAGTTAAAACACTTTTACTGTTCCAAGTGAACAATTTGTATGTGAAATGTGTGCAGTAGTGTTGTAACTGAGAAATGTTTGGAAATGACAGTGTGACATTGAGTTATTTTGAAATACAAAATAGAATGTGTATGAAAATTTAAAGATTGTAATCCTGTTATATACAGGTTAGGGTTTTTTGTGTAAGTTTCATGAATTGATTTTCCGTGGGTGACCAACTATTTCAACCAGTGAACCAAGAAACAAGATGGCAAGCTACGCTATAAGGAAGAACCAGAGTGGGAAAGAAATGTTTCAAGACGTAGTGGATTTTATACGGTTCAATGTATAATTTTATTTCTTATTGGAAGGATCTGAATTTGATTTCCTTGAAGGACTGATTATTTTTGCAAAGACTTTGGTAAGTGACTGAAGGAGATTTACTTTCTTTAAAAGTTGTGATGTTGAAGAATTTGTCATGAAAGAAGTTGAGCTGTGTGTGTGTGTTTGAATTTGTAGACATACCAACATGAAACTGAGGTTACTCATAATACTTCAAAATCAGAATTCAATTAGTTTTCTAACTAACTAGGGATAAATAAAAAGGCAAATACTAGTCTGTAAAACTTTAAAAAGGGAATAACATTAGATCTAGTTAGTTAGAGAAATTGGAGTAATAAAGGTTATTCTAATGAATATCCCTGATTCTAACTAAAAAGGAATTTGGTTTTCGTTGATATCTGGGATTTGGAACCGAAAGCAGAATTTTAGAATTTTGAATTGTTCCTACCAATGTAAGTATTTTGTATATATTGCTATTTTTTTTTTATCAACAAGCTTGCCTCCAGCAGTGTGTGTTTTCTATTCACTACCTCTTTCCGATACTTAGAGCTTCTAAAGGCCGACTAGCACCTGGTGTAGTACTATGTAATTTGATTTTCTCATAGAATGTGGTGACCTGTCACATGAGATAAGATGAGCACTACACAGGTGTTACATAACATATAGTGAGCCAGCCAGGAGGCAGTCTATTAGAGAAATGTTAACACACTGATTAGTATACACAGCACAAATGGAATCTTACTTTTCAAACTCATTTTTGTTCAGTTTAAACCTACAGTGAAAGAAAGTGGAAGTCATAGAAGAAAAGTGTCAAAATCCCAAATGCTGTTTTAGTCAGTGGCATAACAGGAACAGAGAAAAAAAACTGAGGAAATACTAGACTTTCTAAAAGAATATGGTTCAGTTCCCAGAGTTATTCCTCTAACTGACCCCATTGCAGGATCTCCTAAGTCCCTCATAGTAGAGTACAACTTTGGCTCTACAGTGCAAAATCTCCAGCCCTTGCTACTGTACACTCAACAGGCAAGCGATGACCAAAAAGTTTCCTACCATGTAGTTACTTTAGCCAGTGTTTATACTCAAAGTTGGAAAAGACACCACTCAAGCTCACCTTGGTGAGTTGAAAACCTTTGTGGGAAAGATTATGACAAAATCTCGAGAGAGGTGTTAACACAGAACAGTAAAACCCTTGCTATCGAGAGTAAGGACACAGTCACTGTTGAAACTGCTAAAGATGTACATAACAAGACCACAACTCCTCATTTCAGAGCAGACTACACTAATACTAACCAGCCAGAAACAGCTGTAGTTGCTATTCAGAATAACTCGGTCCCTCTAATGGAGTTGCAGTAAACCCACCCCTCTCTCCCAGTGATCTTAACACTCCAGATATTCAAAGAGTCATAGTCGAGCACATTGTGTGCAGTACTGACTTGATGGCTCACGGCAATCCACCAATAAGGATCCAAACTTTTTCTGGTAGAACCCTTCATCCACCTAATAAGGCGGATTATGAGGCTTGGCGTGGTGGTGTTGAGCTGCTCTTGCAAGACCCAACTGTGTCTGATCTTCATAGGGCACGGAAAATATCCGAAAGTATTCTTCCACCAGCTTCTGTCATCAAGTCAATAAGTCCTGGAGCTTCACCCGCTATCTACTCCTAGATTTAGTTTTTGCCACCATAGAAGATGGTGATGAATTATTCACCAAATTCATGAACGCGGTACAGAACATGGGTGAAAACCCCTCTGCCACCTACAGCGGCTACAAGTAGTGCTGACACTGACTGTAAAGTGAGGTGGAGCTGCGGAAACTGAGGCTACAAGTATCTCTTAAAGCAGTTTTGTAGAGGATGTTGGGACCACTCCCCAATGTTAGAGCTGCAACTGGAACAGAAAAAACAAAATCCACCATTGTTTCCCAAGCTATTGACATTTCTATGCACAGAGGAAGTCAAGCATGCTTCCAGAACCACATGCATAAAACAATATTTAGGAACAGTCAAACAACATATCGTTTTACAGTCCCAGACTGCAGGTAGCTGTAAAGATGATATTGAACCGTTAACTTCAGTTACTTCTCAACTGACTAAGCAGATCGCTGAGCTTCAAAGTCAACTAACTACTCTTCAAGCTACAAAACAGCAGAAGGTAAGAGCGAGCTCTAAGACCACAAGTGTTTAGCCGCTAAAAGGAAAGGCTGAGACAAAAAAATAAACAAGAGTCCACAACCACTGACAAACAGCCAAGTGTCAAACCAAACCTTGGTACTGTTGTACATGTGCTGAAGAGGGGCACCTAGCCAGCTCTCTCTGCTATGAACCCAATCCTGCATTAGTAGCAGAAATGAAAAGACATCTCGAAAAGAGACAGAGCAAGTGGAGTCATATTATGGTACTCCGAAGCCTCACTTTAAACTTGAAGCAGTTCCTATTGTGGGAAAAACAAGGACTAATGTTGGCAAAGCATGTCCCAGAAACTCCAAGATCTTGTTTAGTGAAGCAAAGTCCAGAAGCCAAACTGTTAACAAGGGATTAGTCTGCACAAAGTGCACTGCTCAAATACGCCTAGCAGGTAGTAAAATACAATTGTTTATTAGATTCAGGATCACTGGTCACTACCATCTCTAAATCCTACTATGATCACAAGCTGTCCCATAACTAGGATATGTAGAAGTCAATGTTACATTCCCAGAAGACTTTATAAGAGTGGATGTGGAATTGCCCACCCTAGCATTGATTGTTCCAGATGTCACTATACATTCACATTACATTAGTTGGCATGAATAGCCCTGATGAGCTGTATAATCATTACTCCAAACTGCAAAGTAGCCAGGAATTTTCTCCCAAGTTTGACTACAAGCAAGTCCTGGAAGTTTTACAAAGACAGACTACAGAGGGAATGGGTGGGCTGTTGGAAGTCCCTGGCAAGGACCCTAGAAATATTCAAGCTGGGCAGTCTCTAGTGTTGTGTAGATCAGTCACAGTCAGAACACTGCACCCTGACAAATGGGCTATTGTGGAGCATCCATTTTCTTCTCCCTTGTCTGCAGGATTTATAGTAAAGACTTGCCTGGTTACTTTGGAAAACAGCCCACATTTTCACTTACCTGTAGTGATCTCCAACATGATGTCGCAATTCCTCCCAGGTGTGTTATGGCTAAACTAAATTCACTACAAGCTATACTTCTGAAAGAACCACCAATTAAAACTTGCAGTGAGTCAGAATCCATCATTCAAACATTGACCTCTCCCTTTACATGTGGAAGATAGAGAAGCTGCTTAGAAGCATTTCCAAGAACTGCTAAACACAGGAGTGATGAGAGAGTCTGAATCTTCTTTTTCTTCTCCAATTGTGGTGAGAAAAAAGAATGGGGATGTCCATTTGTGTATAGATTATTGGAAGTTAAACCAACAGACAATTAAAAATGCCTATGCACGCCCAAAGTTCGAAGACACTTTTATGGCTTTGACCAGTTCCAAATGGTTTTCAGCTCTTGACCTAAAATCTGGTTATTACCAGACAGAATTTGAAGAAACTGACAAGTCTAAAACTCAATAGGATGCCATAGGGAATTACAAACACACCAAGCACATTTCAGCAACTCATGAGGAAATGCATGGCTCATATGAACCTGAGGGAAGTCCTTGTACTACTCGATGACATCATTGTGTTTTCTGAAGACTTGGATGAGCCTGAGGAAAGACTAATGAGAGTCCTGAACTGACTCAGAGAGTACGGTTTTAAGCTAGCTCCAGGAAAGTGAGTTTTTGCGCAGACCTCAGTTAAATACCTTGGACATATAATGTGTCATCAAAGAGTTCAGACTGACTCTAACAGGATAGCCACGGTCAAACCCTGGCCAGTTCACAGAAATCTGAGGGAATTGAAGCCCTTACTAGGATGTATCAGATATTACCACTGATTTATCAAGGATTTTTCTTGAAACGTTAAGCTGCTCAATGATTTGACATCAGGGTACCCACCCAGCAGGAAGAACTCCAAGGTGAAGAATGATAGCCAGTGTCATAATCCGAAAAACTCATTTGGAGGCAGGTGGGCAACTGCACATCAACAAACATTTGATCTAATCATAAAGGAACTTGCATCTGCTCCAATGTTGGTATTTGTTAACTGTCAACTGCAATACATTTTGCATATACTGTAGATGCCAACACTGCTGGTCTACCAAGAACAGGATGGGCACCTTGGGGTCATCACCTGTGCCAGTAGGGGACTCACCGTAGTGAATCAAGATATCCTGCTCATAAATTAGAGTTCCTAGCCCTAAAATTGGCAGTCAGTGAAAACTTCATGGTTACCTTTACGGTAGTTCATCTACTATAGTAACAGACAGTAACCCCCGGTTTAAATGCTTTCCAGTTTTAGACTGGATGCGACCAGTCCCAGATGGCTAGCTGCTCTGTCAACCTCTAATTTTAAGCTACAATATAGGTCTGGGAAGCTGAACAATGATGCTGACAGGTTGTCCCGACAACCATGTGGAGAACTGTCAGATGATCTCTCATCCCAGAAAGAGCAGGATCACATCTTGAAGTTTACTGAAAGTCACTTGATAAACTCGGGTGATGTGGATGAAGTTGGTGCTGACGCTGTGTAAGCGGTATGTGAGAGTTGTCTTAACCAACAGACAGAACCTGCCATAGATGTCGCCGTTGCATTTGTTGGATCCTTAATGATGTACTCAGGTGCTATACCTGACAGTTACACCTAAGAAGATCAGTGTGGGGGATTACCAGTCATTTCTCATCTCTCTGACGCTGAGATTACCGACTCCCAGTTAGCTAATCCTTGTATTAGGGAAGTCATCAAACAGATGGAAACTGGAGAAAAAACCCATCCCCTTCAGTGAGAAACGCAATCCCCAGACTACCCTACCTTCTCAGAGAATGGGATCATTTAGAGCTCAAAGACAGAATTCTCTACAGGAAAAGATTAACCTGAGATGATAAAACTTACCAGCTTGTTTTACCTGAGAAGTTTCAATCTGATGTATTTAAGAATCTTCAGAATGACTTGGTCACATGGCTATTGATCATACACTAGATTTAGTCAGAAGCCAATTCTTTTGGCTCTAGATGGCCGCTGATGTGGAACACAAGATTAAAACATGCGGTCAATGTGTAAGAAGAAAGAACTTACCTGAGAAAGCTGCTCTGCTAGTAAATATTATGACTACTCGAACCTTGCAGCTGGTTTGCTTGGACTTTCTTA
Source organism: Mobula hypostoma (assembly GCF_963921235.1). Taxonomy (NCBI): domain Eukaryota; kingdom Metazoa; phylum Chordata; class Chondrichthyes; order Myliobatiformes; family Myliobatidae; genus Mobula; species Mobula hypostoma. Next base: position 104,479,671 of record NC_086103.1, on the reverse strand, counting down.
CATTAGAACCTGATCAAAGTAACACAAAAGATGTGTTAATAATAACTGCTCATTTCACTAAATATGCTTTGGCTATTCCTACACTTAACCAGAAAGCCAAGACAATTGCAAAGTGTCAGTGGATGCATTTCATCTCACATTATGGTTATCCCGAGTGCCTAGGTTGATTTAAAGAACTGTGTGAGATAACTGGGATTCAAAAAGTCAGAACTACGTCATTTCATCCCAAAGGAGGAAAACTGTGGAGAGGCTTAACAGGTCCCTCTTAAATAAGCTGGGAACCCTGGAGACAAAAAGTAAAAGTCGCTGGCAAGAATTTCTGAAGCCTCTAGTCCATGCTTATAATTGTTCTAGGAATGTGACGATTGGCTTCAGTCCATATGATTTGATGTTCGGACAACAACCTAGACTCCCAGTTGACTTAGCTTTTGGACTACACTTGAAACATGATATATCACACTCACTGTATGTACAAAAGATAAAATCTCATCTTGAGGAAAGCTTCAAGATAGCTTTGTAGCCTGGGGAAAGTACACACTCAGGACAACAAATACTTTTTCCGGGTTTTAATTCCTTTATCTGTTTTAGATGTTTAAGTGCCAGAAGAGGGTCACAAAACAAAACGAATGAATTTACAATCAGTTCTTGCTGTAACAATCTCCGTTTAACTTTCGATCCACACACTTGTATATAGACAGAATTGCGTATGCAGTATAAAAAAAATACCAGAACTAATACAGGAGTGGCAATCCTGAAGGAACACAATACAAACAATGCTGGAACCACCCCAACCCTGTATCTTATACATAGCAACGAAAAAATGTAAGCGAATACATCTCATCTCATCTACTACTTTTTAGTACACACGTGCTGAACTTCCGAACAGTGACTAAACATTCACGTCACACTGTTACATGCACAATCAATCATGATACAATAAAATTAGATGAAAGGTACACTTTAGCACAACATTTACAAGGTATAGCCTGGTAGTTAAATTACAGGAAGACTGACCTACTTGGATGGTGAGGAACTTTGCATAAGCCACGCGATCCAGCGTCGATGCCTCTACTCGTGAAAACCTAAAGCATCCACATGTAAAACATGTCCAATTACCGATATTCTCGATTCGCCAACAAGCATAAATTAATTCACATGGACATCGTCAATTAATGCTCACCTTTCCTCACCATGCCCAGTCTCGGGGAGGAACTCAATTCCAATGCCCCACCAGCATCTTCAGCAGAAAACAAAATGGTCTCCCCACTATCCCGTGCGTGCATAATGACATCACTATCTCCCTTAAAGGCACAGACAACTATTCTAGCATGACTTGGATGGATGCCTAAGTACACTTTTAATGATACTGAATAAGATCCGATGGTCACCCGGTTACAATAGCGACGGGGAACTCACAGAAAATGGCAGAATGAAACAAGACCAGATATGACAAACATGTGACAGCTTCAGAGTTGAAAGGAGACTGAGTGCTAGTAAAGAATGTGCGCATACACGGTAAAAACAAACTTGCCGATAAATGGAAAGAAGTAGTCTCTGTAGTGGTGAGCCAAGCTGGTGATCTGCCTGTCTACAAGGTGCATCCTGAGAACCAGTCTGGGCCCAGATGAATTTTGCCTCCGTAATGTTCATAAAAGTGAAGAATGCAGGACTAAAGGTGCTGTATTTAAATGCCCATAGCATTCAGAATATAGTGGATGAACTCGTGGTGCAATTAGAGATTGGTTGGCATGACATTGTGGGCATCACTGAGTCATGGCTGAAAGAAGGTCATAGTAGGGAGTTTAAAATCAAAGGATATACTTTGTATCGACAGGGCAGGCAGGAAGACATAGACGGTGGTTCTTTTGGTAAGAGATGGAATTACATCTTAGAAAGACATAGGGTCAGAGAATGTTAAATCTTCATGGGTGGAGTTAAGGAACTGCAAGGGGGGGTGAAGCCATTATAAGAATAATATATAAGCCTCCAAATAGCAACCAAGATGTGGGTTGAGATTGTAAAGGGAGCTGGAAAGGACATTTAATAAGGGTAATTGTAACGGGGGACTTAAGTATGTAAGGGGATTGGGAAAAATTAGATGGGTGTTGGATTGCAAAAGAGTGAATTTGTTGAATGCCTATGAGATGGCTTTTTAGTGCAGCTTGTGCTTGAGCCTACTCGGGGAAAGGCTATCTTAGATTGGGTGTTGTGAAATAACCCCGATTTTATTAGTCTGCTCAACGTAAAGGAACTGTTAGGAGGCAGTGATCATAATATGATTGAATTCGTACTGTAATTTGAGAGGGAGAAGCATAAGTCACATGTATCAGTATCGCAATGGAATAAAGGGAAGTACAGAGGCGTGAAAGACGTGCCTGCCAAGGTGGATTGGAGGAGGATACTGGCAGGATGATGGAGAAAAGAGAAAAGACGTTTCTGGGAATAGTTTACAATGCGCAGGATAGATATATCCCACAGAAGAAGCTGTTCTCAAAGGGCAGTGGTAGGCAACCGTGGCTGACAAAGGAAGTTAAGGACTGCATAAAAGCCAAGGAAAGGGCATATAAGGTAGCAAATGTGATTGGGAAGCTTTTAAAATCTAACAAAAGACAACTAAAAAAGCTATAAGAAGGGAAAAGATGAAATATAAGGGCAAAATGGCTAATAATATAAAGCAGGATGCTAAGTTTTTTTTTCATATATAAAGAATAAAAGGGAGGTGAGGGTTTATATTGGACCACTAGAAAATGATGCTAGTAAAGTAGTAATGGGGGGACAAAGAAATTGCAGATGAACTTAATAAGTACTTTACTTCAGTCTTTACTGTGGAAGACACTAGCTGCATTCCAGAGGTCCATGAGTGTTAGAGAGCTGGAGTGAGTGCTATTGCAAAGGAAAAAGTGCTAAGCAAACTGAAAGGTCTTAAGGTGGATGTCACCTGGACAAGATGGACTGCATTCCAGAGTCCTGAAAGAGGTTGTTGAAGAGATAACAGCTGCATTGGTCATGATCTTCAAAGAATCACTTAATTCTGGCATGGTCCCAGAGGACTGGAAAATTGCAATTCATTCTTTAAGAAGGGATGAAGACAAAAGAGAGGAAATCATCATCCAGTTAGCTTAATCTCAGTAGTTGAGAAAGTGTTGGAGTCCATTATTAAGGACAAGGTTTCAGGGTTCTTGGAGACTAATGATAAAAAAGTCAAAGTCAGCGTGGTTTCTTTGAAAGGAAAAATCTTGCCAGACAAATCTGTTAGAATTCTTTGAGGAAGTAACAAGCAGGGTGGTCAAAGGAGAGGCAGTGGATGTCATTTACTTAGATTTTCAGAAGGCATTTTATAAGGTGCCTCACATGAGGCTGCTTAGCAAGATAAAATCCTCTGGTGTTACAGGAAAGATACTGTCATGTATAGAGGAATGGCTGACAGGCAGGAGGCAGCGAGTGGGAATAAAGGTGGCTTTTTCTGGTTGATTGCCAGTGATTAGTGGTGTTCCTCAGGGGTCAGTATTGGGACTGCTACTTTTAACATCAGGTCAGTGATTCAGATAATGGAATTGATGGCTTTGTGGCAAAGTTTGCAGATGATACAAAAATAGGTCGAGAGGTAGGTAGTGCTAAAATTGGAAGAATGGGCAAAAAAGTGGCAAATGGAATACAGTGTTGGGAAATGTATGATAATATATTTTGGTAAAAGGAACAATACTGTGGACTATTATCTAAATGGAGAGAAGGTTCAAGCATCAGAGGTGCAGAGGGACTTTGCAGTCCTCATGCTACACTCCCAGAAGGTTACTTTACGGGTTGAGCCTGTGCTAAAGAAGGCAAATGCAATGTTGGCATTTATTTCAAGGAGAATAAAATATAATAACAAGGAGATAATGCTGAAGCTTTATAAGACTCAGGCTGCACTTATTGTCAATCATTTTTGGGCCCCTTATCTCAGAAAGGATGTATTGTCATTGGAAACAGTCCAGAGGAGGTTCACGAGGATAATTCCAGAAATGAAGGGGTTAACATATGGGGAGCATTTGGCAGCTTTGGTCCTGTATTCACTGGCATTTAAATAAATGTATGAGGATCTCATTGAGACCTACCGAAGGTTGAAAGGACTAGATAAGGTGGAGGATGTTTCCTATGGCAAGTGTATCCAGAACTAAAGGGCACAGCCTCAAAATTGAGGGGTGACCTTTTAGCACAAAGGTAAGGAGGAATTTTTTTTAGGTAAAGTGTGGTGAATCTGGGGAATGCTCTGCTAGAGACTGCAGTGGATGGCCAAGTCCATGGGTGTATTTAAAGCAGAAATTGATAGATTCTAGATTGGTTGGGGCATCAAGGGATATGGTGAGAGGGCAGGTGTATGGATTTGAATGGGATCCGGGATCAGCCATGACAAAATGGCGGAGCGGACTTGATGGGCTGAATGGCCTAATTGTACTCCTATGACTTATGGCCTTGTGGTAACCAAAGCCCAAGCCAGCCACTTACAACCACTCCGGTTGCAGACCCAAAGAGATGGAAGTTATTTACCTGATGATGTGGAGGAATCCGCTTTAGAAAGTAAATTAACGGTCAGACCTGAAGAAAACCCTGTGGAAGAAACAACATATGAGGAAATGCGTAATCAGTATATCAAACCTGATGAAAGCAATCTGGAAACTTCGTCAAATGAGTCTGAGATTCAACAAGAAAAAGAGACACAAGATGCAGTGTTGACTAGAAAAAGCACGACAAATAAAAATTCTCATTAAGAAGAGGCTGAACTCAGTAGGTCTCCTAGACACAGAGAAAAACTTAGAACTCTAATGTACCCTAGGCTTGGAAATCCTTCAATGACAATAGTTCAGTCCCTTTTCCAAGTTCTGAGCTTTGCTATTATAGTCTCTTCCAGATTTCACACATGTTGTACGCCCCATCCCATCCCATTACAGTAGCTGTATGCAAAGGGGGAAGGTGTAACCCAGGTTAATTTAACCCAAAGATGTAATGTTAGACAGCTCCATCTGCGGAGGGATGATCACGAGACTTGTAGGATTGCAAAGAGAATATTTTTTAAAAAGCTATGCGAGAATGAGGTGTGGCTGCCACAGGTGTGGAGACGCGACAGAAATACTGCGAACTCTAGGAAGCAACAAAAATTATAAACTGTTGAAAGTAGAATTAGTGAGTATCTCTACCCTACTTACTGGAAATCCTCAGGATGGAACCCTTGGAGGAGAGACGATATCAATAATTGTACGTGGCCTATCAGCGCCGTCAACAGAACTCTACGAATAAGTATTTCTCACAGGTCGGCAGCGGTTATTTAAAAAGGGAGATTCGACGGTGTTTGACCATTGTACAGGACCTATCAGCGACGTCAACAGAGCTCTATGAACTAAATAGAAGTACAGAAGGGATAAGCAGAGCATCCATTGTTGGGAGCAGACCAGTGGCAAGAGTAGAAGTGACAGGCTTTGGCTCAGCAGAGGCTTCAGCTAGGAAGGGGCGTCGGCTCTGTGTAAAGTGTCCGTTAAGTTTTCCTTTTTGTTTTTTCCCTCTCTTACTGTACCATTTAAATTGCTGTGGTGTGTTCTTCGTGTTGGATGTTAGAGTCTCCTGGAGAACTACATCTACATGAAGTACATCTGGCATATATGGAGCAGCAGCTGGATGACCTTCGGCTTGTACGGGAGAGTGAAGATATAATCGATCAAAATTACAGGGAAGCAGTCACCCCGAAGTTGCAGGAGGCGAGTAGCTGGGTGACTGTCAAAAGAAATAGAGGTAGGCAGTTAGAGCAGGCCACCCCTGTGGCCATTCCCCTCAAAAACAAGTACACTGCTTTGGATACTTTTATGGGGAATGGCCTCCAGGGAGAATGCCAGGGCGATCGGGTTACAGGCACTGCGCATAGGTCCATGGTGCAGAAGGGAAAGAGAGAAGAAGGGAGCGGTAGTGATAGGGTACTCAGTAGTGAGGGGAACAGACAAGAGATTCTGTGGACATGAATGCGACACGCGGATGGTATGTTGCCTCCCAGGTGCCAGGGTCAGGGATGTCTCAGATCGTGCCCACAACATTTTGGAGAGGGATGGGGAGCAGCCAGATATCTTGGTATATTTTGGTACCAATGACATAGGAAGAAAAAGCAATGAAGTCCTGAAAAGAGAATTTTGACAGCTAGGTAGAAAGCTGAGAAGCAGGACCTCCCGGGTAGTAATTTCTGGATTGCTGCCTGTTGACATGCCAGTGAGGGTAGAAACAGGATGATTTGGCAGAAAGATGCGTGGCTAAGAAGCTGGTGTAGGGGGCAGGGCTTCAGGTTCTTGGATCATTAGGTTCTCTTCTGGGTGAGGTATGACCTGTTCAAAAGTGGCGGGTTACATTCATTTCAAGAGGTCTAGAATATAAGAGCAGGAATGTGATGCTGAGGCTTTATAAGGCACTGGTGAGACCTCACCAGTATTTTGAACAGTTTTGGGCTCCTCATCTAATTCATCTAAGAAAAGATGTGCTGGCGTTGGAGAAGGTCCAGAGGAGGTTCACAAGGATGATTCCAGGAATGAAAGGGTTATTATACGAGGAACGTTTGATGGCTCTGGGTGTGTACTCGCTGGAATTCAGAAGGATGCGGGGGGGACCTCATTGAAGTTTTTTGAATGTTGAAAGGCCTAGACAGAGTAGATGTGGAAAGGATGTTTCCCATGGTGGGAGAGACTGGGAGAAGAGGGCACAGCCTCAGGATAGAGGGGTGCCCCTATCAGAAGCACTTAATAGCAGTTTTGTATGATTTAATTACAAAAGTACATCTAGGAACAGCTGATAAAATAAAAAATGAATGGGAAAGAGAACTTCAGGTATCATTACCTATAGAGAAATGGAAGAAAATTCTTCAACTAGTTAATACTTCCTCAATGTGTGTTAGACATACACTGATACAATTTAAAATAGTCCATAGGGCTCATATGTCTAAGGATAAATTAGCTCATTTTTACCGACATATAAATCCTGAGTGTGACAGATGTAACTCTGAGGTGGCCTCTCTGACACATATGTTTTGGTCTTGCCCTCTTTTAGATAAATATTGGAAAGATATTTTTGATATTATTTCAACAGTTTTGCGTATTAATTTAAAACCACACCCTATTACTGCAATTTTTGGATTAACAGTGACAGATGATGGTCATTTATCCTTTTCAGCTGGCCCTTTGATTGCATTTGTGACACTAGTAGATAAAAGATTCATCTTACTTAAATGGAAAGGTTTTGATCCTCCTACTACTTTTCAATGGTTTTCTCAAAACTACATTATGTTTAAACCTGGAAAAAATTAGGAGTGGTATGGTTGATTCTTCAGTTAAATTGAAGAAACCTAGAGACCATTTATTCAACATTTTCATATGATGTAAGCTGTTCCTTTCAGAACCTTGTTTTAAAAAAATAATCTCTTGTTTATCTATAGAGGAGCAGAGTTAATGACAAATAATGTTCTTACCTGAGGGAATAGGACATCCCAGTCTTTGTTTTGTTTGTTAGTTTAGGGGGTTCTTTATAAAACTCTTTTTCATGTTCAATTACTCAGAGATCGGGAGGCTTGAATTATATATTTTACTTGAATTATGTTTGTATATGTTAACCATTATCAATGTTACACCGATCTCTTTGTATCATTAGTATTGTTATGTATATTAATCTGAAATTTAATAAAAAGATTGAAAAAGGAAGGATGGAGGGGTGCCCTTTCAAAACAGATGCGGAGAAATTTCTTTAGCCGAAGGTTCAATTTAATGTAAGAGAAATGTATACAACATATACCCTGAAATGCTTTTTCTTTGCAAATTGATGGTGAATTTGTGGAATTTGTTGCCACATGCAGCTGCGGAGGCCAGTTCATTGGGTGTATTTAGGTTCCCATGGCATCAAAAGTTACGGGGAGAAGGCCAGGAACTGAGGTTGAGGAGGAGATTTTTAAAAAAGGGTCAGCCATGATTGAACGGTGGAACAGACTCAAAGGGCCAGATGGCCCACTTCTGTTCCTATGTCTTATGGTCTTATGGTTTAATAAAAGATTTATTGAAGCTATGGCTGTAATAAGCATCAGCTATAGTGAGACAATATCAGCAGAGGGTAGTGTCCAATATCTCTACTGTGTAACTGGGAATTCATTCTGTTAAATCATACCAAGGGATTTGGTGAGCTAAAACACTTTTACTGTTCTGAGTATATAATTTGTATGTGAAATATGTTCAGTAGTGTTGTAACTGAGAAATGTTTGGAAATGACAGTGTGACATTGAGTTATTTCGAAATACAAAATAGAATGTGTATGAGAACTTGCAGATTGTAATCCTGTCGAATACAGGTCATCAGGGTTTTTTTTTGTAAGTTTTGTGTATCAACTTTCTGTGGATGACCAACGATTTCATCCAATGAACCAAGAAACAAGATGGCGAGCCACCCTAGAATGAAGACCAGCGTGGGAAAGAAATGTTTCAATTCATAATGGATTTAATACGGTTTGAAGGATCTGAATTTGATTTTCTGGAAGAACTGATTACTTTTGCAAAGACTTTGGTAAGTGACTGAAGGAGATTTACTTTCTTTAAAAGTTGTGATGTTGGAGAAGTTGTCATGAAAGGAGTTAAGTTGTATATTCAGTCCCACCTCCCCCCCGCCCCCCGGGCCTCCCCCCGCCCCCCGCCCTGTCCCCGGGATCTTTTCATATTTTGTTGTTTTACAACATGAATCACAATGGATTTAATTTGGCCTTTTTGATACGAATCAACAGAAAAAAACTGTTTTGTGTCAAAGTGAAAACAGATCTCTACAAAGTGATTTAAATTAATTAAAAATATAAAACACAAATAAGTGATTGCATCAGTATTCAGCCTCTTCAACTCAGTATTTAGTAGATGCACCTTTGGCAGAAAATACAGCCTTGCGTCTGTGTGGATAGATCTCTATTAGCTTTGCACATCTGGACACTGCAATTATTCCCCATTCTTCTTTACAAAACTGCTCAAACTCTGTCAGATCACACAGAGTGATTGTGAGTGAACAGCCCTTTTCATGTCCAGCCACAAATTCTCAACTGGATTGAGGTTTTACGTGGACACTCCAGGAAATTAACTTTGTTGTTTTTAATCCATTCCTGTGTAGCTTTGTCTTTATCTTAGTCATCGTCTTGCTGAAAAACAAAACTTCTCCCAAGTCACAGTTCTCTTGCAGACTGCAAGAGGTTTTCCTCCAGGATTTCACTGTATTTTACATAGAAACATAGAAACATAGAAAATAGGTGCAGGAGTAGGCCCTTCGGCCCTTCGAGCCTGCACCACCATTTATTATGATCATGGCTGATCATCCAACTCAGAACCCCGCCCCAACCTTCCCTCCATACCCCCTGACCCCCATAGCCACAAGGGCCATATCTAACTCCCTCTTAAATATAGCCAATGAACTGGCCTCAACTGTTTCCTGTGGCAGAGAATTCCACAGATTCACCACTCTCTGTGTAAAGAAGTTTTTCCTAATCTCGGTCCTAAAAGGCTTCCCCTCTATTCTCAAACTGTGGCCCCTCGTTCTGGACTTCCCCAACATCGGGAACAATCTTCCTACATCTAGCCTGTCCAATCCCTTTAGGATCTTATACGTTTCAATCAGATCCCCCCTCAATCTTCTAAATTCCAACGAGTATGAGCCCAGTTCATCCAGTCTTTCTTCATATGAAAGTCCTGCCATCCCAGGAATCAATCTGGTGAACCTTACCTTTGTTGCACTTATTTTGCCCTGTACCTTCACAAGCCTTCCAGGGCCTGTTGCAGTGAAGCATGATGCAGCCAGCACCATGCTTCACGGTAGGGATGGTGTGTTTTTGATGATGTGCCGTATGTGGCTTACACCAAACATAGTGTTTAATCTATTGACCAAAAAGCTCAGTTTTGATTTCATCAGACCATAAAATCTTCCAGCTGACTTCAGAGTCTCCCACGTGCCTTCTGGCAAACTCTAGCCAAGATTTCATGTGTTTTTTTCACCAGTGTCTTTCTCTTTGCCACCCGGGCAACAGTTGTTGTATGCACAGTCTCTCCCATTTCAGCCACTGAAGCTTGTAACTCCTCCAGAGCTGTCATAGGTCTCTTGGTGGCCTCCCTCATTAGTCTCCTTCATGCGTTGTTACTCAGTTTTTGAGGATGACCTACTCTAGGCAGATTTACAGCTGTGCCATATTCTTTTCATTTTTTTGATATCCAGTGATTTGAAAATTTTCTTGCATCCATTTCCTGACTTGTGCTTTTCAATAACCTTTTTGCAGAGTTGCTTGGAATGTTCTTTTGTCTCCGTGGTGTAGTTTTTGTCAAGATACTGACTCACCAGTATTTGGACCTTCCCGATCGCTGTGATTTTTTAAAAACTACAATGAACTGAAACATCTTGACCGCACACAGATGATCTCCATTTAACTAATTATGTGATTTTTCAAAACCAATTGGCTGCACCAGTGATGATTTGGTATGTCATATTAAAGGGAGCTGAATACTTATGCCATCAATTATTTTGTGTTTTATGTTTGTAATTAATTTAGATTACTTTGTAGAGATCTGTTTTCCCTTTGACACGAAAGTCTTTTTCTGTTGATCAGTGTCTAAAAAGCCACTGATATAATGTTGTAAAACAATAAATATGAAAACTTTGAGGGGGGGGGTGAATACTTTTTATAGGCACTGTATGTATTTTTGGGGTTGGATTTGAATTTGTAGACATACTGACTTGAACCTGAAACTGAGGTTACCCGTGATACTTCGAAATAGCAATAGATTAGTTTCCTAACTAACTAGGGATAAATAAAAAGGCAAGTGTCAGTTTGTAAAACTTTAAAAAGGAAATAATGATAGATCTAGTTAGTTAGAGAAATTGGAGTAATAAAGGTTATTCCAAAGACTATCACTGATTCTAACTAAAAAAAGAATTTGGTTTTCATTGATATCTGGGATTTGGAACATAAAGCAGAACGTTGGAATCTTGAATTGTTCTTACTCATGTATAAACAAACTTCCAGAGGTGTGTGTTTTCTATTCACTGCCTCCTTCCGATACCTAAAGCTTCTGAGGGCCCACTAGCACCTGGTGTAGTACTATGTAATTTGATTTTCTTATAAAGAATGGGGTGATCAATCACACAAGATGAGACAAGGACTACACATATGTCACACCTATTTCAAAGGTCCAGTGTTGAACAAGGTGGTCCATCTCTGGGGCTGGTTAAATGTATTGCTGTGGTTGTTGAACAGTAGAGCGGTTAGTTTACTTTTCCTTCCAGTGGATTTGGTGGGATAACTCTGCTTTGAGATACCTGTTGAAGTCCGTCCAGTTTAATGAAGCCTACAGGATGGTGGTTCTGCTGCTCAGCAGATCATTAACTTCATAGTGGGATCTTTGCTGCTTCTTTTCTTCAGACAACCAAGCATATTGGAGCTAGCAATAAATTTTGTTCACAATGTCGGGTTTCTCTGACATGACACTCCCAATGTATAGTAAGTTTTCTACTGTCTCATGAACCATGAATGCATGGGGGTAATCTTGTGCAGCTAAAAAGCTTTTTATTCATCCAGTAAATTAGGTCAACACCAGCAAGAAGACTGATGAAGATCGGATCATAAAAAATTGAGGTTGGAGCAATGACACAACTTTTTTGACTCCAGTGTGTTTTTTTTTCCTGTTTTACCTGTCATTAGAACCATGATGTTTTAACGATGCTGAACTCAGCCTTTAGCCCAGGACAGGAACTCTACTCAGGTTTGTTCCCTTATTTGTCACCTCTCCTTCAATCTTTTTCATTGCCCTGTCATACTGACCCGTCTCACCTCATGACTCCACAATTGATGCTCCTTAGCTCCCTAATTTAATCTTTGACTCAACTGGAGCTCTCCTTTTTTTTCCCAGGAATATCTTGGAGCTTGTCAGCCCCCTGGATGGTGAACAACTTGCAAAATATAAGGGCCATTCAGTAGCGTCTGTGCCTGGCTGCTGATTTTTTTGCTGCACTAGGCCAATGCCCATGTTCAAAGCGGAGACAAAACAGGTCAGAAAATCTGATTGAGTGGAAGGCAGGATGTTTAAATAACACCACAGATTACTTTCAAGGCAAACAATGTGAACATGGGAAAATTAAGAGAGAAGGGATGGATAAAACAATGGATGTAAGTGGATAGAGCAAAAATATTGGAAGGAAACAAGAAAATTCTGACAAAGGAGAAAGTCTGGCCTATAGAGATGTTGTCTGGTGCTTTTTTGATATCAAACATTAATGATATATTTCTTTGGCAGAAGAAGGCTGAAAGATGCTCCATAAGTGGATCCAATTGCCTTTGGCCTCCCAATCCCAGAATCAAGCAGTGAGGCCTCAGCACTACTGGGTCTCAGCTGGTCTACCCTTGAGGCTCTGCTTCTAGTTAGGCCTTCACAGGAGGCAAGGCTGAATGTTGGCCCTCTTCTATCAAAGTTGTCACAGCTTTAATAGATTATTAAAGTCAGAAAAAAAGACATTTAAAATTGATCAACATTGTTTTAAGTAATCAGAAAATAAAATTATTGAAGTACTAAATTCCCATTAAAATAAATTAAGATTCAGGTCTACAAAAGATCTAGCTGGAGGATTTCCCAATATAACACTGAGGTTTTCCAGTAGAATCATGTTCTTCTGCTGAACTATTTTATGGAGCAGGGTGACAGATGTTCTAGGATTTGATACACAACCTGTCTTCATGTAAACTTCAAGGAGATGAATGCCAATGTTTCCCTTTGGAATTGACAGCCACAGCCAGCTTGGTTTGGACCAATGATGTCAAGTTGTATGATCACATGACTGGCACATCAACTCATAAAAATGCTTATTCGTCAAGACATGCTGTTAGAAAATTGTGCACTAAGAAAACACAATGACATGTAGCACATTTTGATGTGTATACAGTTTACTGAGAGTTATATTTATAGATGGCTTTTCAGTAAAAAAATTTTTAAATACTGTTGGCCAATAATCAGACTAAATGTGACAGTCATTAAAGAACTGCTGTAAAATTGCGTATCTGTCATCCGGAAGAAGATAGCACAGCAACCAAGGATGATATCCTCCAGACAGTTCACGAAACCACTTCTTTCACATCTTTTACATCTTTTTCTTTCCAATGTGGTTCTGTTAGTGCCTGTGATCTATACTTTGGTGGTGTGTTTTTGGGCCGATTGAGTGAGTTGATGCTTTGTTGTGTCCGAGTGAGTTCCACCAGGTTTCATGTGGCTTTGAGGCCAAGAAGCCTGGAGACAGGGTGCAAACCCATGATTGACTCTATTTCTCCCTGATCTCGCTGATTAAAGCATCAAGGAAGATTGAAATCATTGACGAGCGTGTAGAAGGTGAACGTGTGATCAGCAGCATCTACCAGACTCTTGTTTGCTACTGCCAGAGGAAGGTGGCTGCCTGTGCCAGCCTCTCTCTCCTTCTTGCTCACTGCTGCCAAAAGAAGGTCCCTGCGTTTGGATGGTCTCCCTCTCCCCCTCTCCCCTCCCCCTCTCATCCTCCCTCCCCCTCCTCCCCTCTCCTCCTCCCCCTCTCCTCCTCCCCTCTCCTCCTCCCCTCTCCTCCTCCCCCTCTCCTCCTCCCCCTCTCCTCCTCCTCCCTCCCCCTCCTCTCTCCTCCCCACTCCTCTCTCCTCCCCCTCTCCTCTCTTCTCCCCCTCTCCTCGTCCTCCTCTCTCCTTCCCCTCTCCTCTCTCCTTTCCCCTCTCTCCTTCCCCCTCTCTCCTTCCCCCCTCTCTCCCTCCCCCTCCTCTCTCCTCCCCCTCCTCTCTCCTCTTTCCTCCCCCTCTCTCTCTCCTCTTTCCTCCCCCTCTCTCTCCTCTCTCCTCCCCCTCTCTCTCTCCTCTCTCCTCCCCCTCTCTCTCTCCTCTCTCCTCCCCCTCTCTCTCTCCTCTCTCTCTCTCTCCTCTCTCTTTCTGTCTCTCTCTTCTCTTCCTTCCCCCTCTCCCCCCGCTGGAGGATGGTGGCAGAGATCTGAGTCTTGGGCAATGTTTAGTCGACACGGTTTGTGGATTGTACTCTGTAGTTCACACTATGATGTGTTTCTGGTTTCTGGTCACTCCTTTTTTATTGTTGCTACTTTGGGTAACTTTGAATCAGAGCAGCCTGCAGATAATGAACACTGAGCTGAACTGAATGTGCCTGGACTTCTTCAATTTTAGTGTTTTATACTCTGTGTTTTTCACTAGGTTTTGTTTTTGTTGCCGTTTGCACAATTTGTTTTTTTGCATGGGGGTTGGTGCTTTTCTTTGAACAGGTTCCATGGTCATCTTTGTTTCATGGTTGCCTGTGGGGAAGACAAATCTTAGGGTTGTATACTGCATACATACTTTGTACTTTGCATCTTTGAATATTTTCTATCTATTAAGAAGACTGAAACTCTGTTTATCCCACAAGGAAGGAGTTAAAAAAGAAAACATTTTATTGTGAGCAACTATTCCAACAATGAATTGAAGATGAAAAGAGAAAACAACTATTAAAAATCCATTGATATCTAAGAAGAAACATAACTGTCAATGTTTAGGTCAAGGTACATAAATCATCTCAAAGGGAAAATGAAATGTACTGCAGCAGGAATTAGTGAACAGCTGATTTTAAGCTGCCAAAAATGACGGAATGCCGACAATCAAAAACTGCAATTTACTCTTAAAGAACTATTCTATTACAGGGATTGTAGTATTTACCATGCATGATCCTGAACAATAGCTAGATTCAGGAAATGTGTCTTTTATCATTTTCATGACCATCACAAGGTACTGTGTGTCTTCTTATAAACAGGGCCACAGGGAGAGAACAGAGTAGTGGGATGATCTGAAAATCTCTTTTTTCAAATATCCCACAAAGGTAAACTGAATGTTTATTCTGTTTGTGAGTTTACTGCTTTTTTTTCTGTTTTCTTACCTTCAATATTTGTATTTTAAAGCAATATAAAAATAAGAAGTTTGAAATGACACAGCAAAGAGCAGAAAATAGTGTGACATAAGGATAAGCTGTATAATATAGCCTTTAATCACTGAAGTGAACTTTTTAGATGTATGAACTCTCACCTGGACAAAATATCACCAGAGGTATTTTCTTATATTCATCACTGCTGGTGGCAATTTAGAGCTTCACCAACCACTCCCACCTGGAAAAACAGTACAGGATGTAGGAATGCCGAGTTCCTAACAGCTTCTTCATCTACATGCCCAGAATCTGTTTTCAGCTGGAGAAGCAAGGAGGCAGCAGTTCATCTTGGCCTGACTCACGGAACTACTCAAAAATACAATAAGCAAGGTGCTCCTTTAGTGTACTCTGCTTGTTCCACTTTAGATTATGAAGACACGCAGTCCTCTTTTATTGTCATTTAGTAATGTATGCATTAAGAAATGATACAATACTTCCTCCGGTGTGATATCACAAAACACAGGACGGACCAAGACTGAAAAAACTAACAAAACCACATAATTATAACATATAGTTACAGCAGTGCAACAATACCATAACTTGATGAAGAAGTCCATGAGCACAGTAAAAAGTTCAAAGTCTCTCAAATGTCCCACATCTCACACAGACAGGAGAAGGAAGAAAAATTCTCCCTGCCATGCTGACCACAGTCCGACTCTGAGTCATCAGAAAACTTCGAGCCTCCATCAGCTCTCGGACACCGAGTGCTGAGCACCATCTCTGTCCAAACGATTCGACCTCAATCTCGGTCGCCAACAGCAGGCAAAGCCGGGGATTTTGAGGCCTTCCCTCTGGAAGATTCCCGACTGTGCAGTAACAACAGCAGCAAACTGGCGTTTCAGAAATTTCTTCAGATGTTCCTCTGTGCTTTCACATCCGTCTCCATCAAATCAGAATTGTCCATGGCCCCCATTTAACGGATACAATATCATTTTTCACCGAAGGACTGTGCACGCGCAGTGCGCTGCTCTCTCTCCTCCTGCTAATCCCATTCTCCAGTACTTGGCCTGATGCCCAGCAGGTCATGTCTCTTCACATACACCTCCAGGTATTGTTTAAATGATTGATGGTTTCTGCTTGTATCACTCTTTCTAGCAGTGAGTTCCCAAGGATGAAAGTAATTTTCTTCATTTCTTCACAAACACCTCCTTCAATGACTTGAAGTCTCTGCCCCTATTTTTCTCCTAACCTGTTGAATGCTAATGATACTTTGCCTGGTGCATTCTAATAAGTCTCAACATGTTTATTCTGTTGCGACCACACTTTCATGACTACCTACCTATGGTTGAAGTACTGGGAATTAAGGCATTGGGAACTGAAGCCTCCGACACATGATCAGGTAATGATGTAGGGGTAGGTGGGATAGACCCTTGCATGGATTTGGCCAGGGGCTGGGGAAGTGTGGAGATCAGGTTGATATTTTTAGTGAAGCTGAAGGTGCAGGATGAGTGCAACAGTGGCTATACATAAAGCAAGGTCTCCTGCATGGCGCTGAATTCTTTAGGTGCTGGTGTCAAGAAACGTAGAGGAGGTTTGACCCAAACACAGGGCAGCAGAAATGATTTAGCAGTGAGCTATAACTTTAATAGCAAAGTTCAAACTAACAAGCCATGAGGGGCCACAAACCAAGAGAGAGCAGATACTTAACATGACAAGGCAACAAGGTAACTGAAGGCTAGGGACCACTGGTTGACTCGATGGGTAAACAAGGACTACGGATGAGCACTGGGTGTAAATAGGTTGCTGGTAATGAGTGGTAGATGCCTGTTTGCTGGGTGGAGACTGGGAGATGCCTGTCGCTGTAGGCCAGGCAGGAACTCTTTCCTACAGCTGGTACCTAACAGCCCAGGATGGTCTGATGGGTCTAGTGGAACTCATCGATAAGTGCTGGATCCAAGGTGAAAATGGACCAAGACCTCCTTCACACTGTACCCTTCACAATCGACCAGGTACTGCACACCACATCCACGACGATGTGAATCCATCAACTGGTGTAATGTGTACACTTGACCACCTTCCACCATCTCAGGTTCCAGGGGTGAAGACTCGGGTGGGTTTGGAGGTCCATGGACAGTGGCTTGAGGCAGGATATGTGGAAGGTAGGTATGAAACTGAGAGATGGGGGTCAGCTGGAGATAGTAAGTGACATAATTCAGGAAGGAAATAACCATGGGGAGGAACTGGCATTTTTCTAACTTGCAGTGCAGCTGGTTTTCAACAAGATGCTGAAGGATTGAATAGATGTGACAGACGTGGTCTTGGAGATCTTTGAAGAAGATGAAGATGTTGTCAAGGTAAACAAATACATACTTATGTAGCTGGCCTCAAATAATCTCATTGATGAAGGCTTGGAAAATGGCCGGACTGTTGGAAAATCTGAAAGGCAGCACAGAATATTTGTAATGGCCAGTGGGTGTTATGAATACCATCTTCCACTCATCCCTTTAATGTTGTCACAGTCTTCAGTTGACACTTTAAGATAATTTTAATTGAGTTGTAGTCCTTGCAGGCCTCAACTGCACAAAGAAATGGATGTCACTGTGAAAGCCTAGAGATCTTCTTCCATTAATAACTGAATCTTAAATAACAGTCACTTGCATATCAATGTGCTATGCCAGAGAAATCTGTGGCCTATAGTTTCCTTATAAACGATTAAGTGTCTCTATTAGTTCTTGCAAAGCAGTCTAAAAACAGTCATGTTTTCCAGTTATGATCACATTTTGGAATTTCTGGCCAAAACAGTATTTGGCTTCAGAATATTGCAAATTCCATACCAACTGTTCCAACGTGAATTTTAGTACAGTGTGTAAATGGTACACACTATAACCATTGTGTACTGGTGTGGAGGGAATAGTTGTCTAAGGTGGTGGCTGCTGGGTTAGTCAAGTGGATTGCTTTGTCCTGTTTGGATGGAGTTAATCCTCTCGAGAATTCTTGGAGCTGCACTCTGCCACTTTTCTAATGTGTTTTGTCGATGGTAGAAATGTTTCTTCGGCTTTGGAAGATGAAATCTTACAATAGGATACCCAGCCTTTGAACTACACTTGTACCTACAGTATTTATGAGTCATGTCCAGTTGAGATTTTCATCATGGTGAGCCCTGGATGTTGATAGCGGGAGATTCCATTGAATGGCAGAGGTGGCCTCAAATGTTGAAAACGATCATTGCCTGGCATGTTTGTCTTAGGAAGGTTGCATGTTACATGAGGCCATGGCTGAATATTGTCAAGATCTAATTGCCTGCAGGCTTGTATTGGTTCTTTTACAAATGTAACTGAATGTTATACTGTTATCAGTGACCATCCCTACTTTTGATATGGTGGAAGGAATGTCACCTATGACACAGATGACCATTGTTTGGCCTAGGACACTGCCTTGTGGAACACCTGCAATGATATGCTGATGTTGGAATGACTGACTTCCAGCAGCTGGAAATAACTTTCCTTCTCCAGCCAATTGTTTTCCCTTGCTGTTCAGTAACTGCAGCTTAATGAAGGCCACTTGATGCCACATGAGTCAAATGAAACATTGATGTCACTGCAGGAACTCAGCTCTATGTCCATGTTTGAGCCAAGACTGTGGTGAGTTCTGGAGCAGAGTGCTCTTGGTGTAATCTAGAATGGCCTTCAGCAAGCACATCATTGATTTATTAGTGATTCATGACACCACTGTTCACAATTTCTTCCATGACCTTGTTGTGACTGAGAACAGACTAATAGGGTAGCAGTTAGTTGATTTGGATTTGTCATGCATTTTGTGAATACAGCATACCTAGCATAGCAAGGCGTAACCCACAAGTAATTTAAACACCAGTGTTGTTAGTGTAGTGGAAAGCTTGGCTGGAGATGCAGCTACTTCAGAAGTGCTAGCCTTCAGGATTACATCAGGTATTTTGCCTTGTGCCATGGCCTTTGCAATATCCAGTGTGATCAGACACTTTGCTATCTTGTGGGGTGAACTCAACTTTGCGTAACATTGGTTTCTGCCAAGGTGAGATGTCAGGAGGGTGTTGAGGTGGATCATCTAGTTAGCACTTCTGGATGAACGTGGTTACAATTGCATTTGCCACAGGTAGTTGGAGGAGAGTGGGGACTACAGGACTAACATTATGTAGTCTGATACTTATCCAAGCAGCAGTTCTTTCTGTCACACAGAGACAAAGGCTGTTGTATGAACAGATGAAAGCTACTCATTCGCCCAAACCAATCTCACCAAACCTTTCGGTCATGACTGATCTATATGCCAGTGACATTTATCTTCCTTAATGCATATTTCTATTAAATCATTTGGCCACTCTATTTAAACTCAAATTAATCCACTATTAATTGCCATATTTTCTTTACCCTTTGAATCTAAAAGTAATTTCTAATATCATTGTTGAAAGACCAATTTCTACCTTTAATATTATGCCAAATTGCTCCGAATTCCACAATCAGAGGATTTACCTGAGTCAATCCTTTAATTAACTGAATTTGGTGCTGGCCTCTGAAATTAAAGGAGGTACATGCCAAATTTACTAATCTATGCTTATAATTAAACTCTTTGCGTTCCAGGGTCAATCTTCATTAACTGCTCTTGGGCCAAAACTGAAAGCAGTGCTAGAAATTTTAACAGGATGGGAGTCTTAATCTAAAACATTGACTTTATTTTTCAATCAGAAGATGTTGCATTGTCAGAAGGACTTTCACTCCCTTTTGAATTGACGCTAATGACACAGCAACAGTCTCCTCTTCTTTGACAAGTTGGTCAGCATACAACTTTAAAAGAATTAGTTTATTTTAAAAATTTGTTGCTGTTGTAAATAATGGTGTACCACCTACTTGCACTGATACAGTCCTTATTGAGCTGGGTGTTCCAGGAATGAGCAATGATGAAGGAATATTACCATATAAGTGCCACGTGTGACCTGGAGGAGGAGTGTTTTCAGCTGCTCTCCTTGTCACAGCTGCTACCAGTGGTTGTGGATTTGAGACGTTTTGTCTTAGTAAGTATCATTGTAGGTATGGTGTGTCAGTGAAGGTGCAAGATAATGCTTAGTTTTATGAAAAGGGTATCAAATAAGCATCATACATCAAAGTTGCTGGTGAACGCAGCGGGCCAAGCAGCATCTATAGGAAGAGGCACAGTCGACGTTTCAGGCCGAGACCCTTCGTCAGGACTAACTGAAGGAAGAGTGAGTAAGGGATTTGAAAGCTGGAGGGGGAGGGGGAGGGGGAGATGCAAAATGATAGGAGATGACAGGAGGGGGAGGGATAGAGCCGAGAGCTGGACAGGTGATAGGCAAAAGGGGATACGAGAGGATCATGGGACAGGAGGTCCGGGAAGAAAGACGGGGGGGGGGTGACCCAGAGGATGGGCAAGAGGTATATTCAGAGGGACAGAGGGAGAAAAAGGAGAGTGAGAGAAAGAATGTGTGCATAAAAATGAGTAACAGATGGGGTACGAGGGGGAGGTGGGGCCTTAGCGGAAGTTAGAGAAGTCGATGTTCATACCATCAGGTTGGAGGCTACCCAGACGGAATATAAGGTGTTGTTCCTCCAACCTGAGTGTGGCTTCATCTTTACAGTACAGGAGGCCGTGGATAGACATGTCAGAATGGGAATGGGATGTGGAATTAAAATGTGTGGCCACTGGGAGATCCTGCTTTCTCTGGCGGACAGAGCGTAGATGTTCAGCAAAGCGGTCTCCCAGTCTGCGTTGGGTCTCACCAATATATAAAAGGCCACATCGGGAGCACCGGACGCAGTATATCACCCCAGTCGACTCACAGGTGAAGTGATGCCTCACCTGGAAGGACTGTTTGGGGCCCTGAATGGTGGTAAGGGAGGAAGTGTAAGGGCATGTGTAGCACTTGTTCCGCTTACACGGATAAGTGCCAGGAGGGAGATCAGTGGGGAGGGATGGGGGGGACGAATGGACAAGGGAGTTGTGTAGGGAGCGATCCCTGCGGAATGCAGAGAGAGGGGGGGAGGGAAAGATGTGCTTAGTGGTGGGATCCCGTTGGAGGTGGCGGAAGTTACGGAGAATAATATGTTGGACCCGGAGGCTGGTGGGGTGGTAGGTGAGGACCAGGGGAACCCTATTCCTAGTGGGGTGGTGGGAGGATGGAGTGAGAGCAGATGTACGTGAAATGGGGGAGATGCGTTTAAGAGCAGAGTTGATAGTGGAGGAAGGGAAGCCCCTTTCTTTAAAAAATGAAGACATCTCCCTCGCCCTAGAATGAAAAGCCTCATCCTGAGAGCAGATGCGGCGGAGACGGAGGAATTGCGAGAAAGGGATGGCATTTTTGCAAGAGACAGGGTGAGAAGAGGAATACCTCGGCACTGTTTTATCACCCCTTGTTCAATCCCTTCCGACCTATGTTCGTGACACTTCTCACGCTCTTAAACTTTTCGATGATTTTAAGTTCCCTGGCCCCCACCGCTTTATTTTCACCATGGATGTCCAGTCCTTATATACTTCCATCCCCCATCAGGAAGGTCTCAAAGCTCTACGCTTCTTTTTGGATTCCAGACCTAATCAGTTCCCCTCTACCACCACTCTGCTCCGTCTAGCGGAATTAGTCCTTACTCTTAATAATTTCTCCTTTTGCTCCTCCCATTTCCTCCAAACTAAAAATGTAGCTATGGGCACCCGTATGGGTCCTAGCTATGCCTGCCTTTTTGTTGGGTTTGTGGAACAATCTATGTTCCGTGCCTATTCTGGTATCTGTCCCCCACTTTTCCTTCGCTACATCGACGACTGCATTGGCGCTGCTTCCTGCACGCATGCAGAACTCATTGACTTTATTAACTTTGCCTCCAACTTTCACCCTGCCCTCAAGTTTACCTGGTCCATTTCCGACACCTCCCTCCCCTTTCTAGATCTTTCTGTCTCTGTCTCTGGAGACAGCTTATCCACTGATGTCTACTATAAGCCTACTGACTCTCACAGCTATCTGGACTATTCCTCTTCTCACCCTGTCTCTTGCAAAAACGCCATCCCTTTCTCGCAATTCCTCCGTCTCCGCCGCATCTGCTCTCAGGATGAGGCTTTTCATTCTAGGACGAGGGAGATGTCTTCATTTTTTAAAGAAAGGGGCTTCCCTTCCTCCACTATCAACTCTGCTCTTAAACGCATCTCCCCCATTTCACGTACATCTGCTCTCACTCCATCCTCCCACCACCCCACTAGGAATAGGGTTCCCCTGGTCCTCACCTACCACCCCACCAGCCTCCGGGTCCAACATATTATTCTCCGTAACTTCCGCCACCTCCAACGGGATCCCACCACTAAGCACATCTTTCCCTCCCCCCCTCTCTCTGCATTCCGCAGGGATCGCTCCCTACACAACTCCCTTGTCCATTCGTCCCCCCCATCCCTCCCCACTGATCTCCCTCCTGGCACTTATCCGTGTAAGCGGAACAAGTGCTACACATGCCCTTACACTTCCTCCCTTACCACCATTCAGGGCCCCAAACAGTCCTTCCAGGTGAGGCATCACTTCACCTGTGAGTCGACTGGGGTGATATACTGCGTCCGGTGCTCCCGATGTGGCCTTTTATATATTGGTGAGACCCAACGCAGACTGGGAGACCGCTTTGCTGAACATCTACGCTCTGTCCGCCAGAGAAAGCAGGATCTCCCAGTGGCCACACATTTTAATTCCACATCCCATTCCCATTCTGACATGTCTATCCACGGCCTCCTGTACTGTAAAGATGAAGCCACACTCAGGTTGGAGGAACAACACCTTATATTCCGTCTGGGTAGCCTCCAACCTGATGGTATGAACATCGACTTCTCTAACTTCCGCTAAGGCCCCACCTCCCCCTCGTACCCCATCTGTTACTCATTTTTATGCACACATTCTTTCTCTCACTCTCCTTTTTCTCCCTCTGTCCCTCTGAATATACCTCTTGCCCATCCTCTGGGTCACCCCCCCCCCCGTCTTTCTTCCCGGACCTCCTGTCCCATGATCCTCTCGTATCCCCTTTTGCCTATCACCTGTCCAGCTCTCGGCTCTATCCCTCCCCCTCCTGTCTTCTCCTATCATTTTGCATCTCCCCCTCCCCCTCCAGCTTTCAAATCCCTTACTCACTCTTCCTTCAGTTAGTCCTGATGAAGGGTCTCGGCCTGAAACGTCGACTGCGCCTCTTCCTATAGATGCTGCTTGGCCTGCTGTGTTCACCAGCAACTTTGATGTATGTTGATCAAATAAGCATGCTGCTTTATCCTGGATGATATTGGACTTCTTGGGTTTTGTTGGAACTACACTCATCCAGGTAAGTTGAGAATACTCCATTATACTTACTGGTAGCATCCATTGTAAGCATGTGGAATGCCTAGAACATTAATGCAAAACCCTTGTGTAAGCATAGAAATGTTAATCTCATCTCAAATCTGGCATGCCAAATTTCTTACATAACATTAAAAGATATCCCAATGAATACATGAGATGTATTTCTGGAGTTATTTTCTGTTCAATTCATAGAAACATTGATCACTTTAGAATTAATTTGCAAGTGAAATTACACCTATAGTAAAAATGGACCAAGATCTTCCAGCGCTATTCATATTAGTACACCTGACATTTGTACATCATCAAGCATCTAACTATATCAATATTTTAATAACATCCATCTCCTTTCCATAATAACATAATTTGGAACTCAAAGGTACAACCTGCAGCAGTCAAAGTGCAACTAAGAATATATCATTAAGATGACTTAGCTTATTAATATAGTACACTTGGCTGATATTGGGAGACCTGACTCCATGGCTTCACAACTCACTGCATACTGCTCAAACACAGAAAAGTACATGGGGCTGCTTTCTCCAGCATTTGGTTGTTACCCATGCATGTTGCATGGATCTCTCAGCTGCAACACAGGCTGCACTTTTTTAGCATCCTTTCTAGGTGAGGTGTGGCAGTGTTTGCGACTATGCCAGCAGCCACCATATTTATCTCTGCAGAGCAAAGGTAATGATTTGCCCAAACGAAGGAATGTTTGGATGATGCCAGCGTCTTGAGCATATTTCTACCAACAAAAAGATTAACTAACACAAGTTGAAAATCACATTATTTAACACTCTAGTGGCTTTCTAGCTTCATAATTGTGTATGTGGGTTTATAGGAGTTAATCCTATATCTCAGCACCTCCTTTTGCAGCTGCAGTTTCACTGCCGTGAAGTCCTCATAGATATCCTGTGTGACCCTACATGGACCAGCTTCAGATTGCTGTCTACGGACAAATGAGTTGGCATCAAAAAAAGCTGCAGATGCAGAAACTTTGAAATAAAAACAGGAACTGCTGGAAAATTCCCACACGTCAGGCAGCAGCTATGGAAGAGGAACAGGGTTAACATTTCGGGAGAGTCCCTAATCTGAAGTGTTAACTCTGTTTTTCTTTTCATGGATGTAATTGAGCGAGCAGTTTAGAATGGTTAGCTGTGGGGCACAGATGTGAGGTAAAACCAAGATGGGTTGTGATTTAGTGTTTTCGTCAGAGGTGATTCGTGTCCTGAACTTGCCCCACATGTGACCTTTCAGGGGACTATGTAGATAATGGTGAAACAGATCATTTCACAATTGCTTCAACTTCCAGACCCAGAAATGAGGCAGCTGAGAGACCCCTGAGCAGGGCACACAAGGGAATGAATTGATCCTGCAAGAGAGACCAAATCTCTGCTTCTGCAGGAGAGTGATCTGCTCACACATGGCATCTTTCTGCCTGTGCAGAAGGCTAGTCTGGCAACACACTACATCGTCTTGGTCTTGGAAAACCACAAGCTCCTCATAGGTAGCATTCCTGCATCCATTGACAGGAGCAATCTGTTCACAAATAACGTTCTGCTTCTCAATGAGAACACTGATATTCTCAGGAATGGCATCTCTCTGCTCAGCAAGGGTAATGAGCCAACTCCTTGATGGCATTCAAATTAGCAGCAGGAATAGACCGTTTAACTCCTTAAGGCTGCTCCTACAATTACTAAGCCAGGACTAGCACAGTTCCCGACAGGATCACACTCAATCATCTGCCAACACCATACTGCACAATAGTAACACAGGGTGTTCTGATTTACGCGTACCTTGATTTCTTAATCTCTGACAAATTTCTTTGTAGAATACAGATGAGATACGAGGACCTTAGTCAGGGTGTTATTCAAAGTTTCTTCTTCAGCTGTCCCTGTGCATAGCATTCTTTGATTCATAGCTGATGTAACTTGCTTTGAACTTGCAGATTTGTAAAATATTATTGAAGCATCATCCACCCCTTGTATCAGTGATATGAGAGGTAGATGATACTCCTCTTGTATCATTGATATATCACATGATATCTCATTTTGACCTTGATTGAATATATTACAGTACATTTTGCTTCTACTTAGTTAATTATAAAATTCAATTCAAGGGGCTCTCAGCATACAGACTTCACCGTGCAGGCCGAACCTCGCTTCCTAGCAGCATGTGCTGTGATGCATACTCTGCTTCAATGATCTTTAACCTTTTCCTTCCAAATTGAGTGAACCAGACTCAAATATGTCCTGAGACATCTGTGAATCAGCGTTTCTGCAGAAGTGTGCCTTGTTGTGGAGGCTGAAATTACTCCAGAGCTTAGAATTGCCGCATTTGATAGTGGTGATGTCCAATCAACCTTTCCATGATCTGTTTCTTTATGACCTCTACCATATAAACTGACCTTTCCACTTTCCCGCTTGAAGCTGGGAGATGAGGAGAAGTGAAATGGTGTTTTACTTATTGCACAGCATTGTATATCTTTAAATAAAAACAATCTAAGTAGAGTTCAACCCAGATAAGTGTGATGTGGTTCTTTTGGTAGGTCAAGTATGATGGCAGAATACGGTAAGACTCTTGGCAGTGTGGAGGATCAAAGGGATCTTGGGGTCCAAGTCCATAGGACACTCAAAGCTGCTGCACAGGTTGACTCTGTGGTTAAGAAGGCATATGGTGCATGGCCTTCATCAACTGTGGGATTGAGTTTAAGAGTCGAGAAGTGATGTTATAGCTATATAGGATCCTGGTCAGATCCCACTTGGAGTACTGTGCTCAATTCTGGTCACCTCACTACAGGAAGGATGTAGAAACTATAGGAAGGATGCAGAGGAGATTTACAAGGATGTTGCCTGGATTGGGGGGCATGCCTTATAAGAGAATAGGTTGAGTGAACTTGGCCTTTTCTACTTGGAGCGACGAAGGATGAGAGCTGACCTGATATAGGTGTATAAGATGATGAGAGGCATTGACTGTGTGGATAGTCAAAGGTTTTATTTTTCCCAGGCCTGAGGTGGCTAACATGAGAGGGCATAGTTTTAAGGTGCTTTGAAATAGGTACAGAGGAGATATCAGAGGGCTCTTAATGACCCTCATATGATTGCTATACCTTTAAATAACTCACAGAGTTTATAAGCCGGAAAACTACCCACCATGGATCAAAACTGAAGAAGCCTCTCGGGTGAGTGGCGAAATGTCTTCCAGACTACACAGCAAGTCCAGTTGCCTTGATTTACTACTGCCTGATGTCATACCATATCATTAAGATATGACTTTTTCTGGAAAATTATGCCTCAAGGATAGATTTTAATTTCTCAATCCGGCAATTGAAAATGATGAATGACTCCAAATTTTATTTCTAACCACTTCCAAGTGGATGGACATCAAAAAATCTGCAGATACTGGAAATCCGGAAAAAAAAGATAGAAAATGCTGAAAATAATCAACAGTATTAATGACACACGATTTGTTGAGTATTTCTGGCATTTTCTGATTTTGCTTCAGTTGGGTGTGGGTTAAAACTAACAAGATATGCACATCTTTTTCACATTAATCGATATACAGTATATTTTTGAGTATGCCATGGCAATTGACCAATCCTCGAACAACTGTCCAGGGAGAGGTCGCACCTCTGGTGGTGGGCTTATTGTTCCCTACCCAGGGACAGCTTGTCCACCTTTGGTCCTCACCTGCCACCCAGCTCTCACCTGTGGCTCCAAGTAATTGCTTGCGTGCGACAGCGGCCACACCCTGGTACACCACTTTGACAGGTGGGCTAAGCCAGGAGGGGGTAGCCAGGAACCTCCAGCCTAATGAGATAGGGGTATGCCTACCCCAGCATGCGAAGCCAGTTCTGACAGACTGGGCGGATGAGATCAACTACAAGTTCCATGGACAAAAGGGTGCTGCAATGTGGACAAGGAAGGGCATGACAAGGCAGAGAAGGCGTCATGGCTATCCACTGCTGCCCAGGAAGTCTCCAGTATGATGGTGTTTTGGACCATTGGACCAGGATGTTTAAGGCTAATAAAGTGGAACTGCCCCAGTGGAACAGCTTTTTCACTATAGAACTCCTCCCGCACAGGTTACGTCAGTGTCAGAAATGACCAACAAACAACGCACGGATACATTCATTGTCAGAAATGACCGACAATCAACACACACATACATTCATTATCAGAAATGACCGACAACAAACACACACAAACTTTCATTGTCAGAAATGACCGACAACAAACACACACATACGTTCATTGTCAGAAATGACCGACAACCAACACACACAAACGTTCATTGTCAGAAATGACCGACAACAAACACACACAAACTTTCATTGTCAGAAATGACCGACAACCAACACACACATACGTTCATTGTCAGAAATGACCGACAACCAACACACACAATCGTTCATTGTCAGAAATGACCGACAACCAACACACACATACGTTCATTGTCAGAAATGACCGACAACCAACACACACAAACGTTCATTGTCAGAAATGACCGACAACAAACACACACAAACGTTCATTGTCAGAAATGACTAACAACCAACACACACAACGATCATTGTCAGAAATGACCGACAGCCAACACACAGAGAATCGTTCATTGTCAGAAATGACCGACAACCGACAAACACATACGTTCATTGTCAGAAATGATCAACAACCAATGCAGATAGGTTCATTTTCAGAAATGACCGACAACCAACGCACAGATACTTTCATTGTCAGAAATGACTGACAAACAATACACACATACGTTAATTGTCAGAAATGACCGACAACAAACACACACAATCGTTCATTGTCAGAAATGACCGACAACCAACATACGCAATCGTTCATTATCAGAAATGACCGACAACCGACACATAGATACGTTCATTGTCAGAAATGACCGACAACCAACACACACATACGTTCATTGTCAGAAATGACCGACAACCAACACACACAAACGTTCATTGTCAGAAATGACCGACAACCAACACACACAAACGTTCATTGTCAGAAATGACCGACAACAAACACACACAAACTTTCATTGTCAGAAATGACCGACAACAAACACACACATACGTTCATTGTCAGAAATGACCGACAACCAACACACACAATCGTTCATTGTCAGAAATGACCGACAACCAACACACACAATCGTTCATTGTCAGAAATGACTGACAACCAACACACACAAACGTTCATTGTCAGAAATGACCGACAACCAACACACACATACGTTCATTGTCAGAAATGACCGACAACAAACACACACAAACTTTCATTGTCAGAAATGACCGACAACCAACACACACATACGTTCATTGTCAGAAATGACCGACAACTGACACACACATACGTTCATTGTCAGAAATGACCGACAACAAACACACACAAACTTTCATTGTCAGAAATGACTGACAACCAACACACATATATGTCCATTGTCAGAAATGACCGACCATCCACACACACAATCGTTCATTGTCAGAAATGACCGACAACCAACACACACATACGTTCATTGTCAGAAATGACCGACAACCAACACACACAAACGTTCATTGTCAGAAATGACCGACAACCAACACACACAAACGTTCATAGTCAGAAATGACCGACAACAAACACAGACAAACTTTCATTGTCAGAAATGACCGACAACAAACACACACATACGTTCATTGTCAGAAATGACCGACCACCCACACACACAAACTTTCATTGTCAGAAATGACCGACAACCAACACACACAATCGTTCATTGTCAGAAATGACCGACAACCAACACACACATACGTTCATTGTCAGAAATGACCGACAACCAACACACACAATCGTTCATTGTCAGAAATGACCGACAACCAACACACACAATCGTTCATTGTCAGAAATGACTGACAACCAACACACACAAACGTTCATTGTCAGAAATGACAGACAACCAACACACACATACGTTCATTGTCAGAAATGACCGACAACCAACACACACAAACGTTCATTGTCAGAAATGACCGACAACAAACACACACAAACGTTCATTGTCAGAAATGACCGACAACCAACACACACATACGTTCATTGTCAGAAATGACCGACAACAAACACACACAAACTTTCATTGTCAGAAATGACCGACAACAAACACACACATACGTTCATTGTCAGAAATGACCGACCATCCACACACACAAACTTTCATTGTCAGAAATGACCGACAACCAACACACAATCGTTCATTGTCAGAAATGACCGACAACCAACACACACATACGTTCATTGTCAGAAATGACCGACAACC
This sequence comes from Mobula hypostoma, assembly GCF_963921235.1. Classification (NCBI taxonomy): domain Eukaryota; kingdom Metazoa; phylum Chordata; class Chondrichthyes; order Myliobatiformes; family Myliobatidae; genus Mobula; species Mobula hypostoma. The sequence continues at coordinate 104,450,092 of NC_086103.1, read as the reverse complement.
AACACACACAAACTTTCATTGTCAGAAATGACCGACAACAAACACACACATACGTTCATTGTCAGAAATGACCGACCACCCACACACACAAACTTTCATTGTCAGAAATGACTGACAACCAACACACATATACGTCCATTGTCAGAAATGACCGACCAGCCACACACACAAACTTTCATTGTCAGAAATGACCGACAACCAACACACACAATCGTTCATTGTCAGAAATGACCGACAACCAACACACACAAACGTTCATTGTCAGAAATGACCGACAACAAACACACACAAACTTTCATTGTCAGAAATGACTGACAACTAACACACACATAGGTTCATTGTCAGAAATGACCGACAACGAACACACAGAAACGTTCATTGTCAGAAATGACCGACAACCCACACACACAAACTTTCATTGTCAGAAATGACCGACAACCAACACACACAAACGTTCATTGTCAGAAATGACCGACAACCAACACACACAATCGTTCATTGTCAGAAATTACCGACAACCGACACACAGATACGTTCATTGTCAGAAATGACCGACAACCGACACACACAAACGTTCATTGTCAGAAATGACCAACAACAAACACACACAAACGTTCATTGTCAGAAATGACTAACAACCAACACACACAACGATCATTGTCAGAAATGACCGACAGCCAACACACAGAGAATCGTTCATTGTCAGAAATGACCGACAACCGACAAACACATACGTTCATTGTCAGAAATGATCAACAACCAATGCAGATAGGTTCATTTTCAGAAATGACCGACAACCAACGCACAGATACTTTCATTGTCAGATATGACTGACAAACAATACACACATACGTTAATTGTCAGAAATGACCGACAACAAACACACACAATCGTTCATTGTCAGAAATGACCGACAACCAACACACACAATCGTTCATTGTCAGAAATGACCGACAACCGACACATAGATACGTTCATTGTCAGAAATGACCGACAACCAACACACACATACGTTCATTGTCAGAAATGACCGACAACCAACACACACAAACGTTCAGTGTCAGAAATGACCGACAACCAACACACATAAGCGTTCATTGTCAGAAATGACCGACAACAAACACACACAAACTTTCATTGTCAGAAATGACCGACAACAAACACACACATACGTTCATTGTCAGAAATGACCGACAACCAACACACACAATCGTTCATTGTCAGAAATGACCGACAACCAACACACACAATCGTTCATTGTCAGAAATGACTGACAACCAACACACACAAACGTTCATTGTCAGAAATGACCGACAACCAACACACACATACTTTCATTGTCAGAAATGACCGACAACAAACACACACAAACTTTCATTGTCAGAAATGACCGACAACCAACACACACATACGTTCATTGTCAGAAATGACCGACAACCAACACACACATACGTTCATTGTCAGAAATGACCGACAACAAACACACACAAACTTTCATTGTCAGAAATGACCGACAACCAACACACACATACGTTCATTGTCAGAAATGACCGACCATCCACACACACAATCGTTCATTGTCAGAAATGACCGACAACCAACACACACATACGTTCATTGTCAGAAATGACCGACAACCAACACACACAAACGTTCATTGTCAGAAATGACCGACAACCAACACACACATACGTTCATTATCAGAAATGACCGACAACAAACACACACAAACTTTCATTGTCAGAAATGACCGACAACAAACACACACATACGTTCATTGTCAGAAATGACCGACCACCCACACACACAAACTTTCATTGTCAGAAATGACCGACAACCAACACACACAATCGTTCATTGTCAGAAATGACCGACAACCAACACACACAAACGTTCATTGTCAGAAATGACCGACAACAAACACACACAAACTTTCATTGTCAGAAATGACTGACAACTAACACACACATAGGTTCATTGTCAGAAATGACTGACAACTGACACACACATACGTTCATTGTCAGAAATGACCGACAACAAACACACACAAACTTTCATTGTCAGAAATGACTGACAACCAACACACACATACGTTCATTGTCAGAAATGACCGACCATCCACACACACAAACTTTCATTGTCAGAAATGACCGACAACCAACACACACAATCGTTCATTGTCAGAAATGACCGACAACCAACACACACAAACGTTCATTGTCAGAAATGACCGACAACAAACACACACAAACGTTCATTGTCAGAAATGACCGACAACTAACACACACATACGTTCATTGTCAGAAATGACCGACAACAAACACACACAAACGTTCATTGTCAGAAATGACCGACAACAAACACACACATACGTTCATTGTCAGAAATGACCGACCACCCACACACACAAACTTTCATTGTCAGAAATGACCGACAACCAACACACACAATCGTTCATTGTCAGAAATGACCGACAACCAACACACACAAACGTTCATTGTCAGAAATGACCGACAACCAACACACACAATCGTTCATTGTCAGAAATGACCGACAACCGACAAACACATACGTTCATTGTCAGAAATGATCAACAACCAATGCAGATAGGTTCATTTTCAGAAATGACCGACAACCAACGCACAGATACTTTCATTGTCAGATATGACTGACAAACAATACACACATACGTTAATTGTCAGAAATGACCGACAACAAACACACACAATCGTTCATTGTCAGAAATGACCGACAACCAACACACGCAATCGTTCATTGTCAGAAATGACCGACAACCGACACACAGATACGTTCATTGTCAGAAATGACCGACAACCAACACACACATACGTTCATTGTCAGAAATGACCGACAACCAACACACACAAACGTTCAGTGTCAGAAATGACCGACAACCAACACACATAAGCGTTCATTGTCAGAAATGACCGACAACAAACACACACAAACTTTCATTGTCAGAAATGACCGACAACAAACACACACATACGTTCATTGTCAGAAATGACCGACAACCAACACACACAATCGTTCATTGTCAGAAATGACCGACAACCAACACACACAATCGTTCATTGTCAGAAATGACTGACAACCAACACACACAAACGTTCATTGTCAGAAATGACCGACAACCAACACACACATACGTTCATTGTCAGAAATGACCGACAACAAACACACACAAACTTTCATTGTCAGAAATGACCGACAACAAACACACGCATACGTTCATTGTCAGAAATGACCGACCATCCACACACACAAACTTTCATTGTCAGAAATGACCGACAACCAACACACACAATCGTTCATTGTCAGAAATGACCGACAACCAACACACACATACGTTCATTGTCAGAAATGACCGACAACCAACACACACATACGTTCATTTTCAGAAATGACCGACAACAAACACACACAAACTTTCATTGTCAGAAATGACCGACAACAAACACACACATACGTTCATTGTCAGAAGTGACCGACCACCCACACACACAAACTTTCATTGTCAGAAATGACTGACAACCAACACACATATACGTCCATTGTCAGAAATGACCGACCATCCACACATACTTTCATTGTCAGAAATGACCGACAACCAACACACACAATCGTTCATTGTCAGAAATGACCGACAACCAACACACACAAACGTTCATTGTCAGAAATGACCGACAACAAACACACACAAACTTTCATTGTCAGAAATGACTGACAACTAACACACACATAGGTTCATTGTCAGAAATGACTGACAACTGACACACACATACGTTCATTGTCAGAAATGACCGAAAACCGACACATAGATACGTTCATTGTCAGAAATGACCGACAACCAAAACACACATACGTTCATTATCAGAAATGACCGACAACAAACACACACAAACTTTCATTGTCAGAAATGACCGACAACAAACACACACATACGTTCATTGTCAGAAATGACCGACCACCCACACACACAAACTTTCATTGTCAGAAATGACCGACAACCAACACACACATACGTTCATTGTCAGAAATGACCGACAACCAACACACACAAACGTTCATTGTCAGAAATGACCGACAACCAACACACACAAACGTTCATTGTCAGAAATGACTGACAACTAACACACACATACGTTCATTGTCAGAAATGACCGACAACAAACACACACAAACTTTCATTGTCAGAAATGACTGACAACCAACACACATATACGTCCATTGTCAGAAATGACCGACCATCCACACACACAAACTTTCATTGTCAGAAATGACCGACAACCAACACACACAATCGTTCATTGTCAGAAATGACCGACAACCAACACACACATAGGTTCATTGTCAGAAATGACCGACAACCAACACACACATACGTTCATTGTCAGAAATGACCGACAACCAACACACACATACGTTCATTGTCAGAAATGACCGACAACAAACACACACAAACTTTCATTGTCAGAAATGACCGACAACAAACACACACATACGTTCATTGTCAGAAATGACCGACCACCCACACACACAAACTTTCATTGTCAGAAATGACTGACAACCAACACACATATACGTCAATTGTCAGAAATGACCGACCAGACACACACAAACTTTCATTGTCAGAAATGACCGACAACCAACACACGCAATCGTTCATTGTCAGAAATGACCGACAACCAACACACACAAACGTTCATTGTCAGAAATGACCGACAACAAACACACACATACGTTCATTGTCAGAAATGACCGACCACCCACACACACAAACTTTTATTGTCAGAAATGACTGACAACCAACACACACAATCGTTCATTGTCAGAAATGATGGACAACCATCACACACAAACGTTCATTGTCAGAAATGACCGACAACCAACACACACAATCGTTCATTGTCAGAAATGACCGACAACCAACAAACACAATCGTTCATTGTCAGAAATGACTGACAACCAACACACACAAACGTTCATTGTCAGAAATGACCGACAACCAACACACACATACTTTCACTGCCAGAAATGACCGACAACAAACACACACAAACTTTCATTGTCAGAAATGACCGACAACAAACACACGCATACGTTCATTGTCAGAAATGACCGACCATCCACACACACAAACTTTCATTGTCAGAAATGACCGACAACCAACACACACATACGTTCATTTTCAGAAATGACCGACAACAAACACACACAAACTTTCATTGTCAGAAATGACCGACAACAAACACACACATACGTTCATTGTCAGAAGTGACCGACCACCCACACACACAAACTTTCATTGTCAGAAATGACTGACAACCAACACACATATACGTCCATTGTCAGAAATGACCGACCATCCACACACACAAACTTTCATTGTCAGAAATGACCGACAACCAACACACACAATCGTTCATTGTCAGAAATGACCGACAACCAACACACACAAACGTTCATTGTCAGAAATGACCGACAACAAACACACACAAACTTTCATTGTCAGAAATGACTGACAACTAACACACACATAGGTTCATTGTCAGAAATGACCGACAACTGACACACACATACGTTCATTGTCAGAAATGACCGAAAACCGACACATAGATACGTTCATTGTCAGAAATGACCGACAACCAACACACACAAACGTTCATAGTCAGAAATGACCGACAACAAACACAGACAAACGTTCATTGTCAGAAATGACCGACAACAAACACACACATACGTTCATTGTCAGAAATGATGGACAACCAACACACACAATCGTTCATTGTCAGAAATGACCGACAACCAACACACACAATCGTTCATTGTCAGAAATGACTGACAACCAACACACACAAACGTTCATTGTCAGAAATGACAGACAACCAACACACACATACGTTCATTGTCAGAAATGACCGACAACCAACACACACAAACGTTCATTGTCAGAAATGACCGACAACAAACACACACAAACGTTCATTGTCAGAAATGACCGACAACCAACACACACATACGTTCATTGTCAGAAATGACCGACAACAAACACACACAAACTTTCATTGTCAGAAATGACCGACAACAAACACACGCATACGTTCATTGTCAGAAATGACCGACCATCCACACACACAAACTTTCATTGTCAGAAATGACCGACAACCAATACACAATCGTTCATTGTCAGAAATGACCGACAACCAACACACACATACGTTCATTGTCAGAAATGACCGACAACCAACACACACAAACTTTCATTGTCAGAAATGACCGACAACAAACACACACATACGTTCATTGTCAGAAATGACCGACCACCCACACACACAAACTTTCATTGTCAGAAATGACTGACAACCAACACACATATACGTCCATTGTCAGAAATGACCGACCAGCCACACACACAAACTTTCATTGTCAGAAATGACCGACAACCAACACACACAATCGTTCATTGTCAGAAATGACCGACAACCAACACACACAAACGTTCATTGTCAGAAATGACCGACAACAAACACACACAAACTTTCATTGTCAGAAATGACTGACAACTAACACACACATAGGTTCATTGTCAGAAATGACCGACAACGAACACACAGAAACGTTCATTGTCAGAAATGACTGACAACTAACACACACATACATTCATTGTCAGAAATGACTGACAACCGACACACACATACGTTAATTGTCAGAAATGACCGACAACAAACACACACAAATGTTCATTGTCAGAAATGACCGACAACCCACACACACAAACTTTCATTGTCAGAAATGACCGACAACCAACACACACAATCGTTCATTGTCAGAAATTACCGACAACCGACACACAGATACGTTCATTGTCAGAAATTACCGACATCCGACATACACAAACGTTCATTGTCAGAAATGACCAACAACAAACACACACAAACGTTCATTGTCAGAAATGACCAACAACAAACACACACAAACGTTCATTGTCAGAAATGACTAACAACCAACACACACAACGATCATTGTCAGAAATGACCGACAGCCAACACACAGAGAATCGTTCATTGTCAGAAATGACCGACAACCGACAAACACATACGTTCATTGTCAGAAATGATCAACAACCAATGCAGATAGGTTCATTTTCAGAAATGACCGACAACCAACGCACAGATACTTTCATTGTCAGATATGACTGACAAACAATACACACATACGTTAATTGTCAGAAATGACCGACAACAAACACACACAATCGTTCATTGTCAGAAATGACCGACAACCAACATACGCAATCGTTCATTGTCAGAAATGACCGACAACCGACACATAGATACGTTCATTGTCAGAAATGACCGACAACCAACACACACATACGTTCATTGTCAGAAATGACCGACAACCAACACACACAAACGTTCATTGTCAGAAATGACCGACAACAAACACACACATACGTTCATTGTCAGAAATGACCGACCATCCACACACACAAACTTTCATTGTCAGAAATGACCGACAACCAACACACACAATCGTTCATTGTCAGAAATGACCGACAACCAACACACACATACGTTCATTGTCAGAAATGACCGACAACCAACACACACATACGTTCATTTTCAGAAATGACCGACAACAAACACACACAAACTTTCATTGTCAGAAATGACCGACAACAAACACACACATACGTTCATTGTCAGAAATGACCGACCACCCACACACACAAACTTTCATTGTCAGAAATGACTGACAACCAACACACATATACGTCCATTGTCAGAAATGACCGACCATCCACACATACAAACTTTCATTGTCAGAAATGACCGACAACCAACACACACAATCGTTCATTGTCAGAAATGACCGACAACCAACACACACAAACGTTCATTGTCAGAAATGACCGACAACAAACACACACAAACTTTCATTGTCAGAAATGACTGACAACTAACACACACATAGGTTCATTGTCAGAAATGACCGACAACTGACACACACATACGTTCATTGTCAGAAATGACCGAAAACCGACACATAGATACGTTCATTGTCAGAAATGACCGACAACCAACACACACATACGTTCATTGTCAGAAATGACCGACCATCCACACACACAAACTTTCATTGTCAGAAATGACCGACAACCAACACACACAATCGTTCATTGTCAGAAATGACCGACAACCAACACACACAAACGTTCATTGTCAGAAATGACCGACAACAAACACACACAAACTTTCATTGTCAGAAATGACTGACAACTAACACACACATAGGTTCATTGTCAGAAATGACTGACAACTGACACACACATACGTTCATTGTCAGAAATGACCGACAACAAACACACACAAACTTTCATTGTCAGAAATGACTGACAACCAACACACATATATGTCCATTGTCAGAAATGACCGACCATCCACACACACAATCGTTCATTGTCAGAAATGACCGACAACCAACACACACATAGGTTCATTGTCAGAAATGACCGACATCGAACACACATAAACGTTCATTGTCAGAAATGACCGACAACCAACACACACATACGTTCATTATCAGAAATGACCGACAACAAACACACACAAACTTTCATTGTCAGAAATGACCGACAACAAACACACACATACGTTCATTGTCAGAAATGACCGACCACCCACACACACAAACTTTCATTGTCAGAAATGACTGACAACCAACACACACAATCGTTCATTGTCAGAAATGACCGACAACCAACACACACAAACGTTCATTGTCAGAAATGACCGACAACAAACACACACAAACTTTCATTGTCAGAAATGACCGACAACCAACACACACAATCGTTCATTGTCAGAAATGACCGACAACCAACACACAGATACGTTCATTGTCAGAAATTACCGAGATCCGACATACACAAACGTTCATTGTCAGAAATGACCGACAACAAACACACACAAACGTTCATTGTCAGAAATGACCGACAACAAACACACACAAACGTTCATTGTCAGAAATGACCGACAACCAACACACACATACGTTCATTGTCAGAAATGACCGACAACCAACACACAGAGAATCGTTCATTGTCAGAAATGACCGACAACCAACAAACACATACGTTCATTGTCAGAAATGAGCAACAACCAATGCAGATAGGTTCATTTTCAGAAATGACCGACAACCAACACACAGATACTTTCATTGTCAGAAATGACTGACAAACAACACACACATACGTTAATTGTCAGAAATGACCGACAACAAACACACACAATCGTTCATTGTCAGAAATGACCGACAACCAACATACGCAATCGTTCATTGTCAGAAATGACCGACAACCAACACACACATACGTTCATTGTCAGAAATGACTGACAACCAACACACACATACGTTCATTGTCAGAAATGACCGACAACCAACACACACATACGTTCATTGTCAGAAATGACCGACAACAAACACACACATACGTTCATTGTCAGAAATGACCGACCATCCACACACACAAACTTTCATTGTCAGAAATGACCGACAACCAACACACACAATCGTTCATTGTCAGAAATGACCGACAACCAACACACACATACGTTCATTGTCAGAAATGACCGACAACCAACACACACATACGTTCATTGTCAGAAATGACCGACAACAAACACACACAAACTTTCATTGTCAGAAATGACCGACAACCAACACACACATACGTTCATTGTCAGAAATGACCGACAACAAACACACACAAACTTTCATTGTCAGAAATGACCGACAACAAACACACACATACGTTCATTGTCAGAAATGACCGACCATCCACACACACAAACTTTCATTGTCAGAAATGACCGACAACCAACACACACAATCGTTCATTGTCAGAAATGATGGACAACCAACACACACAAACGTTCATTGTCAGAAATGACCGACAACCAACACACACAATCGTTCATTGTCAGAAATGACCGACAACCAACACACACATACGTTCATTGTCAGAAATGACCGACAACCAACACACACAAACGTTCATTGTCAGAAATGACCGACAACCAACACACACATACGTTCATTGTCAGAAATGACCGACAACCAACACACACAAACGTTCATTGTCAGAAATGACCGACAACAAACACACACAAACGTTCATTGTCAGAAATGACCGACAACCAACACACACATACGTTCATTGTCAGAAATGACCGACAACCAACACACACAAACGTTCATTGTCAGAAATGACCGACAACAAACACACGCATACGTTCATTGTCAGAAATGACCGACAACCAACACACACAATCGTTCATTGTCAGAAATGACCGACAACCAACACACACATACGTTCATTGTCAGAAATGACCGACAACCAACACACACATACGTTCATTGTCAGAAATGACCGACAACCAACACACACAAACGTTCATTGTCAGAAATGACCGACAACCAACACACACATACGTTCATTGTCAGAAATGACCGACAACAAACACACACAAACTTTCATTGTCAGAAATGACCGACAACAAACACACACAAACGTTCATTGTCAGAAATGACTGACAACCAACACACACATACGTTCATTGTCAGAAATGACCGACCACCCACACACACAAACTTTCATTGTCAGAAATGACCGACAACCAACACACACAATCGTTCATTGTCAGAAATGACCGACAACCAACACACACAAACGTTCATTGTCAGAAATGACCGACAACCAACACACACAAACGTTCATTGTCAGAAATGACCGACAACCAACACACACATACGTTCATTGTCAGAAATGACCGACAACAAACACACACAAACTTTCATTGTCAGAAATGACTGACAACCAACACACACATACGTTCATTGTCAGAAATGACCGACCATCCACACACACAAACTTTCATTGTCAGAAATGACCGACAACCAACACACACAATCGTTCATTGTCAGAAATGACCGACAACCAACACACACATACGTTCATTGTCAGAAATGACCGACAACCAACACACACAAACGTTCATTGTCAGAAATGACCGACAACCAACACACACATACGTTCATTGTCAGAAATGACCGACAACAAACACACACAAACTTTCATTGTCAGAAATGACCGACAACCAACACACACATACGTTCATTGTCAGAAATGACCGACAACCAACACACACAAACTTTCATTGTCAGAAATGACCGACAACCAACACACACAATCGTTCATTGTCAGAAATGACCGACAACCAACACACACATACGTTCATTGTCAGAAATGACCGACAACAAACACACACAAACTTTCATTGTCAGAAATGACCGACAACAAACACACACATACGTTCATTGTCAGAAATGACCGACCACCCACACACACAAACTTTCATTGTCAGAAATGACCGACAACCAACACACACAATCGTTCATTGTCAGAAATGACCGACAACCAACACACACAAACGTTCATTGTCAGAAATGACCGACAACAAACACACACAAACTTTCATTGTCAGAAATGACTGACAACTAACACACACATAGGTTCATTGTCAGAAATGACCGACAACTGACACACACATACGTTCATTGTCAGAAATGACCGAAAACCGACACATAGATACGTTCATTGTCAGAAATGACCGACAACCAACACACACATACGTTCATTGTCAGAAATGACCGACAACCAACACACACAAACGTTCATTGTCAGAAATGACCGACAACCAACACACACAATCGTTCATTGTCAGAAATGACCGACAACCAACACACACAATCGTTCATTGTCAGAAATGACTGACAACCAACACACACAAACGTTCATTGTCAGAAATGACAGACAACCAACACACACATACGTTCATTGTCAGAAATGACCAACCACCCACACACACAAACTTTCATTGTCAGAAATGACCGACAACCAACACACACAATCGTTCATTGTCAGAAATGACCGACAACCAACACACACAATCGTTCATTGTCAGAAATGACCGACAACCAACACACACAAACGTTCATTGTCAGAAATGACCGACAACCAACACACACTTACGTTCATTGTCAGAAATGACCGACAACCAACACACACAAACGTTCATTGTCAGAAATGACCGACAACCAACACACACATACATTCATTGTCAGAAATGACCGAGAACAAACACACACAAACGTTCATTGTCAGAAATGACCGACAACCAACACACACATACGTTCATTGTCAGAAATGACCGACAACAAACACACACAAACTTTCATTGTCAGAAATGACCGACAACAAACACACGCATACGTTCATTGTCAGAAATGACCGACCATCCACACACACAAACTTTCATTGTCAGAAATGACCGACAACCAACACACACAAACGTTCATTGTCAGAAATGACCGACAACCAACACACACATACGTTCATTGTCAGAAATGACCGACAACCAACACACACAAACGTTCATTGTCAGAAATGACCGACAACCAACACACACAAACGTTCATAGTCAGAAATGACCGACAACAAACACAGACAAACTTTCATTGTCAGAAATGACCGACAACAAACACACACATACGTTCATTGTCAGAAATGACCGACCACCCACACACACAAACTTTCATTGTCAGAAATGACCGACAACCAACACACACAATCGTTCATTGTCAGAAATGAAGGACAACCAACACACACAATCGTTCATTGTCAGAAATGACTGACAACCAACACACACAAACGTTCATTGTCAGAAATGACAGACAACCAACACACACATACGTTCATTGTCAGAAATGACCGACAACCAACACACACAAACGTTCATTGTCAGAAATGACCGACAACCAACACACACAAACGTTCATTGTCAGAAATGACCGACAACAAACACACACAACGTTCATTGTCAGAAATGACCGACAACCAACACACACATACGTTCATTGTCAGAAATGACCGACAACAAACACACACAAACGTTCATTGTCAGAAATGACCGACCATCCACACACACAAACTTTCATTGTCAGAAATGACTGACAACCAACACACACAATCGTTCATTGTCAGAAATGACCGACAACAAACACACACAAACTTTCATTGTCAGAAATGACCGACAACAAACACACACATACGTTCATTGTCAGAAATGACCGACCACCCACACACACAAACTTTCATTGTCAGAAATGACTGACAACCAACACACATATACGTCCATTGTCAGAAATGACCGACCATCCACACACACAAACTTTCATTGTCAGAAATGACCGACAACCAACACACACAATCGTTCATTGTCAGAAATGACCGACAACCAACACACACATAGGTTCATTGTCAGAAATGACCGACAACGAACACACACAAACGTTCATTGTCAGAAATGACTGACAACTAACACACACGTACGTTCATTGTCAGAAATGACCGACAACAAACACACACAAACTTTCATTGTCAGAAATGACTGACAACCAACACACATATACGTTCATTGTCAGAAATGACCGACCATCCACACACACGAACTTTCATTGTCAGAAGTGACCGACAACCAACACACAGATACGTTCATTGTCAGAAATGACTGACAACCAACACACACATACGTTCATTGTCAGAAATGACCGACAACAAACACACACAAACTTTCATTGTCAGAAATGACTGACAACCAACACACATATACGTTCATTGTCAGAAATGACCGACCATCCACACACACGAACTTTCATTGTCAGAAGTGACCGACAACCAACACACACATACGTTCATTGTCAGAAATGACCGACAACCAACACACACAAACGTTCATTGTCAGAAATGACCGACAACCAACACACACATACGTTCATTGTCAGAAATGACCGACAACCAACACACACATACGTTCATTGTCAGAAATGACCGACAACCAACACACACATACGTTCATTATCAGAAATGACCGACAACAAACACACACAAACTTTCATTGTCAGAAATGACCGACAACAAACACACACATACGTTCATTGTCAGAAATGACCGACCACCCACACACACAAACTTTCATTGTCAGAAATGACCGACAACCAACACACACAATCGTTCATTGTCAGAAATGACCGACAACCAACACACACATACGTTCATTGTCAGAAATGACCGACAACAAACACACACAAACTTTCATTGTCAGAAATGACTGACAACCAACACACATATACGTTCATTGTCAGAAATGACCGACCATCCACACACACGAACTTTCATTGTCAGAAGTGACCGACAACCAACACACAGATACGTTCATTGTCAGAAATGACTGACAACCAACACACACATACGTTCATTGTCAGAAATGACCGACAACAAACACACACAAACTTTCATTGTCAGAAATGACCGACAACCAACACACACAAACGTTCATTGTCAGAAATGACCGACAACCAACACACACATACGTTCATTGTCAGAAATGACCGACAACCAACACACACATACGTTCATTGTCAGAAATGACCGACAACAAACACACACAAACTTTCATTGTCAGAAATGACCGACAACAAACACACACATACGTTCATTGTCAGAAATGACCGACAACCCACACACACAAACTTTCATTGTCAGAAATGACCGACAACCAACACACACAATCGTTCATTGTCAGAAATGACCGACAACCAACACACACAAACGTTCATTGTCAGAAATGACCGACAACCAACACACACAATCGTTCATTGTCAGAAATGACTGACAACCAACACACACATACGTTCATTGTCAGAAATGACCGACAACAAACACACACAAACTTTCATTGTCAGAAATGACCGACAACCAACACACACATACGTTCATTGTCAGAAATGACCGACAACCAACACACACAAACTTTCATTGTCAGAAATGACTGACAACAAACACACACAAACGTTCATTGTCAGAAATGACCGACAACCAACACACACAATCGTTCATTGTCAGAAATGACCGACAACCAACACACACATAGGTTCATTGTCAGAAATGACTGACAACGAACACAGACAAACGTTCATTGTCAGAAATGACTGACAACTAACACACACATACGTTCATTGTCAGAAATGACCGACAACAAACACACACAAACTTTCATTGTCAGAAATTACCGACAACCAACACACACATACGTTCATTAAGTTCGTGATCTTGCTTTGCACTGTCTATATCCTTATTGTATACTACCTTGGCTGAACAACAATTTTAAACCCCCTGCAGTGTTGTTGCTTCATTACTTCATTTAGACCTGCGTTTGAACATACCATCCACTTAATATCTATTTATATATTTGCCTGAGGATCAGGTCTTTGGTGTCATTATTTCCACTGCTCATCTTCTTTGGCCTTTTGAGGATAAATTATGTTTCCAGTGTTGTTTTTTTTTGTGGCTTCATGTCAGGTAGTATTAATTAGGCTGCCATCGTACGTTTATTTTGGATCCTCCATACTCAGTGTCATCTTCTTTTCAGGCAAGTATTATGATTCTATGCAAGTTCTGTGCCTTCTGAAGATTGAAGATTTTATCCAATAGGAAGTGGTCCTTCTGCCATTTTCCCTGTGCTTCAATGTTTTTCTGATTAAAAGACTGGAGAGTTTTAGTGCCTTTCTCATTTCGAGTGTGGATTACTGCTATGTGATAGACCTTGATTTTTTCCCCCTGATTTTGACAGCTTGATCTTTAAATATTCCTTATCTCAGATGGCAAAGGCTGCAAATCTTCAGCTTAATATCATAGTGACATTGAGAAGATTGAACAACTAAGGCTTATGAAAGTAACTCGTGTGAAAAGTCTTTACAGAAAGGAATGGCAAAACCTTATAACTGGAATCATAGCTGTCCCCTTCACTACTTGAACATTGCATGCAAGTTTTAACAGACAGTTGCTGGTCTAATTACCAAAAAGAGATCACAGCTGGTGTCTTTCTTGCACAGGTTGTGCGTGCTTGATAACCTTTTCTCTTTCAACAAAAGGTTGGCTCTCTTCAACAGTTACTGCTGTCTTGTCAGCACTATGCCAAGGCTGAATAGAAACCTAGGCCAATATTCAGTAATATTATCTAGATCTGATGATGGCAACAACTTGCTCTTTAACTCATTGCAGTCCACTTTCATCTGCTTTCAGAGCAGAATATAAATCACTCTGAAGGTGACATTCTTATTTCAAAACTAATGCTGGATGCCAACTCCTTATACATATTTACCTGGATTTTTTTTTGCTGATGATTGGCTATGAATTTACCTTGTATGATAGACAAGTGCAATCCCTCGTGGCTCTTAGTTGTTAGTAATATTGATTATCTTTATCAACATTCAGTTGGGCAAAAGTACATAACAGGATAACTTAAAGACCTGAACTTGGAAAACTGGGATGCAAACTGCGTGATGTGGACAAAAGGCATTGTTCATCATTCACTATTCTAAGGATCATGTTGTTATCTTTATAGAAGTAGACAATTTCATTTGCCTTTGGTACCACAGGGTAGAGCCTTACCTAGTTACTGTATGACATGTTCACCAATATGCTGTGTTACTCCAACTTGCTTGGCTCTTCTACACAGGCTTTTAGTACTTATGACATTGGTCTAAGTTTACAATAACTTGGTATTCTGTTTCATAATATAAGTGACATTGTTGCTTGTGTGTGAACCCATAATCATTGTCCCAGAAGCTTCTTTAATATTCATATCAAGTATGATTTTGAAATCGATTTTCAACCCCTTTATCTAATCACTCCTTTACGGAATTGTTCTGTTCGCACAATTAGTGGCCTTACCATTTCCTCATTATGCAGGACTATCACAGGTTCTTACTAGAATGTACTGTCAACTTTTTTAATGTGCCTTGCTAATAGCGCCTGACTGAATGTTTGGTCATGTGTATCCCTTCCCATAATGGATGGTGTGTGAGTTCATTCATATTAATGTTATGATTATATCACTGTTCTTTATCACCACTGGAGTTGTAAATGCTGGTTAAAATCCACTCCTAGCATTGCTCATCTGCCCTAGTGTCATGCAACCCCCCCCCATCCCACCCCACTTCCCTGTTTCAGTGGTTTTCTCCATAATTGTTTCCCTTCCATTGGTAAACTGTTTGACTGACATTACATTGAATTGTTATGTTGTTAACACTGCAGGATTATCTGCCCTTTCTACAACTAAAGCATCTTGTTGTTCTAAACTGACAGATTCTTGCTAAACGACTGCTTTGCAATAGCAGCAAGGTTTCTCGCCAGACCTGCTCATGTCACCCAATATTGACGTCCAACTTCCCACTTTGTTCCTACTGTTGGTTCACATATCAGGCTTACACAAGTGTCTGTGCCAGGCAACATTTCTTTATTTTTTAGAATTCATTACCATAGGTCTAGTTTTCCTGCATGTCTGAAGGGATATATATATAAAACAGACAGTATCTATACAGCGGTCCCCAACTGCCAGGCCGCAAACCATGTGCTACCGGGCCGTGAGGAAACGATATGATTTGGCGATATGAAATGATATGAGTCAGCTGCACCTTTCCTCATTCACTGTCACGTACTGTTGAACTTTAACATAGGGTTGCCAACTGTCCCATATTAGCCGGGACATCCCGTATATTGGACGAAATTGGTTTGTCCCATACGGGACCGCCCTTGTCCCGTATTTCCCCTGCTAAGGTAGAGCATTCCTATGAAACCTTTCATGCCAAAATAGCGCGAAGCGAAGAAGCAATTACCATTAATTTATATGGGAAAAATTTTTGAGCGTTCCCAGACCCAAAAAATAACCTACCAAATCATACCAAATAACACATAAAACCTAAAATAATTAAATAAATATAGTAAAAGCAGGAATGATATGATAAATACACCGCCTATATAAAGTAGAAATAATATATGTACAGTATAGTCGGGAAGAGTAAGGCAAAACTGATTTGAGGAAAAAAATTGGCATGTATGCGCATGCACACACAGGTGCCCGCACAAGGCTTCGTGGTCATGGTAGTCTTTTTGGGGTAAAGTGTCCTGGGATTTGACTGCTACTTTTGTCCCTCATATGGGAGTGAGAAAGTTGGCAACCCTAACTGTAAAAGACACGTTGAGGTGAGTTTAACCCTACTTGAACACCCGCCCCCCCCTCCCGACCGGTCCGCAAGAATATTGTCAATACTAAACCAGTCCGCGGTGCAAAAAAGGTTGGGGACCCCTGATCTATTAGACTGGAAATGCTCATTAGTTAGTCCACAAACAAATTTGCCTAACTGCATGTAATTCAAAAATGGAAAAAGTCACAATGTTGTGGCAGCTTTTTAAGAAAATAATGTAATTGTAATCCGACACTGGTATTGGGTTCCAAACTAAGAACGTTTCACATTCTCCAACAGCACTGAAATGATCTTGCTGTTTTTGTAATACTTTTGGTCGGTTGAACACTTGAAAGGGAATAAATTTGCAAATGTAGCAGAAAGATCTGATTCTATTTAGACTGAGAGGTTTGTTTCCTTCCATTCCCACGTGGCTTCATTTCACGTATTTTCACCTGCATCTTTTATTTCAATGATGTTATTCACCAAGAGGAGCAACTCCATTCATTTGATATCTGGATTGAAGGGCTCTGTTTTGCTTCCCAACATAGCTAGCCTGGAACTGACTGTCATTTTCTACTAGAGAATACTTTGACAATTACAAATCTTGCCTTTTAATTTGGAACAGATTTTATAGGAACTGACTTTGCTTTTATTTCCCCTGTGCTAGAGGCTGCCCCTCACATTCTTGATTAAGGAGCATCTCAGACTTGACCTACCAAAAGTAATTTTGTCCTTTGATGTCCTCGGTGACTTTGCCAATTTTAATGGCTGAGATTCTTTGCAATCCCACCCTTGCTGGCAGTGCAGGGGATGTATACTCGCTGAGTTCTTACCCAAACAAATTATTTTGTAGAATGTACTGCAGATGAATACAGGTGAGACATGAGGTTCAACAAGGTAAGTCAAATCTTTTCAAGGTTCTACTCAAACTATCCTTGTGCACAGAAATACATTCATGATGTAACGTATCTTGAATGATGTCTCAATGGTTTATCTGTACTGGTAGCCAAACATCAGTAATAAACACAATTCTGACATGAGAGACTGAGGATGCAGATGAAAGGGTTAGAGCTCAATGAGTCATGCAATGGAATATTGAAGTCCTGGTGCTGAAGTCATGTGAAAGTGCGGTCAGTAGAGTGGACAGGCCACCATTAGAGGATTGTGGCAGCAAGCAGCTGAGATTATGTTAAGAAGAAATGAAAATCCCTGAATTATGGCATCATGCTGAAAGAAACTTTATGACCTTAGTTGATCTATCAACATAAGTTCAAAACCAAAATAGGCCATAAGACATAGGAGCAGAATTAGGATATCTGGCCTTGTGTGGTGCTCCACTGGGGCAGGTGACAACTGCTGTGGAGGTACAAATGGAGGCCACACAAAGGTTTCTTGCTTCTTCTTGCTCTCATCCTGATCTACCGAGAGATCTGGTCCCTGCCTTTTTTTGAGGTAACATGTGCAGAACCCCTCTCCTTATTTACATCATGTTAATGCATTGCAAATAGTTTAATAAGTTTACTAAACTAGAATGGATGGCTTATCTTCTGGAGAAAAGTTAAACAGGCAAGGCTTGTATCTGTTAGTGAGAAGGATCCTGAGGAACCTTGCACAGTGGATACAAGGAGTTTCTCCCTTGTAGGAAAATCTACAACTAGGAGTCAACCACTTAACTTGGCTGAGATAATTTTCTTTAGAAGTCCTAAATATTTGGAGCTCTGTTTTGCAAAGGGCTTTATATACTTTTAAAGTGGAGGCAGATAATGCTTAAAAGGGGGATGAAAGATCACTGTATGTAGATGAGAACATGGATTTGAGGTAACAGTCAAAGCAGTTGTGACTTCAATGAATGGTAGAGCAGACTTGAAAGGCTGAGGGACCAAGCCCTGGAACTAACTTGTGTGTTATAAGGCGATTTTTGTCTGATTTTTGTGATTTCTTTCTAAATGCAGAACCAATTTCACAATTGTTAGAAAACCAAGCATTTTAACATATCAAATCTAATTTCTCAGCTTTTTACTTTAGAACTAGAAGGTACATATACTTACTGATGAGTACAGCGATTTTCATTCACGTAGACTTGGAGAACTTACTGGAACCCTATGTGTGCTAGACGTGGAGCCTGGTGGGCTGGTAGGGTTCCATTTCTCCTCACCTGCCTCTGTGCCCAGCACATAATTCTTCATCTCCAATGGAATCCCACTACCTAGCACATCTCTCCCTCCCAAACCTCTTTCACCCCCCACCCCCCAATTTCCGCTTTCCACGGGGATCGCTCCCTCCTGGCACTTATACTTACAAGGAGAGCCAGTGCCACGCCTGCCTCTACACCTCCTCCCTCCCTGCCATTCAGGGCTCCAAACAGTCCTTCTAGGTGAGATGATACTTCTCCTGTGAGCCTGTTGGGTCCAGCTACTGCAGGGGTTCCCAACCTTTTTAGCACTGCGGACCGGTTTAATATTGACAATATTCTTGCGGACCAGCTGACCGGTGGGGGGGGAGCAGGGCAGAGGGTTTAATCACGACCAGAAAATGGGTGATAAGTCAACTATAAGTAACTTATCAGTGGCTGATACACTCAATTTCATTTCTAAAAGGGTTTATCTAATGAATTTAATATTAAACACGTCGCATATTTTCCTCGCTTGAATATAGTGATAAGTCAATTATAAGTCATAAGGGGGTTCCGTATATCTAGTCTATTCCACAATTTAGTTTTCGTTGCAGTCATTGCAGAAAACTCTGCTTCGCAGCGATATGATGTTGGAAATGGAAGCAGTGTTTTCAGTGCTTTCGTGGCTATCTCAGCCTTGACTTTGATCCAGAATGCCGGCAGAGATGTTATGTCAAACATACTTTTCAGTCCACCGTCATCTGCAAGCTCGAGGAGTTGATCTTCTTCCCGCGCTGACATGGATGATTCACCGGGGACATTCACAAATGGGTTACAGACCCTTTCCTTCGCATGTCTTGGGTCATTTGAGGTTGGGAAATAACGCACGAATTCTGTTCACAAATGAAGATAGATGTTCGCGCACCAGCTGTGAGCCTCAGTCTCTCCCAAATTCCCAGCTAATGTTGGGAACATGTCAGATATGCCCGTCCACTCGCCGTCCTCACAGTTCCAGTTTGGCTGTGAAAGCAGACACTTTATCTGCCAACTTGAAGACAGTTGTCATTCTCCCCTGAAGTGACAAATTGAGTTCACTGAGCAACTTGAAGATAAGTCACACAGATAAGTGAGTTTTGCTGTCTACTCCTCGTCACTGAAGTGTGCTGCTAGTGATGACCTTTCTCTTGAACAAATCTCTGTAGCCGCTCTCTTAACTCAAAAACCCTGGCCAGGGCTCTCCCACTTGACAGCCACCTGACTTCAGTGTGTAAGAGAAGGCGTTTGTGCTCTGCATCCATTTCCTCGCAAAGCTGCTCAAACAGACGTGAGTTAAGGGCTTTTGCTTTGATGTGATTGATAACTTCAACAACGTCACTCAATACACTGTTAAGATCAGGTGACATTTTTCGGCGAGCCAGCATTTCCCTGTGTGTGACACAGTGTGTAGACTGGCATTCCGGAGCAACCTCTTTGACTCGGGTAGTGAAACCAGACTTGTTAAGCCGTTTCAACAGTTGTGCTTCGATGTCCTCCGCAATGTCATCGATTCTCCTTGAAACTGTGGTAGCTGAAAGAGAAACCTGTGCCATCTTGTTAGCTGCAGCTTCTCCCAACAGTTCACGGCACATGTCCTTGGCAGCAGGCAGAATCAATTCTTCACCAACAGTGAAAGGCTTCTTAGCCTTAGCAATACGGCTAGCCACTAAGTACGACGCTCTCAGAGCAGCAGCATTTGGGGAGGTGGTGGCTCTCAGTACTTGTTTCTGTCTCGCTTACTCACGTTTTTTCTGCTCAAAAAACTCAACGGGTTTGTCTTTAAGTGCAGGGTGCTTGGACTCAAGGTTCCGAAGCAGCTTTGAGGGCTTCATTGCCTCATTAGACAGCTTGTCTCCACAGATCACACACAGGGGGCTTGGAGCATGCGAGTCACCTGTCGCAATAAAGCCATATTTTATGTACAACTCATTGTATTTTCTGTTGTAGGAAGCTTTCTCTTTTTTGTAGTTTCGGCCTCAGCTGTCTATGCATTATCATCATCGTTAGGCCTTTTATATCCCCTACCATCTCTTCCAAAGAAAATCTCAAGTGACATTTGTTTTTTACTCATCGAGTAGTTGTAGGTTAATGACCGACTGATGTCCTCGTGTGGGTAATGACCTCGCTTGCATTCAAGTTCAACAGTGGGCGTGACAGGGAATGAGGAAAGGTGCAGCTGACTCAGAGTTACAAAATACACATGGACTAAGATGTTCACTGTCCTGTGCTATCACCAGTGGGATCAGCAGTTGATCTGCCACCTGTCTTCAGGAGTTTCGGCCCGCTTATGATCAAGACTCCCTCGAGGTGGTGGGCCAGCAGTGCTAAAGCACCACCTCCCACTGGTGAGCTTAAAAACTTGGCATCTGCCTCTATCACTTCCATCCAACAGATAGTCTGCTCTTCAGGTGTCTATGCAACTACTGAAGGGTTTGCAAGATATGTATACACTGTCTGCCTATCTGCCCCTCTGGACATACTTGGTCCACACCCATACTGATCCTTTCTCTGCTGCCTCAGCTACAGCCCTGCTGGTGGACTTGATCTCCCTTCTAGTGAAGCCAAGGTCACGCAGCCACTTCTGGAGAGTGAACGCAATAAACCCACGGCAGCCTACTTCGAATGGATAGCATGAGACCTTCCACCCTCTGTCTCTGCACTCTGATCTTATTTGGTTAACTTGCATATTTGGTTAACTTGCGCTCATGGGCTTCCTCAATGTTGTCTTCCCAGGGGACTGTGAGTTCACCAATAACCGCTTCTCTACTGCTGTCAGACCATACGATTATATCTGGACGCAATGTTGTGAAAGCTATTTGCTCCGGGAAACTGCCCTTCCCGTCCAGGTCAGCCTTGACACACCAATCATTGGCTGAAGAAAGTATGCTTGATCGTGAGCCTGTGCTGTACACCCTTGACTTGGAGCCTTCTTTCACAAATGATATGTGATGTTCTGTGCAGCATGGGGCATGAGATAAGTTGTGCTGCAGTACTCTCTGCTCAACTGCTTCTGTTACAACTTTGAGAACGTTGTTATGTCTCCAAGTGTATATGCCGCTGGAAAGATTGACTCTGCATGCACTCAAGATATGTTGAAGTGTTCCCTTCTCACCACAAGCAGCACACCTGTCTGTCTTATCTTCATACCAGGTGCTGAGGTTGGCAGGTGTTGGGAGCAGATCGTACGCTGCTCTGCATAGAAAAGAAATGTGGAGCAGTTCCATCTGCCACAGAACATTCCAAGATAGGTGTCGTGCTTCAACACTTTCCCACTGGGTCCAAGCCCCTTGTTTGGCCAGGCCAGCTGTTTTAGTTAACCTCTTCTCCTCTTCTACCTCTCGTATTTCTTGTGTTACAAGCTCACGGCGCTCCTTACCTGTAGAAGATGACCACCGCTTGTGGGTTGTCCATCCAAGTCCCTGGTGGCCTAGCTGGATAGCCCCAACCATCTCCTTGTTCTTCAATCTGGACTCTGCCTCATCAACTGCTACACGGGCTGACCACTTCCTGCCTGATCTCACATCCGGCTGGGTGTTCTTGATGACAGGGTCTTTTGAGTCTCGAAGCATCAAGAATGATCTTACCTTGGCTACCTTGACTTCCTCAACAAGGGACTGCACTGGGATGGGAAGCTTTGTCTGGCTACTGTGGATTGCAACATTGGTGAGGCTGCTCAGTACTCCAAGCCACTTCTCCACATACTTGTTGATCTTCCGTTCCATTGCCTCAACATGGGACATTGCCACTTCATAGACAGTTAGTGGCCACATTATCCGTGGCATCAGTCTGTACTGCAAGCACCACAGCTTCTACTTGCCAGGCAAGCCACACTTGTCAACAGACATCAGACCTCTGCTGATCTGTTCTGCTGTCTCTTGAACCCCCTTGGTGTCTCTCAGCTCCTCTGTGTACCATCGCCCGAGGCTCTTAACTGGTTGGTCCTGAATGGATGGAATCTCCTCTCCTCAAAGGGTGAAATGAAAGTCAACCAGCTTTCCTCTCCTAAGAACAAGGCTCCTTGACTTCTTGGTCTTGAACTTCATACTTCCCCAATCCATTAGCTCCTCAAGTCTGGATAGTACCTTTTCCACTGCCTCCGTGCTGGGACCCAAAAGGGTGAGATCATCCATGAACGCTCGTATTGGTGGTAACTCCCCTCCACCATCAAGTGCGACACCTGGTCCCACTGATTCTACAGCCCTCACAATGACCTCCATGGCTAACACAAAAAGGATGGGTGAAAACGCACATCCCATTGGGATTCCAACATCCAAGCTCTGCCACCTAGTTGTAAACTGCTGAGTGGAAAACCTCATCCGGAAATCGTTGTAGTACTGCATAACAAAGTTCCTCACCTTCGCAGGAATCCATAGGAATTCCATTGTAAACTCAATCAGGACATGGGGAACAGAACCATACGCATTTGCCAGATCAAGCCAAACTACAGCCAGATTTCTTCTCAACCTTTCTTACTCCTGGATGGTATTCCATATCATACTAAAATGTTCAAGGCATCCTGGGAAGCCTGGTATTCCTGCCTTCTGCACAGATGTATTTACTAATCCATTTTCAATCACAAATGAAGATATTCTTTCTGCCAGAATGCCAAACATAATCTTCCCCTCTACATTCAGGAGTGAAATTGGTCGGAACTGATTCAATGTAGAAGAATTCTCTTCCTTCGGGATGTATACTCCTTCAGCCTCACTCCATGACAAAGGAACAACACCTTGTCTCCACACCACCTTATATCATATCACCACCTCTCATATCATTTCCTCGTGGCCCGTTAGCACATGCTGTATCCAGTGCTCTCAATGTGTCCTACCGTATGTCGGTGAGATCCAACATAGACTGGGGGACTGTCCGCCGGAAAAAGTGTGATCTCCCGGTGACCAGCCATTTCAGTTTTACTTCCCATTCCCATTCCAACATGTCAGCCCATGCCTCCACTACTGCTGCAATGAGGTTGGAGGAGCAACTCCTTGTATTCTATTTGGATAGCTTCCAACCTGATGGCATGAACATCAATTTCTTGAAATTCCAGTAGTTGCATTCCCGCCCCCCCCCCCACCATTATCCATTTCCATTTCCCTCTCTCACCTTAGCTACTTACCTGCCCATCACCTCCCTCTGGTACTTCTCCCTCGTCCCTTTCTTCCATAGTCTTCTGCCCTCTCTGATCAGATTTGCCCCTTCTCCCAGCTTTTTGCTTCACCCCTCCCCCGGTTTCTTTCCCCCCACCCTCTTACTTTGACTTCTCATCTCTTTTTCTCCCCCAGTCCTGGTGAAGGGTCTCCACCCAAAACATCGACTGTTTAGATTAGATTAGATTCAACTTTATTGTCATTGTGCCGAGTACAGATACAAAGCCAATGAAATGCAGTTAGCATCTGACCAGAAATGCAATGAATAGTGTTATTTACAAAATAACTGCAATAAAAAGTAAATGCTACAGCACACAAATATGAAAGTACTGAGATAGTACAATATGGCTGCAATACTCTTACTCTTTACTCTTGGCCATAGATGCTGCCTAGCCTACTGAGTTCCTCCAGCATCGTGTGTGTGTGTGTGTGTGTGTGTGTGTGTGTGTGTGTGTGTGTGTGTTACTTTGATTTCCAGCATCTTGTTTCTAGTTTCCCTTCATTTAGTGAATCAGAATTACAAAATCAAAATGCTAAAAACATGAAATAAAACAGAAATTTCTCCAAATAGCAAGTTGGGAAACAACTATGGAAATAGCTATAAACACAATATTTCACCAACCTGAAACGTCTTCACTTCTCCACAGCCTTTATCTGGGCCAATCAATATCTCAAGCATTTTTTGTTTCTATTTCAAAAATAAACTTTATTCATTCTACAATTATGCAAAAGAATAAATAGTGTAATACTTTTTATAACCATAACACCATTTTTACTCATCTAGCCCCTGGGGTTATATGCCATTTCAGTGTTTGAGGGGCTTCCCCACTCAACTCAGCTCCTCCATGTCCAGTTTTCACTTTAGATAAGCATTATTACTCTAATTAGTACAAACACCATTTTAAATCAATGTCCTCCTTTGGTCGGTTACTACATTCTCATTGTTAATCCAGTTATCATCAACGTGGGTATGGAAGCTGATCTCATATACAGTATGTGCATGACATCACCAAGTTGCAGCTCGTAGATAGCACTATTTTAATAAACATTTTTTAATAAACATAGCATATTTTAATAAACATTTACAGTTTTGTATGTTAAAAGGAAATTATTAATAGTTAATGAAGGTTTCAGCCCAGAACTGTCATTGTTTTCAACTATGTACCTGAGAAAGAAATATAATTATGTTAATGCATCATTTTCTGTAAGATGAAGTAACCAACTGTTCATATACTGCATATGTGAATAATATCAGTTTGTAATTGAAGGACAATTGTATATTTTAATCAAGTGTGTCACCTAGTGGTTATAAAGTTTATTACATCAAACCTTCCATTTATAATCCATCAAATTAGAAATGTGAGATGATATGACCTTGTAAGAATTCTAAGGTACCAATTGCGCTGTTTATAAAATCATGCTATTAAAATGTTTTCATTTATAAAAGTTAAAATGGACTCCAATTTTAAATTTAAGATAAAAAGATCCAGGCAAAATCTCATAGGGGAAGACGTAGAGTGAGACAGAGTACAACGTACTAAATTGTATTTCAAAGGCACAGGATTGCCCTAGGGAATCTCAAAAGATTCCCTGTTATTACCTCTTCTCCAGACTAATTGAACCCGAACTGCCGTTCTCAATCCCACTGCAGAATCTTTACTTTTAAGTTTTTAAGGCTGTACTTCTGTGCCTTAAATTTAACACTGGTGGGCATAAATATTAATGCTGTCCTGTTCAACTTCTTTCGCTAGTTTTCAGTTACCAGAAGCACAACCAGAAAATTACTGCAGGCTTTCTGCAATTTGCCACGTAGTGGAGAATTTGAGTGCATTAGAAGTTTGTTTTGCTTTTAAAGAGAACTTCCCAGAATTCCAAGTTGTCTCAAAAATCTTTATAGGCTTGAGGTACTATTTAAGTACAGTCAATGTCATGAATTGTGAACAGAATGAGAACAATTAAAATACAAGAGGCATGCTCCCCTGCTCTCTTCAAACTGTTGCCACTAGACTCTAATGATTATTAGATTATAAATAATCTGGATGATTATGAGATTATCCAAAGATTTCCCCTATACCTTTACTTTCCTTGTTACAGAGGGACTTAAAACAATTCCACTGTGCAGATTCAAAAGTAGAAATTTTAAATAAATTGGGAAGTTAAGTGTAAAGAATGACATGTACCTACCTGAAAGGACAGTTAAAAATTAAGCTCAGCATTTCAATGAAAGCATCCCTGGGAACTCAGATATAAAAGTTGGGATTTTTTTAATAGCTTGCTGCTGAGTGAAGATGGGTAGGATATTTTCCTAATTATTTATCTGTTCCTTTACAAAGCCCCTGGGTATTTATTTTTAAGGCTTGTTTCCAATTCCTAACAACTTAAGGCTTGCTATTTGGCAAAGAAGGTTTGGGCTGAGGGTTGATTTTCAGAGAAATTTACAGCACAAAAGAAGTGAATCATCTCATTTGGGCATGTGCCCATTCTTTGGAAAAGCATCAGATTAACAACAGCTCCCTGATCTTTATTAATGTTCCTACAATTTCTCTTTTCCAAGTTTGCATCCAATTCTCATTTGAAAGTTTTTGAATATCCTTCTATGACCAATCAGCAACATTCAGTAAGAGTTCGGCACATGACTAGAAGGGCCGAGATGGCCTGTTTCCGTGCTGTAATTGTTATATGGTTATTCCTTCTGCTACCTTAAGAGGAAATCTCCTCTCCTCTAATTTTTTTGCTAAATACCTTAAATCTGTTTTCTTTAGTTACCTTCCCTCCTATATATGGAACAAATTGCTTAGAAATTCATCCTCAGTAGATGGTATTGAACTGATTAAATAGCACAAAGTTAATTCAATGAAAAATGCTCACACAACTATTTTTAGACAGCGATGAATTTCTGGGCAACTTTCTCCTTTCCTAGGTTGACATACTTTTATAGACAACACCACTCCTTTTAGATCCATTTCTGCAGTGTTTTCCCCATCTTTACTTATCTCTTCACATAACAGAAGCTCCATGGCCTCTGTTCTTCACACTTTTACTGAAGGCTTTGGCATCCTTCCTAACGAGCTTTGACCAAAATTAGATACAAAATTCAAATGGAAGCCTATTCTTAGGCACTGAGTAATCACATTCCAAACTCCTTCATTACCTTAATACTAAAATGCATTAAAAAGTAATTTTTTTGGCTTGTCCTCCACAGGTTTTAGTTGCTGAAAGTCCTCATTGTAAAATTACAACTCTTTCTAGTAGAACTTTATCTCATCACACACACACTTCCTGCTTTTCAGCAGTCAATCTCACTTGAGTCCTTATCACCGCATGGCCCCTTTTCACCGCACGATCCCTTTTCACCGCACGATCCCTTTTCACGGCACGATCCCTTATCACCGCACGATCCCTTTTCACAGCACGACCCCTTTTCACCGCACGATCCCTTTTCACCGCACGATCCCTTTTCACGGCACGATCCCTTATCACCGCACGATCCCTTTTCACCGCACGATCCCTTTTCACCGCACGATCCCTTTTCACGGCACGATCCCTTATCACCGCACGATCCCTTTTCACAGCACGACCCCTTTTCACCGCACGATCCCTTTTCACCGCACGATCCCTTTTCACCGCACGATCCCTTATCACCGCACGATCCCTTTTCACAGCACGACCCCTTTTCACTGCACGATCCCTTTTCACGGCACGATCCCTTATCACCGCACGATCTCTTTTCACCACATGATCCCTTTTCACCGCACGACCCCTTATCACCGCACGACCCCTTTTCACCGCACGACCCCTTTTTACCGCACGATCCCTTTTCACCGTATGATCCCCTATCACCGCACGACCCCTTTTCACCGCACGATCCCTTTTCACCGTATGATCCCCTATCACCGCACGACCCCTTTTCACCGCACGATCCCTTTTCACCGTATGATCCCCTATCACCACACGGCCCCTTTTCACATCACGACCCCTTTTTACCGCACGATCCCTTTTCACCGCACGATCCCTTTTCACGGCACGATCCCTTATCACCGCACGACCCATTTTCACCGCACGACCCCTTTTCACCGCACGACCCCTTTTCACCGCACAATCCCTTACCTCCGCACGGCCTCTTTTCACCGCACAATCCCTTATCACCGCACGATCCCCTATCACCGCATGATCCCCTTATCACCGCGCGACCCCTTATCACCGCACGACCCCTTTTCACCGCACGATCCCCTTATCACCGCACGATCCCTTATCACCGCACGATCCCCTTATCACCGCACGACCCCTTATCACCGCACGATCCCCTTATCACCGCACGAACCCCTTATCACCGCACTAACCCCTTATCACCGCACGATCCCTTTTCACCGCACGATCCCCTTATCACCGCACGACAACTTATCACCGCACGACCACTTATCACCGCACGATCCCCTTATCACCGCACGATCCCTTATCACCGCACGACCCCTTATCACTGCACGATCCCCTTATCACCGCACAATCCCTTTTCACTGCACGATCCCTTATCACCGCACGACCCCTTTTCACCGCACGATCCCTTATCACCGCACGATCCCCTTATTACTGCACGACCCCTTATCACCGCACGATCCCCTTATCACCGCACGACCCCTAATCACCGCACGATCCCCTTATCACCGCACGACCCCTTATCACCGCACGATCCCCTTATCACCGCACGATCCCTTTTCACCGCACGATCCCTGTTCACCGCATGACCCCTTTTTACTGCACGATCCCTTTTCACTGTATGATCCCCTATCACCGCACGACCCCTTTTCACCGCACGACCCCTTTTCACCGCACAACCCCTTTTCACCGCACGATCCCTTTTCACCGCACGATCCCTTTTCACCGCACGACCCCTTTTCACCGCACGACCCCTTTTCACCGCACGATCCCCTATCACCGCACGATCCCTTTTCACCGCACGATCCCTTTTCACCGCACGATCCCTTATCACCGCACGACCCCTTTTCACCGCACGATCCCCTTTCACCGCACGATCCCCTTTCACCGCACGATCCCTTTTCACCGCAGATCCCTTATCACAGCACGATCCCTTTTCACCGCACGATCCCTTATCACCGCACGATCCCTTTTCACCGCACAATCCCTTTTCACCGCAAGATCCCTTTTCACCACAAGCCTTTTCAAAGCCTCAGTTTTTATCTTTTACATTGAGTTTTGTTGTGACAAAAATATATTACCAATCTCCTCATCCAACTGCCTACAGAATCATATTCAAACTTCACCCTATCTCACTGCAAGTGGAAGATTTATTTTTACTTAGTCTATACATAAAAACAAAAGCAAAGAACTGAAAGGAACTCAGGGTAGGCCACCTAGGCCAGTGTCTCTGCCTGCTCCTTCCCCACCAACCTCATGTCAGTATACCTGGACTCTATTCTATCTCCTGGTACAGTCCTTGCCACCTACATCTGCAACACTTCACTTGCTCTTCATCTACTCAACAACTTTCAGTTGCTTGGCCCTGACTGCCTCATTTTCACCATGGATATCCAGTCCCTATACACTTCTATCCCCATCAAGAAGGCCTTAAAGCTCTCAACTTCTTTCTCATAAAAAGACCCAACCAGTTCCCCTTCACCACCACCTCCTCTGACTGGCAGAATTAATCCTCACCCTCAACAATTTATCTTTCAGCTCCTCCCAATTTCTCCAAACTCAAGGGGTAGCCATGGACACTCACATAGGTTCCAGCTGTGACTGCCTTTTCATTAGCTACGTAGAACAGTCCATGTTGTAGGCCTTCCCCAGTAATATTCCCTGACTCCTCCTGCATTACATTGATAATTGCATTGGTGCTGTTTCATGCACCCAAGCTGAGCTTGTCAATCTCAGCAACTTCCAACTTCCACCTTGTCCTTAAATTCACTTGGTCCATGTCTGACACCTCCCTCCCCTTTCTCGATCTCTTTGTCTACCAATATCTTTTATAAACCTAACAAATCCCACTGTTATTTTGATTAAAGCTTTTCCCACCCTCTCCTGTAACTAATACTATTCCCTTTTCTCAGTTCCTTTGTCTAAACCACATCTGTTCCCAGGATGAGGCTTTCTTGTGATGTCCTCCTTCTTCAGAGAATGGGGTTTCCTTTCCTCCTCCATTGATGCTGCCCTCACCTACATCTCCTGGACATCCATGCTCACCCCATCTTCCCACTGTCTTAACAGTGATAAAGTTCCCCTAGTTCTTACCCACCATCCTATGAGCCTTTGTATCCATCACAACGTTCTCCACAACTTCTGCCACCTTCAGTGGGATCCCACCATCAAACATATCTTTACCTCCACTCTCCCCAGCTTTCCGCTTTCCTCAGGAATCGCTCCTTCTGCACTTCCCTTGTCCATTTGTCCATCTCCATGAATCTCCCTCCTGGCATATGTTCCTGCAAGTGACAGAAATTTTTATTCTGGCATCTTCCCCCTTCCGTTCCAGTGCTAAAGAAGGGTCTCGGCCTGAAACGTTGACTTTATTCACTTCCGTAGATGCTGCCTGACTTGCTGAGTTCCTCCAGCAGCTTGTATATGTCGAACTGAAATGAAATTGTAAGATTTCATAAATGAGTGAACTGTGTGCTGACACACTCCTCTTTGTTCATTTGCAGATATGCTTAACACAAGTCTTGAAGCAATTCTAGAGCTAGTTTGTGCCACAATTTGCACAAAATTCAGGGGAACTCAAGAGGAGGAAAAGTAAGAAATCAAACATTTTTAAAACAGTTTTGTGGAGTAGCTTTTTAGGACAGATGTGGGATGTAACAGAACTTCTTGCGTCAAGGATATTTTTATTTGTATGCCTGAATCTTCTACTGATGACAATAAGCCATCGTTGCTTTGAGGAAGATTAGGAATTTATCTGTATTACCAAGCACAGTATAAGTGAACAAACGTTTGTAGTCCAAGGAGATCGACAAACAGTAGAACTAATAGCTCAGATTTATTAGATGATTTATCCCAAGTTCAAAGTAAAATTCATTATCGGAGTCCATACATATCACATCATACAACCCTGAGATTCTATTTTCTGCAGGCATAATTAGCAAATCTACAGAACAGTAACTGTACACAGGATCTGTAAACTGTAAACAAACTCTGCAAATGCAGATAATAAATAAATAGCAATCAATAACAGGCATGAAATAATAAGATAAGAGTCCTTAAATGAAGGTAGTTAGGCCATAAGATATAGGAGCAGAATTAGGCATTTGGCCCATTCAGTCTGCTCTGCCATTCAATCATGTCTGATCCTTTTTCCCTCCTGAGCCCCACTCCCCAGCCTTCTCCCCATAACCTTTGATGTCATGTCCAATCAAGTACCTATCAAGCTCTACCTTAAATACACCCAATGAGTTGGCCTCCACAGCTGCCTGTGGTAATAAATTCACCACCCTCTGGCTAAAGAAATTTCTCCGCATCTCTGTTTTAAATGGACGCCCCTCTATCTTGAGGCTGTGACCTCTTGTCTTAGACTGCCCCACCATGGAAAATATCCTTTCCACATCTACTCCATCTAGACCTTTCAACATTCGAAAGGTTTCAAATGAGATACCCCCATCATCCTTCTAAATTCCAGCAAGTACAGACTCAAAGACATCAAACATTTCTCATATGATAACTCCTTCATTCCCAGAATCATCTTTGTGAACCTCCTCTGGACAATATCCAATGCCAGCACATCTTTTCTTAGAAGAGCTCAAAACTGTTCACAATACTCAAGGTGAGGCCTCACCAGTGCTCTATAAAGCCTCAGCATCACATCCCTGCTCTTGTATTCTAGACCTCTTGAAATGAATGCTAACATTGCACTTGTCTTCCTCACCATTGACTCTACCTGCAAGTTAACCTTCAGGGTATTCTGCACAAGGACTCCCAAGTCCTTTTGCATCTCAGAGTTTTGGATTTTCTCCCTATTTAGAAAATAGTCTTCCAAAGTGCATGACCATGCATTTTTCAACATTGTATTTCATTTGCCACTTTCTTGCCCATTCTCCTAGTCTGTCTAAGTCCTTCTGCATCGTACAGGTTTCCTCAACACTACCTGCCTCTCCACCAATCTTCATATCATCTGCAAACCTGGCCACAAAGCCATCACCTAAATCATTATATACAGCTTAAAAAGAAGCGGTCCCAACACCGACCCCTGTGGAACACCACGACTCACTGGCAACCAGCTGGAAAAGGATCCTTTTATTCCCACTCACGACCTCCTACTAATCAGACAATACTCTAACCGTGCCAGTAACTTTCCTGTAATACCATAGGCTCTTAACTTGGTAAGCAGCCTCATGTGTGGCACCCTGGCAAAGGCCTTCTGGAAGTCCAAATATACAACATCCACTGCATCCCCTTTACATACCCTACTTGTATTCCCCTCAACGAATTCCAACAGATTTGGCAGGCAAGATTTTCCCTCAAGGAAACCATGCTGGCTTTGTCCTATCTTGTCCTATGTCACCAAGTACTCCATAACCTCGTCCTTAACAATCAACTCCAGCATCTTCCCAACCACTGAGGTCAGGCTAAGTGGTCTATAATTTCCTTTCTGCTGCCTTCCTCCATTCTTAAAGAGTGGAGTGACATTTGTAATTTTCCAGTCCGCTGGCACCATGCTAGGGTTCAATCATTTTTGGAATGCCTCCACAATCTTTCCCACTACCTCTTTCAGAACCCTAGGTGTAGTTCATCTGGTCTGGGTATCTTGTGTACCCTTAGGACTTCCAGCTTTTTAAGCACTTTCTCCCTTGTAATAGTAACTGCACTCACTTCTCTTCCCTCGCCCCTTCGACATCTGGTGCACTGCCAGTGTCTTCCACAGTGAAGCCTGATGCAAAATACTAAATTATTTCATCTGCCATCTCCTTGTCCCCTGTTATTATTTCTCCAGTCTCATTTTCTAGTGGTTCCATATCCACTCTCAGCTCTCTTGTATCATTTACATACTTGATAAAGCTTTTACTATCCATTTTAATATTGTTTGCTAGCTTGCTTTCATATTTCATCTTTTCCCTCCAAGTTAGTCTTTTAGTTGCTCTCTGTAGGTTTTTAAAAACTTCCCAATCTTCTGTCTTCCAGCTAATTTTTGCTTTGTCATATGCCCTCTCTTTTGCTTTTACATTAGCTTTGACCTTCCTTGTCAGGCACAGTTGTACTATTTTGCCATTTGAGTATTTCTTTGTTTTTGGAATACATCTACCCTGCACCGTCCTCATTTTTCCCAGAAACTCGTGCCATTGTTGCTCTGCTGACGTTCCAGCTAGCATCTCCTAATTTACTTTGGCCAACTCCTCTCTCATACCACTGTAATTTCCTTTACTCCACTGAAATACTGCTACATCAGACTTCACTCTCTCCCTATCTAATTTCAAGCTGAACTCAATCATATTGTGATCACTGCCTCCTAAGGGTTCTTTTATCTCAAAAACTGTACAGTACTGAGTACCAGGAACATACTACCACAACCCTACACTCTGTCACTTTCAATTCTTCTATCATCCACCCACACTCGCAAGTAATTGCCACTCGTCTAGAATGATGGTCATGTGATAAAAACCTTCAGGGATATGCTGAGCCATTGCGGAACTGTACAGTGAAAGAAAGTTCCTCATATGGAAATATAAACAGAATATGTCAATGAAAGTCGATTTATTCATTAATTATCTTTGTCTGTATCACATTAGGCTGGCCCCATATCTCTGTCATCTCAAATACAGGCCTGTGTGGTATATTATGTTCAAGTTATCCCTGCACTGCTGTCTGTACGAACTGACCGGAGCACACACTGATTTGTCTTGGATATTTCAGAAAGGGAATTGGTGAGGGTCGGGGGGGGGTGGGGTGGGGGGGGTGGAGGGTGATGAGGATCATGGGAAATAGGCCAGTTGTGGTTGCTCAGTAAAACTCCAGTGCTCCCCACGCGCTCACAGGGAAAACGGGTACCCATTTTTTCCAGTCACTTGCACAGCCCCTGTTCCCATGCTCCCTGCCTACTTGTCAGGACATCAGTTTCTGTTCTTCCTTGAATTTACCAGCTTTACTGAAGAGTTCTTCAATAACAACTTAAAAAAAAACCTTAAAAAGGTGAATTAGAAATGTGTTGAAATATTAGAAAAGTAAGATCCAACAGTCAGAAAATCTGCATGTTGGGCACCAATGAAGTCCTAAGGATATTGGATTACTGGAGTTAAAACTGTTGCAGAAGCTAGTAAATCTTAGAAGTGTCCTGGAGAGAACTGCCAGTATTAAACTGGAGGTTAAATTGCAAAGAATTAAAAAATATGTAAGAGAATTGTGACATGGACAACTGCTTGGACATAAAATTTGAATCAGAGCTGAACTCCATCCAACTATAACCAACTTGAAGTTAACCCAATCCCAGTGCCTTAATACTCTTGCCCTTTATAATGTGAGCCGAGCATGTTATAATGCAGAGAATCCTCTCCCAGACACACATCATGTAGCCACTTCATCTACATTGTAAGGAAGGAGAACTTTGGGAAGTGAATACATATGGTTGAGTCTCAGGCACGTATAATCGAGTTCGATTGGGCTGGAGTCAGCGAGCCAGGAGCCAAGATCTGGTGCAGATGATACCTCACACTTGTTCAATACCATAATTCCAACACCCAGCCAGTGCTAATTGTGCTATTGCTTGCCTTATCCTCTTTCCAAAAGCCCTCAGATTTAGATTAGATTAGATTATAAAGACACGTAGTCCTCTTTTATTGTCATTTATTAATACATGCATTAAGAAATGATACATTATTTCCTCCGGTGTGATATCACAAAAATACAGGACAAACCAAGACTGAAAAAACTGACAAAACCACATAATTATACATATGGTTACAACAGTGCACAATACCATAACTTGATGAAGAAAGTCCGTGAGCACAGTAAGGTTCAAAGTTTCTCAAATGTCCCACATCTCACGCAGATGGGAGAAGGAAGAAAAACTCTCCCTGCCATGCCGACCACAATCTGACTCTGAGTCATCCGAAAACTTTGAGCTCTGATCAGCTCTCCAACACCGAGTACTGAGCGGCATCTCTGCTGAATGATTCGACCTCCTTCTCGGTCGCCAAAAGCAGGCAAGGCCGAGGATTTTGAGGCCTACCCTCCGAAAGATTCCCGACCACACAGTAACGACATCAGCGGACGAGCGTTTCAGAAATGTCTCCAGATGTTCCCCTGTGCATTCACGTCCATTCCCCATCAAATCAGAATTGTCCATGGCCCCTATTTAACAGATATGATATCATTTTTCACCGGAGAGCTGCGCATGCGCAGCGCGCTGCCATCTTCTCCTCCCACCTTAAGTACAATGCTAAAGAGCTTGGAGCAACAAATTTGATTGAGGGTAGGAGCATTGTGTGGAACACATGTTTTCTAGCAGGGAATTCTTTTTAACAGGCAGGTGGCCTCAACCTTCATGCAGTATAAGCCTCTCAACATTCATATGGTACAGTGGAAGCTCAGGCACCTGCCACCATGGCTGTGAATGGTCAGATTCAAGGGAAAACAGTATCTCACAACATTGCAGCAATCTTGTTAGGATTTATGAGGCCTTATTGGGAGTAGCAATAGTTCCCTGGTTCCAAGTCTGCCACCATCTCATCCATAGGTCTACCTACTGCCACTCCATTAGTTTTTGTTGTTCTCTGTTGACCAGGTCAGCTACATGCTCACATTGAACTAGTACATTGAAGGTGGATTCCTGATCCTGACTTTTTGAAGGATGTCCTGCAAGACCAGCTGAAGCCTCCATTAATAACCTCCCATCAGTCAAGTTGAAGCTATTCGGAAGCACTGTTAGCAGCACCAGGATAAACAAGGGCAGATGAAAGACAGCAAAGAATGGTATGCACAAAGGTGATTATTTCTGTGAGGAATTTCATTTGGCTTGATTTAGAAGTATGATCTGGAATACTGACTTTGCATTTACTTTCATTTTGCATTGTGGTCAGTGATAAATGGAAAGTAAGGTAGGAACTCCTGTGAGTAGGGGATCAAGGTTGCTTTTACAGATATCATAGTCTGATGATTTGGCATTGAAATGCACACTAAGGTCAAGTTTCACTGGGTGTCCTCCATTCTTGTTTCATTTGGACTTGTTCCTGGTCCATATCTAGCTCCTGGTGCTTTATGGAAACTCATGATTATAATTTCTGCACTGTACAATGGGTCACAATGTAATTTTGAAACCTCCTCTTTTGAATATTGCAGGACTCCACTGGAATGGTTCAAGATATCAAATCACCGAGCAAACAACAATGGCCTGTTTATCAATTTGCATCTGACTGGCACTTTTAATTCCCATTTTATTGGATGCTTACCCAACCTTAATTGAACTTAGTGACTTACCAAACTACTTCAGAGTCAACCACATTGGTGAATGGATTGAGAGTTACACAAAGATCAGACCAGATAATATAATGAAAATAGATTTCTTCCCCTGAAGGACATTAGTGAACCACATGGACATTTGTATCAAAACAGTAGTTTCCTGACCATCATTAAAAAGATTGGTTTCTTCAAGGTAGATCCCACGAATTTAAATTCACCGGCTACTGCAGTCGGTTTTGAACTTGGATATCTAGATTACTTGTCCAGTAACTCTGTGCAGTAACCTCTGTACCTTTACTGGACAGGATAGTTGAATAGAACATCCTGATGACCCAATGGCCAACCAAAAGTTGAAGTAACAGCTGCACGGCAGCGTAGTGCTTACAGCAGCAACAACCTGGGTTTGCTTCCCGCTGCTCTCGGTAAGGACCTTGTACATTCTCCCTGTCATTCTCTTTTCTCCAGGCACTCTGGTTTTCTCCCTCATCTTCAGGACGTATAGGTTCGTAGGTTAATTGGTCACACAGGTGTAATTGGGCAGCACAGGCTTGATGGGCTGGGAAGTCTCGTTACTGCAATGTATCTCTAAATAAATAAAAAGTAAATTTGGTTTGTGTGGCAGCTCAAATTTCAATACAGTAGCAAACTGGTGAAAGTAGAAAACATTGACACAATCTTTATCATACACTGCGCATATTCCTATAGTAGCTGGATGTTCCTTCTATTCGTGATGCATCTGTAGTTCTGCGTGGCAACCGCAATAAGTAGATCTTACGCTATGATAACACAAGAGATACTGCAGTTGTTGGAAAGCCAGAGTAACACAAGTAAAATGCTGGAGGAACTCAGCTGGTCAGGCAGCAGCTATGGAGAGGGGAATAAGCAGTTAATGTTTTGTGTTGAGACCCTTCAATGGTCCTGATGAAGGGATTTGGCCCAAAATGTCAACTGTTTATTCCTTTCCACAGATGCGGCCTGACCTGCTGAGTTAATCCAGTATTTGGGCCAAATCTTACAGTAGGAAGGAGCTTACAATCCTCAAGAGGCTGTATTCCTGCTTTGTGTGCTGCTTTCTTACAAGGAAGAAAAGGATTATTTAAAATAAAATGAAGGAAAAGAATTACATTGATATACCACCTTTTAGATTAACTGTGAAGTGCTACAAAATCCAACATGAAAGTGGAAAAGTTATCGTTTTTGGTTATGCTCATTAAGAGCTAAATATTAGCTAAAGCACTTTTTTTGAAATAGCACCATGGAATCATCCATGCTTGAGTGCATGAAGCCCCAGTTTCCTGACTTATTAGAAAGGAGACTCTTAAAGCACTGATGTACCTCAGTACTTCAATGGAACCTTGGCCCAAGTATTTGACCTGAGGTATTGGGAGTAAGACTTCAGTTCTGGGTGTAGTAAAAACACGAACAGAGACACAGCTTTTTTGTACATCAATGTGTGCACAATCAAAATTAATTAAAAACGCATGTAAATTGTGCTTTTTGTGAAAATTTGTAGATAGGAGGCTATTGCTCATGTGATATTCTGGGCTGTAAGTGATATGGCTCAGTTATTGAACTTGACAGACTCACATTTATATAAACTCTGCCCTGCCAAGAAGCTGTCAGACTGGAAGTTGTTGAATTGAAATATTGAGTGTTCAAATGAAATACATAAAAATGAAGGCTGGTAAGAATGTATTTTAATGAACAGTTAAGTACGGAATTAAGTAAGGTTAAATACGGTCTGCTGCAGTTTCCATAGATGGATCTAATTTCGTATATCTGAGATGGCCATGCATTCTACATTTGTGAAGGCAAGCAGGGGAGTGATGCCTGCTTAAAACAGCTGTGTCAAGGTATTAGGTTTCACCAGGCCAAAGTGAGTACTAAATGGATACTTGGAACAAGTTTATCTCAGTACTAATACCTAAGTTGGGAGTTCATTAAAAAATATTGCACTATTGCGTCCCGCAAAGGTTTCTTCTAAGAGTACTGCTTATAATATTAATTGAGTTATTATTTTAAATCTACTTGTTTGTACATTTAAAGCTGGTATGTTTTTAAGTCATCCTCTATTTTTTGTGGATCCCAATATTTCTAAATACACATAAAGGGTTTAGCAGAGCCTCTAGTATGAGTGTTACGGATTCACCAATGATTATTGTAACCTCTTTACAATGGATGGTCAACACAATGCAACTATTACAATTAAATACTTACAATTCTAGATAAACCAGTTCTTCAGTCCTATAGAATAGACCTCAGAAAAATCTGCAAAATGTTCCTAATATGTCAAAGAGAACATTACCTCTTGTGCATATTGACAGAACCTCTAGAAAGGATGAAAAGGTTCTCTAATTTTCTAGAGAAAGATTCAAAGTGAGCAGCACAGAGCAAACATCAGATTTGCAAAACATGTGATCCTCTTGCTCTTGAGAAGGTAGGCTAAGTGATGGGAAATAAATAATGGCTTAGCAATGATCAGAATCAGATTTTTTCATATCATTGACTGAGATTATGTTAAATTTTGTTTGCAGCACTACAGTGCAACAGTACAGCGGTCCTTTACAGTAACCACCCTTCTACAGCATTGTAATGAATATTGATGAATAAAAACAATTAGCCAATATTTACTCGTCTTGCCCTGCCTTGTTACAGAGGTACAGAATGAAAATGTCCCTGCTCAATGACTGGTTTCAATGGACTTGAAGGATCAATGGATATTAAATTCTTTTAAAAGAGTACCATTGCACAGATATCAATAGAAGCAATTTCCTGCTAATTTCCAAAGTAACTCTTCTAAGTGGCCTCCCATAGGTGTCTAAAGGTCTCCTCAGTTTATGGAAATTGTACCATATCAACGTATAAATCAAAGACTTTTGTCTCTTTTCTGAAGGGGTTTAGCTGTGAACAATCACTATTTTGAGTAGTTAGTGCTCCCTCCCAACCAAAGAGGAGATGCTTCCAGCTAACAAAGCAGATTAAATAGATATAAAGTGGAACACATTTATTTTGAGGAACAAATCTGACAGAGATTATAATTCTAGAAAGGCTTTCCGCCACAATTACAATTCATACAACTAGTAAATCATACCATTGAGTTGCAGAAGAACATGTCTGTCGCAAAAAGGAGACAAAATATCCTTTGCAGGTCAAGACTGAGGAGTGCTCTCAGGGTGAGGCTTTTCATTCTAGAACGAAGGAGATGTCCTCCTTTTTCAAAGAAAGGGGTTTCCCTTCCTCCACCAACAACACTGCCCTCAACTGCATCTCTTCCATTTCATGCACATCTGCTCTTACCCCATCCTCCCACCACCCTACCAGGGATAGGATTCCTCTTGTCCTTACCTACCACCCCACCAGCCTATGCATCCAGTACATAATTCTTCAAAACTTCCACCATCTCCCACAGGATCCCATGACCAAGCACATCTTTCCCTCTCCCTCCCCCCACACTTGCTGCTTTCCGCGGGGATCACTCCCTATGTGACTCCCTTGTCCATTCGTCCCTCCCTGCTGATCTCCCTCCTGGCACTTATCTTTGCAAGTGGAACTAGTGCCACACCTGCCCCTACACCTCCTCCCTCGCTACCATTCAGGGCCCTAAACAGTCCTTCCAGATGAGGCGACACTTCATCTGTGAGTCTGTTGGGGTCAAATACCGTGTCCAGTACTCCTGTTGTGGTCTCCTGTATGTTGGTGAGACCCGACATGAATTGGGAGACTGCTTTGCCTGGCACCTACGTTCCCTCCACCAGAAAAAGCAAGCTCTCCCAGTCGCTACCCATTTTAATTCCACTTCCCATCCCATTCCAACATGTCCATCCATGGCCTCCTCCACTGTCGTGATGAGGCCACACTTAGGTTGGAGGAACAACACCTTATTTTCCGTTTGGTTAGCCTCCAACCTGACGGCATGAACATAGATTTCTCAAACTTCTGGTAATGCCTCTCATCCCCACCCCCCTTTCACCATTTCCCATTCCCCTTTCCCTCTTTCACCTCATCTCCTTGCCCGCCCATCGCCTCCCTCTGGTGCTCCTCCCCACCTTTTCTTTCTTCCATGGTCTGTCTCTTTCACCAATCAACTTCCCAGCTCTTTACTTCATCCCTCCCCCTACAAATTTCTCCTATCACCTTGTGCTTCTCTCACCCCTCCCCCCACCTTTTAAATCTACTCCTCGGCTTTGTTCTCCAGTCCTGCCGAACGGTCTCAGCACGAAGCATCGACTGTACTCTTTTCCATAGCTGCTGCCTGGCCTGCTGCGTTCCTCCAGCATTTTGTGTGTGTTGCTTGGATTTCCAGAATCTGCAGACTTTCTTGTATTTGGGAGTGGATTCCATGTCTTCATCCCTTTAACTCCACACTAACTGTGATAGTTCTTCCTCTTCGCACATCGGGTGGCAACCTTGCCGTTTTTTCATCATTTGTCTGTTTTGATGAAGCCGAGTTGTGAGCTCGATGCTCAACCCAGCAAGGATGGAAAGCATGCAAGGAGCTGGCCAGATCTGAAGCTGGGACAACTCGCCTTGAGGTCTGATGCGGATGCCACTACACCACTGACCAGCTAACTATGATAGTTATCTACTCTAATCTCATTTGCCAACATTAGGCCTATATGTCTATGTGCATTTCCAATCCAAGTAATTATCCAAATACTTTTCAAAGGTTGTAATTGTATCATCCCCCACATCTCATCTGCCAGTTCATTCCAGATATTCACCAACCTGTATGTTATATAAAAATAGATACTCAGATCTCCTTTAAATTTCTCCTCTTTCAGCTTAAAGCTGCACCCTCCGGTTCTAAACACCCCTGCTAATGGAAAAGATTCTGACCATCCATGCCCCTCATGATTTTATAAACCTCAGTTAGGTCTCCCCTTAGCCCCTTGCATT
The DNA here is from genome assembly GCF_963921235.1 of Mobula hypostoma. Taxonomy (NCBI): domain Eukaryota; kingdom Metazoa; phylum Chordata; class Chondrichthyes; order Myliobatiformes; family Myliobatidae; genus Mobula; species Mobula hypostoma. The sequence goes on along the minus strand of NC_086103.1, from coordinate 104,407,330 downwards.
CCAATATGAATAAAGCCAGCCTATCCAATCTCTCCTAACTACAACCTTGCATTCCAGGCGTCAAGCTGGGGAATCACTCTTACACTCTCGGATGCTACACTGTAACATGGCAACCAGGACTTCATCCAAGTGCGGTCAAACCAATGTTTTGTCATGCTGCAAAATGACATCAGTGCTTCTCCCAATGCAGCAAACATTCCAAATGTTTTTTTTGTAAAAATTACCCTATCCCCCTGTCACCACTTTCAGGGAACTATACACTTGCACTCCAAGTTTCTCTGTACGTCAAAACTCCAAAGGTTCTGGTGATTTACTGTGTATGCCTCACTGGATCTTAGTTTGAAGAGATATAGATTGGTGGTAATCTGGATGAATGAATAAACCATATTCAGGGAAGAAAAATGATATAAAACAGTATAAAATGCAAAAAAACAGTGAAGTACAATCTAAGACCATAATACGAATATAAGACATAGGAGCAGAACTCGACCATTCGGCCCATTGAATCTTTGCCATTTCATCAAGGCAGATTTACTTTCCCTTTCAGCTCCATTCTTCCATGTTCTCCCCATCTTTGATACCCTTACTAACCAAGAACCTCTAAACCTCCACTTTAAATATACCCAATGACTTGGCCTTCACAGCCATCTGTGGCAATTAATTCCACAGATTTATCACCCTCTGGCTAAAGAAATTTCTCCTTATCTCTGTTCTAACAGGATGTCCTTCTGTTCTGATTCTGTTCCCTTTCGTCCTATAATGTACAACTATTAAGAAACATCTGCTCTTTGTCCACTCTATCCAGGCCTTTCAATATTTGGGTGGTTCCAATTAAGTTCTCCCTTAATCTCCTAAACTCCACTGAGTATAAGTCCAGAGCCATCAAATGCTTCTCATACTGCACATTAACCCTTTCATTCCATGGATCATTCTTGTAAACTTCCTCTGGATCCTCTCCAAGGTCAGCATGTCCTCCTTATACACATGGCTCAAAACTGCTCATAATACTCGAAAAGTGGTCTGACCAACATCTTAATAAGCCTCAGCATTACATCAAAGTTGCTGGTGAACGCAGCAGGCCAGGTAGCATCTCCAGGAAGAGGTACAGTCAATGTTTCAGGCCGAGACCCTTCGTCAGGACTAACTGAAGAAAGAGCTAGTAAGAGATTTAAAAGTGGGAGGGGGCGGGGGAGATCCAAAATGATAGGAGAAGACAGGAGGGGGAGGGATGGAGCCAAGAGCTGGACAGGTGATTGTCTCCTGCAAAAATGCCATCCCCTTCTTGCAATTCCTCCGTCTCCGCCGCATCTGCTCTCAGGATGAGGCTTCTCATTCCAGGACGAGGGAGATGTCCTCCTTTTTTAAAGAAAGGGGCTTCCCTTCCTCCACCATGAACTCTGCTCTCAAATGCATCTCCCCCAGTTCACGCACATCTGCTATCACTCCATCCTCCCTCCACCCCACCAGGAATAGGGTTCCCCTGGTCCTCACCTCCATCCCACCAGCCTCCGGGTCCAACATATTATTCTCTGTAACTTCCGCCACCTCCAACGGGATCCCACCACTAAGCACATCTTTCCCTCCCCCCCCCACTTTCCGCAAGGATCGCTCCCTACGCGACTCCCTTGTCCATTCGTCCCCCCCATCCCTCCCCACTGATCTCCCTCCTGGCACTTATCCTTGTAAGCGGAACAAGTGCTACACATGCCCTCACACTTCCTCCCTTACCACTATTCAGGGCCCCAGACAGTCCTTCCAGGTGAGGCGACACTTCACCTGTGAGTCGGCTGGGGTGATATACTGTGTCCGGTGCTCCCGATGTGGCCTTCTATATATTGGCGAGACCGGATGCAGACTGGGAGATCGTTTTGCTGAACACCTACTCTCTGTCCGCCAGAGAAAGCAAGATCTCCCAGTGGCCACACATTTTAATTCCACATCCCATTCCCATTCTGACATGTCTATCCACGGCCTCCTCTACTGTCAAGATGAAGCCACACTCAGGTTGGAGGAACAACACCTTATATTCCGTCTGGGTAGCCTCCAACCTGATGGTATGAACATTGACTTCTCTAACTTCTGATAATACCCCACCTCCCCCTCGTACCCCATCCGTTATTTATTTATATATAAACATTTTTTCTCTCACTCTCCTTTTTCTCCCTCTGTCCCTCTGACTATACCCCTTGCCCATCCTCTGAGTTTTCCCCCCTGTCCCCCTTTTCCTTCTCCCCGGACCTCCTGTCCCATGATCCTCTCGTATCCCCTTTTGCCTATCACCTGTCCAGCTCTGGGCTCTATCCCTCTCCCTCCTGTCTTCTCCTATCATTCTGGATCTCCCCCTCCCCCTCCCACTTTCAAATCTCTTACTCACTCTTCCTTCAGTTAGTCCTGACGAAGGGTTTCGGCCCGAAACGTCGACTGTACCTCTTCCTAGAGATGCTGCCTGGCCTGCTGCGTTCACCAGCAACTTCCAGCATCTGCAGAATTCCTCATGTCTCAGCATTATATCCTTGCTTTTATATTCTAGTTCCTTCAAAATCAAAGCTAACATTGCATTATCCTTCATTACTACTGTTACGTACCCCGTAACTGGGTTGCCAAACCAGCAGAAATGGAACGCTCGTTGGAGTCTGGATTACTAGGAACTAATAAAGTTTTATTAAAGACATAAGTAATACAGTACTCTAATCGTAAGGATATCAATGTAACAGGTTAGCAATGATAATACACACATACACACAGAAATAGGGTAATAGGAATCAACCAAGCTCTATCGCAGTCTAGGGGTAAAATGATCAGTCTTAAGTGAAGCAGAGTTCAGTTCAGTTTAGTGCAGTTCGCAATAATCGCTGTTGTTGTACCATTGGGGGGGATGGAGGGAGGGAGGGAGGGAGAGAGAGAGAGAGAGAGAGAGAGAGATGCAATTTGGTTCAGGAAGACCTTTGATGTCTTTGCAGTTGGTTTCGGGCAGACCCTTTTATGTCTTCTAATACCCCCTGTGGTCTCCTACTGTGACCTCTCCATTCCGGATACGATCGTTCTTCCGCAGTGAACCCAGCACCCAGGCAAGGGCGGACACACACCCCAGGTTCCCACCGATCGTACCTTTACACCCTGTGAGCCTCTGGTCGGTTCCCGCAAACTGGACCTCCAAGCTCCCACCACTTGTGGGGATACACGGCTCTTTCCAGGGTCTCGTGGTCTCGTGGTGTGTCACGTGCCTTAGCAAACCTGCTCTTTTTATCTCCCTGCTGGGGAACCAACTGTCCATCAAACTTCAAACAGTTCAGGTTCAAAGCAACTGGTCTGTCAATATTCTGAATTGTATTTCTTTTCCGTTAATCCCTCTCTTCTCTCTTATTAGCATTTTGAATGTTTCTCTATTGTCTTTCTTATCTCTCTCATTAGCATCAATCGTCCGATAGCTTTGCTTGGCGTCACACCCCCACCCTTAAAAGGAATTTTATCGGGGTAAAAATTATGGGCATGAATGCACATTATTAGATACACACTAATATGCAGGTAGTCATCAGCTATTCGGCTAATACAGAGAACTTTAAATTTTAACACCTGGACAGACAGTCAGCAATCACATCGTCGGGTCCTTTTATATGTTTTATTTTAATATCAAATTCCTGTAAGACCAGGCTCCAACTTAGTAACCGTTTGTTTTCATCCTTCATAGTGGCCAAAAACACTGATGGATTGTGATCAGTGTAAATTATCAGTGGTTTCCGTGCCGGACAAATATAAACCTCAAAATGTTGTAATGCCAGTATGATTGCCAGTAATTCCTTCTCCACAGTGGAATAATTTCTCTGATGGACATTAAACTTCTTAGAAAAATAAGCCACTGGGTGTTTAATTTCCTCTTAGTCTGTCTGTAACAGCACCGCCCCTGCCGCTTCGTTGCTAACATCTGTTGCTAGGGAGAAGGGTTTTAAAAAGTCAGGCGCATTCAATACAGGGTGGTGACACAGAATCGCCTTCAGACTCTCGAGGGCTTGTTGACAAAGGTCATCCCACACAAACTTCGCATTCTTCGGCAAGAGCTTAGTAAGAAGGAGGGTAATATCTGCAAAGTTTTTGCAAAACTTCTGATAGTACCCCACCATCCCCAAGAACCTTCTCAGGGCTCTCTTGTCCATTGGAATGGGAACTTCAGAGATAGCCTGCATCGGTGCCAGCTGCCCCTGTCCTACCACAAATCCCAGATAAGTGACCTTCGCGAGGCCGAATTCACTTTTTGCGAGGTTCACTGTCAGGTTGGCTTCAGACAGCCATTTAATCAGTTCCCCTACTGCCACAATGTGCTCCTCCCATGTGTCACTCCAGACCACTAAATCGTCAATATACGCTTCTGCGTTCTTTAACCCTTTTATCTCTGAATTAATCATGCTTTGGAAGGTCCCTGGGGCGTTTTTCATGCCAAAAGGTAAAACATTATACTTGTATAGCCTGGATGGAGTGACAAATGCTGAGATTTCTCTAGTCCGGTCGGTTAAAGGAATGCACCAGTACCCTTTCAGCAAATCGATCTTTGTGATATACTTAGCTCTCCCCACTTTATCAATGAAATCGTCTACCCTTGGGATGGGGTAAGCATCAGTTTTTGTGATGGCGTTCACTTTTCTGTAATCTGTACAGAATCGTATGCTCCCATTGACGTTCGGGACAACCACACAGGGAAACGCCCATTCTGACTTGGATGGCATGTGTTCAGTTTCTTTCTCCACTAGCTTGTCCTTTTCCAAGTTCATCCTATAGGGATGTTGCTTAATAGGCTGGTCTGAGGTGACAACAGCATCGTGTACCGTCCCTTTGCATCGCCTCAGGACATCCGGACACACATTGGCATACCGGTTAATTAGCTTTATCAGCGGCTCGCTCTGTTCGGGGGTTAAGTGAGAGACCTTATCAGCAAAGTTGGCCAAAACAATAGAGTTCTCCAATCTGGTCGGCACCATATTTATCTTTTCAAGATGGGTTTTCCTCGTATCATTTGGCACCCCAGCCTCATTAATTTTCGTGATAACACCAACTAGATCTGCTTTCTGATCATGGTAAGCTTTTAACATATTAATGTGTACTAATTGTGTTGGCTTACGCCTGTCCGGCATTTTGATAACATAATTCAAAGAGTCTATCTTTTTAATCACCTTGTATGGACCGTGGAATCTCGCCTGGAGGGGGTTGGTTACCACTGGAAACAGAACTAAGACCCGATCGCCCATTCGAAACACTTGTTCGCAGGCACGTCTATCATACCACTGTTTCATTTTAGTTTGGGAGTGTCATAGATTTTTTTTAGCAAGGTCACAGATCCTTTTAAGCCTCTCACGAAATTTTAAAACATAGTCAATCACATTGACTTGTCCTGCCGGACTGGACCATTGCTCTTTCAGTAAGGTCAGGGGTCCTCTGGGCCGATGACCGAAGACGAGCTCAAATAGGCTGAACCCCAGTGACTCCTGAACCGTGTCCCTTACGGCAAATAGCAGCAGAGGCAAGGAGTCATCCCAGTCCCTAGCGTTCTCTTGACAATAAATTTTAATCATGGTCTTTAATGTTGCGTGGAATCTTTCCAACGCCCCTTGGGACTCTGGGTGGTACGCGGAGGTCAAAATCTGCTTTGCTCCCATTTCATCCAACATCCGTCAGAATATGTGAGATGTGAAGACACTCCCCTGATCTTCTGGATTTCCCTGGGCAGCCCCACAGTAGTGAAAAATTTCACAAGCGCCTTTACCACTGCGGGAGCCTTTACGCTGGCCAGGGGCACTGCCTCCGGAAACCTGGTGGCGGCGCACATCATAGTCATCACGTACTCCCGCCCACTCGCAGTTCTGGGCAGGGGACAGACAAAATCCACAATTATTCGGGAACAAGATTCCCCGAAAGCAGGTATCGGTCGAAGGAATGCTTTAGGCAGGACCTGGTTCGGCTTTCCTACCACCTGACATAAATGACATCGCCTACAATATTCAATAATATCCTTCCTCATGTTCGGCCAATAAAACTCTTTCATAATTCTATCGACTGTTTTTCTCACTCCAAAATGTCCACCGAGGGGTATCTTGTGGGCCAGGTTAAAAATCTCGTCCCTATAAATTTTTGGCACTACCACCTGGTGTACCACCCCCCACTCCTCATCTGAGGGCATGGTACTTGGTCTCCATTTCCTCATCAGTACTCCCTCCTTCACATAATAGCCCATTGGTTCCCTTTTTATTTCTGCTTCGGAGAGAGCTGTCTCTGTCAAAACCATCAGCTCCTCGTCTCGTTCCTGTGCCTGTATAAATTCCTTTCTCGCTAATGATAAATCTACCTCAGCTCCCTCACTTCCTTCCGCTCCACTATGCTCCTTCTTCTCACTTTCTAACCCCTCCTGGTACAAGGCTGGTAAAAATGTCTCAGCTAAATCCACATTCGCTTCTGCAGCCTTTCTGGACATGCGCCGAGTCACTGCGCAAACGGGATAAACCTGTGAGTCCATGGGCGGGTCCTCAGTCCTGGCAGGCTTGCTTGTCAGCTTTACTGCTGGGTACATATCTCCGCCTGCAAGGTCAATACCGAGTAAGACCTCCACGTCTTCCATCGGTAATTTGGGCCTCACCCCTATCGTGACCGGTCCGGAGACCAAGTCACTTTCTAGGTGTATCTGGTGTAAAGGTACTGCTTCAGTCCCTTTCCCAATGCCTTTTATCACACTGACCTCCCCAGTCTCGTTCTCTGCACTAAAGTTTAACACCCTCCTTAAGATCAGTGACTGACAAGCCCTAGTGTCTCTCCAGATCTGCAACTGGGGTTGACCCCTCCTTCACCGACACCAATTCAGCCGAAATAAACTTCTCGCGCCCTTCCTGAACTCTATCAGACCTCTTCTCCCCTGGCGGTTTGTTTGCCGGCTCAATACAGCCAGTCGAAGTCATCGTTTTTCCTTTCCCTGTCTCCTTCTTTGGGGCAAAACATCTGGACGCAATGTGACTGGCTTTCCTACAATTATAGCATACGACCCCAGGAGACTTCGTACCAAACTGCTTCCTGTCTTCCTTATCCTTCTCACTAGTCCCCGACTTACTTTCTGGCTTTTCCGGCGGACTTTCTCCGCCCTCTCGACTACCCTTCTGGTAGATTTACTCGAGGTAAACTTTGCTTTGTGTGTTAACACGTACTCATCCGTTAACTTAGCAGTTGCGGCTAAGGTTTCTGCCTCTTTCTCATCTAGATAGGGCCTCATACCTTCAGGAACACAACCTTTAAATTGCTCAATCAGTATTAGCTGTAGCAGTCTGTCATAATCCCCATTGACCCCTTTCGAGGTGCACCAACGCTCACAATACATCTGCATCTCACCGGCAAACTCTAAATACGTGCAGCCCCACTGCTTCCTCACATTCCGGAACCTTTGCCGGTATGCCTCCAGGATCAACTCATAAATCCTGAGTATCACCTCTTTCACCACATCATACCTCTGGGCATCCTCTGCTGACAACGCGGAGTAGGCTTGCTGAGCCTCCCCCTTAAGTACGCTCTGAAGCAAAACAGCCCACTTATCCCTCGGTCAGTCCTGACTTGCAGCGACTTTTTCAAAATGTAGAAAGTACTGATCAACATCGGCCTCCTCAAATGGGGGAACCAACCTAACCTCCTGGGTCGCCCTGAACCCTCCACCTTGGTTCAGCATTTGGCCCCTTTCTAGCGGCATCCTTAACTTCTCCAGCTCAAACTCCCTTTCCTTCTGCTTCTCTCTCTCTTCCCGTTCTAACTGCTTTATTCAGAACTCGTGCTCGAGTCTCAATTTTTCCATCGCAGCTGCACTGCTTCTCTACCAGGTTTGCTCATAGACACCACCTCCAGCTCCCCTTGGGGAAACACACCTTTAGATACATAATGCTCAATGATAGCTCTGTGCATCTCCGCTCTCCTCATTGTCGGCTTCCCCTTAAAAAGATTCAACCGTTTGGCAACAGTCGCCAATTCTGATTTCCTGGCATCCTCTAATGCCTCCAAGGCTGGCACCTTTAGAAATTCCTCAGTCTCCATTTCTGCTGTTTGCCCTTTCTTTCCTTCAGGAATTTTAACCCAATCAATTTACCCAGACCCAAATTTGGCGTTCAAAATCCCGGATGAGCCCCCACTTGTGTTACGTACCCCGTAACTGGGTTGCCAAACCAGCAGAAATGGAACACTCGTTGGAGTCTGGATTACTAGGAACTAATAAAGTTTTACTAAAGACATAAGTAATACAGTACTCTAATCGTAAGGATATCAATGTAACAGGTTAGCAATGATAATACACACATATACAGAGAAATAGGGTAATAGGAATCAACCAAGCTCTATCGCAGTCTAGGGGTAAAATGATCAGTCTTAAGTGAAACAGAGTTCAGTTCAGTTTAGTGCAGTTCGCAGTAATCGCTGTTGTTGTACCGTTGGGGGGGGGGTGGGAGAGAGAGAGAGAGATGCAATTTGGTTCAGACAGATCTTTGATGTCTTCGCAGTTGGTTTCGGGCAGACCCTTTTATGTCTTCTAATCCCCGCTGTGGTCACCTACTGTGACCCCTCCATTCCGGATACGATCGTTCTTCTGCAGTGAACCCGGCACCCAGGCAAGGGTGGACACACACCCCAGGTTCCCACCGATCGTACCTTTACACCCTGTGAGCCTCTGGTCGGTTCCCGCGAACCAGACCTCCAAGCTCCCACCACTTATGGGGGTACACTGCTCTTTCCAGGGTCTCGTGGTCTCGTGGTGTGTCGCGTGCCTTAGCAAACCTGCTCTTTTTATCCCCCTGCTGGGGTATCACCTGTCCATCAAACCTCAAACAGTTCAGGTTCAAAGCAACTGGTCTGTCAATATTCTGAATTGTGTTTCTTTTCTGTTAATCCCTCTCTTCTCTCTTATTTGCATTTTAAATGTTTCTCCATTGTCTTTCTTCTCTCTGTCATTAGCATCAATCGTCGGATAGTTTTGCTTGGCGTCATACTACTAACTTAACTTGCAAGTTAATCAGGGAATCCTGCTGTGGGACTCCTAAGTCCCTTTGCACCTCCAATTTCTGAATTTGCTCCTTGTTTAGTAAATAGTCTACACCTTTACTCCTTCTACCAAAGTGCATGACTATACATTTCTATATGTTGTTATTTCATCTGTTTCTTCTTTGTCCATTTCCTAATCTGTCCAAGTCCTTCTGCAGAATACCTGCTTCCTTAACAGTACCTGTCCCTCCACTTATCTTTGTGTCACCTGCAATGTTGGCCTCAAAAGTCATCAACTCCATCATCTAGATCATAAATATATAGAACGTGGAAAGCACAGACCCAACACCGACTCCTGCAGAAGAACACTAGTCATCAGCAGCTAACCAGACGAGGCTCCCTTTTTTCCGACTCCTTGCCTTCTCTGCCAGCCAGCTAATCTTTCCTGTAATACTACGTGGTCTTGTCTTGTTCAGCTGTCTCATGTGCAGCACCTTATCAAAGGCCTTCTGAAAATCCAAGTAAGCCACATTGACTGACTCAGCTTTATCTATCCCGCCTGTTACTTCCTCAGTGAATTCCAACAGATAAATCAGAGAGGATTTCCTCTGAAGGAAATAATGCTGATTTCAGCCTACCTTATCATGTACCTCCATGTACACCAAAACCTCATCCTTAATAATGGAGTCCAACATCTTAACAACTATTGAAGTCAGACTGACTGGCCTATAATTCCCAGCCTTCCATAAACTCAAGCCATTGTTGCTCTTCTATCATTCCTGCTAGCGACTTTGTTCAGCTTCTCTCTCATGCCTCTGTAGTTACCTTTATTCAACTGTGATACCGATACATCCAATTGTAGCTTCGCTCTTTCACACCTCCGGTGAATTCTATCATATTCTAATCACTGACTGCTAAGAGTTTCTTTCCTTGAGCTCCATATCAAACCAAATTCATCACACAACTCCCAATCCAGAATTGCCTTATTTCTTGTGGGCTCAACCATAAGCTGTTCTAAAAAGCCATCTTGTAGGTATTCTACAAATTTCTTCTCTTGGGATCCAGTACCAGCCTGACATTACTTGCTATTTTTTTAGAGGCCTGTATATCAGTGTCTTTTTACCCCTGCAGTCTCTAAATTCTACCTACAAGGACTCTACATCTCTAATCCAATATTACTTATTTGTAACGTTATGATTTCATTCTTTTACCAAAAAGCCACCCCACCCCTCTGCCCACCTGCTTGTTTTCTCAATAGAATGTGTACCCTTGGATGCTCAGCTTCCATCTCGGATCTTTTCAACCAAGGCTCTGATTCCCACAGCATCATACATCAATTTCTATCTGTGTTATAAACTCATCTACGTTATTCATATACTGTGTGCATTCAAATAAAACACCTTCAGTCATGTATTCTCATTTCTCAATTTTGTTGCCTTGAGATAAATTATTAAGCTTTTCTAAAAATTCTGGGATGTCAGTAACCTTTTCTGCACTCTCCTTCCCTTTTACTTTACTCACACATCTCCATGCTGTTGAACCCCAACCCCCCCAAAAAAAAACAAACACACACACACACACACAATTTAGTTTAAAGCCCTGCCCATAACCTGGTTATACGATTTGCCAAGACACTGGCTCAGATGGAGCCCATCTCATCATCACATCTTTCTCCTTCCACAATACAGGCGCCAACAGAGATATTCAATTTTTCATTTTAAATTAAATATTCAACTTAAAGATTTGACTTGCACCAACTTCAATTAATGTTTTAAGTGTTTAAGACATTATTTTGTAGTTTATAACGTCCCCAGATCTTTCTCTGTCTCTAATTTCTGTCTATTAAACATTATTGGACAGTAAGAATGCTGCCAGGGGCAACAGAAGCCATGTTTATTGAGAAATATGGCAGCTATAGTTTTACGCCTGGAAGGCTTGACATATAGACCCACAACAAATGTTATTACACCAGGACAGTCACATTACACAAAGGTAGAAAAATTATTTCTATCCCCCTCCCCTCTCACCCCATCCACAGGGAATTTTTATTTTACAGTAACAAGCTAGAATTTGAATTTTAGATAGATAGATACTTAATTGATCCCAAAGGAAATTACAGTGTCACAGTAGCATTACAAATGCATAGATATACAAATATACAAAGAGAAGTAGAAAGAATAAAAAATAAGTTGCCTCAAACAGTCCAACAGGAGCGGGTCATCACTTCCCTGGCTATAGGTTAACCCGTTATAGAGCCTAATGGGCAAGGGTAAGAATGACTTCATATAGTGCTCTTTGGAACAGCGCAGTTGTCTTCATCTATTACTAAAAGTGCTCCTTTGTTTAGCTAAGATGGTGAGAAACATTGTCCAGAATTACCAGGATTTTCTGTAGGGTCCTTTGTTCGACCACAGCCTCCAGTAGGTCCAGTTTGATTCCTTTTTTTTTTAAATTTTATTTTTATTTGGATAAGGAGTTCACAATTATCATGTACTTTTTTCACACATATAACCTTTTCCATTTTTTTATATGTATAAAACTACAATTATTTATACATTCTTAAGTACACATTGAGATGATATAAAAGCAAAATAAACATTTAAATAGATAATTATGTACTGTGGTAAATCTAACCTATTAGGCTAAGTAATGAAATTAGTTGTTAAGAAAAATGGTGATAATAGTTTCCATACAACCCTTCTGGACCATTTCCACTGGTCCAAAATATTGCATACAAGCCTATATACCAACCATTGTAGGTGTTTATATCCCAATTTGTTCGTGCTTGTTCCTGCCCGCAGACATAATTATCCAATACCTATGTACTTATTTACTTAATTTTTTCAGTTTGATTCCTATAACAGAGCCAGTCTTTCTAATCAGGTTATTGAGCATGTTGGTATCACCTATATTGATACCAATGCCCCAGCACACCACTGCATAGAAGATTGTACTGGCGACAACAGACTGGTAGAACATGTGAGGGAGAGGCCTGCATACTCCAAAGGACCTCAGTCCTCTCAGGAAGTAGAGGCAACTCTGGCCCTTCTTGTACACAGCTTCTGTGTTGGTGCTCCACTCAAGTCTGTCATCCAGGTGCACCCCCAGGTACTTGTAGATCCTCACCACATCCACATCCTCAACATCAGTAGAATCAGAAGTAGTGCAGGCTTAGTCTTCTTAAAGTCCATCTCCATCTCCTTTGTCTTACCAATGCTGAGCTACAGATTATTCAACTTCCACCATTTGAATACATTTTTCATTCTGACAGAAAATATTGCGAAACAAAAGAGAAACAGAAAAATTTAATACCGGTTTTCTTTGTAGGAGTAAATTGAAATAAATTGATCCTTGCTGCAAAGCAGTATTGAAAAATGGACAGCTTGATAATTGGGTAACGGTCTGTCATAAACAGCAGTGCACAGTATTTTCTGATATGATTCTTGGGATTTTGCTGTCAATACTTTACCTGCAAGTTGAATGCATACTCAGTCACTTTATGGAGTTTTTTTGATCTCAGTGTAAAATTCACCTTTGAAATGATGTATATGTTTACAACTTAGAATCAGCATAGATTTACCATTAATGTTTTTGTGGCAATGCTATAAAGGTCCTCATACATATGTTGTATTTTCAAATAGGAAATACAAACTTCCCCATTTGTTCCTCATAACTTGTATCTTTGCCAATGGCCACCAGATCTTGAACTACCCTTAGTTTCCAGCAAGCGGACGGGATATAATATTCAAAGTGTAACCAATTGGCACACAGTACCATTCCATTTTAAATTCCTTATTCCTGTGAATATTCCAAATAGGGAGTAAACTTTAACAATAAAATCATCTCATGAATACTGCCTGTGCCACGTGACAGTGAGTATAGGAAAAGAGTGAGGTGGAGGATGAATGAGTGGCTGAGGGATTGGAGCAGGGGGCAGGGATTCAGATTTCTGCATCATTGGGACCTCTTTTGGGGCAGGAGTGACCTGTACAAAAAGGACGGGTTGTACTTGAATCCCAGGGGGCCAATATCCTGGCGGGGAGGTTTGCTAAGGCTATTGGAGAGAGTTTAAACAAGGATTGCTGGGGGGGGGGGGGGGCGGTGGGAACCAAACTGAAGAGATGGAGGAAGAGGCAGTTGGCTCACAAATAGAGGAAGCTTGGGGACAGTGTGAGAGGGAGGATAGGCAGGTGACAGAGAAGGGACATGCTCAGACTGATGGTTTGAGATGTGTCTATTTTAACGCAAGGAGTATTATGAACAAAGCAGATGAAATTAGAGTGTGGATCAGTACTTGGAGCTATGATGTTGTGGCCATTACAGAGACCTGGACGGCTTAGGGCAGGAATGGTTACTTTGAGTGCTAGGCTTTAGATGTTTCAGATAGGACAGGGAGGGAAGCAAAAGAGGTGGGGGCGTGGCACTGTTGATCAGAGATAGTGTCATGGTTGTAGAAAAGGAGGAAAACATGGAGGGATTGTCTATGGAGTCTCTGTGGGTGGAAGTTAGGAACAGGAAGGGGTCAATAACTCTATTAGGTACTTTTTATAGACCACCCAATAGTAACAGGGACATCGAGGAACAGATAGGGAGACAGATTCTGGAAAGGTGTAATAATAACAGGGTTGTTGTGGTGGGAGATTTTAATTTCCTAAATATCGATTGGCACGTCCCTGGAGCAAGGGGTTTAGATGGGGTGGAGTTTCAAGAAGGTGTGCTCAAGAAGGTTTCTTGACACAATATGTAGATAAGCCTACAAAAGAAGAGGCTGTACTTGATCTGTATTGGGAAATGAACCTGGACAGGTGTCAAATCTCTCAGTGGGAGAGCATTTTGAAGATAGTGATCACAACTCTATCTCCTTTACCATTGCATTGGAGAGGGATAGGAACAGATAAGTTAGGAAAGCGTTTAATGGAGTAAGGGGAAATATGAGGCTATCAGGCAGGAACTTGGAAGCATAAATTGGAAACAGTTGTTCTCAGGGAAATGTATGGAAGAAATGTGGCAAATGTTCAGGGGATATTTGTGTGGAGTTCTGCATAGGTACGTTCCAAAGATGTGACTAAACACATTGATGAAGGTAGAGCAGTAGATGTAGTGTATATGGATTTCAGCAAGGCATTTGACAAGGTACCCCATGTAAGGCTTATTGAGGAAATAAAGAGGCATGGGATCCAGGGGGAAATTGCTTTGTGGATCCAGAAATGGCTTGCCCACAGAAGGCAAAGAGTGGTTGTAGATGGGTCATATTCTGCATTGAGGTCGGACACCAGTTATGTGTCTCAGGGATCTGTTCTGGGACCCCTTCTCTTTGTGATTTTTATAAGTGACCCGGATAAAGAAATGGAGGGATGAGTTAGTTAATTTTCTAATGACACAAAGGTTGGAGGTGTTGTGGGTAGTGTGGAGGGTTGTCAGAGGTTACAGTGGGACATTGATAGGATGCAAAAATGGGCTGATAAGTGGCAGACGGAGTTCAACCCAGGTAAGTGTGAGGTGGTTCATTTTGGTAGGTCAAATATGATGACAGAATATCGTATTAATGGTAAGACTCTTGGCAGTGTGGAGGATCAGAGGGATCTTGGGGTCCGAGTACATAGGACACTCAAAGCTGCCGCACAGGTTGATTCTGTGGTTAAGAAAGCATATGGTGCATTTGCCCTCATCAATCATGGGATTGAGTTTAGGAGCCGAGAGGTAATGTTGCAGCTATATAGGACCCTGGCCAGACCCCACTTGGAGTGCTGTGCTCAGTTCTGGTTGCCTCACTATAGGAAGGATGTGGAAACCATAGAAAAGGTGCAGAGGAGATTTACAAGGATGCTGCCTGGATTGGGGAGCATGTTTTCTGCGAATAGGTTGAGTGAACTCGGCCTTTTTTCCTTGGAATGACGGAGGATGCGAGGTGACCTGATAGAGCTGTATAAGATGATGAGAGGCATTGATCATGTGGATAGTCAGAGGCTTTTTTCCCAGGATCCAATGGCTAGCACGAGAGGTCACAGTTTTCAGGTGCTTGGAAGTAGGTACAGAGGAGATATCAGCGGTAAGTTTTTTATCGCAGAGAATGGTGAAAGCGTGGAATGGGCTGCCGGCGATGGTGGTGGAGGCGGATACGATAGGATCTTTTAGGAGACTCCTGGATAGGTATATGGAGCTCAGAAAAATAGAGGTCTATGGGTAACCCTGGGTAATTTCTCAGGTAAAGACATGTTTGGCACAGCTTTGTGGGCTGAAGGGCCCGTATTGTGCCATAGGTTTTCCATGTTTCTATGTTCTATGTTTCTAAAATCTGTGGCAACATATACTGAATATTTCTGACATTCTGCAGTTCGAAACATTGATCCTATTGAAGTTCACATGGAATCTAACGATTACTTATGCCATGGAACTGAAGGAAGTGGGTTTGCATCCTGTTTCAGAGATTTGAGCACAAAAAAACTAACAGAACACTTTGGTTCAGCTGAGAGGGAGAAAGGGAAAGGATTTCATCTTACACCTCTCAGGTAATTTAAAAGATCTTGAGCATTCTCTCAATTAATATACTTCCCAGTATCCCCAATATTTTGCTCTCTGCTATCATTGAAAATATATAAGCAAAGTCAAGGTCCTACTTGGTTGCAAATTGACTCTTATATAGTCATCACTACAAACCTTCCAAAGATCGTTTTTCACAAAGTGCTTTAGAATAGTCCAAGATTATGAAAGATGCTACACAAGTGTAAATCTGTTTTTATTTTGATTGCCAATCAAGACATTGGGTTTAATTTGATGAAATTGTGGAACTCAATTTCACCGTGGCAGAGTTCATTATTCTATGATCACAGTTGATCAGAATCAGGTTTATTATCAACAGCATGTGTCGTGAAATTTGTTAATATTGCAGCAGCAGTTCAATGCAATATATGGTAATATAGAAAGAAAGAAATAAATAAGTAAATCAATTACAGTGAGTATATAGATGTATAGATTAAAATATTGCAAAAACGGAAGTAATATGTATTTAGAAAATTGAGGTAGTGTTCATGGATTCAATGTCTACTTAAGATATCAGATGGCAGAGGGGAAGAAGCTGTTCCTGAATCGCTGAGTGTGTGCCTTCAGGCTTCTGTACCTCCTACCTGATGGTAACAGTGAAAAGAGGGCATGCCCTGGTTGATGGGTGTCCTTAATAACAGACATCACCCTTTTGAGGCACCACTCCTTGAAGATGTTTTGGATACTATCGGACTAGTATCCATGATAGAGCTAGTGTTGATCGTCAGCGAGGAGGAGATATTATCACCAATCTGCATAGATTGTGGTCTTCCAGTTAGGAAGCTGAGAATCCAGTTGTAAAGGGAGGTGCAGAGGGCCACGTTCTGCAGCTTAGCAGTCAGGACTGTGGGAATGATGGTGTTAAATGCTGAGATATAGTCAAGGAACAGCATCTTGGCATAGGTATTTGTATTGTCCAGGTGATCTAAGGCTGTGTAAAAAGCCATTGAGATTGTGCCTGTCGCAGACTTATTTTGGCAATAGGCAAATTGCAGTGGGTCTAGATCCTTGCTGAGGCACGAGCTCATTCTAGCCATGAGCAACCTCTCAATTCATTTCATCACAGTAGATGTGAGTGCTCCGGCACAACAGTCAGTGAGGCAGCTCACGCTACTCTTCTTGTGCTCTGGTATAACTCTCGCCCTTTTGAAGCAGGTGGGATCTTCCGACTGTAGCAGTGAGAGGTTGAAAATGTCCTTGAATGCTTCCACCCGTTGGTTGGCACAAGTTTTCAGAGCCTTACCAGGTACTCCATCAGGGCCTGGTTTACTCTCCAGAAAGACAGTCTGACATCTGTGGCTTACTCATGCAGATTTGAAGATGAATTTCTGAATACAGTTCAGTCCACTGATTCAAAATAGTCGTGTAAGCACTCCTGAGCTTCCCTTGTCCATAACTTCTCGGTCCTCACTACTGGTGCTGCAGTCTTCAGTCTCTGCCTATACTCAGGGAGTAGCCAGCTGATCAGACTTTCCCAATGGTGGGCGTGGAATAACATGGTAGGCATTCTTGATACTGGTGTAAGTGTCCATTGTGTTGTTTTCTCTGGAACTACAAGTGAATTGTTGATGGTAATAACTTAGTGACTTTTTCAAGCTGGCCTAGTTAAAATCCCCCAAAATGACGTGAAGGCTTCAGGGTGTGCTGTTTCATGCATGTTGATCACATTGCTCACATCATGTGGAGCCTGTTTGACATTGGCCTGAAGTGGAATGTACCTCCCTGCCAAAATGATTGCTGAAATCTCCCGTGGCAGGTAAAATGGACGGCACTTCATTGCGTGGTATTCCAGTTCTGGTGACTAACTATTGGGACGTCACTAACACATCAGTACACCGCGAGGAGTTGATCATGAGGCATACACTTCCAACTCTGCTTTTGAGAGACTCGACAGTCCTATCCCGATAGTGTATAGTGATCCCGTCAATCTGAATCGCTGGGTCCATTATGGAAGAGGTTAATCAGGATTCCGTGAAACAAGGACACAAGCAGTCCTAATGCCCCTCCGTGTCCGAGCTCTTCGATTTTATTTACTAAAGACTGTACGTCTGCCATCAAGATGGTTGGCATTGGGAGTCGAAAAGCCCTTTTTCTTAAACGCACCTGTATCCCTGACCAGCTGCCACGTTTTCTACGACGTCTGGCGAGAAGTACGGCCACAATCGGCATTGTTTCCGTGAGTTTTAAGCAGCGATAGATTATTCAATCGCATTAAAACTGTTGTATTAACTGTACAGACCTTGGAAGCAATTGTGATTCTCAGATGTATCAGGCTGAAACGGGAATATTTAATCGATTCCATCGAGCTGTGCTGTACGAGATCGTCGTCTTCAAGGCGTCCCGGCTCAATCCCAACCACACTTAAAGGAACAAGGTTTTATGAACTACTTCATGGTTTCCTTTAGCACAAAATACAAACGTAAGAGTGAAATGGCTTCTACACAATCACAGCTGATTTGAACTGTGCCCTCCTCTCAAAACACCCACTACCACCTCGAAACAGTCACATTCTTCACTTATGGTTAATTAAACATTGCAAAACATTCGTAATCTACATTTCCTAAATGTTTAAAGTCCAAAATATTAAGGATTCCTTCAAGGAATTCAACTGTATATGCAATTTTCTGCAATGTCACTTAACTAAAAATGATTTTCTCCCCCAGCCCAGTTAAACGGAATATTGACCATTTCCAAGTTATTTTGCTCCATAAATTCATCTCAGCACTACATGGAATGATTTGCATTTGCACTGGTGACATCTTTTGTCTAATGCAAGCCAAATTATGTCAAATCTGACAGTACTGTTTTCTCAGTCATGTTTTTCCCCCAAATGTTGGCCAATTATAAATCAAAACAGGAAAACCTGGCTTCAGCTGTTTGTACCAAAGCTGCATAACCTAAAGCCCACTTGCAAAGTTCATGTTTGATGGAAGCTTCTACACCCAATGGAGAGGGAAACTAAAGGTCAGAGTTGGTGTAGAAAAGCTTGCAGTTCTTGTTTGTGTAGTCTGTCTTTACCCTTGCAATTGCAGTCTATTGTGCTTCCCCATGGAGACACGAACCCCAGTGCCAGCCTTAAATCTGTGACACAACCTTATCATGTATTTTCAGTTCCCAGTTCTTCAATATATAAAAAAAATCTTTTCTAATTCAAATTCTAGGCATGGAATTAGTCACACAATAAGGCGATTGCCACTTCAGACTGAGACGAGGAGGAATTTCTTTCAAAGTATTGCTTGTCTTTACTGCAGAGAACAGGGGCTCTGCCTCACTGTATTTAAGACTAAAAGGTTTTTGAAAATTGTTGGAATCAAAGTTAATGCTAATAAGACTATAATGTGCAGTTGAGACCAAACTAAAATTATACTGAATTAAGGAATAGACTCCAAAAGCATTAAGTGTAGTCACTGTGTCCGGGTCCGTAAAATTCCAGCTCTTCTCACACTAGTGATACAACCCTGAATCTCAGAATCAGGTTTCAGATCACCAGCATATGTCATGAAATCTGTTAACTTTGCGGCAGCAGTACAATACAATACATGATAAATATAGTAAAAACTAAATTACAGCAAGTATATGAAATAGTTAAATAAGTAGTGTAAAAACAGAAATAAAAAAAATAGTGAGGTGGTGTTTAATGCCTATTTAGAAAAATAATGGCAGAGGGGAAGAAACTATTCCTGAATCACTGAGTGTGTGCCTTCAGGCTTCCGTACCTTCTTCCTGATGCCAACAAGGAGAAGAGGGCATGTCCTGGGTGGTGTGTTCATCTGTTATTTATGCATGATCTCAGACTACAACAAACTACCAAGTGGCAGACAAAACACAAGACCTATAAATACTGCTAATTGGTCAGATACATAATAGGAACACCTGCTAACTGGGAAAGTAGTAATTCAACTTCAAACTACAGATATCTAAAATTGAAAAATTACATCTGAAATGCTGAAATACAGGACAAGCCAGTGTACATCTAAATATAACCATCTTCAGAGCCATGCACTTTATTTTATTTAGAAAGCAGAGAGTCAATGGATTCACCAATGCAGTTTAAAGACTTGCCAACAGTTCTATGAAAAATCAGCTTGCTAAAGATCCTGAGTGATGTCCTTGGCATATTTTAGAAGACCAAATTTTATCAGCAGTGAAAAGTGAATAGCTGGACAAAGAAAAAAAAACACATTAAATAACATCTTACAAGGGAATTACACAACCAGACAAGGAACCAGAAGTAGTCCTGGTAGAGTTCTGGAAAAAGACACTAGCAAATATCTCGACATCCGGCACTCTTGGAACTTTGTTGTTTCAGGACTAGCAGATATTTCAGATTTTTGGATGGTCCAACACACTTAGTTCACTATTTTAAAAATATACCACATAGTAGCATAATAAAGTTACCAGTGAAAACAGTGAATTTAAAGAGCAGGAAATTGTTTGAGTCCATATGAGCTTAAGGAAAATGGGAAATAGAAGCAGGACAAAATAATCCGGATCCCATCCCTGGCCACAATCCACCCAATGCTCCTGGCTCTGGCCTCACACTGAACAGATGATTGAGGCAGCATCAAACCATTGGGATTCTGAGCAATTGGATGTCCTATAACAATAATTTCTGATCCACCTGGAAGAAAAGGATGAGTGGCCAAGGAAAAGTTTGAGTAGTATTCAGAGACTGAGGTTGACTTATACATAACCAATCAGAACCCAGCTGAAATTAATCTATTTTACACTTTGCCTTATTCCATTTGCCATTGAACACAAATAAGGGCAACCAAAAGAGGTGGTAGAACTGGGTGCCATCATGAAACTGACATGTATCAGGACAATATACTGAAAGGCAGCACTCAGATGTGAAAAATGAAGGAGCCAAGGATAGACCCATCAGTTGCAACTATACACAAGCTGACAAAAGGTCTCTGCGGACAATTCTGTAACAATATCTGAATTGTTAAGTATAGAATGTAATGGGGTAGAGAGACTACAGGCAAACTGTGCATCAAAGACCACCTTCACGTTGTGAAGGAACATGTTCTTTGTGAAAATTCTACTATTTGCGTGTGGATTATATATATAAAAAAAGCATCTCAAATAAAGTATGACACAGTGGTACACAAGGTCATACCTTTGCAGGCCAGAAGAGTCCACATTCTCTTTATAAGTGAGTTGTAGAATGGTGAAATGGAAGAAATACATTTGGAAGACAAAATCTGCTCCACTGTAGGTGAGCAGACAAACACATAACCATTCAAATGGGTACTTAGTAGGGACTATTTTGTACCTTCAGCAGGAGATTGTAATAAAATGAAGAATCCTCCATCTGCCATACAGCAAATGCTAGCAATACCCATTTTAAAATTTAAAACACACACAAACATAGCAACTAAAATTATTTATTTTTGCCTTGAACATATGCTCACTAATGCCAGTGGAAACATGGTTTTAACATCAAATCTTAAAACTATACAAAATGTACCTCTTTCTTTTTTTAAAAAAAAGAGCTAGTAATTGGAATTTTCAAATATTCTTTCAACCTCAAAAATAGAACACAAAATACATTATTTACAAAATCAAGGAAAAGTTTTTTAAAAAAATATTTACACCGTGGAGCTGAAGGTTCCTGCGAAAATAAAAATCCCTTGGATAATTTCTTTTTAAAGAAAAATCCCATTGACAAAAGCCCATCTAATAAGCAAATACTGTTTCCTTTCTTTACTCATTGGATTCATAGCAAAGTCTGTACAAATTTATAATAGAAAGAAAAGAGTAGGGGTCATGGTGAAATAAACCAGCCAAATATTCTGGATATTCTGCCTTTTTAAATCCAACACAGAGAGAAAAAAATACTTAATCGCAAAGAAACCAAATTTATGCTTGAACATGTGGATCTAGATATTAAAAGAGCTGCCTTTTATATTCGTCTGAACCCTTTAACTGATAGGTTTCATGTAACGCAGGGATAATTATCAGCGCAAACAATCTCGATGCCAGTTTATCAGCACTTCCATTGCAAAGGCCATCGTGTGCCAATCCACAAAAGCTGACTGATCTACAATTCGTTTCTGTATGGTAGTGTGCTATAATTGTAAGAAATGCAACTCAGTTTTGAAAAATGTTCTAAATTCTTCTAACAAAGTCATCCAGAAACCAAAAAAAATTAAAAGAGCAAAAGCTTCTTTTAAGATTATATTTTTAACTTCTGTCATTACCTCCAGTTTAGTAGCACCTTTGCCCTGTAACCTCTATTTATAACGTTAAAACTAAGCACAGATCGAGTTGAACATTACTTCAAGTAAACCACCCAGAAAATACTTTGTAGCTCTAACTTTAAAAAGAATTGGGAATGGAGCTGAGGAGGCTTGAAAGGGAAAGTCTGCAGTGTCACTGTGTGTCCACTTCCCTGTGTTCCCCTGCTCCAAAAAGCATGTGATGAGGAAGCATTGCCGAATTTGTGAGCACAATTACTTGGGACTGCTGGGTTCTATGCTCACTTTGCTGGCTGGGTCCCATGGTCCCTTTCTGATCTTCCTGCTTGGCTGCAGTCTGTATAACAGGTTGCTTGGTTTCTGGTGCTTTGATCACCGATGTGAACACTGTGCCTTGTGGTTGACTCATAATCTGCTGACTGGTAGATGCAAAGGTTACCACGGGAGTGGCGGCACCTACTGCACTGTACAAAGACGCACCTTGTGTTGTATTATCTGGTAGCTGTGGGCTAGTTGGAATAACCTGCTGAATGCTGGCACCATGGACAGCAAGAGAGGTGGGTGTGACTATTTTTGCAATGAGTGAGTCCCCTTGCAAGGCGACGTTTTCTTTCAGCACCGTCCCCTGATGGGAAGATGGAACTGTTTGGAAAATGAACTTGGGGGAGGACATTGCTAAATCAGTGCTCGTGATCACAGTCGTGAGCGGGACAGTTTGCAATGTAACAGTGTTGATTCTCTGAGCTCCTGGTGATACAACCACTGGAACCTGTGATGGAGTTTTTATCGTTCTGGGGAAAGAACAAAATCAGAAGATCAGAAATGTTTTCCACAATTTTCAAACTATTGTTGTTTTGAACATTTCCCAGTTTCACATTTGCAGCAAGTTAATAATCCTAAGAGATTGCTGGGAATAAAATATTCTATTGGATGACTTCACATCATCACAGACTCAGCCACAGACCGTGGAACTGGTCCCTTGGCCCACTAAGTCCGTGTTGACTGCCCATTTTTGCACTAATTCTACTTGAACACATTTTATTGACCCAACAGTTATCCCCCTCTCCTAGATTATACCCTTCACACACTGGCAGCAATTATCAGTGCTTAATCAACTGACCATCCTGCATGCTTTTTAATGTGGGATGAAATCCTAGCACCCTGGAGAAATGTATGTGGTCCCATGAAGAATACACCAACTCCAGCCAGATTTTACCCTATTTGGTACAGTATAGTCAGATCTTAGCTAACCTACTGGGCAAACCAATTAACATTCTATAACTAAGGACTAAGGTTTCTGGCGCAACTCCAATGGAAAGTGTAACTGTACAGACATTGATTAAAGACTAGCCTGTCTACAATTTGCAGCTTGTCAAATATCATACTCCTCCTTGGTATACATGATTGCTACTCTCCACTCAAACGTTGCCAGTCATTTCTTGACAGGGGAAGGATATAAGCTGTTATCATAAAACACTTCATATGCTAGCAGTGTGAACGTTTTGGTAAAGTAATTCATAGATTCTGCATTTTATGTATTAATGAGTGCCAGCCTGCCGCATGTCCGTGGCATCTCTTTGCCTCAGTCCAAAGGAGCATCATATGGTAGGGAAGAGAAACTGATCTTTAATATTTCCTCTGTGTAGTTGAACACACTTTCTATTTTCCCTAAGCTCAAGTCTGGCACATTCAACCTACAGTGCCATTCCCCAGAAGTCTCCAAATCAAACCATGGAGAAAAGCATATGGGTAGAATTTTTGTTTGCCCAACATTGAGAACAGTTACCACCACGTTGACCAGAGAATTTATCATCAAGAATGACAATAACCAAAAGCCTGGAAACCTCTGTGCAGAGGAAGTGCAAAACTTCAGCCAACAAAAAAAACTTGTTGCTGTACAGTACAGAGCACTGGCAAAATTCTTGCATGTTCTTCTGAGACCACACTAATGTTTAAGACATTATCTTATTGGATTATATCGAGCAGCACAGAATCACAATAACAACGCAAACTGGCTGATCAACATCTTGGTATTGCTAGTGAGTTCAGTGACAGTTTACCCAGACTGTCAGATTACTTGGCCTATCACCTCTAACAACAGTCTGCGGTAAAACCTCACACGATCTCACCGACCCCTGCTCCCAGATTAGTCTAAGGTTGAATGGATATGCCAGGCAAATGATTTAACTATTTTCCGACAAAAGCAGCTGAATTACTGAGCTCTACTCTCTTCTGCTATTATTAAGAGAATTGTAGCTCTGCATCAATCTGTTAACTTCCTTTTGTTAATTAACCCTTTCAGGAGGTTGCTATGGATGGATATTCTTTTATGATCTCTGATGATGTGGGGGGCATTTGGCTCACTGAGTATATTCCAGCTCTCAGATCAACTCCATTCCTTGTTGCCCCCTTCTCTTATTTACCCTCGCAAGTGGTTGATTCACTTTCCACATCCCTATTAGTGGTCATTTACAGTGGCCAATCAACCTTTCAACCAGTGCATGTTTGGGACGTGGGAGAGCTGTGAAAACTCCACAAGGATAATATTAGAGGCTAGGATTGACCCTGATCTCTGAAGCTGTGAGGCTGCCATACTACCAGCTGTGCCATTATCTCTATGCTCAGGACTTAAAATAGTACTTGCTCTTTACCTCACTGACTGTGCTGATGGAGTCATCGATGCTGAAAATGGGATGTTTCTGCTGGTGACCTTCTGCTCTTCACGGTGAGGTGGAGCTGGGTGTACCACCTGCGCAGTCTTGAGAACACTGGGTTGCTGCACTTTGGGAAGGGACTGAACATCTTTCAACATTTCTGGTGACAGTATGTGCACTGACCCTTGCTCAGTCTCTCCAACACAACTTGCCTTCATTGACTTGACTACAGTAGAGGGCTGGGGTGAACCTTCCCTCACACTGGACATCACATGTGAGGCAACCCTGGGTTTCTGGGTTTGGATACAACTGGTGACTACCGACGGCAAGACGGTTGCTGAAGTCATGGGAAGCTTGTATGCTGAGAGTTTTGGAGGATTTTCCTGGGTTTCAGAAATAGAACTGGGCTCATCGTCATCAATGCAGATGAGGTTCTTGGGCATCTCCTTGAACTGATAGACCAAGCGCTGCCCCTCCACCTTGGCAAGGATTCCTCTTTGGTAATAATATCTGTAATTGAAAGGAAAGGACAGGATTATAGCTGCCTGTAGATTTACAAAGCGACTTACTTACAATTCCTTTATTCTGCAAGAGAATCAAAATTTCTAGCTAATACAAACACAGACATGCACTATGGTACTAGGAATATAGTTTACACATTCTTGCTAGTGGAAATCTTTCAAAATACAGAACTACCATTACTAATCACAATCGGAAAAGGTGAAAATTTGTACACCCTGGAATCTCATTACAAACAAACATGAGTGATGGAAGGAAGTTCTCCACAGATGCCTAACCTGTTGAATATTTCCTGAATTTTGTGTCTTCAGTGCAAAAAGCCAGCCTCTCCAAGTCTAAATACTGACACATGAAGAATTAAGTCTGACCCGAGCTCATCAGGCTAGTGCTTATGCCTGTTTCCATGGCGTGAAGCGACTGAGAGTATGAGACTTTCCCCCGGATAGGATGCCAGTCTATTGCGAGGTTGACACCCAGCATTTTGCCGGACTGTGGAGCAGTGTGTGGTTAAGTGCCTTGGCTGGGGCTCGAACTCACGACCTTCAGATCGCTACTCCAACGCCTTAACCACTTGGCCACACACCACACCATGAAGAATTACAGATTCTTATTTTTGTGTTGCAACATACTAGTGCAACTTCACTAATGCATGCTGCCTGAAATCGAGTGTGTGGTTTCCCTTTTGGCCTTCGCCTCTGAAAGAAATTTTTCTCCTCCCAAAGTGCCCCTAAGCTAATTTCAACAATATTAGCTGGAGAAAGAGAGCTGAAGCTCTAAGTTAACGTCTTAAGTGAAGGCAACACAGCATACTGACAACAATGTTCTTATATGTGACCTTCACATTATTCAGACTCTGAGTGAAGCATTGTAATTGCATCACTGTCTCCATTCTCTATCTGTCACTGACATGTCTCTGCAGAACCTCCTCAAATGCTGGAAGTCCTAGACTATCAGTTCAGGTGGCTGAGGCCAGAATAAAAACCTAGATCACTTCTGAGGGCTACTTACATGGAACTTACTTTGTTCCAATCATGTCTAGCCAGATATTGATATTGTTAGGTAGCCTTTGTGACTTCATAAACGTCTTTTTTTATTAATTACTATTTGGACTGCTCCCAAACAGTAAAACACCAAGAATTCCTCACTTAAAATGCCAGGAAATATGACTGGTGTTTCTGTGTTTGAAGGTATAACTTGCTTCGCATGATCTTATGACCCTCATCAGAGTGAGGGTGTGGCGCGTGGCCCAGTGGTTAGGGCGTTGGACTAGCAATCTGAAGGTCGTGTGCTCGAGCCTTGGCTGAGGCAGCGTGTGTGTCTTTGAGCAAGGCACTTAACCACACAATGCTCCAGTCTACCCAGCTGAGAATGGGTACCAGCAAATGCTGGGGGTTAACCTCGCGATAGACTGGCGTCCTATCTGGGGGGGGGGGTGGGAGGCTTCACGCCATGGAAACCGGCATAAGCACGGGCCTGATGGGCCACAAGGGTTGTGACAGACTTTAATCATCAGAGTGAGGGGCTTAAAAAAAATTAGATTTCACATCTAATCATTATCTCATCATTGTTTTTTGATATTTTATTTAGTTTTATACGCAGAGGTGTAGCTCTATTGCAAAAAAAAAGGAGTTAGTTCAGTTAGAGACTTTGGTCGGTGTAGACAAGTTTGGCTGAACGGCATGCTTCTGTTCTAAACAACACTACTCTAAATTAAAATACAAGTTGTCATTGGCTTAGAATATGCATTATGCTCACGCAGGGCTTATTTGATGAAACTGGCACGTCTCCAACCCCAACAGAACTATTCAGTTCTGGGGTCATTTTACAACCAACATTTCAGAACACCACTGCGACCCAGATCTTTGGCTCAGCCAAAATTGCAGAAGTTCCTTCACAGCCTGTGCCATAACCAGAGGATTTAGCCTCATTCTGCCTACTGCCTGGTATCGGTTACTTCAGCACCAGGAGTGGTCCAGCTCAAACACCGTTAACCCACCATGATCTACCATAAGGTGGGCAGCAAAAAGCCTTCATTTAATAACTGAGCTATGTCCAGATAATGGACACCAAAACTCTCACTAGCCGACTGCACTGTTAAACAAATAACGGTTTTGGATTCAAAATTTGAATGTCAAGTGTTTTGGCTGCAGCTGCCAGTTTGTGCAAAGTTTGAACAGTCTGTTTGTGCTGAAGTGCACAGCTGGGGAAGTTCAGCAGTTTGTGAAAGATAACATCACAGGATTCTTCCATCATGGCTGATTTATTATCCCCCTCAACCCCTTTCTCCCGCTTCACATACCTTTTTCATGTAGTCACTAATCAAGGACCTATAGAACTCTGCTTCAACTACACCCTATGACTTGGCCTCAACAGCTGTCAGTGGCAATGAATTCCACAGACTCATCACTCTGGCGAAAAGAAATCTTCTTCATTTCTGTTCTGAAGTGATGTTCTTGTATTCTGATGCTGTGAAGAGTTTAATCATCCTGCACAATGTGCTGTGAAAGGGGAGAGGGGGAATCATCCTGCATAATGTGTTATCAAAGGGAAGAGAGAGGGAATCAAGCAACACACATCAAAGTTGCTGGTGAATGCAGCAGGCCAGGCAGCATCTCTAGGAAGAGGTACAGTCGACGTTTTGGGCCGAGACCCTTCGTCAGGACTAACTGAAGGAAGAGCTAGTAAGAGATTTGAAAGTGGGAGGGGGAGGGGGAGATCCAAAATGATAGGAGAAGACAGGAGGGGGAGGGATGGAGCCAAGAGCTGGACAGGTGATTGGCAAAAGGGATATGAGAGGATCATGGGACAGGAGGCCCAGGGAGAAGGAAAAGTGGGAGGGGGGAAAAACCCAGAGGATGGGCAAGGGGTATAGTCAGAGGGACAGAGGGAGAAAAAGGAGAGAGAGAGAAAGAATGTGTATATATAAATAAATAACGGATGGGGTATGAGGGGAAGGTGGGGTATTATCGGAAGTTTGAGAAGTCAATGTTCATGGGAATCATCCTGCATAATGTGTTACCAAAGGGGAGAGGGAGGGAATAGTCCTGCACAATGTGCTGTCAAAGGACTGAGAGAGGGAATCATCCTGCATAATGTGCTATGAAAGGGCAGAGGTAGGGAATTGTCCTGCACAATGTGCTGTCAAAGGAGGGAATGGAGTGATGGTGCTGGTGGGATGAAGAAAAAAGAGTAGACATAAGGAGCACTTAACCAGAAGTGACAGAAATTGATGCTTCCCATCTTCCCTTTCCCTTCCTTTGCCCATCAACCACACACACCCCTCCCTTCAGTTTGCCTATTCACTGCCTTCCTTCAATTTTATGGGTCACTGCCCTCTCCTATCAGATTCCATCTTCTTCAGTCATTTGTAATTTCCACCAATCAGCTCCCAGCTTTTCACATCATTTCCACTCTCCTTCATCTGCCTATCACCTCCCTCATCTGGCTCTACCTGCTAGCCAGCCACTCCTTCCATCTTTCTATGCTTACAATCTCTCCACATATGCTGTTGGGCTACTGAATGCTTCAGGTATTTTCTCTACTTTATTTCAGATTTCTAGCATCTGCAGTTTTGTTAAAATTTTCCATTTACTTCAACCCATTAATCTCAAAAGTCTTAGGCACATATATATGTAGCCAGGGTGCATTTGTATATAGCACAGTACTGCATTTGTCAACATGTAGCGGAAAACGAGATTGCAAATCTGGTGGGAACAAAGGTTGTTGGGAGTGGCGAGGGTGCAGCACTGTGGGACAGGTGGCAGGGAAGGAGTGACAGGGCGGGTGGGGGCAGAGATGGCACGTGTGCAGACACACCCAGCCCCGAGACACCAGGCAAGATAAGTTGATACCAAATAATTGGTTTATTGATCATTACAGAATGTCTCTCTGGTGCTTCCCTTCTCCCTAACCATGACTCCCCTCTCCTTGCCGCCTTCCTACTCTCAGTCCTCAGTACAGATCTATATCAGAATCAGGTTTAGCATCACCCATGTCATGAAGTTTGTGTTTTTTTGTGTGGCAGCAGTACAGTGCAATACATAAAATTACCTTGGTACTATGCGCAAGTCTTGGGCACTGCATAAACTATTACGCTCAGAAAATACAAATCAAGTTTATGTTGTACTCCTTGCAATTCTATTTCCTTTCTCCAAATGAAGGCAGTAATCAAGCTGAAATCTGACCAAGCTAATCAACAACTAAAACTAAGCTGAGAACCATGAAAACAAAGACGTTTTGAGTTCAAACATTCTGAGTTGGTTAAGGAAATGCCTTCTTCTAAGACAATACCAGACCTTTGACAACCACAGCACATCTCCAGTAACCATATTATTTGTGATGATTGCAAAATATCTTGTGATTAATCTAAAGTTGGCTAATCTACAGTATATAACTTACTACACTGCCTGCCACAGATTTATTTGGAGATCTATATTGACCAACAAATGTCTAAAAACATAGTCGTATGGTGCATTTGAAAACAAACCACTAAATTTTAGAACAGAACAAGATTGATTGAAATGATATCACTCCATATAATTTTGTGTGTCAAATTGGAGTGAGAAAGCCCCATTCTCCACACAATGCTCCTTTGAGATTTTGCCTGGAAATTAGGTTGCATGGTTTTATTTAGTTCCTGGTCCTCAGTTGTGGCACACAATGACTCTTCAAAATGCCACCAAATGTGGAGGTCAATATCCAGGACTAGATCTCTTGACATCTAAATGGACAATCAATGAAGATGATGCCAATTAGTGAAAGGTAACAAGGATGGAGTCGAAGATCTACAGAAGCCTCCTTGCCAGTAATTCTCAACATGACAATTTAATGCTACTGAAAGATACTTTTTTTAATTAAAAGAAATCTACTGGATGCAGGTCAATACACAGGTTTTCCCGCTATTGGATTATATTCAACCATGCAAACCCCCAAAATTTCCCTGGTTCTCATTTTGGGATCTAAACAACTTGCTGTCAATAGAAGATTAAAATCCTGCATCTACTGTTCATGAACAACTTTGTGAGTGGCCCCTGAATCACTGCAGCAAACTATTCAAACACAGGAAATTCCCTGCAAGACCTCAGTGTGCAAAACCTCCTTCCAAATGTACAATGGCTTCATTTGAAGAGGTTAACCTCAGCTGAAAGATTACTGCCCAACCACCCAAAGAAACCTGCTGAAGACAGCTTTTCCAATCAGCACTGGAGCAAAATGTCTATAAACTGTAAATATTGTCAAATGTAGAGTTGCTGATTTACAAGTGCAGTTCAACAGATGAAACTGTTGGAAAGACTCAGCACATCAGGCCTTATTCACCGAGAAAAAAAGACAATTGTTAATCCAGCTGATGGCCTCTCATCAGCATTTAATGTTTTATTTCCAAGTTCCAGCACCTTCAGTACTAGGCTGACTGACAGCAGGAATGAAAGGGGCCTTTTCTGGTTGGCTACCGGTGACTAGTGCTGCTCCGCAGGGGTCTGCGTAGGGACCACTACCTCTCATGTTTATGTTAATGATCTGGATGATGGATTGATGGCTTTATGGCCAAGTTTGGGGATGCTACAAGGATAGGTGGAGGGGCAGGTAGTGTTGAGGAAGGAGGGAGTCTGCAGAAGGACTTAGACAGATAGGAAGATTGTCAAAGAAGTGGCAGATGGAATACAAGTGCAGGGAAGTGTATGGTTATGCACTTGGGTAGAAGGAAGAAAGGCACAGACTAGTTTCTAAATGGGGAGAAAATTCAATAACTGGAGGTGCAAAGGGACTCGGGAGTCCTCGGGCAGGATTCCTTAAAGGTTGAGTCAGTAATATGGAAGACAAATTAAATGTTAGTATTCATTTCGAGAGGATTAGAACAGAAAGCCAAGGATGTAATGCCGAGGTTAAATAAGACATTGGTCACACCATACTTGGAATATTGTGTGCAATTTGGGCTCCATAACAAAGGAATGATGTGGAATGGAGAGGGTCCAAGGGAGCTTTACGAGAATGATCCTGGGAATAAAAGGATTAATGTATGAGAAGTATTTGATGGCTCTGGGTCTTTACTCACTGAAATTTACAAGAATTGGTGGTGGTAGGGGAGGAGACACATTAAAACCTACCAAATATTGAAAGGCCTAGATAGAGTAGAGAGGATGTTTCCTATTGTGGAAGAGTCTAGCAACAAAGGGCATAGCCTCAGAATAAAAGGACGTCCCTTTAGAATGGAAATCGGAAGGGATTCCTTTTAGCCAGAGGATAGTGAATCTGTGGTATTCATTGCCATAGGTGGCTGTGGAAGCCAACTCATTGAGTATATTGAGAGTAGAGCTAAGATGGCACTTAACAGCAACTCCTTCGAGCTCATCTGCAAACAGCTTAATTTCTACCTTTAGCGCCTCTCTTTTCCATTTTCAGGGTGGGTGGGGCTCTGTTGGAGAACCTGACCTGGAATTACACTCAGACTTTGGTTCTTTGTGGCGGTGGATCTACTCCCGGGGGCTCATGACCAGCCGCTTTTCAAAACCCCAAGGACTCAGCCAAGAAAAGCACTCCTTCGGGGTTTCTGAGGCTTCGCCGCCCTGTAAATGAACTGATTCCAAGCAGGCGCGGCCAACTGAAGCATTGTGGGAGAAAACGGAAAATCAGAAACAGCAGATCAGCTGTCAGGGGCTCAGTAATTGGCGAATCTTGCACTCACTCTCTCTTTCGTTGTTGGGGGAAGAGTTTGTTGCTGATTCTTGAGCTGGAGAACTTGTGGGAGAAAAGCAACATGACAGACTTAAACAACGCAAATCAGCAAGTTGTTTTGTTATGTCTCCCCCTTTCACTGTGAAAGAGAGACACCTCTGTTTCCCTTTATTAAGGAAGGAGAGAGTGTGTGTTATGTCAAATTGTTGAGTGAACAATTAGTTTTTGTTCTACTGCAGATCATGGTCTTTCTTGGAGGTTTTGCTATTGCTTGCTTGGTAGGTGGAGGGTGCTGATGCAGTTTTTGCCGAAGTGGGAGCGGTGGGGGTGGGGGAAGGTTGTTACTTCACTGCTGCCTGTGCCTGGGAAGGGGAGGGGTTTTGGGGTTCTAATATTTTTACTGTCACTCATACTTTGGGGCACTCTTCTGTTTTCATGGATGTCTGTGAAGAACACGAATTTCAGGCTGTATATTGCATACATTTCTCTGACATTAAGTTATTGACTATTGAACTCCAGAACAAAGATTTGTAGGTTCTTATATAGTAAGTTATGGGGAGAAGGCAGGAGAATGGGGTAGAGAAGGAAAATAAGTAAGTCATGATCAGATGGCAGTGTAGATTCAATAGTCTGAATGGCTTAATTCTGCTCCTATGTCTTATGGACTAAAATGACATTAACTTTTTCGGACAGCAATTTGCTCAGCTAAAAGAATGCAGAAAAGATTTAAGAGGATGTTGCATGTCCAGACGGCCTGAGTTACAGGGAGAGGTGGCCAGATTAAGTCTTTATTCCTTGTAACACAGGAGAATGAGGGGCAACAATCTAGAAATGCTTAAGGTTATGAGAGGCACATGGTAACTGTGTTTTCCTCGAGGGCTGGAAATGAAAACTAGGGAGCATAGATTTAGGGTGACGTGTGGCATCTTTTTCCCCACGCAGAGGATGGAAAGCTGCCAGAAGAGTGGCATGTACACTTAAGAAGCACTTGGATAGGTGCATGGCAAGGCAGACCTTGGAGGGATGTGGGCCAAATGCAGAAAAGTAGGACTAGCTGGGCCATGGACACATTAGGCCAAAGAGTGCTGCCTTGTTCTAAATCTCTAAACATGTCTAATATGGCACACAATTAAAGCTGTTGAAAACACTTAACATGTTCAATGGTACTTAGTGTGACTGTTGAATAATTAGCTGCAGTTCCAACAAATCACTAATTGTGTTGATTGGATCTAGGAAAGCTGCACCAGTCTACCCTTCAGACTGCCAACATTATTATTGCAAATATCAGGCCGATGGTTTCAAGCAGCCTGAATGCATCACAGTTGATACAAGCATTCAACCAATCTTCCCAGTTTCTCTGAAACAAAGTTTTATTTGCTACAATTTTAGTTTGGTTTGTCTTAGCTGACTAATTTGGCTACACAAACATTGCTACAAGAGATGCCTCTTCCATAACTCTGATACCCAAGACAAGTGAGCTCTCCTGTAACCAGCAACTAGCCAGAGATGTGAAGAACTTAGCTAATAGACGGGGAACATCAGGGTTATTCATCTGATAAATGCTACCCTTTTCAACTCATCTACAACTCAATTCCCTGCACACTTTTGCTCCACATTACTTTATACTCTTACCCAACTAAATCTTGGAGTTTGCTGCTTCAACTTGTTAGTATCCATTGCCACGAAGGGAGGAGAATTACACGGCTTCCTAAACTTCAGTGGCAAATGCTTTCTGATTTGTCCAATGGATTTGCTCCAACCTTAATACTGTTGCATGTTTCTGCATTAAAAATGTACTGCCTGGTGTTCTTGGAAGGTCAAACTCAGGAGATCATCCACAGGTCTAATTCTGTCAATGACCAGTTTGTGCGGTGGGGTGGGGAGGGTGTCATATCAGGCTAGGGTTGCAGGCAAGCTAGCAACATCAGGAAATCAAGGCTAGTCTTCAACTGGAGGTGTGTAGTGGAATTGACAGTCAGTGACTGGTAAATTGGTTTATTACTGTCAAATGGCATGTTTTCATACCATCCATCCAGATCACTTCATTACATCAGTACCTAGATGTTGTACATGGAAAAAGTAATAACAAAATGCAGAATAAAGTGTTACAGTAGAAGAACCATTGGCAAGCTAGTAGGGGTCTGCGCTGATTCAGAATTATGAAGGTGCACTGATTATGTTCTTATCTGCAGGTCACCCTACGTGGTACTTTGGGATCACTATTGTGTTCCTCAGCCATCATTTACTGTACCATCCTTTGCATCTAAAATTATGCCAAGGTTGCAAGGATGCCTTGCAACATGAAGGGATGCATAACTTTCTCAAATGATATTGTTAGCCCAAGGAATAGTTTTCAAAATCCACGGTTTTAATTTTAAATTTCCAACATCCAAGTTTTGATTTTCAAATTGCAATGTTAATACAATCCCACGTAATTCAGTTGCTACACATTAGTGGAGTTATCCCCACTATCAGAGAAGAGTTTCTCTGTGTCTACTTTATCAAATTATTTTTAATATTTTAGAGGATTTCCAGCAGATTGGCCCTCAATGGCCTCTCAAAATGACTGTATATCCTTCCTGGAGTATACCAGCCCAAACTGAACGCAACAATAATGTTAATTTCTCCTTTATTAAGGCATTGCCTTCACAGCAGAAGAGACTACAATTACATTATTGTTTAACTGGACTGGGAGCCAGAACACCACTTCTTTGCCATATGTTAGGCAACAAATATTCAAATACCCAAAAATTTTCCATTGAATCCCTGTTTTATATTCGGAGAATGTGCTGGATTGATGAAAAGTAATCTATAATTGTATTCTCAGGGTAAAAATTGATATACATTCCACGCTTTCTGAGGTAGACCGACAGAAAAATGGATACAAAAAAAAACTTCTGAAAAAGTACTTATGGAACTCAATATGCAAAGTTTTGACAGATTGGTTTAAAAAGAACAAAGGCTGGCCTTGCTCAGTTTTCACAGGAAGAAAAGCTTTGAGTAATTGAAGAAAAAAAAACTAAGAACAGCAAAAAAGTGTGTAACTTGGCAATGAAAATGATCACAAACCTTGAAGAAACTGACTGCCCGATTTGCAAGATTGATGAGATTTGACAGTGCTAGGCTTGTACTCGCTAGGAGTTCAGAAGGATAAAGGGGCATCTGGTAGAAACCAACAGAATACTGACAAGGCCTGGATAGAATGGAAGCGGACCAGGTACTTCTATTAGTAGGAAAGTCTAGGATCTGAGAGTACAGGCTCAGAATAAAGAGACATCCCTTTAGAACTAAGATGAAGTGTAATTTCTTCAGCTAAAGCATGAAATTTTTTGCCATGAATGGCTGGAGGCTAAGTAATTTGGTATAGTTAAAGTAAAGACTGATAGGTTTTCGGTTGGATATGGGGGGGGGGCAGATTTAGGAGTTACAGAGAGAATGTAGAAGAATGGAGTTATGCAAAAACAAACACAACATCAGCCATTATTGAACAGCAGAACAGACTTGCTGGGCTGAACAGCCTAATTCTGCTTCTATATCCTGGGTCTATGATGCTTCAACTAGGCACGGGACAAGTGTGATTACCAAGTCAACACTAGACAGTATACAGCTTCATAAGGATGATTGACCAGGCCTGTGTGAGGAAATCACTAGCAACAAAGCTGTATCTTGGCAATTCTGTAAGCAGACTAACTAAACCCTTCACAGATGAATGGTGTATTTCTATACTCACCACACTAATGTAACGCACCTGAGAGCTCTGCCCATTGTCTCATAATTCATATCCGGCTTGTTTTTGTGTTTACCCCATAGTTTGGACACAGCTTTCGAGTCAACCAGTTTGAAAATGCCTTTCTCCCTCTGAGTCCATTTGATATATCGGGGACATGTATTCTTGTCTTGGAGCAAAGCCAGAAGGAACTCCCAGAGGTAGATTGTGTTTCCTGCAAATATTTAACAGCATGTAAAGCATTGTACATACTAAGCTAAATATTCATATACTAAGCTGCTTTCGATGTTACAATCCATCTGATGATTTTCCTTTGATGACCAGAAATCAAGATTCACATTTGTATAATGCTTTCTCATTAACAGGTTTACCCCAAGGTATTTTATGACCAATAAAGGAGTTTTCAAAGCGCAGAGTTACAAAGGAAACAAGAAAGTCAATTTCTGTCAGAAAGATCTGTGAGATATCCACCAGAAAACTTGCTTTAGTTAATGTCAGTTGGGGACTCAGTATGAGGAAGGACAGCAGGTACAGCTCCTCGGCTCAATTTGCAATAGTCGCATAACATATCTTCTACCCTCTTTTGGTCGACCTGAATTCCATGGCCAAGTATCTCGACTCCAGTTCAAATCTTTGGCCTTTTGGGCTCACAGGGCAGTGCTTCCCACAGAGCCTTGGTGTTGCATCAACAGTGAATGATATTGGTTAAGAGGCAAACACCTCTCTTCACTGGATCTGCCACAACAACTTTAATGATGAGGCCTCCGTCACTCAGGGACAACCATGGACGCTGTGTCCTGGCTGTCTAGGGACGCCAGCCTGGGCAGTATAATATGGAGAGCAAGCTGTTGCCCAAGTCCCAAGCTCCCCTTCTTCACGTATCTGATGAAGCCAAAGGAATGGCCGAGACTGAAACAGTTTGGCACCAGCAGCTTTGTAGGAGATGCCAGTCAATATTGAACTGAACGTAGGACAGCCCTATTCTCGAATCCTTCCCCATGGATGGGTATTGCCGCAAAGTGGTGGAAGGTTGAGATCAGAATTCACCTTCTCCTAGATGAGCTGCCAACCATGGCTGATGAGTTCCATCTGCCTGAAGCAAGTGGTTTTAAGGCACCAGTAACCCACATTTGCCCCTCCTCCTGCCAGTAGAAATATTTCCGCCGGGCATAGTAGCTAAGCCACACGTGAAGGCCAGGAGCCGGTCTTGGCTGTCAGAGGCTATTTGAGGCGCACGTCATTGGGAGCATTTAATAGGAAATCTACAGGCGGTGATGCTCCTGGCTGCAGGCTTGTATGGTGCTGTTGGCCCAGCCCAGTAACGACAGTGAATTGTGCAGGTAGGACACACTGCAGTCAGTGTATTGTGGTGTGGCAGGTGAAGGTTTAAAGGAGGCTGATAATCAAGTACAGGTCCACAATCCCTTATCCGAAATCCTTAGGGCCAGTTGCATTTCGGAATTCAGAATTTTTCGGATTTCAGACCGCCCCCCCCCCCCACCCCGATACCAAAAAACACCTATGTTCAAGTCTCTTATTAAACCTGTCTCAGTGCGGTGTAGTTTAGGACCCGGCGGCGCACTAAACCTACACACATCCTTCCGTATACTTTAAATCATCTCTAGATTACTTATAATACCTAATACAATGTAAATGCAATGTAAATAGTTGTTATACTGTATTGTTTAGGGAATAATGACAAGAAAAAACTTCATTTCCAACAAAAACATTCAATAAAACATAAAAACATACAGCTTCAAATGAACCGTATCAAACACATGGTAAATGACTTATTGGAATAAATGTAGAATGTCACTGTCACTATAAAACTTCAGTAACTTGTCTTTCTGTTTATTTAAATCATATACAGTGGTAGTTCCGACACTATTTTCTTCAGTAAGACGCTGCACAGACACACCACGATAAAGCTTCTGCAATAACTCCACTTTCTGCGTTATTGATAATGATAGATGCTTCCTTCTCTTTTTCTCATTGTTACCTATAGGGGTACCTGCAGCTCCTTTTGATATTTTCACAGTGAAATTAAACACAAAGTCAACAGTGAACAGAAAATATCAGCGAACAGCAAATGCACGTGTAACCAGTACGACCGCTGAGCCACAATTGACGTCTGGGGGCCTCTGCTAGTGTTGTCACGTCACACCTGAGTGACGTCAGCTGTTGGTGAAAAAAACTTCGGTTTTCGGAGCTTTTTAGATTTCAGATTTTTGGATAAAGGATTTCTGCTTTGCCCTTAATGGGCTCATGCAGGCAAGAGAGCTGATTCTTTTAAAATGTTATTTAAATTAATTATGATACTTTCAATTAAATTTATATGAGCTCTTAAATAAACTCATTACGTGTCATATTTTTTTTTGTTTTTCAAATTATCTGCATCCTGTTTGAAATGTCTCTAGTCACTGGAAGCACTTCCAAGCAGTTGCAAAGTTCCACTCTCTGCCAGCTCTCCTTGAAGCAATAACGCCTGGACCACAGAGACACCCACAACATATAAATAGTGTGGGTTGCCGGCCCAGATCACTCTCGATCTGGCACATTCATAGCAAACTGGGCTAGTTGTTGCTAACCTCAACACTGGCCTTGTGAAGAAGTACTGAAAAGTAATAATAATGTGCATTGTTCACTGTCCTGCAAGGCTGAGGTCAAATGATCTTGTTGGCACCCCATTATGCACACTAATGGAAAAAGGTTCTTTAAGGTTGTCATAGAAGGGGGTGGTAGTGGGGATAAACTCCCACTACCTATTAAGTTATCTTAATGGCATGCGTCCCAAATAGCCTCTAACAACCAAGTCCAGCTCCCGGCCTTCATGCGTGCTTAGCTACCAAGCCCAGCGGAACTGTTTCCACTGATAGGAGAAGGGGCAAAGGTGGGCTACTGGCACCTTAAAACCTATCTCTTCGGGCAGATGGGGCTTCTCAGCCGTGGTTGGCAGCTCATCTAGGAGAAGGAAACCTCATCTGAAACCTTCACTACCCACTCGAGGGGAAGGCTTTTAAGTAAACCCATAGGAAATGTCCATAGCTGGAGTCTCTAGATTGAGTTCAATGCTAACTAGCAACTCCTGCGATGCTGCTGCTATCAAACTGTATCGGTTTCTGCTGTTCCTTTGGATTCATCAGCTGCGTGGAGAGGGGGGGCTTGCCTGCTGAATGGGCAAAAGCTTGCTCTCCATATCATGCAACACACATCAAAGTTGCTGGTGAACGCAGCAGGCCAGGCAGCATCTCTAGGAAGGGGTCCTGACGAAGGGTCTCGGCCTGAAACGTCGACTGTACCTCTTCCTAGAGATGCTGCCTGGCCTGCTACGTTCACCAGCGACTTTGATGTGTGTTGCTTGAATTTCCAGCATCTGCAGAATTCCTGTTCTCTCCATATCATGCTGTCCTGGCTTGCTTATCATGTACACAGCTAGGATGCAATATCCTGGTCGACCCTGGCCAATGGAGGGCCTCACTGGAGAAACAATGGGATCCTGAGCATCTTGCAGAATTTAACTTGCTGTTCTGATGCAACCTGACTGGAGGAGGGTGAATTGCATGTCAGACCTTAATTGATGCACACTTAAAGCATTGTCTCATAGCTCACACTCTTCAAATGCCTTCAAATAACCATTTCCCAAAGGAAAAGCAGTAAGTGTTCATGTTGACATGATAGTTAAAATAGCGATGATGCCTCACTATTACATTTATCCAACAAAGCCTCAACTCACTTCCTTTAAAAACAGAAGAAAGCAGACTGATGGAGCATCTCTACTCTAGATTTTCTTTGTATAAGCTTCCCGCTCACTTGATCCTGAGAGCCAAGGCTCAACCCTGCGTTGTCAAGGTGCCATTGTTCTTATTGGATTACCTTTGCCATCTTTGTTTTTTCTTTTCACAGGGAAGTCTGGATTTGCCACCGGTGAAGCTGGACGAGGTGGTTTCAGTTTTCGCCCTGGAAACAAAACATTTAAATGTTCAAGTAATGTTATCATTATATTTGACATTACATTTTCAGTGTTAATTGAAGCCTGCTGGAAATACTGGGGCAAAGCTGAGACCTTGAAGCAGTCACCGCACTTCCCAGCTCCTTCCACTTGGCCTGCAAGAGTTACCTTACTAAATATTTATCTAATTTCATTTTGGAAGCTAATTAATTCGCTTCCTTCTCATTATGTTAGTGCACTTCAGATCAAAACAATTATTTGATATCAATTATTTTTCCATTTCTTCTTCATTCCTTCAAATATTCTCTTCTACTGTGTGGCTCTGACTGTAGACTTTGCACGATCTCCCTGGAACCATATGGTTTAACTTCTGGTTCCTCCCTCCTCCTAAAGACACTTCAATTGGTCAGTTAGTTGGTTTCAGTACATTATCTATAATGTAATAGATGTAGGGGAATTGGGACGAGTGAATGGGAATGAGAGAGAGAGGGACAGAACAAGTTACAGGAAAAAGGGACTGATGGGAATGCTCAAGAGCCAGCATTGAGTTAAATGGGCCAAATGGCTGATTTCCATGTAAACAATAACTAACATTATTTACACAAGGGGGAAATTAAATCTCTCATCTTAACTTGCATGTACCTAAAAAAAACTTCTGCCTTTCTGCTAACCCAATAGCAGTAAAACATATGACTCCCCACATTCATGACAGCGACTGAAGGGCAGTTGCTTTGTTTAAAAAAAATGGCCTAAATTTGACCCAACAGCCCATGTAAAAATAATTTGAGCCTTTTTGTTTAAAATAGCTTGTTTATTGCTGGTCATGAAAATTCTGCATATTTCTTTGACATTGACTGAGAAACACTGTCAATTTAGGTCCGCAAAACTGAACAGTTGCTCATTATATGCTTAAAAATGCATGAATAATTTATAATATGAAGATGATATCAGATGAATTCTCAACCTCAACTCAAAGCATTCTGTGGATGAGCCACAAGGAAAAGGCAATTCTGGATTGGGTGTTGCGTAATGAACCGGATTTAATTAGGGAGCTCAAGGTAAAGGAACTCTTAGAAGACAGTGATCATATTATGATAGAGTTCACCCTGTAGTTTGAGAGGGGGAAGCCAAAATCAGATGTATCAGTATTACAGTGGAGTAAAGAGAATTACAAAGGGAGGAGAGAGGAGCTAACCAAAGATGGTTGGAAGGAGACACTCTCAGGGAATACAGCAGAACAGTAATAGCTGGAGTTTCTGGAAGCAATTCAGAAGGTACAGTATAGATACATCCCAAAGAAGAAATATTCTAAAGGGAGGGTGAAGGTAGCTGAAGAGATTGTGGAGTAGTTATCTTTCAAGAACCACTAGATTCTGGAATGGTTCCGGAGTACTTGCAAATTGCAAATGTCATTCAACTCTTTAAGAAGGGTCAGAAGCAGGAAAAAAAGGAACTTATAGGCCAGTTGGCCTGACTTCAGTTGATTGGGAAGATGCTGAAGTCAATTATTAAGGATGAGGTTTCGGGATACTTGGAAGCACAGGATAAAGTCGGCCAGAGTCAGATTCGTTTCCTTAAGGGAAGTGACAAATATGCTGGAATTCTTTGAGGAAATAACAGACAAAGAACACATAACACAGAAGAGTACAGCACAGAAACAGGACCTTCGGACCATAATGCTGGGCCGAACCAGCTAAAAAGCAAAATCAAAAACACCCAAACACTAATCCCTCCTACCTACACAACATCCATATCTTTCCATCTTCCTCGCATTCATAGACAAAGCAGAACTGGTACATGTTGTTTACTTGGATTTTCCGTAGGCCTTTAATAAGTGTGTAGGTAGAGTGACATCACAAAAACAAATATAAGTTTTCCCTAGTCAGAAACCATGGATGAACAGAGAAGTTCACCTCCTGCTCAAATCCAGAGATTCAGCCTTCAGGCCTGGAGACTGGCAGGCTTACAGCTCAGTCAGGGCCAACCTGAGGAGGGGAATCTCTCAGGCTAAACACATATACAAACAGAGAATCGAGGAGCATTTCAACTCCTTGGACTCCCGGTGCATGTGGCATGTCATACAGGTCATTACAGACTTCAAACCACCTAGTACTGTGCCTGCTTTCAGCTCCGCTTCCCTCCCTGATAAGCTCAATTACTTCTACGTTCGCTTTGACCGAGAGAACAAGGAGGTCACCCTCAAAGCGGATCTCCCACCTGGTGAACTGCCTCTCTCACTTTCCACCTCCGATGTTTGCGCCACCCTGAGCAGGGTGAATGTACGGAAGGCAGCTGGTCCGGATGGAATACCTGGCCAAGTGCTCAGAGTCTGTGCAGGGCTGTTGGCCAGGGTTTTCACGGACATTTTTAAATCTGTCCCTGGCCCAGGCAGTTGCCCCAGAAGCTTCAAGATCGCCACCATCGTGCCAGTGCTGAAGCATTTCACTGCCACGGGCCTGAATGACTTCCGTCCAGTTGCACTCACCCTCATCATTGCAAAGTGCTTTGAGAGACTGGTTCTACCACATCAGAAATCCTGTCTGCCCACTACCCTGGACCCCCATCAATTTGCCTGTCGCACCAACAGGTCAACAGAGGATGCCATCTCCACGGCACTTCACTCTGCCCTGACCCACCTGGACAGCCCCAACTCTTACATCAGAACGCTGTTCATTGACTTTAGTTCGGCATTCAGTACTGTGATCCCCTCCAAGCTGATCGCCAAACTTCCGCCAGCTTGGTATCAGCTCATCCCTCTGCAAATGCACCTTGGACTTTCTGACTAACAGACCCCAATCTGTTAAGTTAGACAACCTCTCCTCCTCCACTCTCATCCTGAACGCCGGCGTGCCTCAAGGCTGTGTGCTGAGCCCTCTTCCGTACTCCCTTTTCACTTATGACTGCATTCCTGTACGCGGTTCTAAGTCCATAATCAAGTTTGCAGACGACACAATGGTGGTTGGCCTGATCAGCGGGATGATGAGACGGTCTACAGGGACGAGGTTCAGCACCTGGCCCCGTGGTATACCAACAACAAGCTGGCCTTTAACACCCAGAAGACCAATGAGATTATTGTGAACTTCAGGCATGCTAGGAGCCACACTCAAGTCCCCATCTACATCAACAGAGCTGTAGTGGAGTGTGTATCAAGCTTCAAATGCCTTGGTGTCCACATTTCCGATGATCTCACCTGGTGCCTGAACTCCTCCATCCCGATTAAAAAGGCGCAACAGTGCCTTTATTTCCTGCAGAGCATGAAGAAAGCTCACCTCTCTCCCAGGATACTGACGGACTTTTACTGCTGTATCATTGAGAGCATACTCACCAACTGCATCTTGGTGTGGTATGGCAATTGTCTCGTATCGGACCGCAGAGCACTCCAGCATGTGGTGAAAACTGCCCAGCGGATTATCAGCACCCAGTTGCCCACCATTAAG
Source organism: Mobula hypostoma (assembly GCF_963921235.1). Lineage (NCBI taxonomy): Eukaryota > Metazoa > Chordata > Chondrichthyes > Myliobatiformes > Myliobatidae > Mobula > Mobula hypostoma. Next base: position 104,364,644 of record NC_086103.1, on the reverse strand, counting down.
AACATCTACCATAAACACTGCCTGGGCAGGGTGAAAAGCATTATCAAGGATGGATCTCGGCCTAACCATGGACTTTTTACTCTCCTCCCATCCGGTGGGCACTACAGGAGCCTCCGCTCCCACACCAGCAGGCACAGGAAGAGCTTCTTCCCTGAGGCTGTGACCCTGCTGAACCTCACATCACAGCGCTAAGCAGTATTGCACCTATATTGTACTGTCTCAGTACTTTTATATTTGTATGCTGTAGCACTTACTTTTTATTCGCAGTTATTTTGTAAATAATACTATTGCTTTGCACTTCTGGTCAGGTGCTAATTGTATTTCATTGGTTTGTATCTGTACTCGGCACTAACAATAAAGTTGAATCTAATCTAGTCTAATAAGGTGCTGTACATAAAGTTGCTTAACAAGATAAGAGCCCATGGTATTACAGGAAAGATACAAGCATGGATAGAAGATTGGATGAATGGCAGAAGACAAACAGTGGAAATAATAGGGTGCCCTTTCTCGTTGGGCTTTGTGATCAAGTTTGCGGATGATATGAAGATAGGTGGATGGGCAGGTAATGTTGAAGAAACAGGGAACTTGCAGAAGAATTTAGAAAGATTAGGAGAATGGGCAAAAAATAATGGCAGACGGAATATAGTGTAGAGAAGTGTATGGTCATGCGCTTTGGTAGAAGGAATAAAGGTGTAGACTATTTTCTAAATGGGGAGGGAGTTCTCATACAGGATTCCCTAAAGGTTAACTTGCAGGTTAATTTGGTGATAAGGAAGGCAAATGCAATACTAGCATTTATTTTGAGTAGACTAGAATATAAAAGCAAGGATGTAATGCTGAGGCTTTATAACGTATTGGTATAAGAAATGATGTACTGGCATTGGAGAGGGTGCAGAGGAGTTGCATGAGAACGATTCTGGGAGTGACATGGTTAAAGTATCAGGAGCGTTTAATGACTCTGGGCCTGTAGTCGCTGGAATCAGAAGAATGAGGGGGGAATCTCATTGAAACCTATCGAATTTTAAAAGTCTAAGGAAGAGTGGATGTGGAGAGGATGTTTCCTGTTGTGGGGGAGTCGAGCACCATAGGGCACAGGTTCAGAATAAAGGAATGTCTATTTAGAACAGAGGTGAGGAGGAAATACTCTGGCCAGAAGGGTGTAATCTGTGGAATTCATTGAGGCCAAGTCATTTGATATATTTAAAGTGGAGGTTGATAGGTCTTTGATTAGTCAGGGTGTCAAAGATTATGGGGAAAAGATAGGAGAATGGGGTTGAGAGGTAAGAAATCAGCCATTCTGGAATGGTGAGCAGATTCCTTGGGCTGAATTCTGTTCCTATGCTTGATGGTCTTGTGGTCTAATATTCATCTAAAACCCAAGGTTGTTAGAAGGGTTAATGAAAAGTTCAATAATGATGCATATTTGCAAGAGAAATGGATGATTCATGTGTTCTGGTTTTGCCTTGGTATGACTTACTTTTACAGTCTTAAGGATCAACATAACCTGACAGCCTGCATTTTGCACAAAGTTCTACTTCCACTTTTCACAAAACAGTGAGGCAGCAGGACTTGAATTCTACTGTAGTGTTGGACGGTTAATGGGCACCACAGTCACGTCACTGAAGTCATTTCCTTCATGGGCTAGGGAGCATGCAGGGAGTTATTTTCAAAATCATTTACAGTCACTAAGTAGAACTCAGCTGGCATCAACCAAGTATAACACGCCCTAAATCATTAGTTCAATATACACAATTCTCTATTCCACACGCTGGCCTCTATACAATGTTTCCAAGCCTTTGGCTCCTTCCTAGCTGGCCTGTCTCAACATATGGAGAGTGTCACATACTGATGTAAACTGTACCTCCTCCACAGTGATTTATGTCCTCACTTATTCCAAAGACCCAAGAAAAGAATTCTGGCACAACAATGTGTACTTGATCAACAGCAACACAACCAAAAGAAAAGGTCCTGCTTTTAGAAAGGTTACTTCAAATGTTGAGAGACAGAATGAATTGAAAAGAACAAGTCTTATCAGGAGTGAGTCATAATTTAAAGAGAGGCCACTGTAGCAGTGGGCCAGTATTAAAGTGGTTAGTCTTTGAAGCCAAAGCCTTCGGTGAGAATGGGCTTGTGCAAGCCCAGATAGAGAGTTAAACAAGTTTCTAGTGTTTTTCCCTCTTTCTTTTTCTATTAGAACATATTTAGTATGCCAAGAATGGGTCCAGAGTTTATGGCATGTTCTTTGCATGAGATGTGGGAGCTCTGGGAGACCTCCAGTCTCCCCGATTTCTCCATCCGCACGAAGTGCATCTAGTTGCAGCTCCTCAGAAATCAAATTAAGGAACTGGAGCTACAGCTCGATGACCTTCGGCTCATATGGGAGAATCAGGAGGTGATAGATGGGAACTACAGCGATTAGGCAGCCAGTGCAAAGTCCCGCTGTGGCTGCTCCGCTCAAAAATAAGCGGACCACTTTGCACACCGTTGGGGGAAGATGACCTACCAGGAGGAAGCCACAGTGACTCAGTCTCTGGCACTAACTCTGGCTCTGTGGCTCAGAAAGGAAGGAGGGAGTAGAGGAGTCCAGTAGTGATAGAATATTTTATAGTTAGAGGAGCAGACATAAGATTCTGTGGATGTGAAATTGACACCTAGGAGGTATTTTAGACCACAAGCCCACAAGACATAGGAGCAGAATTAGGTCATTTGGCCCATCGAGTCTGCACTGCCGTTCAATCATGGCTGATCCTTTTTTCCCCCCTCCTCAGCCCCACACCCTGGCCTTCTCTCCACAACCTTTGATGCCATGTCCAATCAAGAACCAATCAAGTTCTGCCTTAAATACACCTAATGACTTGCCCTCCATAGCTGCCTGTGGAAATAAATTCCACAAATTGACCCTCTGGCTAAAAAAATTTCTCTGCATCTCTGTTTTAAATGGACGCCCTTTATCCTGAGGCTGTGGGCCCTTGTCCTAGACTTCCCCACCATGGGAAACACTCTTTCCACATCTACTCTGTCTAGGCCTTTCAACTTTTGAAAGGTTTCAATGAGATCCCCCCGTCAACCTTCTAAATTCCAGCGAATACAGCCACAGAGCTATCAAATGTTACTGGTATGATAACCTTTTTATTCCTATAATCATCCTCATAAATTCCTCTGAAGCCTTTCCAATGCCAGTACATCTTTTCTTAGATGAGGAGCCCAAAATTGATCACAATACTCAAGGTGAGGCCTCACCAGTGCCTTATAAAGCCTCACCATCAAATCCCTGCTCTAGTATTCTAGACCTCTTGAAATGAACGCTAACATTGCATTTGCCTTCCTCATCACTGACTCTACCTGCAAGTTAACCTTTAGGGTGTTTTGTACGAGGACTCCCAAGCCCCTTTGCATCCCAGACTTTGGGATTTTCTCCCCGTTTAGAAAATAGTCTGCACATTTATTTCTTCACCAAGTGCGTGACCATGCATTTTCCAACATTGTATTTCACTTACCACTTTCCTGCCCATTCTCCTAATCTGTCTTAGTCCTTCTGCAGCCTACCTATTTCCTCAACACTACCTGTCCCTCCACCAATCTTCGTATCATCTGCAAACATGGCCACAAAGCCATCTATTCCATCATCTAAATCATTGATATACAGCATAAAAAGAAGTGGTCCCAACAACGACCCCTGTGGAACACCACTACTCACCAACTGGAAAAGGATCCTTTTATTCCCACTCGCTACCTCCTACCAACTAGACAATGCTCTAACCATGCCAGTAACTGTCCTGTAATACAATGGGCTTTTAACGTGGCAAGCAGCCTCATGTGTGGCACCTTGTCAAAGGCCTTCTGAAAGTCCAAATATACAACATCCACTACGTCTCCTTTATCTAACCTACTTGTGATCTCATCAAAGATTTCCAACAGGTTCATCAGGCAAGATTTTCCCTTCAGAAAACCATACTTACTTTATCCTATCTTGTCCTGTATCAGCAAGTATTCCATAACCTCATCCTTAACAATTGACTCCAACATCTTCCCTACCACTGAGGTCAGGCTAACTGGTCTCTAATTTCATTTCTGCTGCTTTCTGCCTTTCTTAAAGAGTGAAGTGATATTTGCAAATTTCCAGTCCATGCTAGAGTCCAATGATTTTTTTGAAAAATCATTACTAATGCCTCCACAATCTCTACCGCTACCTCTTTCAGAACCCTTTAGTGCAGTTCCTCTGGCCTAGGTGATTTATATACCCTTAGGTCTTTCAGCTTTTTGAACACTATCTCCCTTGTAATAGTAACTGTACCCACTTCTGTTCCCTCACACCCTTCAACACTTGGCACACTGCTAGTCTTCCACTGTGAAGACTGATGCAAAATACTCCTTTAGGTGATCCACCATTTCCTTGTTCCCCATTATTATTTTCACGCCTGATTTTCTAGCAGTACTATATTCACTCTCAGCTCTCTTTTATGCTTTACATACTTGAAAAAGCTTTTACTATCTATTTTGACATTGTTCGCTAGCTTGTTTTCACATTTCATCCTTTCCATCCAAATGAGTCTTATAGTTGCTCTCTGTTGGTTTTTAAAAGCTTCCCAAACTTCCGTCTTCCTGCTAATTTTTGCTTTGTGGTATACTCTCTCTTTGTCTTTTACAATAGCTTTGACTTTCCTTGATAGCCACAGTTGTAATATTTTGTCATTTGAGTATTCCTTTGACTTTGGAATACATCTATCCTGCATCTTCCTCATTTTTTCCTCAGAACTTCATGCTCTGCTGATATCCCTGCCAATGTCTCCTTCCAATTTACTTTGGCCAACTCCTCTCTCAGACCACTGTAATTTCATTTACTCCACTGATATACTGCTACGTCAAACTTTATTTCTCCCTATCAAATTTCAAGTTGAACTCAATCATATTGTGATCACTGCCTCTAAAGGGTTCTTTTCCCTTACGCTCCCTTAGCAGCGCCGGTTCATTCCATAGCATCCAGTCCAGTATAGCTGATCCCCCAGTAGGCTCAATGACAAACTGCTCTAAAAAGCCATCTCATTGGCATTCAACAAATTCACTCTTTTTTTTTAATATAATTTTTATTGAGTTTTCAAAAAGAATACATGAAAAGATAATATCTACCCTCCCCCCTCCCCTTAACCCTCCCCCCCCATATAAAGTCCTACCCAAAAAGAAAAGAAGAAAAAAAAGAGAGCCGCCTGGGTATTGGAAGGTTTCCACATGCTCCATGGAATTCAAAATAAAATTGGTATACTTATTCGTTACTTTCCCCAACGGACCAAGATCTTTATCGGAGCACTTAAATATGCCATCCTATCTTTTGTAAATAAGGGCGCCAAATATTCAAAAATGTTACATATTTATCTCTTAAATTATAAGTAATTTTTTCAAGTGGAATAGAACTAGCCATTTCATTGTTCCAACGATTCATACTTAAATACGAATCAGATTTCCAAGTAACTGCTATAGTCTTCTTAGCTACTGCCAATGCAATTTTTATAAATTCTTTCTGGTATTTATTCAATTTAAGTTTCGGCTTTATCCCTTCAATATCACCTAATAGAAATAATATAGGGTTATGTAGAAGTTGAATTCCAGTAATTTGTTCCAGTAAGACTCTTAAATTTATCCAAAAGGGTTGAATTTTAAAACAAGACCAAGTAGAATGTAAGAAAGTACCAATTTCTAGATTGCACCGAAAGCATTTATCGGATAGATTTGAATTTAATCTATTTATTTTTTGTGGTGTAATATATAATTGGTGTAAAAAATTATATTGTACTAATCTAAGTCGAACATTTATTGTATTTGTCATACTGTCAAGACAGAGTCTTGACCAATTTGTTTTATCAATATTATTATTCAGATCTGTTTCCCATTTTTGTTTTGACTTATGGATTCCTTGTTTAATTGTCTGTTTTTGAATCAAATTATACATACAAGAAACAAATTCACTCTCTTGAGATGCGTTACCAACCTGATTTTCCCAATCGACCTGCATGTTGAAATCTCCCGTGACTATCATAACATTGCCCCTTTGACACACCTTTTCTATTTCCTGTTGTAATCTGTGGTCCACATCCCAGCTGCTGTTGGGTGGCCTGTATATAACTGCCATCAGGGTCCTTTTTACCCTTGCGGTTTCTTAACTGAACCCATTAAGATTCAACATCTTCCGATCCTATGTCACATCTTTCTACTGATTTGATGCTATTCTTTACCAGCAGAGCCATGCCACCCCCTCTGCCTACCTTCCTATCCCTCTGATACAACGTGTAACCTTGGACTGTTAGCTCCCAACTACAACCATCCTTCAGTTAAGATTCAGTGATGGCCACAGCATCATACCTGACAATCTGATTGACAGGTGCCAGGGTCAGGGACGTCTTGGGTCGAGTCCACAACATTCTAAAAGGCAGAGGGTGAGCAGCCAGAAGCTGTGGTAATCATTGGTACCAATGACACAGATGGAAAAAGGGAAGAGGTTCCGAAGACAGAATATAGGAAGTTAGGTAGAAAGCTGAAAAGCAGGACTTCCAGGGTAGTAATCTCTGGACTGCTGCCTATGCCACTTGTCAGTGAGGGCAAGAATAGTTTGATTTGGCAGATGAATGTGTGGCGGAGAAATTAGTGCAGGGACAAGGTTTCAGATTTTTGGATTATTGGGATCTCTTCTGGAGAAGGTATGGCCTGTACAAAAAAAAAGACAGGTTACACCTGAACACGAGGGGGGACCAATATTGTTGCAGGCAGGTTTGCTAGAGCTGTTGGAGAGTGTTTAAACTAATTTGGCAGGTGAATGGGAACTAGAGTTATAGGGCAGAGGATGGGGCAATTCTTATACAAGCAGCTGCAGTGTGAAGTGAGACAGTGAGGAAGGACAGGCAGATGATGGGGCAAAATTGCAGTCAGTGGGATGAGCTAAAGTGTAACATGGAGCAAAATTGAAAAGGGCAATAAACACATGACTGAAGATGTTATATTTGAATGCAGGCAGTATATGGAATATGATAGATGATCTTGTAATGCAGTTACAGATAGTCAGGTATGACTTTGTCAGGCATTACTGAGTTGTGGTTGAAAGAAGATCATAGTTGAGGAAACACAGTGTATCAAAATGACAGGTAGTAGCGGGTCAGGGGGGTGGGGGTGGCTCTGTTGGTAAGATATGAAATCAAATCCTTAGAAAGAGATGACTAGGATCGAAGATCCTTGTGGATAAAGCTAAGAAACTGCAAGGGTAACAAGACCTTAACGGGAGTTGCATATAGGCCTCCAAATAGTAGCAAGGTTGTGGACTACAAAATACAATAGGAGATAGAAAAGGCATTTCAAAAGGACAATGTTACAACAATCACGGGAATTTTAATATGCAGGTAGATTGGGAAAATCAGGTTGATGCTGGGTCCCAAGTGAGTGAATTTGTAGAATGCCTACGAGATGGGTTTTTAGAGCAGCTTGTGGTTGAGCTCACTAAAGGAAAGGCAATTCTGGATTGGGTGTTATGTAATGGACCAGATTTGATTAGGGAGCATAAGGTAAAGGAACTCATAGAAGGTAGTGGTCATAATATGATAGAATTCACTCTGCAGGTTGAGAGGAAGAAGAAAAAGTCAGATGTATCAGTATTACAGTGGAGTAAAGGGAATTACAGAGGCATGAGAGGGGAGCTGGCCGAAGTTTATTGCAAGTGGGCACTAACTGGGACGACGGCAGAACAGCAGTGGTTGGAATTTCTGAGGCAACTCAGAAGGCACAGGATAGATACATCCCAAAGATGTATTAGTATTCTAAAAGGAGGATGCGCAACTGTGACTGACAAAGGAAGTCAAGACAGCATCAAAGGAAAAGACACGGCATGTATTAGAGCAAAAATCAGCAGGTTAATTAGCAGGCCAAGTTAAGTTACCTCCATTGAGTTTTCTGGTCTACACTACCTCCTTCTCTAATGTGGTCTTGATTTTGGAAATGTTCATCCTTTTATTACCCATGCTGAGTACACAAATGGCTGCAGAAGTAAAGCGGAGTCAGAAACTGGAGGACAAGGATTTCAATAAAAGGATTGAAGTTGGGATCAGGACAGCAGCCACAAGTACAATTAAATGGAGAGCAAGCATTCAGAAGAGGGGTACACCTTGCCTGTGCCAGTATTTGTGTGTGTACCACAAAAGGAAACCGTGGATAATTCTTAGAAACATTGGCACCATGGTATGACCAACCAACCTCATTAGAGGAAAAAGGTGCAATTCTCAGCAAGAGGTGACAACATCACTGCATTACATGTTGGTCAGTGCCTGCAAACAAATTCCTCTGCTTAATTTCTGTGCTTACACACATGTTGGTTTACTTGAGCCAAATAGATGGTGGATGCTTCTTAGTTTAAAACCCCCAAGGTGTTACAAGCAGCAGTGAACATTACAGTATATGAGACTTGCACACTGGTCACACAAGAACATCGGTGACAGAGGAGTAAGTGCATCTACCATCCAATAAGGGCTGGTCTTGTGTTTCAGCGTGCCTTTCTTGTATTAATCTTGTAACCCTCAATGCCCTTAGTTACTGATATATCCTTAAATACTGTGCTGAATATGATCAATAAATGAACAGCTGCAGCCCCCTAGTGTACAGAATTCCAAAGATTCACAATGTATAAAGACTTCTTTTTTTGGTCCTGAATAGTTTCTCCCTTACTTAGAGATTTTAACCTCTAATTCTAGACACCCTGATCTGGGGAAACATTTTCCTATTTCCATTGTCAAGCCCCATAAGAATTTTATATTTTCAATGTGGTGATCTTACATTCTTATGATGACAGTATACTATATTCTCACTCTGCTGATTCTCTCCATTATGACAAATCCACTACCCCAGGAAGAAATCTGATAAAGTTTTATTGCAGTCCTCCAACCCAAGTAGATTTCCTTACACTGGGACACTAGCCCGGTACATGATATTCCAGGTTTGGTCTCAAGTTGGCCATATAATGGATTAGAATTCAAGAACTTAAATAAATTCTGAATGTTAGCAGTAAGAAATAATGGCCCAGGGTATCCTTGTACTCAGCTGTCTCCTCTCATTTTTAGTGGATGTTCTAGTAGAAACTACCATGACAAGGCTGGCTCCAACAACATGGCAAGGCTACACAGGGTGAATGGGTTTCCATTATGAATAGCATTATATCGGGCCCGTCCTCTGAAAGTCTGAAAGACAGTTGACGAAGCCCTACTCCCCATCTGATAGTTAAATGGAGAAACTTCTGAAATGCCAGCTTTGCTGCCGCTGCTACTGTGTAATCGAGGATCTCCGGAGGGGAAGGCCCCAAATCCTCGGCTTTGCCTATTGCTTGTTGCCGGGGCTGGGGTCGAAGCGCTCGACAGAGATGGTGCTCGGTGTTGGAGAGTTGGTCGGAGGCTCGGAGTTTTCGGACGGACTCAGAGTTGGAGTGTGGTCGGATGCTTCCAGGATGCCGCATTGGCAAGTTTGCGGCACTGAAGGTTTACCGTCTGCGTGAGATGATGGGACTTCAGAGAGCCTTTGAGACTTTTACCGTGCCCATGGTCTGTTCTTATCAAATTACGGTATTGCTTTGCACTGTCGTAACTATATGTTATAATTATGTGGTTTTTGTCAGTTTTTAAGTTGGTTTGTCATGTGTTTCTGTGATATCATTCTGGAAAAACATTGTATCATTTCTTAATGCATGCATTACTAAATGACAATAAAAGAGGACTGCGTGTCCTCATAATCTAATCGAATCTAAATGTATCCTTCTAATTAACCTACTTTCTACAAACATCCAACAAGCATAGTAAATAGTAATGATCAAAGATGGATCTCAATATCATATAGTAAGAATCAGTTTCAAAAAGAATATGTCTTCATTTACAAGTTTCATCCATTCCTTTGATGAATCCATTTTATCAGTAAAATGCACTTGTATGACTGTCAATCCAAATTGCTGTCAAAGAAAATGGAACACTTATTGCCTGGTTTGGCTGTTTGCTTTTGAAATCCAATCATAATATAATGTATTTTAACAGCCAGTGATACTGGAATCTTGCATCAAGACATTCCAAAAATAAATATACAAGTTTTACGAATTAAAGGTTGAAGAGTGAAATCAATCAATGTTCGGTAATTGGTTCTGTTTTGACATTTATGACTGTTCCATTTATAAAATTCAAGTGGTCAGATAATGAAAATATAAAAGTCATACAAACACTGTTTTGGAGGTAGAAAAATGAATCTCTGCCTGAGACAAGAAAACAACATGGGGAAAAAGTAGTCAATTTGAAATTGCTTTGAGTTACCTCACAAGAAAGAAAACGTGCACTTAAAGTTATTCACAACTCTAGGATGCTTCAAACCACAATGCAACCATTTAAGATGAAGTCACTTATGCACTGTGGGAAACTCAGCAGACAAGATGACAATAGACCTGTTTCACACTAATGCAAATTCAAGAACAGTAGAAGCACGGTGCAAAAAAGAATGAAGAATCATAGAACATAGTATATTCCAGCACAATACAGGCTACACTATTACAGAAGTGAGAGACAGAGCTCAGTCTGAAAAAGTGTAAAGTGATAGGTTGAACCTGAAGGCAGAGTACAGGGTTAAGGGTGGGATTCTTAACAGTGTGGAGGAACAGAGGGATCTTGGGGTCCACGTCTACAGATCCCTCAAATTTGTTGTGCAAGTTAATAGAGTGGTTAAGAAGGCGTATGGAGCATTGACCTTCATTAGTCAGGGGACTGAGTTCAAAAGCCACAAGATAACGTTGCAGCTCTATAGAAATCTGGTTAGACCACACATGGAACATTGCATTCCATTCTGGTCACCTCATTATAGGAAGAATGTGGAAGCTTTAGAGAGTATAGAGGAGATTTATCAGGATGCAGCCTGGGTTCGAGAGCAGGTCTTATGAGGACAGGTTGAGTGATCTTGGACTTCTCCCTTTGGAGCGAAGAAGAATGAGAGCTGAGTTGATAGAGGTGTATAATATGATAAGAGGAATTGATAGAGTGGCCAGCCAACACCTTTTTCCCAGGGCAGAAATGGCTTATATGTGAGGCATAATCTTAAGGTGATTGTAGGAAAGAATGGGGGTGGGGGTGGAAAGCCAGAGGTAAGTAACGTTTTTGGTTCTTTTCCTTTACACAGAGAGTGGTGGGTGCATGGAACATGCTACCAGGGAAGGTAGTAGAAGTAGAGACATCAGAGGCATTTAAGAAACTCTCAGATAAGTACCTGGACAACACAAAAAGGGAAGGCTACGTGGAAGGGAATTGTCAGATTGATCTTGGAGAAGGTTAAAAGATTGGCATAACGTTGTGGGCCAGAGGGTTCTGTAAACCCATGACCTGTCACCAATCACTGTTGACTCAATGGCCACATGAAAGTCCACCAGATTATCACCTCTGAGTAACCTGGCTGCCGTCAGGCAGGTAGTACAAAATGCATGTGTCAGCAGCGTTAAGGTACAGATTCTATTCACACAGACTAGATTGAAACTCTTGTCAGAGAGGTCAAACACCGGCCAACTGGCCAATCACATCTACCCGTGAACTACTTCATGTGGATACTTCAGGAGACTCATACCAATTTTATGAAAGACTTGCCTTTTCTTTTCTTGTTCTGTTCCAATGATTCGCTAGCTACCTCCTGCTGTGCAGTTTCCTCCATCAGTATAATCTCTTCTGCATTCTCCACCACCTCAGGAACTCCATCTGCCCGCACAGAGATGTGTGTGATGGGAGCCGTGATCACCCCACTTGCTGATGGCATGAACACATGAGCTGGAGTTTGTGGAAAGAAAGGGGGCTTGAATGATGATACAGAAGAGATGAGTAGTTCATAAACAATTTAATTACACAGAATTTCCTGAATAAATTTGTCACAGCAAATTGAACAATTGCACTGAAAGGTATTGACAACATACCAAAAATATTGTGACATCAACACATTACTCAAAATACACAATTCACTCTGGAGAGGAAGCACCACTTCAAAATAAAACTAATTTGCACCATGTTATCCTTACTTATGCAAAATCTTCCATGTATCTAGGACTTATAAATCATTGCAGACCTTGTAAGAGTGTCTGACAGAGGGTAGCTCATCTCTTCTGTATCATCATTCAAGCCCCCTTTCTTTCAATAACTTGACTAATAACCTGGCAGAGGAGCAATGGATGGAATTCCTGGAAGCAATTCAGAAGGGACATGACATATACATCCCAAAGAGGAAGAGGTTTTCTAAAAGCAAGATGACACAACCGTGGCTAACAAGAGAAGTCAAGGCTAACATAAAAGACAAAAAGAAGACATATAATAGAGCCAATGTCAGAGAATTGGGATGCTTTTAAAAAAAACAACAGAAGGCAACTAAAAAAGTCATTAAGGCAAACATGTAATTTGGAAGCAAGCCAGACAGTAATATTAAAGAGAACACCAAAAGTTTCTTCAGATACATAAAGCGTAAAAGAGAGTGGAAAACAGTGCTGTTGAGGTAGTACTGGCGGACAAAGAAATGGCAGATGAACTGAATAAGTATTTTGCATCAGGATGCATCAGCCTTCACTGTGGAAGACACTAGCAGTATGATGGAAGTTCCAGGTGTGAGGAGTTATGAAGTGTGTGAAATTACCATTACTAAAGAGAAGGTTCTTGGGAAACTGAAAGGTCTGAAGATAGATAAGTCACCTGGACCAGATGGTGTACACTGCAGGGTTCTGAAAGAAGTGACTGAAGAGATTGCAGAGGCATTACTAATGATCTTCCAAGCATCACTAGATTTTGGACTGGCTCTGGAAGAATGGAAAATAGCAAATATCACTCCACTCTTCAAGAAGGGAAAGAGGAAGAAGAAAGAAAGCCAGTTAGGAAGTCATTAGGAAGGTGGTGGAGTTGATTATTAAGGATGTGGTTTTGGGATACTTGAGTGCACATGTTAAACTGGGCCGTAGTCAGCCTGGTTTCCTCAAGGGAATTCTTTGAAGAAATAACAAACAGTATAGACAAAGGAGAATCGATTGATGTTCTGTACTTGGGTGTTCAGATGGCCTTTGACAAGGTGCCACACATAGGCTGCTTAACAAGATGAGTGAATGGTATTACAGAAAAGATTCTAGCGTGGATAAAGCAGTGGCTGATTGGCATGAGGCAAAGAGTGGGAATAAAGGGAGCATTTTCTAGTTGGCTGCCAGTGACCAGTGGTGTTCCACAGGGGTCTGGTGTTGGGACTGATCCTTTTTACATTATATCTCAATGATTTGGATGATGGAATTGAAGGCTTTGTTGCAAAGTCTGTAGATAATATGATGATAGGTGGAGGGGCATGTAGTTTTGTGGAAGTAGAGAGACTATAAAAGGACAAACAGATTAGGAAAATGGGCAAAGAAATGGCAGATAGAATACAGTGTTGGGAAGTGTATAGCTATGCACTTTGATAGAAGAAATGAAAGGGTTGACTATTTTCTAAATGGAGAGAAAATACAAAAAACTGAGGTGCAAAGGGACTTGGGAGATTCCCTACAGGTTAATTTGTAGGTTGAGTCTGTGATGAGGAAGGCAAATGTAATGTTAGCATTCATTTCATCAAGAGGATTGGAATATAAAAGCAAGGATCTAATGTTGTGACTTTATAAAGCACTGGTGAGGCCTCACTTGGAGTATTGTGAGCAGTTTTGGGCCCCTTATCTTAGAAAGGATGTGCTAAAACTGGAGAAGGTTCAAAAGAGACTCACAAAAATGATTCCTGGATTGAATGGCTTGTAATATGAAGCGAGTTTGATTGGATTGGTCTCTGTTAAAGTTTTGTCTGTAAGGGGAAATTTCTTCAGCTATGTGTGTACAGTTACATCAAGAACCATGAATAGAGCTATAAGAGTAAATGAGGATGCAAAAGAGATGGGCCAGGTGATAGATTCTCAACTGTTCCTGCTCCAGACTGCCTCAAAAGTTAATGGAATGTATGAAGAATAAAACACTATTTGTCCTAATAGATCTACAATGGTCCTTACAGACAGTGGGACAAGGAACTGTCAGAGATGTTTGATTATGAATCTAGGTCTGCTGGTAGGAAGTTAAGATAGACACATCCTTTGTAACAATAAAGGTCAGTAATCTAATTGGCTTTGTTATTTCACTGGTAATCCACTACTATTAACAATCATATTTAGCAGATGTACAGACAGTACTGAAATAGCACTTACTTATTCTCCTTTCTTCTGTGGCAGGACTAGGTGAGTCCATGTTAAGCAGAGCCTCGGCAGCCTCAATTGTTTCCATGGATTCATCTCCATTCTGACAGGAAGCCTCTACTGCAGCCAATCAGAAACACAGAAAACATCGGTCACAAAACTTGACAAAATCCTAGCACAAGATTATACTCACAGTGAAGATGGAATCTCTTTCCGTAATCTGGCAATAAAAAGTTGAAAATAAAAGCAACGAACATCCTGACTGTATACCTGAATACATTTCATTGCTAAAGTGAATGGTGGATTGAATAATTTTGATAGCTTATCTACTGTTTTATTCAAGGGTTTGTTCAATAGATTAAAATGCTCCTGATGCAATGACCAAAGTTTCTATTTAAAACATTCATGCAAATCCAGTCAAAGATCTTGATTATTTCAAATCTTCCCATAGAATTGTCTGATTGTACAGCTAACACTAGCTCCATCAATTCCAACTTATCCAATTTCTCTAATAAATAGATTGCAATACAAAAGCCTTACTATTATCCCAGCTGTTGGATCTGTTGGTTTTGACCCAAAATGAAAAAGAAAATCCTACTGCATCTTCTCCATTCTGTCCAAGTGTTTCCCCCATGCTCCTCTCCATTCTACTCTACTCACTCCCTTACAGACAAAACTTTAACAGAGACCAAGTTGGGGTGTTTACTGCAATCCACTTTATGATCTTTCACTCTTTATTTTTCTTATTGCTGCCAAATACTCTGAACTGTTAATGTCCAACTCCTCTCTGCCAATTTTTCTCAGCCCCAGTCTCCTGCCTTCCCCCCATACCTTCATGCTCTGACCAATCAAGAATCCATCAACCTCTGCCTTAAATGTACAAAAAGACTTGACCCACTCTGAAGACATTGATGTTGTTGTTGAGCCCACTAGGGGATCGGCTGCACTGGATTGGGTATTGTGTAATGAACCGGAGGTGATTAGAGAGATTGTGGTGAAGGAACCCTTAGGAGGCAGTGATCATAACATGACTGAGTTCACTGTGAAATTAGAAAAAGAGAAGCCGAAATCTGATGTGTCGGTGTTTCAGTGGAGTAAAGGAAATTACAGTGGCATGAGAGAGGAACTGGCCAAAGTTGACTGGAAAGGGACACTGGCGGGAAAGACAGCAGAGCAGCAGTAGCTGGAGTTTATGTGAGAAATGAGGAATGTGCAAGACAGGTATATTCCAAAAAAGAAGAAAATTTCGAGTGGAAAAAGGATGTAACCGTGGTTGACAAGAGACATCAAAGCCAAAGTTAAAGCAAAGGAGAAGGCATACAAGGAAGCAAAAATTAGTGGGAAGACAGAGGATTGGGAAGTTTTTAAAAGCTTACAAAAGGCAACTAAGAAAGTCATTAAGAGGGAAAAGAGAAACTATGAAAGGAAGCTAGCAAATAATATCAAAGAGGATACTAAAAGCTTTTTCAAGTAAATAAAGAGTAAAAGGCAGGTGAGAGTAGATATAGGACCGATAGAAAATGACGCTGGAGAAATTGTAATGGGAGATAAGGAGATGGCGAAGGAACCTGAGGAAGACGTCAGCAGTATACAGGACACTCAAGGGTGGCAGGGAAGAGAAGTGTGCGCAGTCACAATTACGACAGAGAAAGTACTCCGGAAGCTGAGTAGCCTAAAGGTAGATAAATCTCCCGGACCAGATGGAATACACCCTTGTTTTCTGAAAGAAGTAGCTGTGGAGATTGCGGAGGCATTTGCGATGATCTTTCAAAAGTTGACAGATTCTGGCATGGTTCTGGAGGACTGGAAGATTGCAGATGTCACTCTGCTATTTAAGAAGGGGGCAAGGAAGCGAAAAGGAAATTATAGGCCTGTTAGCTTGACATCAGTGGTTGGGAAGCTGTTGGAGTGGATTGTCAAGGATGAGGTTACGGAGTACCTGGAGGCATATGACAAGATAGGCAGAACTCAGCATGGATTCCTTAAAGGAAAATCCTGCCGGACAAACCTATTACAATTTTTTGAGGAAATTACAAGTAGGCTGGACAAGGGAGGTGCAGTGGATGTTGTATATTTGGATTTTCAGAAGGCCTTTGACAAGGTGCCACACATGAGGCTACTTAAGAAGATAAGAGCCCATGGAATTACGGGGAAGTTACATACGTGGATAGAGCGTTGGCTGATTGGCAGGAAACAGAGAGTGGGAATAAAGGGATCCTATTCTGGTTGGTTGCCTGTTACCAGTGGTGTTCCACAGGGGTCCGTGTTGGGGCCACTTCTTTTTACAATGTACATCAACGATTTGGATTATGGAATAGATGGCTTTGTGGCTAAGTTTGCTGACGATACGAAGATAGGTGGAGGGGCCGGTAGTGCTGAGGAAACGGAGAGTCTCTAGAGAGACTTGGATAGATTGGAAGAATGGGCAAAGAAGTGGCAAATGAAATACAATGTTGGAAAGTGTATGGTTATGCACTTTGGTTGAAGAAATAAACGGGCAGACTATTATTTAAATGGGGAAAGAATTCAAAGTTCTGAGATGCAACGGGACTTGGGAGTCCTCGTACAGGATACCCTTAAGGTTAACCTCCAGTTTGAGTCGGTGGTGAAGAAGACGAATGCAATGTTGGCATTCACTTCTAGAGAATAGAGTATAGGAGCAGGGATGTGATGTTGAGGTTCTATAAGGTGCTGGTGAGACCTCACTTGGAGTACTGTGGGCAGGTTTGGTCTCCTTATTTAAGAAAGGATGTGCTGACGTTGGAGAGGGTACAGAGATTCACTCGAATGATTCCGGGAATGAGAGGGTTAACATATGAGGAACATTTGTCCGCTCTTGGACTGTATTCCTTGAGTTTAGAAGAATGAGGGGAGACCTCATAGAAACATTTCGAATGTTGAAAGGCATGGACAGAGTGGATGTGGCAAAGTTGTTTCCCATGATGGGGGAGTCTAGTACGAGAGGGCATGACTTAAGGATTGAAAAGCACCCATTCAGAACAGAAATCCAAGAAATTTTTTCAGTCAGAGGGTGGTGAATCTATGGAATTTGTTGCCACGGGCAGCAGTGGAGGCCAAGTCATTGGGTGTATTTAAGGCAGAGATTGATGGGTATCTGAGTAGCCAGGGCATCAAAGGTTATGGTGAGAAGGCGGGGGAGTGGGACTAAATGGGACAATGGATCAGCTCATGATAAAATGGCGATGCTCACTTGATGGGCCGAATGGGTGAATTTGTCTTATGGTCTTATGTTCCTCTGGTCTTATGAGTACGAAACATACAAATGAGGAGGAGGAATAGGCCAATTAGCCCATTGAACCTATTTAATAAAAATATTGATCTTACTGTCACCTCAACTCTGCATATCAAACTACAGTGAACTTTAATTCTTTTTTATCATGCATTTATCTGCCATATTTAAAAATGTTTGCTTCCATCATTTGAAGATATTTTATATAACTCTGACAGATATGACTTCACCGCACTTGTCTCAAATGGCTCCTGATTTCAAAAATAATGATCCAGATTTTCAATTCGTCCATGGGGAAAACATCCCTTCATGTCTACTTTATGTAAATCCCTCAGGACCTTGTATGTTAAACCAACTTTCTTCTCATTGTTACTTATTCTAGCACACACTAACTAAGCCTATCCAACTTCTCTGCATAAGATAACATGCTTATGCCAAATAGTAACTAGTAACTGTAGTCCTGATATGGAATCACTTCCACAACGCACCAAGAATATTTAGAGGACACCTTCCAAATCCATGATATTGCTGAGCCAAGAGGACAAGACAGCAAAGGTATGGAACACCACCAACTAAAAGTTGCCCTCCAAGCACCTACCACCCTGACTTGGAAATACCACTTCACTAGCACAGGGTTAAAACCCTGTAACTTTCTCCCGAACAGCACAGTGTGTATACCCACACCTCAAGGATAACAGCCTTTCAAGAAGGCAGCTCCCCACCACCTTCCCAAAGGTAATTAGGGGAAGACAACTAAATACTGGCTCAAAATGCAAAGCCCACATCCCTTACATGGGAAAAATAATCTTTGAATGTAAACATATCAATGGTTATTAGTAGTAAAATAGGGGGGAATGACACAAACTTTTTACAGTTGTAACCAACGAGTTTTCTCAAAATAGATTTCTCTTGTTGCTGCTTTTTGCCTCCTGCTAAGCAGGTGACATTGGTGCTCAGTAAATATTGACAGTAGAGAATGTAGAATGGTTTATTAATTCACTAATTTCTTGTAGTTTAAGTTTTTGAAAAAAGTCATTCAAACTAGACAACTTTAAACTGTTCTGCATTGTTCTAATCTAGCATTAACTAACTTTTATTGGAATATGCAATATTTATGATTTCTGACTAAAAATCCCATTCCGTTGTGCTGCCTACAATCACCATCTGGGTCAATTTTGTGAGGCATCTTTTGTTGCAGATGTCCTTGCTATTATGCTACCTTATAAGAAATTGTAGTCAGAAACTATTGCTGCCTGCTTCCAATACCTATAGTGTAATTTTTATCAGATCTCAAACTTTTAATTGCTATGATAGAACAGCAGCATAATTGAATACAGAATAAACTTCAACCTCAATTCCTTCACCTGATGGATGAATGAGTTAAACCCAGAAAGATAATGGAGCTGCATTAACTAAAGTTTTCTCTGGGAACTGAGTCCCGCAGGACAAGCATACCAATTAGAAAACTAGTCATTCTTATTTTTCAGCAAGTCATTCATACTCCTCAAATGGAAAATCAAAGCAATGGGCATTGGATGTGCTGCCTTCTGCGCTCAGTTCTCCAAGATTCATGTTTATGTCAACGCAGGACCCATGCTGACTCAATGTCCATGCTTCACAATGAGCTCAATAGTCGTCTTCCCAAGGCCCTATTTAGTTAGCATCAGGGAAATTACAGGAGCAAACAGAGACGCTTGAAGTACATTATAAAATGTAAAAGTATTCTTCAAATGCACGCTTTTCTCTTTGAGGAACACTGTTGTCATCTTAAACAAATGTGCTGGGGATGACTGTCGCAAAAAGACTTAACTTGAGGGAATGGAAATCACCCTCTTCCCCTTCCTTCCGGAGATGGATGGCTGATATGATCTCAGTCATACAGATGGAGAGACTCAGGTTCTTGAGAACCAATTCAATTATAAAGTTTTCGGCTATCTGGGATCCATTTCTTGCCTACCTAGTTGAGGCTGGGGGTGGAGGAGCAATTTCCCCCCACCCCAGCTGATTTCTCACGGCCCTCATTTGAGATTTAATGTTTAGCACTTTTGAGCACTTTGTACAATAGGCATCCCTCTGATGTTATGTTCCTTTTTTTTTTCTTATTTTATTTACACATTTCTGAGCTGGGATGTTCTTGTTGATTTCATTGTTTCTTGAAAATTTTGAAAATAAAGTAAAAAAAAAACAAATGTGCCAAAAAAATCTACTCCCAACTCATTTCCTAAGTGCAATCAAACACTTACATCAATCACATCCTTGATCAAGGACTATCCTAGCTCCAGAAAATAACATCAATTACCGTGAGAGAGATACTTAGCAGCAATGCTCCCCAGCTTTGCAGCAAATTAGATTTTGAGAGGGGCCAGGGCCATCTAAAGTCGAGGTGAACTAACGAGTATATTCCCATTATCTGCCAATAACCTTGGCCAAACAAACTCAAAAGGACTGTATTGAACAGATCAGTAATAACACATCCTCCTGACTGTCAATCAACACAGGTGTACTTCAAGGATGCATGCTTAGCTCACTGCCCTACTCTCTCTATACTCAAATGGCACCTATAAATTCACTGCTAACACCACCGTTGTTGGTAGGATCTTGGATGGTGACAGATTGAGTGGTGTTGCAACAATAAACTCACAATGAACAGCAGCAAGACCAAGGAACAGATTATGGAATTCAGGAAGGGGAAAGTTGGGTGGGCTTAGACCTCGTCCAGGGGTCAGCAGGGAAAAGGGTGATCAGCTTCAAGTTCCTGGGTGTCAACATCCCCAGAGAATTTATCCAGGGTTCAGCACATTGATGCAATCAAAGGTTCATTTATTGTCAAAGTACGCATGTATAATACAACTCTGACA
This sequence comes from Mobula hypostoma, assembly GCF_963921235.1. Lineage (NCBI taxonomy): Eukaryota > Metazoa > Chordata > Chondrichthyes > Myliobatiformes > Myliobatidae > Mobula > Mobula hypostoma. The sequence goes on along the minus strand of NC_086103.1, from coordinate 104,344,327 downwards.
TGCATCTTCTCCAAATAGCCATGAAATACAGAAAGACCATGGGTATTGTTGAAAGAAAATACATCAACTCCTCCCCTCCCCCCAGCATGAGAAGAAGAAACAAAACTCGCAAACCCCAAGACTCCCCCCCCACCCCTTCCCTTGCAGAAAAAAACAGCCATAATGGTACCAAATCCTCATCTCCTCACCGCAGCAGAAAGAACATCAACAACTGCATCAAACCCCCAACCCCCTCTCTCACACAAAGGTAACAGATCACCCACCCGCCAACTGGCCCCAAGGAAAGCACTGAGAAACTGAAGGAGACCAAGATAAAGCAAGACCAATAATTACATAAATCTCAGAATATCGAAAGCATCGTTCCGTCAGCACACGAGGAGAGCGGCCACACAAACTCAGTCCTTCTGTGAAGAGGAACTACCATGCCAGGTCTAAAGGCCGCCGACCTGGTTGCTAACCATTGTCACCTCAGTAGCCTCTGCTGGGAGTGCTTGCTGGCCACCTCCACATTCAACTTGGCGCTTCGGTCACAAAGAGGGGTTGCCAGTGCCTCTACTTTGTACGGAATTTGAGGGGATTTGGCATGGCACCAAAGACTCCTATGAATTTCTATAGATGTATGGTGGAGAGTGTGGCATGGATCTTTCAATGTGCAGGACTGCATGAGGCTGTAGATGGTTTTGAACTCAGTCAGCTCCATCGTGGCAAAACCGTCCTCAACACTGAGGACATCTTCAAGAGGAGGTGCCTCAAGACGTCAGCATCCATCACCAAGGATCCGCTCCAACCCGGACACGTCTCCTCTCGTCACTGCCATCGCCAAGGATCCGCTCCAACCCGGACACGTCTCCTCTCGTCACTGCCATCGCCAAGGATCCGCTCCAACCCGGACACGTCTCCTCTCGTCACTGCCATCGCCAAGGATCCGCTCCAACCCGGACACGTCTCCTCTCGTCACTGCCATCGCCAAGGATCCGCTCCAACCCGGACACGTCTCCTCTCGTCACTGCCATCGCCAAGGATCCGCTCCAACCCGGACACGTCTCCTCTCGTCACTGCCATCGCCAAGGATCCGCTCCAACCCGGACACGTCTCCTCTCGTCACTGCCATCGCCAAGGATCCGCTCCAACCCGGACACGTCTCCTCTCGTCACTGCCATCGCCAAGGATCCGCTCCAACCCGGACACGTCTCCTCTCGTCACTGCCATCGCCAAGGATCCGCTCCAACCCGGACACGTCTCCTCTCGTCACTGCCATCGCCAAGGATCCGCTCCAACCCGGACACGTCTCCTCTCGTCACTGCCATCGCCAAGGATCCGCTCCAACCCGGACACGTCTCCTCTCGTCACTGCCATCGCCAAGGATCCGCTCCAACCCGGACACGTCTCCTCTCGTCACTGCCATCGCCAAGGATCCGCTCCAACCCGGACACGTCTCCTCTCGTCACTGCCATCGCCAAGGATCCGCTCCAACCCGGACATGTCTCCTCTTGTTACTGCCATCGACAGGAGGTTCAGGAGCCTGAAGAAACACGTTCTTCCCTTCTGACATCAAACTTCTCAACAGCCAATGAACACTAACTCGTTATTCCTTTTTATTTTGCACTTTTTCTTTTTGTAATTTATAGCCATTTTTATGTCTTTGCCCTGGACTGCTGCCACACAACAAATTTCACATCATTCAAGTCAATGATAATAAACTTGTTTCGGAAAAGCATTAAGAATGTTCATGACATTTGAAATCAAAGCCTCCCCTTGTAAGACGTGATTTTAAAATTTCTGCCAAGATTGCTTTTAACTGTGGATTGAAAGAGTGCAGCCATAGTCTAGGTAGCCTGTACCATTCAGACCAAGTGACTGCCGGCCATTGACTTTATTTTTAAACACATCCAGTTTCTTTACCTCTCTCCTCTGTTCCTGCAGTGTTGATAACGAATTCTTCTTTGGAAATGATAGGTAAGCCCTGGCCTGAAAGGCCACAATGGCCATCCTTCCAAGCTTAGCAGAGTTAGATGTGAAGGGTTTATCTTGCTGGTCTGAACCAATCTGGAGTCCGGCAAGGATCAAGACTTTTCAGCCTTGATTCAAGGAGCTACTAAGTGACAGGAGATTGTAACTACACAATGACAATTTACATAGCAATAGAGTACAGCAAACGTGGAGAAAAAAAGCATGATTAAAAGCAACTCCATTTTTGACAGAAAATAGGCACTTTAATATGTGCAAAGTTGTCTTTCAACTCTAACACCCCAACTACAAATTTCTGCTCAAGGATCAGCTAAAATCAGTCCCAAATTTCTAAACTGAGCACAGTAGTTGCACTGAAAAGAGACAGTCAAAAAGCAAAAGGACAAAGAGATTGGGTGTCTAGGTACACAAACTAACACAGTACTACACAACAGTGAATCATGATTAAAAAGGATCACTGAGTTTTATCTTATTAGGTTAAACTCAGGGGAAGGGAGAAACATTATAGTTTCACAGAAGCTTAGATCAATCCCATTTAGTGCACTTGCATTTAATGCCAAGTGTCAGCTCAAAGAGGACCTACTAGAAAGCATATTTGTCATAATGATACGAAGCTTTACAAGGTCGGATTACATAAATCTGTTTTGGATTCCACCAACTGCAGAAAGTTGACCAGTGATCTAAAAGAAGTCAACACCCAAAAGACCTGAGCTCGGGCAATCCAGAGGAAAATTTATTAGCATAGGGAAGTAAAACAATAGCTAAGTGAATGGTAGAAGAAATGAGAGAGTGAAAGGCCTTTTGTTCTTATCACTTCTTTCAAAGGGACAAGCGCTGAAAACAAAATGTGGATGATGAAAGAAAAACAAAAAATACTAAAATTATTCGGCAAATTGGGTAACATACTAGGCAAAGACTGCAAGCTTAGTGCTTCAGGATTGTGGCCTTTCACCAGGCCTGCTTTCTAAATGCTTGTTTATCAGTTCAGGCTATCTAGATCTTGGCAACAGAATCTACTTGCATTTTTTGGCTTGGGCTGAAAGTTTCTTGCTTAATATGTGGATGCCTCTCATTTATAATACAGTGGGCACCAGGGATGAAAATTGCTCACTGGAGTCTGAGCAAATGCAATCAATTCTTAGTAAATTCTTTAAAAAATTGTCTGAAAATACATCCAGAGTGGCTATGTTTACATGGTGCCTGCAGATGAATTATTCAAACTGAACTTGTTACAGAACATTATTTCACATTTTGTCTTATAAACATTGGAGCAAAGAGCCAATAACAGAACATTCTACTATGAAATACTACCAAGCCCAGTTTATGAAAATTATAAGCAAAAAATTCAAATTCAGGTTCACTGCATGCACATTGATTGGGGTAACTGTATTTCCCTAATTATTACCTGCACAACTCTATTAACTTAAGCTACCAATTAAACTCTAAATTCTGAAGGCTGAATTGTATTTATTTATTCTCCTCCTCTATGCCCAAACCCTGCCCTCCAATTGTCACTTAAATGTTACGCTGGCCAACTTAAGGGCGAATCAGCCAGCTGGTGAATGGCAGAATCAAACAATACACAGATCACTGGGCCAAAGCCCTGCTTTGTGACAACTGCAACATCAAAACACAATGCTTCTGTACTGCATCAGCCTTGAGATTCAGCTGGTAATGTCACTGAATAAAACAGGTTTTTAAAATATAGAGCTCAACATTAGGATCTTTGCAGCTGTCTGCTTAGCCTTCAGTTCCTGCTACATGCCCCCCAACACCAGCTTCAATAAACTTCCAACCACTTTGCCAGTCAGTCTCAGCTTTCTATTCAACTCTTAGCCCCAGATGAACTTGTGCTTCAATCCTCTGTGTCACAAAGTCTGGCTGCATCAACTGACACTACGCTTCCTCTCACTACATCGCTCACACGAGCGACTATTTGCCAAACTGCAAGATCCTTGCGTGATCGTCACCTCCAGTGCCCTCCCATCTAGAAAATACCACAAGCTACCCTCACTCAATTTGTGGCACATGATTTTCTTTTGTTACACTTCTGACCATGCTAGTAATCAACTCCACATTTCCCAATCTACTCTATTTGAAATGTTCAATTCTGTGTTTAAATTTTAAGGCCCCAGCTAATCCTGGAACATTACATATCCCTGCTACCTAACTTTCTCTTCTCCTGATGTCACAAATATTTTACTAGATACCCTCCCCCAGAATTTCTCCATTACCCTGAACATTCAGTCCCTTCACACCAGGTGCCTGCAGTGTGTAGCATCAACAAAAATACATTCCAGTTACCTGCCTAGTTTACTCATGTAGCATGTCGTAGAAGGGCAAGTTCGCCAGGAAATGGAAACTCTGAATGTGAACCAGGAACTGGTTCCCTTCCAACTCGTGTACCATCTTGACTTGAAAAAGTACTTCAGGTTTCAGGCATTTAAATTTGGCACCCACTGCCAGCAGCACAGTGGGCACAGCTGCAGCAAAGGAACTGGAGTGGTTCAAGGAGGCAGTTCACCAGGAGCCTCACAAAGAGAGTCAGGGATGGGGAAAAGAGCTGGTACTGTCTCAAGGGAAGAACCTGAAAATAATAATTTAAAATATCCCTCCATTTTCTCCTTCAAGATGCCTTTAAGAAATTCACCTCTTTGAGCAAGTCTTCCTGAATCAATCCCTCAGCTCAATGCTTTTTCCCAGTACAGCCAGGTATGATGATTCTGTAGCTAGACACAGGAGAGGCGAGTACGTAGTTCTCCCATTAACTGAGCTGGTGGTGAGAGTAGAGGTGTAGGGATCAGCATTACCCCCATGACTGCAAGGAAAACAAAGAACTGGAATGGACGTATAACCCAGGGCTCGCAGAGAGTGAGGTCCCCACAAAAAGCAGAAAGAGATGGGAAGAAGGAGGTATGACTGATGTTACGCCTAGATGGGGGGGGCAGTTGGAGGTCAGAGGAAGACGGGCTGTAGGATGATAAAGAGGAGGTACAAGAAGCTGTAGATGCTAGAATCTGATTATTAAGAAAGGTGATAAGTGGAATCAAATAAAGGGATGGTGGGCAGATGAAACACTTGGGAGAAAGGGTAAGAAATCAAGAGGGTATAGTGTGTGGATGATAAGCAGATGGAACCAGGTGGGAAGGTGAGTACCTAGGTGGATCAAAAGTAGAGAAGAAAAAGTGCCCACAACCCCTCCTTCATTTGGTTTCACTTATCACCTTCCTTAATAATCAGAATCTGCCCCCCTTATCTATCTCAGGCCATCACCAACCAGCCATTTTCACAATTCCACACTTCTCCACCTGCCCACTATCTCTCAACTCACCTGCATCTGCCTGCTGGCTCCTGCCTCACCTCTGTACACAGACAATGTCCCCTCTACACTCTCAGTCCTGATGCAGGGTCCTAAACCAAAAGCACTGACTATCCCTTTGACTCCACAAATAGAAACATAGAAACATAGAAAATAGGTGCAGGAGTAGGCCATTCGGCCCTTCGAGCCTGCACCGCCATTTATTATGATCATGGCTGATCATCCAACTCAGAACCCAGCCTTCCCTCCATACCCCGTGACCCCTGTAGCCACAAGGGCCATATCTAACTTCCTTTTAAACATAGCTAATGAACTGGCCTCAACAGTTTGCTGTGGCAGAGAATTCCACAGATTCACCACTCTCTGTGTGAAGAAGTTTTTCCTAACCTCGGTCCTAAAAGGCTTCCCCTCTATCCTCAAACTGTGACCCCTCGTTCTAGACCTCCCCAACATCGGGAACAATCTTCCCGCATCTAGCCTGTCCAATCCCTTTAGGATCTTATACGTTTCAATCAGATCCCCCCTCAATCTTCTAAATTCCAACGAGTACAAGCCCAGTTCATCCAGTCTTTCTTCATATGAAAGACCTGCCATCCCAGGAATCAATCTGGTGAACCTTCTTTGTACTCCCTCTATGGCAAGGATGTCTTTCCTCAGATTAGGGGACCAAAACTGCACACAATACTCCAGGTGTGGTCTCACCAAGGCCTTGTACAACTGCAGTAGTACCTCCCTGCTCCTGTACTCGAATCCTCTCGCTATAAATGCCAGCATACCGTTCGCCTTTTTCACCGCCTGCTGTACCTGCATGCCCACTTTCAATGACTGGTGTATAATGACACCCAGGTCTCGTTGCACCTCCCCTTTTCCTAATCGGCCACCATTCAGATAATAATCTGTTTTCCTATTTTTGCCACCAAAGTGGATAACTTCACATTTATCCACATTAAATTGCATCTGCCATGAGTTTGCCCACTCACCCAACCTATCCAAGTCACCCTGCATCCTCTTAGCATCCTCCTCACTGCTAACACTGCCACCCAGCTTCGTGTCATCCGCAAACTTGGAGATGCTGCATTTAATTCCCTCATCCAAGTCATTAATATATATTGTAAACAACTGGGGTCCCAGCACTGAGCCTTGCGGTACCCCACTAGTCACCGCCTGCCATTCTGAAAAGGTCCCGTTTATTCCCACTCTTTGCTTCCTGTCTGCTAACCAATTCTCCACCCACACCAATACCTTACCCCCAATACCATGTGCTTTAAGTTTGCACACTAATCTCCTGTGTGGGACCTTGTCAAAAGCCTTTTGAAAATCCAAATATACCACATCCACTGGTTCTCCCCTATCCACTCTACTAGTTACATCCTCAAAAAATTCTATGAGATTCGTCAGACATGATTTTCCTTTCACAAATCCATGCTGACTTTGTCCGATCATTTCACCGCTTTCCAAATGTGCTGTTATCACATCCTTGATAACTGACTCCAGCAGTTTCCCCACCACCGACGTTAGGCTAACCGGCCTATAATTCCCCGGTTTCTCTCTCCCTCCTTTTTTAAAAAGTGGGGTTACATTAGCCACCCTCCAATCCTCAGGAACTAGTCCAGAATCTAACGAGTTTTGAAAAATTATCACTAATGCATCCACTATTTCTTGGGCCACTTCCTTAAGCACTCTGGGATGCAGACCATCTGGCCCTGGGGATTTATCTGCCTTCAATCCCTTCAATTTACCTAACACCACTTCCCTACTAACATGTATTTCGCTCAGTTCCTCCATCTCACTGGACCCTCTGTCCCTTACTATTTCTGGAAGATTATTTATGTCCTCCTTAGTGAAGACAGAACCAAAGTAATTATTCAATTGGTCTGCCATGTCCTTGCTCCCCATAATCAATTCACCTGTTTCTGTTTGCAGGGGACCTACATTTGTCTTTATCAGTCTTTTCCTTTTTACATATCTATAAAAGCTTTTACAGTCCGTTTTTATGTTCTCTGCCAGTTTTCTCTCATAATCTTTTTTCCCCTTCCTAATTAAGCCCTTTGTCCTCCTCTGCTGAACTCTGAATTTCTCCCAGTCCTCAGGTGAGCCACTTTCTCTGGCTAATTTGTATGCTACTTCTTTGGAATTGATACTATCCCTAATTTCTCTTGTCAGCCACGGGTGCACTACCTTCCTTGATTTATTCTTTTGCCAAACTGGGATGAACAATTGTTGTAGTTCATCCATGCAACCTTTAAATGCCTGCCATTGCATATCCACCGTCAATCCTTGAAGTGTCATTTGCCAGTCTATCTTAGCTAATTCATGTCTCATACCTTCAAAGTTACCCCTCTTTAAGTTCAGAACCTTTGTTTCTGAATTAACTACGTCACTCTCCATGTTAATGAAGAATTCCACCATATTATGGTCACTCTTACCCAAGGGGCCTCTCACGACAAGATCGCTAATTAACCCTTCCTCATTGCTCAAAACCCAGTCCAGAATAGCCTGCTCTCTAGTCGGTTCCTCGACATGTTGGTTCAAAAAACCATCCCGCATACATTCCAAGAAATCCTCTTCCTCAGCACCTTTACCAATTTGGTTCACCCAGTCTACATGTAGATTGAAGTCACCCATTATAACTGCTGTTCCTTTATTGCACACATTTCTAATTTCCTGTTTAATACCATCTCCGACCTCACTACTACTGTTAGGTGGCCTGTACACAACTCCCAGCAGCGTCTTCTGCCCCTTAGTGTTACGCAGCTCTACCCATATCGATTCCACATCTTCCCGGCTTATGTCCTTCCTTTCTATTGCGTTAATCTCTTTTTTAACCAGCAACGCCACCCCACCTCCCCTTCCTTCGTGTCTATCCCTCCTGAATATTGAATATCCCTGAACGTTGAGCTCCCATCCCTGGTCACCCTGGAGCCATGTCTCTGTGATCCCAACTATATCATAATCATTAATAACAATCTGCACTTTCAATTCATCCACCTTATTACGAATGCTCCTTGCATTGACACATAAAGCCTTCAGGCGCTCTTTTACAACTCTCTTAGCCCTTTTTAATGCTTGCCCTGGATTTGTCGGCCTGCCACTTTTACTTTTCCCCTTTGTACTTTTTGCTTCTACGCTCACTTTACACTCCTCTGTCTCTCTGCACTGGTTCCCATCCCTCTGTTGTGAACTAACCTCCTCACACCTAGCCGCTTTAATTTGATTCCCACCCCCCAACCATTCTAGTTTAAAGTCACCTCAGTAGCCCCCGCTAATCTCCCTGCCAGGATATTGGTCCCCCTAGGATTTAAGTGTAACCCGTCCTTTTTGTACAGGTCACACCTACGCCAAAAGAGGTCCCAATGATCCAAAAACTTGAATCCTTGCCCCCTGCTCCAATCCCTCAGCCACGCATTTATCCTCCACCTCATCGCATTCCTACTCTCACTGTCGCGTGGCACAGGCAGTAATCCCGAGATTACTACCTTTGCGGTCCTTTTTCTCAACTCCCTTCCTAGCTCCCTATATTCTTCTTTCAGGACCTCATCCCTTTTCCTACCTATGTCATTGGTACCTATATGTACCGCGACCTCTGGCTCCTCACCCTCCCACTTCAGGATATCTTGGACACGATCAGAAATATCCCGGACCCTGGCACCAGGGAGGCAAACTACCATCCGGGTCTCTGGACTGCGTCCACAGAATCGCCTATCTGACCCCCTTACTATCGAGTCCCCTATCACAACTGCCCTCCTCTTCCTTGCCCTACCCTTCTGAGCTACAGGCCCAGACTCTGTGCCGGAGGCAGGGCCACTGTCGCTTCCCCCGGGTAAGCTGTCCCCCCCAACAGTACTCAAACAGGAGTACCTGTTGTTAAGGGGCACAGCCGCCGGGGTACTCCTCATCACCTGCCTTTTCCCCTTCCCTCTCCTAACCGTGACCCACTTGTCTGCCTCCCGTGGCCTCGGCGTGACCACCTGCCTTCCACTCCTCTCTATCACCTCCTCGCTCTCCCTGACCAGACGAAGGTCATCGAGCTGCAGCTCCAGTTCCGTAACGCGGTCCCTTAGGAGCTGCATCTCGATGCACTTGGCGCAGATGTAGACGTCCGGGAGGCTTGGAGACTCCAGGGCCTCCCACATCCGACACCGAGAACAGCAAACTGCCCTCACAGTCATAATACTGCTCAGTTTAATGAATTCCTTCAGCAGTTTGTGTTTTTGGTTGCAGTAAAATACAAACCTCTGTTAAAAACTTGTATACTTAAAATGTACTCAATGTGCTCCAATGTCTATTTGCTCAAATATATATGGTTTTGACCTGCAATGGTATTGTTTGCCTTAATCTATTTATTGTGTAACTTATGTCAACTGTATAGGTACCCACACTACCTTCGTTTATTACAAGAAACTGTATTGTAAGTGTTTAATTAATAAGAAACTCAGTAATTCTTCTCAGTTGGTTGTCTTCAATATTAACACAACTGACTGATGAAATAAAAAAATCAATAAAGGGATAATTAATTATAATGGCTTGAAGGAATACCAATGACTTTCCTTCTAAAAATAAACTTTAGCAGCAAGCTGAAATGCTGTCAATATATGACTTAACAACAACTAATGTCTCTTTTTCTGCCTTTCAACTCACTAGTGAGCATAGGCCATCATAAAACTAATGTACTTAACTAAAATAATCTTTTGTATATATTAAGCAGTTTGCCTTTAAAATATAATTGGAATTAACAAAATTTCGAGGAAGGAAGGCACTGTTTCATGACTCCAGTTTGCAATGCAACTGAAAACAAGTCAGTGCGTCCAGGGTATGATTCGCAGCTCTATCAGCTGCCCATTATTTTGGCAGACACCCTCTACTTCACACACTGTGCTAAGTTTGGAAACCTATGTTGACATTAGTTCAGTGTACATAAATGGAGATGGACCACAGTAGTTCAGCAAGAATGCCAACACATCATCATCCCATTCCTCCATTGGTGAGTCAAGAAATTCCTTTACCTTGTGCATTATTTTAGCATTTAGAGAACTGCATTTTATTGATGTGAGAAGACATTTTTAAAATTTTGTCTGCTTTGGAAATAAGACTTGAAATTGAGAAGAATGGAAAAACCTGATGTGCTGATTAGTTAAAAGTGAATCTTGGAAACTGAAGTAGTATGGATTTCAACAGAAAATCTCTGAAAGATACTGAGGTACTTAACACACCGTAGCTTTACTGTATATTGTACAAAATTGCCATCCCACCCTTAAAAAAAGAAATCTAATTAAGCTCAAAATTTCTCCATGGCATCAGTTAATGAGAGTTCATTAATGAACACATAAACAAGGAACAGATAATGAAAGGCCAGGTACCATGGCACAGATGATGGTTACACAACTGGGTGAAGAAGCCTACAGTTTTGGCCCTGTGCTTTGGAGAGATGCTGAGCACACAAGTTAATGCAGGATAAGTGTGACAAAAATCTTGTGCACTCACTGCATCTGCTGGAGACAATGGTGAAATTCTCCAGTCAACTTAGCTGGTGCTACTTTAAGTTGTGTTACAACACTTACTTTCTGCTTTAAAATGCCGTCCCCACTACTCCACACACACTTCCCACCTGTTGCAATTTGTCTTGTGTATAAAACTCGCCCAGAAACATTCAACAACCTACACTTACACAGCAGCTTTACCTTTTTAAAATGCCCCAAAGTGCTCCACAGGTGCTTAGACCAATGAAGAGTAAATTTTAAGGAACAACATCAAGGAAGAAAGAGGTATTACGTTTGGAACACAACAACATAAACAACAAATAAAAGTGACCGGGGATGAAGCGCGGAGTCAGCGGTATACAAACCCAACCTTTTGAACAGATCTGCTGAGAGTTGTGGAAGTTGTTAAGTGTCTGGGAGGATTTTTATCAGTAAATGGTGTGCATGGGAATTGAAATGGCAGAGTTGTAATCGCGCTGCTGTCTGAGTACCTGGCACTGAGAAGGAAGTAATACATTTTACAAATTCGCTGCAGTATAGTATTACTCTCTCCAGCGTTCACTAACAATACATTTGTGCCGCTTTACCCTCACCCACAGCAAAGGAAGCGCCGCACATTCACTCAAACGCGCTACTAATCTTACTTCCTGGTCTCAAGATTCCTGACTGCTCCCTTTCCCTCCCCCTTTTACGTGCATAGCTCCAAACTGGATTGTAGCCTCCACCCCTGACACCTCTTTCCCTTTGAGTTCTTACCTGCTTTTATCAACAGATCCAGCTGATTACGTCCCTCGTAAAGGGCTGTGGCCATTTTAACCCCCACCCCGCCCCCTAAACAATGGCAATAAAAGAGCAGAAACTCTTATTGCAGGACTCGAGCAATGATGCAGTCTTCCTCAGCCAAAGTAAAGGGGGAAACCATCCGGAAATCAGCTGCAGACCAAGCTCGGCAACTCCAGATAGGGGTGGAGAGGGAAGCGCGCTGGGCGCCAATCCCACCGACTGCTCCTGCACCCGGGAAGGGAGTTCAGTTGCCCTTTCTGCTGGATGCCCGCCACGGCCAGAGGCTGGCATTCGCCGCCCCATGCCGCTGGCCGTGGAAGGGCACGGCGGGGCTGCAGCCCAGCCACCTCCGGCGCCCGGTGCAATGGTCGGCGCCAATGTTTTGCTAGACTTCCTGGAGAAAGGTCGATCCATGTGGAGAGTGAATGGGCGGTTTAGTGCAGGCAGTGGCTCTTGGTGGGGCGCCGCTCACTGCCGCTGAGCCCCTGGACATGAACCCAGGACCCCGGCCCTCCTGATCCGACGCAGCAACAATGAGCTGGGGTGGGGGGAACAAGCCACATTTGTGGACACACGTTTCAACACGCCTGCATCTCATCCTCCACCTCTTTATTTCGGATTATTTTAACCAGAATTTATATTTGATTTGGAAAGTAGTCACCTGACATAATTTTAGCCCCCCCCCTTTCAATATGGTTAATTATTCAGTGTTTCAAGGAACATTTTTCACAGACTACTTTTTTTGAAAATCGATGCTATGTAAATTTACTGTAAATTTTTAAAAATTTCAGCAGGCAAAAAAATACTAAATGTGCGTATTTCAGAGAAGTTCAAAATTCTGTTAAAAGCTAACCAGGAATTTATACTGTGCCTTTCTCAATATCAGGGTGTTCATAACTAATGCCATTCCGAGGTAATGTCATTGCCAGTACGAAAGGAATGCATCAGCCAATTTACACACGTCAAGATTGTATGTGTTTGTTTCAGTATCTTGAGAAAATAACTGGAGTGCAGTGGTAGATGGTGAAAACTCCAGACATCCAGACTTGACCTTGAATTTGCCTATTGGAGCACAAGGCTCCTCATAGGGGCTCGAACTGTGCATGCATATCAAAAATAGCAGATCTGAATTGATCGCTGTGTATGTAGACCTGATCTCGGCCCAGTGTACGTGAACTGCAGCTTATGCTCCAAGTAATGTGGCAGACTGGGATCTGGGTGCTAGCACGTACTTGTGCTGTGGGGTATAGACTGTAGCTTAGGAACATTTGAAGATATCTGTGTTGATTATATTCTGGGTTTTGCATATTCAAAGGAAATTTGTTATCAAAGTACATATATGTCACTGTACACAACCCTGAGATTTATTTTCTTGAAGGCATTCACAGTAGGACAAATAAATACAGTAGAATCAATGATAAACTACACAAAAAGACTGACAAGAAAATGCAGGTGGATTGCAGCTGGATTGTGACTTGGAATTATGGACGTGGTTTGTGACTTGGAGCAGTACACGTGAATTGTATCTTAGTGCTTTGCATATGGATTGTAACTCGGTTGTGCATATGAAACATAATTTGGTACTGTACTGTACACGTGGACTGTAACTGTGATCTGTGAATATGAGAAATACCTCGAGATGAATGTGTTGTCATGAACATGAGACTGCGGTGTTGACTAAAACATAGGACTGCATGTTTGAGTCTGGGTACAGGGCCTCACCTATGGACAGTTTCAGAGTTAGTAAGCCGAAGTGAAAGAACATGTAATGTTGATGACATTGAGTTTATATGGGCTGTATCTATCTATAACTGTGGTGGCCAGTGCTATCATGTTTGCTGTTGTGTGCTGGGGCAGCAGGCTGAGGGTAGCAGACACCAACAGAATCAACAAACTCATTCGTAAGGTCAGTGATGTTGTGGGGATGGAACTTGACTCTCTGACAGTGGTGTCTGAAAAGAGGATGCTGTCCAAGTTGCATGCCATCTTGGTCAATGTCTCCCATCCACTACATAATGTACTGGGTGGGCACAGGAGTACATTCAGCCAGAGACTCATTCCACCGAGATGCAGCACAGAGCGTCATAGGAAGTCATTCCTGCCTGTGGCCATCAAACTTTACAACTCCTCCCTTGGATGGTCAGACACCCTGAGCCAATAGGCTGGTCCTAGACTTATTTCCTGGCATAATTTACATATTACTATTTAATTATTTATGGTTTTATATTGCTATATTTATACTCTATTCTTGGTTGGGGCAACTGTAACGAAAATCAATTTCCCTCGGGATCAATAAAGTATGACTAAGACTATGATTAACACTGAAAGGTAGCATGGGCAATATGCACTGATTTCATAGAACATAGAATAGTACAGCACAGTACAGGCCCTTCGGCCCACAATGTTGCACCGACCTTCAAACTCTGCCTCCCATATTAGCCCCAACTTAAATTCCTCCATATACCTGTCCAGTAGTCTCTTAAAATTCACTAGTGTATCTGCCTCCACCACTGACTCAGGCAGTGCATTCCATGCACCAACCACTCTCTGAGTAAAAAACCTTCCTCTTATATCCCCCTTGAACTTCCCACCCCTTACCTTAAAGCTATGTCCTCTTGTATTGGGCAGTGGTGCCCTGGGGAAGAGGCGCTGGCTATCCACTCTATTTATTCCTCTTATTATCTTGTACACCTCTATCATGTCTCCTCTCATCCTTCTTCTCTCCAAAGAGTAAAGCCCTAGCTCCCTTAATGATCATAATGCATACTCTCTAAACCAGGCAGCATCCAGGTAACTCTCCTCTGCACCGTTTCCAATGCTTCCACATCCTTCCTATAGTGAGGCGATCAGAACTGGACACAGTACTCCAAGTGTGGCCTAACCAGAGTTTTATAGAGCTGCATCATTAGTCATAGTCATACTTTATTGATCCGGGGGAAACTGGATTTTCATTACAGTTGCTCCATAAATAATAAATAGTAATAAAACCATAAATAGTTAAATAGTAATATGTAAATTATGCCCAGAAATAAGTCCAGGACCAGCCTATTGGCTCAGGGTGTCTGACCCTCCAAAGGAGGAGTTGTAAAGTTTGATGGCCACAGGCAGGAATAACTTCCTATGATGCTCTGTGTTGCATCTCGGTGGAGTGAGTCTCCGGCTGAATGTTATCCTGTGCCCAACCAGTACATTATGTAGTGGATGGGAGATATTGTCCAAGACGGCATGCAACTTGGACAGCATCCTCTTTTCAGACACCACCGTCACTGAGTCCAGTTCCATCCCTACAACATCACTGGCCTTACGAATGAGTTTGTTGATTCTGTTGGTGTCTGCTACCCTCAGCCTGCTGCCCCAGCACACAACAGCAAACATGATAGCACTGGCCACCACAGACTCGTAGAACATCCTCAGCATCGTCCAGCAGATGTTAAAGGACCTCAGTCTCCTCAGGAAATAGAGACGGCTCTGACCCTTCTTGTAGACAGCCTCAGTGTTCTTTGACCAGTCCAGTTTACTGTCAATTCATATCCCCAGATATTTGTAATCCTCCACCATGTCCACCCGGACCCCCTGGATGGAAATAGGGGTCACCGGTACCTTAGCTCTCCTCAGGTCTGCCACCAGCTCCTTAGTCTTTTTCACATTAAGCTGCAGGTAATTCTGCTCACACCATGTGACAAAGTTTCCTACCGTAGCCCTGTACTCAACCTCATCTCCCTTGGTGATGCATCCATCTATGGCAGAGTCATCAGAAAACTTCTGAAGATGACAAGACTCTATGCAGTAGTTGAAGACTCTTAAACTCTATCCCTCGACTTATGAAAGCTGACACCCCATAAGCTTTCTTAACTACCCTATCCACCTGTGAGGCAACTTTCAGGGATCTGTGGACATGTACCCCCAGATCCCTCTGCTCCTCCACACTACCAAGTATCCTGCCATTTACTTTGTACTCTGCTTTGGAGTTTGTCCTTCCAAAGTGTACCACCTCACACGTCTCCGGGTTGAACTCCATCTGCCACTTCTCAGCCCACTTCTGCATCCTATCAATGTCTCTCTGCAATCTTCGAGAATCTTCGACAATCCTCTACACTATCTACAACACCACCAACCTTTGTGTCATCTGCAAATTTGCCAACCCACCCTTCTACCCCCACATCCAGCTTGTTAATAAAAATCACGAAAAATAGAGGTCCCAGAACAGATCCTTGTGGGACACCACTGGTCACAATCCTCCAATCTGAATGTACTCCCTCCACCATGACCCTCTGCCTTCTGCAGGCAAGCCAATTCTGAATCCACCTGGCCAACCTTTCCTGGATCCCATGCCTTCTGACTTTCTGAATAAGCCTACCGTGTGGAACCTTGTCAAATGCCTTACTAAAATCCATATAGATCACATCCACTGTACTACCCTCAACTATATGCCTGGTCACCTCCTCAAAGAACTCTATCAGGCCTGTTAGACACGATCTGCCCTTCACAAAGCCATGCTGACTGTCCCTGATCAGACCATGATTCTCTAAATGCCCATAGATCCTATCTCTAAGAATCTTTTCCAACAGCTTTCCCACCACACACGTAAGGCTCACTGGTCTATAATTACCCAGACTATCCCTACTACCTTTTTTGAACAAGGGGACAACATTTGCCTCCTTCCAATCCTCCGGTACCATTCCTGTGGACAACAAGGACATAAAGATCCTAGCCAGAGGCTCAGTAATCTCCTCCCTTGCCTCCTGGAGCAGCCTGGGGAATATTCCGTCAGGGCCCGAGGACTTTTCTGTCCTAATGTATTTTAACAACTCCAACACCTCCTCTCCCTTAATATCAACATGCTCCAGAACATCTACCTCACTCATATTGTCCTCACCATCATCAAGTTCCTTCACATTGGTGAATACCGAAGAGAAGTATTTATTGAGGACCTCGCTCACTTCCACAGCCTCCAGGCACATCTTCCCACCTTTATCTCTAATCGGTCCTAACTTCACTCCTGTCATCCTTTTGTTCTTCACATGATTGAAGAACGCCTTGGGGTTTTCCTTTACCCTACTCACCAAGGCCTTCTCATGCCCCCTTCTTGCTCATCTCAGCCCCTTTTTAAACTCCTTTCTTGCTACCCTATATTCCTCAATAGACCCATCTGATCCTTGCTTCCTAAACCTCATGTATGCTGCCTTCTTCCACCTGACTAGATTTTCCACCTCACTTGTCACCCATGGTTCCTTCACCCTACCATTCTTTATCTTCCTCACCGGGACAAATTTATCCCTAACATCCTGCAAGAGATCTCTAAACATCGACCACATGTCCATAGTACATTTCCCTGCAAAAACATCATCCCAATTCACACCCGCAAGTTCTAGCCTTATAGCCACATAATTTGCCCTTCCCCAATTAAAAATGTTCCTGTCCTCTCTGATTCTATCCTTTTCCATGATAATGCTAAAGGCCAGGGAGCGGTGGTCACTGTCCCCCAGATGCTCACCCACTGAGAGATCTGTGACCTGATCCAGTTCATTACCTAATACTGGATCTAGTATGGCATTCCCCCTGGTCGGCCTGTCCACATACTGTGACAGGAATCTGTCCTGGACACATTTAACAAACTCTGTCCCATCTAAACCCTTGGAACTAATCAGGTGCCAATCAATATTAGGGATGTTAAAGTCACTCATGATAACAACCCTGTTATTTTTGCACCTTTCCAAAATCTGCCTCCCAATCTGCTCCTCTGTATCTCTGCTGCTACCAGGGGGCCTATAGAATACCCCCAATAGCGTAACTGCTCCCTTCCTGTTCCTGACTTCCACCCATACTGACTCAAAAGAGGATCCTGCTACATTACCCACTCTTTCTGTAGCTATAATAGTATCCCTGACCAGTAATGCCACCCCTCCTCCCCTTTTTCCACCCTCTCTATCCCCTTTAAAGCACTGAAATCCAGGAATATTGAGAATCCATTCCTGCCCTGGTGCCAGCCAAGTCTCTGTAATGACCACTACATCATAATTCCATGTATGTATCCAAGCTCTCAGTTCATCACCTTTGTTCCTGATGCTTCTTGCACTGAGGTACACACATTTCAGCCCTTCTACCTTACTGTCTTTACACTGTTTATTCTGCTTCTTTTTCCTCAAAGCCTCTCCATGATCTTTGTTTAAACTCATCTGTGAAGTACGAGTCAGCTCAGATATGGGCAGCGGGAAGGAGCTATTAACGTTCTTAGTGGTTCGGGATCAGTAGTGCCCAAATACTCCAGTGCCTGAGCACCTGAGCTTGACAGGCATCAGAGTGCAACAGAAAAGGTGAGTCATTTAGTGAGATTTTTAAACTTATGACCTGTCGTTGGTTAAAACACATGGAAAGAAATGCAATTGCATATGATGTTTACTTCTCAAATGAAACTTGGTGTGACACTTAGTGAAGGCCAATTGGTTATTTTGTGATAGTCAGAAAATTCAGTGCATTTCCTACTATTTAGTCACCTTTGCTGCATGGTCTTTCCCCATCCCACCCACTCGGAACTCAAACCGTGCACAATGATGTGGCAGACTTTTCACCCCAATTCCTTCAGCCAACTCCCCCCACTCACAATCCTCCATCAAATGTACAGCTGGCCCTTCTTGACTCCACCATTCCCTCCACTGTATCAATCGCTGAGCGTCCCGCAAACCTCACCAGCAAATACTGAGCTTCAAGACTTCCTAGCCAACCTTTGACCACAGTCATTTCCCTCCCAGGGTGGGGTCTTAGGAAAGGAGAAGAGAGCAGCCACTATGTACGGAATGTTGCACTGAAGGCAGATTTCACCAGAAAGCCAATGACCAAAACCATGGTTGCTCCCTACTGGTGCATCAGGATTTCTTGGGAATGAGATATGGGACTATTGGAAGCACCTGATCAAATAATCTATCTTATTTATCTGCATTTATATATTGGGTACTCTGTTAAAAAAAAGGCAAATGACTACGTATGCAATACTTCGTGAGGCTTGGGGCTAATTTCAAATGTACATTGTTGGGAAGGATTCTTGGGTCTATTATCACTGCACATTGCTCTTGTACTAGTCAGACACTTTGAGTCATTGATGGAGTCCAACATACTTTAACATTATTGCTGCAGTGTGATTAAATGGTCACTTATATGCTTGAGTCAGTGTGCATTTCTGTAAATAATGACTGAATCGAAAGGTTGGATGTACATCGAACTGGGAACATCTTTATAGTCATGTGAGTACTTTACTATATTAAAGACAATACATCAAAGCAGGTTATCATTTGAAAAGATTGTACCACAAATATAGGTAAACATTTGAGAAGGACATAAGAGTCTTCACCATACGTCTTGGATCACCTGCTGTCAATGCTGCAGGCTGCCAAGCGTTTTCCATATCAACCACGTTACTCACAACAAAAGACTGTGAACCAATCTAACAGCTGCTACAGCCTGGGACATTCTTCACCCAGAGTGACGGACTGAAGTATTCTGTTGCAGGATTTTTGTATTCAATTCATTAGCAAAACAGTTGGTCAATGAAGAAGATTAAAGCTGGGGTGAGTCAAAAACACACCTGCAGTATTTGTTGGCTTTTGGCATCCAGCTCAGATTTAGGCTCACCTGCTACCAGTAGTGCTCTGGCTTCATAGAATCTTGGCATCATTAAGGCACACTGTTTAACCCGATGTAAGCCAAAGCATTCAGTCCCATTCTCCGTAAAACTTTTCCTCAAGTGAAAGTTCTTGTATCAGATAGGTAACACATTTCGGCATGTCAGGTGTTTGGATAAGAGTGTGGAAGGAGAACAAGTTAAATCCAGTCAGTGAAATCAAGAGTGTAGGGTTGATCATAGACTGGTGATCAAAGGCCTTAAAGATAATTCTATTACGTAGTATACATGGCAGGTAATGCTAATGGAGGGTTTAATATGCAGCATATGCAGAATGAAATCATATAAATTCCTGGAGATTATGGTATAACAACAAAAAGAAAAATTGCAACTTTTCCTAAAAACACTATAACTCTAATTCATACTGTATGTGGATCAAAAGAAATGATCAATGTAGCATGCTATATTATTACAATGTGGTTCACAATTTCATATTTCCTTATGGCCAAGTAGGCCATTCAGTCCACTCACTCTATGCTAGCTCACAGAGCAATCCCATTATTTCACTGATCTTCTCTGTGATCTATTCTCCACACAAGCTCAACAGCCACTATGTTCCTCCCCACTCCACCCAATTCTATCAGCCTATTCCATTAGGGGCAATTTACAAATGGCCAAGTATCTTACAACCCATATGTGTTTAGTATGTGGGTGGAAACCAGAGAGCGCAGAGGAAACATGTGGATACAAGAAGAACCTGCAGACTCCAGAACCCCAAGATGTACTGGAGATCCAGCGTAGCATGCACAATAGGCAAGCGGGATTCAGCAGGTCAGGCAGCATCCAATGGAAATGAATGAACAGCCGAAACCCTTCATCAGGACCGGAAAGGAAAGGAGAAGAAGCCAAAATAAAGTGGGGTAGGTGCAGGGAATAATCTAGAACAGGGCTTACCAGTCTGTGGTCCACTGGCCACTTGCTTAATGGTATAGGTCCATGGGATAAAAAAAAGTGGGGAACCCCTGATCTAGATAGTGATAAGTGGAGCCAGGTGGGTGGGGGAGGGGAATGAAGTTAGAATCTGGGAGGTGACAGGTGGAAAAGGCAAAGGGCTGGAGAAGAAGGAATCTGATAGGAGAGAAGGGTGGATTATTGGAGAAAGAGAAAGAGGAGAGGCACCAGGGAGAGTTATCAGGCAGTTGAGGAAGAGGTAAGAGGCCAGTGGGGAAATGAGGATTGGGATGGTAAAAAAAGATTACCAGAAGTTGGAGAAATCAATGTTTATGCTGTCAGGTTTGAGTCTACCTAGATGGAATGATGTGTTGCTTCTCCAGCCTGAGAGTAGTCTCAACATGGCAGAAGAGGAGGCCATGGATCGACATATTGGAATGTGAATGGGGGATAGGAATTGAACTGGTTAGCCACTGGGATATTCTGCTTTTTGTGGCTGGAGCCGAGATGCTCGGCAAAGCATTCTCTCAGTCTACATTGGGTCTCGCCAATGTAGAGGAGGTCGCATTGGGCGCATCGGGTTCAGTAGACCACCCCAGCAGATTTGCAGGTGAAGTGTTTGCTCACCTGGAAGGACTGTTTCAGGCTCTGAAAGGAGGTGAGGAGAGGTGAATTGGCAGGTGTAGCACTTTTACTGCTTGCAGGAATAAGTTCCAGGAGGGATGAATGGACAAGGAAATCATGGAGGGAAGCAGAGAGTGGAGGGGAGGTAAAGATGTGTTTGGTGGTAGGGTCCCATAGAGGATGGCAGAGGTTGCGAAGACCATAGGAAACAACACACTGGACCATTGCTACACCACCATCAAGAATGCCTACCGTGCTATTCCACACCCTCAGTTTGGGAAGTCTGATCGCCTGGCTGTACTTCTACTCCCTGAGTACAGGCAGACACTGAAGACTGTAGCACCAGTAGTGATGACCAAGAAGGTATGGACAAGGGAAGCACAGGAGCGCCTACAGGACTGCTTTGAATCTTCGAATCTGGATGAGCATGGTGCAGTTGTTACTGACTTCATTAAAACCTGTGTGGATGAGTGTGTGCCTAGAAAGACTTACTGTACATTCCCAAACCAAAAGCTGTGGATGAACCAGGAGGTACGTCGTCTGCTGAAGGCTAGATCTATGGCATTCAAGTCTGGAGACCCAGACCTGTACCAGAAAAACAGGTGTGATTTGTGGAGGGCTATTTCAAGGGCAAAGAGACAGTTTCAAAAGAGGTTGGAAGCGACATCAGATGCAGGGCAGCTCTGGCAGGGTTTGAAACATGTTGCTTCCTACAAAGCGAAACCCAATAGCATGAATGGCAGTGATGAGTTCATCTGGTAGTGAAGCAGTGCCTTCTATGCCTGCTTTGAAAGGGAGAACACAGCTACAGCTGTGAAGATCCCTGCTGCACCTGATGACCCTCTAATCTCTGTCGCAGAGGCCGATGTTAGGCTGTCTTTAAAGAGAGTGAACCTTCACAAGGTGGAAAGTCCTGATGGAGTACCTGGCAAGGCTCTGAAAACCTGTGCCAACCAACTAGCAGGAGTATTCAAGGACATTTTCAACCTCTCACTGCTATGGGCGGAAGTTCCCACTTGCTTCAAGAAGGCAACAATTATACCTGTGCCTCAGAAGAATAATGTGAGCTGCCTTAATGACTATTGCCCAGTAGCACTCACATCAACAGTGATGAAATGCTTTGAGAGGTTGTTTATGACTAAACTGAACTCCTGCCTCAACAAGGACCTGGATCCATTGCAGTTTGCCTATCGCCACAATAGGTCAATGGCAGACGCAATCTCAATGGCTCTCCACACGGCTTTAGACCACCTAGACAACACAAACACCTACGTCAGGATGTTGTTCATCGACTATAGGTCAGCATTTAATATCATCATTCCCACAATCCTGATTGAGAAGTTGCAGAACCTGGGCCTCCGTACCTCCCTCTGCAATTGGATCCTCGACTTCCTAACTGGAAGACCACAGTCATTGCAGATTGGTGATAACATATCCTCCTCACTGATGATCAACACTGATGCACCTCAGGGGTGTGTGCTTAGCCCACTGCTCTACTCTCTATATACACATGACTGTGTGGCTAGGCATAGCTCAAACACCATCTATAAATTTGCTGACGATACAACCATTGTTGGTAGAATCTCAGGTAGTGATGAGAGAACGTACAGAAGTGAGATATGCCAACTAGTGGAGTGGTGCCGCAGCAACAACCTGGCACTCAACGTCAGTGAGACGAAAGAGCTGATTGTGGACTTCAGGAAGGGTAAGACCAATCCTCATAGAGGGATCAGAAGTGGAGAGAGTGAGCAGCTTCAAGTTCTTGAGTGTCAAGATCTCTGAGGATCTAACCTGGTCGCAACATATTGATGTAGTTATAAAGAAGGCAAGATAGTGGCTATACTTTATTAGGAGTTTGAAGAGATTTGGCATGTCAATAAATACACTCAAAAACCTCTATAGATGTACCGTGGAGAGCATTCTGACAGGTTGCATCACTGTCTGGTATGGGGGAGGTGCTACTACAGAGAACCGAAAGAAGCTGCAGAAGGGTTGTAAATCTAGTCAGCTCCATCTTGGATACTAGCCTACAAAGTATCAGAATCAGAATCAGGTTTATTATCACTGGCATGTGACGTGAAAGTTGTACCCAGGACATCTTCAGGGAGCGGTGTCTCAGAAAGGCAGCGTTCATTATTAAGGACCCCCCAGCACCCTAGGGCATGCCCTTTTCTCACTGTTACCATCAGGTAGGAGGTACTGAAGCCTGAAGGCACACACTCAGCAATTCAGGAACAGTTTCTTCCCCTCTGCCATCTGATTCCTAAGTGGAAATTGAACCCTTGGACACTACCTCACTTCTTAAAATATACAGTTTTTTGCATGTTTTTTTTCAATCTATTCAATATACATATACTGTAATTGATTTACTTATTTATTATTATTATTTGTATTTTATTTATTATTTTTTTCTCTCTTCTATATTATGTATTGCATTGAACTGCTGCTGCTAAGTTAACAAGTTTCACATCACATGCAGGTGATAATAAACCTGATTCTGATTCTGACTGATGTGTGAAGGCTGATGAGGCGATCGGTAAGAAGAGAGAGAGAAGGACTATCACTGTTAAGGTGGCAGGAGGTTGGGATGAGCGTGGATATTCTGCAAATGGAGGAGATGCGGGTGAATGCAGCATCAATGGTGGAGGAAGGGAAACCCCATTCTTTGAAGGAGGACATCTCTGATGTCCTGGAGAGGAAAACCTCATCCCGGGAACAGATGTGGCAGAGATGAAGGAACTGAAAAGGCAATAGCATTTTTACTGGAGTCAGGGTGGGAAGAGGTATAGTCAAGAGAGCAGTGGGGAGTGGTGGGATTATACAATATAAAAGTAGGCTATTTGTCTCCAGTGATGGAGATAGAGGAGAGAGGTGTCAGAAATGGACCAAGTAAAGTTATGGGCAGGGTGAAAGTTGGAGGCAAAGTTGATGAAATTGATGGGTGCATGAAGAAGCACCAATGCAGTCGTCATTGTGACAGAGGTAGAACTGGGGAGCGTTACCAGGGAAGGCTTGGAATATGATCTGTTCCATGTAGCCAACAAAAAGGCAAGGCATAGCTGGGGCCCACGCGGGTGCCCATGACTTCACCTTGTGTTTGGAGAAAGTGGGAGGAGCTGAAAGTGAAATTGTTGAGGGTGGGGACCACGTCTGGGAGATGGAGGCAGGTGGTGGTGTTGGGAGTCTGTTCAAATCTGCTGTCAAGAAAGAAGTGGAGAGCTTTAAGACCTTCTTGATGGGGGAATAGAAGTCTTTAGGGACTCGACCACTGTGGTGAAAATGAGGCGATTGGGGCCAGGGAATTGAATGTTGAGGAGATGGAGAACATGTGAAGTGTTGTGAATATAGCTGGGAAGAGTCTGAAACAAGGGGCATAAAGTGGAGTCAAGGTATGCAGACATGAATTCAGTGGACAGAAGCAATCGGCTAACCCAGAGAGTTAAGTTTGTGGATCTTGGGTGAGGATGAAACTCAGATTGCTGGAGCAATGAGGTAGCGGCTCTACCAGCTCTTCACTGTGCTGTTCTAATTTCTGATACTTGCTCATGAATCAAATACTAACCGTAGATTAATTTGTAAGGACTATATAAATTCTGCCATTGACTCTTAATGTTGAATAATGGGTCTCATTTATAGAAGGCGATCTACCAATAAATATTGTTAAAGCACAGCCTCTACAGTCATTTTCAGCTACTGTTCACTCTAGTGAAGAAAGATAATTACAGGGCAATGCATGGAATACTGTTGTGAATCATGTGGAGTAGGAACTGCAATATTATGGAGAAAAACAGCAAGGAAATGATTGCTTTTTATGGAGTTATACTTTATAATGTACGTCTAGGGGTGCTATTTCTATTACAGCTTCTGCTGGGACAGTCAATATTGCTGTATCTGATGGCATTGTTGATATCCCAGCAAACAGGGCACCGTTTCTGCAGAGGTATCTGCTGGCAGCACTTTAGTGCTTTCTCTGATGGTGCAGTGTTTACAGGTATTTCAGGCACATCATGTTACAGAGACTGAAACAACTGGATGGTGCTGCATTTCAGAGCGTAATTTATATTCTCGCCTCTAGCAGAACAATTTATACTGCTGTTTCTGGTGACACTGTTGCTTCTAGTGGTACGTATTACACTGTTTAGCAGAATTATAAAACTGTCAGCTCAGAATCAGTTGCCTTTGGCCTGCTTTATCTATGCGGACCGCACTGCTTAGCGACAGTAATCCATTAACACAGCTGCACTGCTGCATCTAGTGGCACCGTTTGTACTGCTGCCTCTGGTGGAGCAGCTCGTGCTGTTCAGCTCGTACGACCCTGGTGACGCAGTTTATACTGCTGTCTCTGGTGGAAGTGTGATGGAGCTGTTTATACTGCTGTCTATGGCGATACAGTAGTACTGCAGCTCCCTGTGACACAGTTTATACTGCAGCCTCTAGTGGAACAGCTGTATTGTGGCCTCTGGTGGCAGTCTTTAAATTACTGTCTCTAGTGGCATTGCTTGCTTTGCTCTGTGTCTGATATCCTGATTGTCATGTCAATGCTACGGTCTGTTGTGCCACAGTTTATCTAGCCATCCCTCTGGAGACAGTTTATATTATGGTGCCTGATGGCACAGATTATATTGTCATCTCTGCGGGGAAGGCTTATCCTGTGGCACAGACTGCTTGGCTGCTTCTGTTGGGACTGTTATATTGACTTCTCCAATGAAACTTGGGTAGTAGCGTTTAAATATTGTAACTTCTACAGTGCCTCAGTTGTCACTATTTCCATTGCCTTCCTCTGGTACATTTTCAATGGCTCCCCCAAGGATTTTAATGTTTGTGTCTGACGCAGCACTGTTTATATTCAAGTTGTTGGAGGAAGAATTTGCATTGATGCACCAGGTGACATTGTGTCTATGGTGGTGCAGTGCATGTTGTAATCTCTGGTACCTCTTTCGACATTGGTTCATTTGCTATCACAGATTATATCAATGTCTCTGCTGGCATACTTTATGTTGCCCTCTTCATTTGTACTTTTTGTACTGCTGCTCCTAATGGGTTTTTTGAAGCTGCTGTCTGAGGAGCACTGATGATTTTGCTGGCATTGGTGATGCCATTTACATTGCTGTCTTTGGTGGCATTGTTTATACTTTATACTTTATTGTCGCCAAACAATTGATACTAGAGCGTATATTGCGACATTGTGATACCTGGTAACCGTCTTACAATGCTTTGTCTGGTGTCACTGATCACATTGCTGTCTTTTGGCATTCTTTACGTTGATGTCTTTGCACTGGTCATATTGTTGCCTCCGGTGGTACAATTTAAATCATTTCTTAGGTGAAAATATTTATGTTGCTGCCTTTCAGCACATGACTTTTATCACCGTCCCTGTTGAAACCACTGGTATCGGAAGTTGCAGGTGCCAATCCACTTGCAGTAAGATCTCATAAACAGTCACAAAATGGCTTGGTCAAAAGGACTCTATTCTGAAATTAACAATAGTGTACAGCGGTAGATATGTGGCTCCATAACACCGTAACCTCTGTGTTGGACTATTCTACTCTGAGAACAGTGGGTACTGGAGGGCCACTCCATCAGTGAGCGGAGTAGCTGGACTCATGTCGGCGGTGGAGCCGGCCAACGTGTCGAAGAGGTTGGCTGAGGCCTCGAAGGGGCCAGCCAGGATGGTCTCGGAGGAGCCCGTTGGGGTATCGGAGGAGCTGACCTGGCTGCAGACCATGTTTCTGCCCACCACTCGGAAGCATCGAATTTGGAGCAGTATAACTGTGGGAGATGGTCTCGGATATTTCACCTGCAATCGCAAGACTCTGTTGTGCAGTGATAATGCAAGTTGCCACAAGCCTGTTACCCTTGTCTGGTGGAGGTACAGGCAGCATGGGAGCTGTGTAGTCTCGGTTGTAGCAAGGTCTATGTCTCAAGCCTCAGACTTGCCCGCTGCCGCAGACCAGGTGAGAGACACGGAGGCATTTACAGCATGGCCTCTGAGCTCGGCTGGGGCCTGGCCTTTCCTATCGGTGCTGCCCTATTATGTTCGAGCAGAGGAATGACAGGCTGGATTGTGTGCATCTGTACGCTGCCGGGAGACTGTATCATCGATTGCTGGACGTTGTCACTCAGGGCCTTGGACTATATATATTTCTTTTTCAAGTGAATCTGCTTCTTTGCTTGATATTTTGAATTATGTTACTCACTATTTTTGAATGCTGATCCCAGAATGCTGTTTCATTTAGCTGTACTGTATCTATGTATGGTTTGAATGATAATTGATCTGATTTGTGTTGTTGTCATTTAGGATTTGTTTTTACCAGAATATTTTCAGGAAAAAAGCAAGATAATGGATGCATACTACACAACAGTCAACAGAAACAGTTCAGAATTCAGACCTAAACCACCACATGAATATTCTGCAACGTTTATTTTACTGTTCCTGTCTCTGTTTTGTCCCCACAAGGGGCTCAGTTATCCTCAGAAGGAAATCTATTTCACCATTATTGACTTATTAAGATCTCTCAAGATCTTCAGAATTCTTTGTTATATTTAATTGTTCGTTGTCATTCCCCATAATAATTTGCAGATTATATTTTTTTATTCTTTCGTCAATTAATAATAGATATATAGAATTACCAGCAACCAAGGAGAGCTTTTAGGTTAGGTTGTTCGGAAAAACTATTCAATTCATTCCACACACACCCATGCTTATCCAACTACCAATAACACTACCCATTTCAGATGAGATTTTCAAAAGCCTACAATCCAGAAAACATCCTCTGCTACCTATCCAAGACCTTACTTTCTCCCTAAACTGTAGTCCCTAGAATTGACCAATTTGCTCCGAATTGCACAGCATAAATACCAAGCATATGATGAGTTCTCAGGACTGGCCAGTCCAGGGAGGGATGATCTGGTCTTCCTGAAAATGCTGAAAGGAGTTCTGAGCTCAGCCCACCAGAAAGTTTTAGATTTGGGGATAGAAATGGAATTGACCTTCTCCAGTGATGGTATCATGGGCTGGTGAGATAGACCAGTGGAGGAGGAAGCGAGATCTCAAAGTGGCTGTAGTGAATGTACAGTGGCTAAAGTGGCTGCTGTGAAGATGCAGACGACTTGCTTTGTGTGCTAGCAACCAGGAAATGCCAGAATGGGCATAGAAAGGTAAAGGAGATGATTTACTACACTGTGGCCTCTCAGAGTTGAAGGCAATGTCCTAAAAAGAGAGAAGGGCATGAGAGTCACCCACCACAACAGGTAGAAATGAAAGCAATGCACTCTCTGTCTGATTTGGCTGCTGGCTACATTATAGAGCAAGTGATGACAGCATCTAGGACAGACAAATGGCTGTGAGCAGTCTCCATTGCTAGTACTGGTCACCCACAAATGTACATAAGAGGTTTATTAGGGGGCCAGCAATGCGATATATTAGTGGCACAGGGTCAGTGTTGATAACTAATCTACCCTTGCCAACACACCAGAGAGGTGATTTACATTCCCAGTTCAGGGAGTGAAATAATGAAGACAGAGTGAAGTGAACCTCAGGTACTTGAAATAGAGGGAGTGCAGCTTCCTGTAGATTCTTGAGTGTGCCTAAACAATGTCCAGGGGATAGACACACTGAAGAAGGCAGATGCTGTCATAGATTCAGGAATGGGAGAAGTACCAAAAACAAGACAGGGCCAGCAAATGTGTGTGACCCACAGAATAGACCAGGGGTCCCCAACCTTTTTCGCACTGCAGACCGGTTTCATATTGACAATATTCTTGCGGACCGACCGACCGGGGGGATGGGGGGTGTGGTGGGTGGTGGTGGTAGGGTTGCCAACGGACAAGAGTAGCAGTCAAATACGCTGGGTTTACCCCAAGAAAGACTACAATGACCATGAAGCCTTGCGCGGGCACCAGCGCGCATGTGTGACTTGCACATGCGTGTACGATTTTTTCCACAAATCGTTTTTGGCGATTCTGTTTGGGGTGGGGGGCAGATGTTAATCACGACCGGAATATCGGTGATAAGTGAAATACACTCAATTTCTTTTCTAAAAGGGTTTATCTAACAAATTTAATATTAAACACACAGTGCATATTTTCCTCACATGAATATAGTGATAAGTCAATTATCAGGGGAGCTTGAAGTAAGTGTTGAACAAACTTCCAGTAGAAGTGGCAGAAAGAGGTTCAATATTATCATTTAAAGAAAAATTGGATAGGTATATGGGCAGGAAAGGAATGGAGGGTTATGGGCTGAGGGCAGGTCGGTGGGACTAGGTGAGAGTAGCATTCGGCACAGACTAGAAGGGTCAAGATGGCCTGTTTCTGTGCTGTAATTGTTACGTGGTTATATAAGTCAATAGCATCATAACATTTTAAGTAACGTTTGGATATTAAACACGCAGCGCATATTTTCCCCGTATGAACATATAAAATTATTGCAACACACCAATATCGCTGAATCAGTGGGAGCCCTGGGCTTGTTTCCCTGTAACAAGACAGTCCCATCGAGCGGCGATGGGAGACAGCGATACTCGAAGGGGGTTCCTCGTGTGCAGTCTATTCCGCAATTTAATTTTTATTGCATTCATTGCAGAGATACGTTGGAAATGGAAGCAACGTTTTCAGTGATTTCGTGGCTATCTCAGGATTTTTAGCCTTGACTTTGATGCAGAATGCTGGCAGAGGTGTTATGTCAAACATACTTTTCAGCCCGTCGTCATTTGCAAGCTTGAGGAGTTGATCTCCTTCCCCCGCTGACATGGATGACGCGCGGGTAATGACCTCGCATGCATAATGGCTCAACAGTGGCCGTGACAGGGAATGAGGAAAGGTGCAGCTGACTCATATCGCCAAATCATATCGCTTCCTCGCGGCCTGGTAGCACATGCTTTGCTGCCTGGTACCGGTCCGCTGCCCGGTGGTTGGGGACCACTGGAATAGATAACATGTCTCACAGAGAGACAGCAGCCCTAAGCAGGGACAGCGTGTGGGAATCAGTAGAGGGGAAAGTATCCAAGTTACAGCAGAGACATTAAGTTTCACAACCTTGATGTCAATGCAGGCTGAGAAAGAGAAAAAATTGCATCATGTCCAAAGGCAACCACCTCAGCCTGGAATGGAAGTGGACTCAAATGAGCTGGGCCCTTTCAGTAGTTAGGCCAGCGATTGAAAGGCCAGTTCAGGAGAGGGTGCCACTGGGATAAGGTCCTTGCAGCCATTGCAATAGAGACTAACCCTAACCCTCCTGTAGATCGATCAAAGGGGCTGAGAGTCATGTTATCAGATTATCCTGACAATCCACTGACATGGCATGGAAAGTGAACTGTTGCCTGTGAACCTAAAACGAAGTTTCCTCACTGTTCCCCTGCCCAGAGTATCTGCTGGTAGCCATTACTTGAGTTTTAGCTATCAGAGAATAAAGAGGCAAAGGGAAGGATGTGATTAAACCCCAATGGGCCAGCTGGGAAGGAGGCAACAAGGCCACAGGTACAGGCAATCAATAGTTGGGATATTTGTGTACTCATAGACAGCCCTGGAAACATTATTTTTGGTGTCTGGGATTTCTGTCTTCAGAAGTTTTTAGAATATTTATGTGAGTTAGTTTGACCAAGCAAAAGTGTTTGAACATTCAGACAACACACACAAAATGCTGGTGGAATGCAGCAGGCCAGGCAGCATCTATAGGAAGAGGTACAGTTGACGTTTCGGGCCAAGACCCTTAGTCAGGGCTAACTGAAAAAAGAGATAGTAAGAGATTTGAAAGGGGGAGGGGGAGATCCAAAATGATAGGAGAAGACGGGGCAGGAGGTGGGGGGAGGGACGAAGCTAAGAGCTGGAAAATTGATTGGCAAAAGGGATATGGAGCTGGAGAAGGGGGAGGATCATGGGACAGGAGGCCTAGGGAGAAAGAAAGGGGGAGGGGAGCCCAGAGGACGATGGAGAGCAGGCAAGGAGTGATTGTGAGAGGGACAGAGAGAGAAAAAAAGAGAGAGGGTAAAGGAGGGTAAAGAGAGAGAGAATAAATAAATAAATAAATAAATAAGGGATGGGGTAAGGAGGGGAGGAGGGACATTAACGGAAGTTAGAGAAATCAATGTTCATTCCATCAGGTTGGAGGCTACTCAGACGGAATATAAGGTGTTGTTCCTCCAACCTGAGTGTGCCTTCATCTTTACAGTAGAGGAGGCCGTGGATAGACATATCAGAATAGGAATGGGACGTGGAATTAAAATGTGTGGCCACTGGGAGATCCTGGCGGACAGAGCGTAGATGTTCAGCGAAATGGTCTCCCAGTCTGCGTTGGTCTCACTAATATATAGGAGGCCACACAGGGAGCACCAGATGCAGTATATCACACCAGCCGACTCACAAGTGAAGTGTCGCCTCATCTGGAAGGACTGTCTGGGGCCCTGAATGGTTGTGAGGGAGGAAGTCATTCAGAGGAAGTCTCCCACTGTAGATATGTAATTCAACGGAAGCATTGTCTGCCCAAATTATTCAAGTAAACAATGTCATTGTCACTATTGAAATTGTATTGAATCACCTGCTGTTACTTTTAACCTTAAGGGTATAAAAATGTGATGTACTTTTGAATTTGAGAGACTCCACTGCAAGTGTCTACAGAAGAATGCCTGTTTGTTGGGCAATCAACTATGATACCTCTACTCATTGCTCTAAATTGTTATTTTTCATTCTTTTTAATTTTCTTACATTTTCTTTTTTGCTAATTCATTCATTTTCCTTATACTCTCATGCTTCCTTTTTATTTTCTACTTTCAAATTACTTTTCTTACTTTTAGTGGAAAAAGCTTTTCCTTCGATCTCAATGTAAATGATTTTTATTACAGGAGAATACACCAACCTGAAACTGTGATCTCCTCTCCAATAACCTGTTCTTCAACAACATCCAGGGAACTGTCATTAATTATTCCGTTTGTTTCTTCATCACAAGCAAGCCCAGAATAGTCCTGGAGCAGGTCTGCATTGGGGACTTGCTCCACAATGACTGCGGGGAAAATACATGACCCACCGACCTGCAAAAGCAAAACGACAGATGGGTTACTGACAGCTGTATGTTCTGAAGCTTAAATTCATTCTTATCTTCACTGACAAGACTCTGGCAGTGGCTTGGTTGTCCAAGTACTGTTCTGTTCATAGGCAGACAAGCCAAGTAACTGTAGTGCATGCCTCTGATCCCAATGTCACCGTAAGATGAAACTAGAATCCCTGTTACGACAGACCCCAGCCATAAAATTATCCATGTTTATTTTATGATCATTCTCTATAAAGTTAAAATTTGCAACGGTAAATAGATCACTTACTGTATATCAAATGAAGTATGCTGTTTATTGCATTACTGTTGTGTGCTTATATCTGTAAAGCCAGCTGTTGTGATAAGAAATGTTGGCTTCTCGTGACCAATAGTGTTTTAAATGCACATCTTGGTTTTGGTTTAGGGGCCTGATAACACGGGCCGGTTTCAGAGCATAGTTTTTACATTAACCTATCAGCATGAGATCTTAATATAAATTATTTGCTTGCTTTTACAGCTTTAGGTAGGTAGGAGTTAATAATGTGCAGAATCATCACTAATGCTTTTTAAAAATATATTGAAAGAAATGTATTATTGAATTTATGTTTAGTTGATCATTCTGCTGTATGCATCCATTATTTGTCTTTTTTTCTGAAAATATTCTGAATGTATAGTTAGAAATGGGGCTCTATTCTCAGCAGCTCTATGGTTTGATACAAAAGTTTCTGAAGAGTTGTCAGATTCATCTCTTAAATCAGCAGATTATGGCTTGAAAGTATACGCTATGCACTGGTCTAAAATATAGCTGGGTTTCATGCTCAAGTGACTGGAGTGGCTCTGAGGGAGAACTACAGTATATTCCTATGTGTGTCACATTTTGGATGAGATTTAAGCTATGAACCAGTCTATATCCTTAAATGGGTATAAAGTATTCCATGATTTGGTTCCAGGAGCAGTAAAATCTCTGAGCATCTTGGCCAATTGACATCTGTCTTTCAACTAGCATCATTAAATGAATTACGTGTTTATTTAGTTGATCAATATTAGAAAACCCAGTATCATGAAAGAACATTAACCTGAGATGATTGCATTAACCTGAACATTAACCAGTTACGATTGAATTCAGTGATGTGGAGTAAAGCTGAGTAAGTTTACACAAAGCAGGGGAGTTACTTAAGATTGAGAAGATTTAAAAAGGGAGAAACTGTTTCCACAAAGGAGAGTCAACATTGGGGGGAAAATGAGATAATTTTTAAACAGCAAATCAGCAAGTTATAATCAGCACTGCACTTCCTGAAAGAGTGTTAGAACAAATTCAACAGCATATATGCACGAGAGGGAAGCATTTTCAGGATGATAGAAAACGGTGGATGTTAATTAAATAACATTTTCAAAGGGTTGGCACAGCTATGAAAGAAGGAATGATCTCCTTCTATGTTGCATGGTTACAACCTTACTTTGATCAGGGTTTCTTGTTAGGATACACAGATCTTCAACCTGTGATGATTAGATGAATAGCACGAACTGCTTGATATTTCAAGCAGTGCATCTGTGAATGTGGATTGTGTCCCTGTGTTAGTGAGGATGTGGAACATGCAGATAGAGCTCAGCATCTGTTGGATGCAAACTAGAGTGTGCTCCTGGACTGGTGCAGACAGTGTATTCTCATCCTGAGAAAGCTGATAGTATTCTCCACCACTGTCCTGGTAATGCTATAACTGTGATACTGACACGCAGGTGGAAAGCAAGGTGTACATGATGGATTTGGAAGCCATGCATGCATCAAGAAGCTCTTGTCTTCCAAAATCCATGGTTCAGGGCAAAAACATCTACTAAAGATGCCTAGCAAAGCATATTCCCAAAGAATGGAAGAGTTGTATCAGCCACCAGGGAACACAAGACCAATGACAAACAATGTTTTCTTATAGTCTACAACGACTGGCATATTGAAAGAGTAGAAAGCCTTCCTATTCATGACAAGCTCAGGGTTCACCAGGAGAGCCTATACAGTCATAGGAGTAGAGCTGATGGAGCTCTACCCTCGGGGAAGATGTCACTGTTGCTAAATGCCCATGCACACAATTCTACCGCCTCAATTAAGTCAAGGCGTGAGCAGTTACTTCTCCTTGAGCTTGAATGACTTCGCAAAGCAGTGAGCAGCAGATCTCAAATTGTGGGACTTTGTAATGGTGTCTGATGGTGGAGAAGGACTATGACATTGTCCTTTATAGTGACTGCAGTCTAGTCCCATGAACATGGCTACAGGTCTCCCACAGAACATCACTTATCTAAGTGAGGACTGGTTAGCAAACCTGAGGTTGCAGAATGAATGCTGTTCAAGGGCATCAAAAGAGAATTGCATATCTGAGATAGTCCTTTGGATTAGGGACTTTGTATATGTGCACTTCTGAGACTTTTCTTGTTGTCTATGATGCCTAACATAAATCTCCAACTCAGAGTTCTGCTAGAAGTATGACCATGTAGGCACTCATTACGTTCGCTAACAAGGATCTCTAAATGTTGTTTTTGGTGTGGGAGCAACCTCCAGTGATGTCTGAAGCTACCTTCTGAAGTCTCTCAATATCAGTCAAGTGGAATCCAGATAGAGACGCTCATTTTGTAGAGCAGCATTCCTACGGCTGCCAAATATTCATTGATTTGTAGACCAAGACCTCCATCTTGGAAATAAAGGTGCCCAGTGATATTACATACATGATTGATACCTGGAAAATACTAGCCATTCTAACATGGATCCTGTCAAATTTCACTGAGAAATTTCAATTGACAATCCAATTAACTCAGACTAACATCAATTTTCTGTTTCATATTGAGGAAAAAAAACATTGTTATAAATTACAAAATATTTTGTAATGAGATCGGTGAAACTGAAATATACATTCATTTGGATAGAAAGTGGGTTTTCATACAAAAACAATCAATAATTCAAAAACTTGCCTATTTTCCTTGAACTGGGAAGACTCTATCAATGTAGCTTGTTCTAAACTGTAACTCAGCTAAATCTATTTAGCTGTGAATCATTGATTTCCACACCCTCCACAAGTCATAAGATCATAATATGCCTCTAAGACTTGAATGTAAGAACCTATTGTATGTCACTCAAACAAAAATTATTTTTTGCTGGTTTAACCTTGCAAACTGCTCCCAGTTCCAGACATCATTTCACCATCAAGATCTTTCAACATATTTCCACCTTTCATATTCTTGCTACAAGTACCTGGGGATGCACCTGGATGACAGACTTGGGTAGAGCACCAACACAGAGGCTGTGTACAAGAAGGTCCAGAGTTGCCTCTACTTCCTGAGGAGACTGAGGTCCTTTGGAGTATGCAGGCCTCTCCTTCACGTGTTCAACCAGTCTATTGTCACCAATACAGTCTTCTATGCGATGGTATGCTGGGGCAATGGCATCAACACGAGAGATGCCAACAGGCTCAATACACTGGTTAGAAAGGCTGGCTCTTTTATAGGAGTCAGACTGGACTCACTGGAGACTGTGGTAGAACAAGGGACCCGATGGAAAATCCTGGCAATTCAGGACAATGTTTCTCACGTTCTGAATGCCACCTTGGCTGAACAGAGGAGCATTTTAGTAATGGACGATGACAACTGGGCTGCTCCAAAGAGCGCTATATGAGGTCATTCTCACCTTTGGTCATCAGGCTCTATAGTGAGCCAACCTATAGCCAGGGAAGTGATGACCACTTTCTGTTAGACTGTTTGTGGTAACTTTTTTTTTATTCCTTCTTACTTCTCTTCTAATATTTGTATATTTGTGCACTCGTAATGCTACTGTGACATGATAATTTCCTTGGAATCAATAAAGTGTCTAACCATCTATCTAATTTTCCGGAACTTCTGTTTAGAGTCATTTTGATCAGTTTTACACCACAGAAATGAAACAGCTTGCAAAATATCTTATACGATTGTGGGAAAGCTGAACTATCTGTTATTATTACTTTGGATCTGCCTGCACCAGAGTTTCTCAGCCGGGATTCCATGAGAGGTCACTGGGTGTTCCAAGAGAGATCATGATTAAAAAAGAAAACATAGTTTTTTGAACTTTGCACTCGCAGTGTTGGGCCATGACCGAGCTGCCTGGTTAGCAACCTGGTTAGCGATCTCTCAGCCCAGTGTGGCAATGCACAGTAGGACTGTGTTTATTTGCTTGAATCCATTCTCAGTTTTTGACACAAGATAGAGGAGGCCATTGATAATTGGTGAGTGCTGTACTGCACGGAGGGGAGGACGGTAGACTGGTGAGGAGTCCGTATTACTCAGACGGAGGGCAGTAGGCTGATGGGGAGTGCTGTATTGCATGGAGGGGAAGACGGTAGGCTGATGAGGAGCATGAAGTGCTTTTTCTGGGCACTGAATAGATTTGCCCAACTTGGGCTGTGATGTCAGTCTCTCCCTCCTGAATTCCTTCCCCCAACTTGCCCTTATGCGCCACTGACTGACTTAAAGTGAGCAAACAAGCTACCAGTATAGTAGAAAATTGAGGGAAATTTTCATTCTAAAGAAGGCCTAGAGTGGCAATTTTTAAAGAGGAGGTGTGAGATGGAAGAGGAGGATTCTAGCCCTAGACCTACCAACAGTTCTGATAAGGTTAATGATGAAGAATTGCAACCTTCTGAGTCATTTCACTGTACTAGTGCAACAACGGACACAAAAAGTCCGTCCTTCCTTCAGCATTCTGTGTGTGTTGCCTGTCTTAACAATGAAAGCTACTTATCAATAGGTTTTACATGGACTGGTGATCCAAGTTGTCCTATTCCATTCTGCCTAGTTTGTGACAAACAATTTACAAATGTAGCAATGTCTCCAGCAAAGTTGAAAAGACAGCTAACTACAAATCACAGCCATATGACATGGAAAAATGCTGATTATTTTAAGTGACTATTGGAATCCCAAAACAAACAGGTTAAAGCTTTCAAAGTAAAGTCAGTCAGTAAAAGGGTTCATGAAGCAGGTTATTTAGTAGCTTTAAGACCAGTTCACTCGAGAGTGTTTAAAAAGCTGAAAACTTGGAAAAGAGCACATCAATCTCAAGACTCCGGTGGCATAGCAGAGGAAAAGTTCTCAAAAGGGTATCTGAGCTGAAAGGTGAATTGCAGGAGTAGTTTCTAGAAAATAGTAGACCAGATTTTGCAAAGTGCTTTGGAGTTGAAGAATGGCTGCAGAAACTTAAGACATTTTTCATCATATGAACCAGTTGAACAAATCTCTGCAAGGCCCTGGAGAAAATGTTTTGACTTCAAGAGACAAGATTCTTGGATTTAAAAGGAAACTGAATCTTCGAAAAAATCATGCTGCAAAAGGAAATCTTGAAATGTTTCCACTGCTGTTTGGGCTTGAGAATGAGGAAGGGTCTCAGAAAGTCTCGAGTCTTATTGAAAACTACCTGGAAGAACTGCAGAACAAAATTGAATAGTATTTTTCCTCCCTTTCAACACACGTGTATGACTAGGTAAGGGACCCTTTCGCTGAATCATCTGCTCAACTTGAGAACTTGACTTTGAGTAAGGATGAACAATTTTGTGAGCTGCACTCTGATCATGCACTCAAGATGAGATTTATTGACCTACCCTTGCACAAGTTCTGGATTTCTGTGAAAGAAGAGTATCCTGCCATTCATAGGAAAGCAATGAACATTTTGCTGCAGTTTTCAACTTCTGACATGTGTGAGCAAAATTTTCTTATTGAACTAGCATCAAGAGCAAGGATAGAAATAGCCTCATTTCAGTTAAAGGTGAAATCCATGTTTGCTTCTCTCAAGTTCAACTCAGAATTGAAAACTTACTATGTTTGCCTTATGAGTTTTTAAAATTTATGAAAGGGAAGTAAAGAGGTAATTTCAAGAAAGGTAAGTTACGCTTGACTATCTGTGCTTTTTTCAAGAAAGGTTGGCTAAAAATTCACTCTCTATTCAAGAAGAGCATTGACAATTATTTTTGGATTGTTATGTCTACAACTTACTGATCACGCTAACATACTGTGAACTGTAGATATAAAAAATTTTATGCAGGGGTTCCCCCTGAGAGCTGAAATTATTTCATTGGTTCCTCTAGGGCAAAACAGCTGATAAAGGCTGGTCTACACCCTTGACATAGCTGATGACAACATCCTCCTCCAATCCCTCTTCTGTGCTTAGCCCACTGGATGATATTTAGTTAATTCCAATCTTGTTTTGCAAGTCACAGGCAGAGGTGCCTGGAATAGTTAGTTCTGGTGACATTCTTCACAACTCTCCCCAATTAAAAGACCTACTGCACTCTCCTATTTCCCATCCTTATGTATGTCATTAAAGACATGTATACTTATATAATTCATCTGTACCACACCAAAACCTCATTCTCAGTCTCTTCAGCAGCTCTACTCTGTCATACTGTTAGATTAACATTGAGCAGAAATTACCTCAAGGAAAGTTCAAGCTTCATCACAAGCATACAGTAAACAAGCATAATGAAAACAAAATAATTGCTACCCTGGATCTGAAGCAACACACAAAAAAAATCAGAATCGCATAAAGAACACAATAATAAAATTTGCATTATAAATATAAATACATAGATAGCTTATATACATTGATTGTATATACAGAAAGTGACTGAACATAAGGTGATTCTGACAGGAGATGATAAAGAAGCGGTGATGGGGTGTGTAATGGAGTGGATGAGTGGGTGGAGGTGTTGATCAGCCTTACTGCTTGGTCTGGTGGTCCTGGCTTGGATATTAAGTAGCCTCCTCCCTGATGGGAGTGGAACAAACAGTCCCTGAACAGGGTGGGTGCAATCATTCATGATATTGCTGGCTGTTTTTCAGGACTTTAACACAGATGTAGATCTATATCTATCTACCCATTGTCTGCTGCAGTGCAGTTTCCATACCACGCCGTGATGCAGCATGTTAGGATACTCTCTCCTGCGCATCTGTAGGTCATGAGTATTGACGTGCTTATTCCATCTTGCTTCAGTATCCTCAAAAAGCAGAGGTGTTGGTGAGATTTCCTGATTGTGTAGGATGTGCTCTGGGACCATGAGAGTTTGTGTGGGATGTGCACTCACACCAGTTTGAAACTGTTTGCAGTTTCCACTGCTGTGCCGCCAATGTAAAGAAGGTGTGTGTGGCGAAAGTTCTCCTAAAGTCGATAACCATCTCCTTTGTCTTGTTGACATTGAGGAAGAATTTATTTGCTTAGCACCGGGCTTGGAGCTCTTCCACCTCCTCTATGTTGGCACATCACTGTTCCAACACCCAATTGCATATTTAGACCAAGGAACAGAAGTTTGTTTACCAAGATCTGTGGGACAATAGCATTGAATGCCAAAATGAAATTCAGAAACAGAATTCTGACATAAGTGTCCTTGTATTCTAGGCGGGTCAGGGCCAGGTACATGACAGAGAGTACTGAGAAATCAGAAGTGGCTATACATTACTTCACTATTTCCTGACTCCACCTACCAGACAACTATTTGAGGGCAATCCTTCATGCCATGTTTTATTTGAGATGAACTTTGGACCACATCCTTGCTCTTTCTGCCTCTGCCTCTTCTCAGCTCAATAACATTATACACATCTGTAAACATGTTCATTTTGTATTTTTTTGTATCATGGAAGGAGTTTAGCCCATTGAGTCAGCACTGGCTCAGAACAATTCCATCTTTTCATCTTCTAACTTATTCTCTTCCACATACCCATCCTGATTCTTTATCATCCAAGTACAGGAAGTAACTCATTAAACTACCAACCAGCCTGTTTTAGGAATGTGGGAGGAAAGTGAGGCACTTAGGGAAAAACTATATAATCACAGGGAAAATATGCAATCTCTACAAGTCTGCTGCTGAACCAGATCTATGTACTTGTTGTCTCTAGATCTGACTTTTCCAATGTAACCCATGTCCCTCTCACTATCCCCGCTAAATAATCTTGTGGTAATCCAAAATATGTTGCCCTTGTCTTAACTTGCAATAAATTGCATTGACTCATTATTAAAGCATACCTAGATTTCAAGATTCTGATTTCTTGTTTCAATTTCATCCATGTGCTGGCATGCCATTCTGAGCATTCTACCTCAACCCTAGAGTCACTTGAACCTGTTCTCTCATTTTGATTACTCCACTGTTTCAACTAAGCCTTCAGCTTCCATGCTAATTAAACTCTGAAATTCCTCCCAGAAACCACATTCTTTTGTCTTCAAATCCTTTTCCCAATCAAAATTTTAGTTGCTTGTTCTAATATCCTCTCCCAGAGTTTGGTATTTTATGTTTTACGTGAGAATACTCATGAAGAACCTTGGGGCGCTTAACCACACTGAAAACGTTATGTTGGACGTTGAGTTCTGTCTGTTTGGAGGCTGCTTGTTTTCTCTGGGTGCTCAGGTTTTTTTCCACATCCTAAAGATGTCCTATTAGATAACTGACTACAGCAAACTGCCCCTTGATACAGATTAAGTGTCAAAAGAACTGAAGGGGGAAGATGGTGAGCACGTGCGTTAGAGAGGTTGCATGACTGCAGGGGCATGGGATTAATTGGATGCCTCTGCTGAAGTCAGCACAGACGATATAGGCTGATGGCCTTCTGTGTCAAACTATTACTTTAAGACTCTCCATTAGTGTATAACAAATCTTGTATATCACAGCAAACTTAACTGCTTTGTTAACAAAGGCTGAAAGAACGGAAAAGTCGAGATTCTCACAGAAAGAGCAGTGTCTTTACCAGTGACAAGGAATGACTGTATTAAACCTGTGTGATGGGCAAGATCACTGAAATCTTTGCAATAGTCCAAAGCAGGCTGTGACGAGAATACACATAAAATTAAGATGTTTGCTGGCCTGGGTTAGCATCAGTGGCATCAGCAAGTGGTCTGACACCTGTCCTCAGGGGAAGGAGAGATAAGGAACAATGGAGCAGCGTCTGGAGATGTGTAATGAAGGGACGGGGGAGAGAGCTGTCTGGAGCGGCTCCCCCTTTGAACCCTGAACTGTTTGAAGTGATGGACCGGCGATTTGGAGATGTGTAATGAAGGGACGGGAGAGAGCTGTCTGGAGCGGCTCCCCCTTTGAACCCTGAACTGTTTGAAGTGATGGACCGGCGATTTGGAGATGTGTAATGAAGGGACAGGAGAGAGCTGTCTGGAGCGGCTCCCCATTTGAACCCTGAACTGTTTGAAGTGATGGACAGGCGATACCCCAGCAGGGGGATAAAAAGGGACAGGTTCGCTAAGGCAGGACACACACGACACCCGAGGTAACGAGACCCTGGAAGCAGTGCGCCTCTCACGAGTCGGTGGGAAGTACCGGACAACGCACAGGGTGGAAAGGTACGATCAGCAGGAACCCGATGTGTGTCCACCCTTGCTTGGGTGCCGGGTTCACTGCAGAGGATCGACCGCATCTGGAGGAGGGGTCACAGTCGGTGACCTCAGGTAACATCACCAAGGACCTGCCCGAAAGCTGCTTGTGAGCAATATCGCCGGTCTGTGAGTGGAAGCCGTGTCTGAATGATCAGTCATTCCCGTTCTCTCTCTCCCTCCCCCCACGTTGTCCATCGCCATGGCAACGATTACTGCGAACTGAACTAAATTGGACTGAACTTTTGTGTTACTTTGAAATTTGGTCATTTACCCCTGGACAACGATAGAGCTTGATTGATGCTGTTATCTTAATTCTGTGCACATGTGTGTTTATCATCGCTGAACTGTTGCATTTATTATCCTTTCGATTACTGTGTTGCTTGTTTCTTTAATAAAACTTTCTTAGTTCTAGTAATCCAGACTCCAACTGAGTGATCCATTTCTGCTGGTTTGGCAACCCAGTTACGGTGTACGTAACAAGGCAAACTACAAGTTGGACTGGTTAGGAAGGCAGGCCTAGTGAAAGAATAGCCTTAATTGACTGTGAAATAGTGAGTAGGTACAATTATATCTGCTGAATAATATTTATGTATCTCTTAATGTAAATGGATAATGATTAATGCATTTTGGTCTTGGTGTGTGTGGAGAGGGGAATTACTGGAATGTCCCAGGGAGAAGGGACTTCCGTATGTGTGATCGATCTCTTCAGAGCAAAGAAGCTGAATAATAAGAAATTTTGTCGTTATAGGAGAAACTGTTTCCACCAGTGGGAGGACTGGTAATCAAAGAACAAAGGAATCTAATGGGTAATAAGGTGTCTTTTAACCAAGGTGGTTGTTTTGATCTCAATGCATTGTCTGAAACAACGATGGATGAAGATTCAGCAGGATCTTTCAAAAGATAATGAAGGTATTGAGGGTGGTATTAGTACGGCTAATGACTATATACCTCTATTCATGGGCAAGGTTGTACTGTAAACAGTTTCTGATCCACATATGCAAAAACTTACCAGAAGTTTAATTTTCTATGGGGAACTGAGAACTCTGAAAATGTGCAGGTGGTGCATTGAAATGGAGAGGCATGCATTTTAAAAATTTAACTGTGTCTTTTCTTCTCAGATTTCCTGTGGTTTTTGGCTATCTGTATGTCTGTAATATTTACAGTACAATTAAGAATAGTTTTTATTTGTCTACTTTTATATTCAAAATCTTTAGGAATGACAGTAGTCAAAAATATTAAATAAAACTTCGACCATCTACTGTTGATAAACAAACAGTTATTACTTTATGGCTATGTGTGGTAACGATTTGATTATTGTACAAATAGGATTTCATTTCAGTATGCTGTGAAATGCTTTTTCCTCAAAGGAATGTAGCCAAGCAAATCTTGAACTTTGTACTTTCCCACTAGAAATATAATCCTGTTGTGCACTTTCTGGAGAGTGGTGGTGCTGGATCAGCCTGTTCTATGGACTATTGAATGTAATACTTGAGTATTCTCAACTTCAATACTCAACATTCAGTCCATGAACTCCTCTGTTGCCGTGATGAGGACACACTCAGGCTGGAGGAGCAATACCTTATATTCTGTCTGGGTAGCCTCCAACCTGATTGCATGAAAATCAATTTCTCTAACTTTCGATAATTGCCACCTTCTTCCTTCACCATTCCTCATTCCCATTTCCTTCTCTCTCCTTTCCAGTCCATCACCTCCCTCTGGTGCTCCTCCTCCTTCCCTTTCTTCCATGGTCTTCTACCCTTTCCTATCAGATTCCCCCTTCTCCAGTCTTTCATTTCTTTCACCAATCAACTTTCCAATTCTTTACTTCAACCCTCCTCTTCTCCCGCTTTCACCTATCACCTACCACCTTGTACTTCTTCCTCCCCTTCTTTCCCCCACCTTCTTACTCTGACTTCTCATCTTTTTTATGGTCTCAGCCCAAAATACCGACTGTTTACTCTTTTCCTCAGACTCTGCTTGGCCTGCTGACTTCTTCCAGCATTTTGTGTGTGTTGCTCAGGATTCACTTTGTTTAATGTTAGGCAGTATTGTTGTATTTGTTCCAGTGAATCAGGCAAGTTTAGTGACAGTGCAGGAGCAAGGGTCCAGGTAAGTTGAAAGGTAGTAGGGCAAAAATTACCTGCTGAGTTAGCTATGAGAACATTATTACCACCACTTAGGTAGTGGATTATTAGAGCTTTACTGTACTTTCTCTCCATTCGAAATCCTTTTATGATTGCAAAACCATGGTGACGACTGAAATTGTGATTTACCACCTGGAATGTCATTCACAATGTCTTAAAATTCTAATAAACAGTTGACAAATACCAAGAAGGAGAAGAGAAATGAGTGGAAAATGCTCTTTTCTTTGACTAGAAAGGGGAGTGCAAGGTGTAGATCAAAGAGGAAGCTGCCATTGTAGTTGTTAATAATTTTATAGAGCCACTGTGGTCAGTCAATAGAGAAGTCAGTAGGTGAAACTGTGAAACTGAGACTACAATTGGAGAACTGGTGACCTGATCAGTCACCAGAAATTGTGCCTCACTGATTGATCGCCAGGATAGTCATGAGCAGTAGGCCTCCGATTGGAGCATTGAGCAATGCAAAGAAAAGGAATGGTAAAAAGTTATATTAACAGACAATAAGGAATTCTGCTCTTTCGTTTGTTAGAGATACCCCAGACAGGACTTCTATCCTCACAACACGCTGGAGGAACTCAGCAGGTCAGGCAGCATCTGTGGAAAAGATCGGTTGACGTTTCGGGCTGGAACCCTTCGTCAGGATGAAGGGTTCCGGCCCGAAACGTCGACCGATCTTTTCCTCGGATGCCGTCCGACCTGCTGAGTTCCTCCAGTGTGTTGTGAGTGTTGCTTTGACCCCAGCACCTGCAGATTATTTTGTGTTTAGGACTTCTATCCTGTTGTGTGTTGTAATTGGCCCATTGCTATTTTGCTCCACCTTCACTGCTGGGGGAAGAAACTGATACCTATCTAGAGAAAAACAGTGCACGGCTTTGAGGAAAATGCAGGCATATGACGCTAACTGGATAATGCTTGTAATGGGCTTTGGAGGCACACTAAGAAAAATAATTCAATATGTAACTGTTCATTTTACAGTTGGACATTAAGTAGTGGCTCTTAATCATGTTTAATTAGCTGCATGCAGTGAAACTGAGCTCCACATTGAACATAGTCCCAAATGGTCTATGTTACATTTTCACCTTCCTGCTCCCTACTTCATCAGGTTTACCCTGAATAATTGAACATTTGCTTACAGAATTATCTGGAATCAGATAAGAACAAAACATGAGTTGCAATTGGAAGAAAAACTGCAGATTCTAAGCAAAAGCAGAAAAATGCTGCAGGCAACATCGATGATGATAAAATAGAAATGATGTTTCACATCAAAGACCCTTTATCAGAATTGGAAAAGTGAGAAATGCTGTATTCTCCACAGGAGTGGGATGATAAGAAGAAAGGGAATTCTGAAATAAATCGCGGACCAAAGTTGTCAAAGATATAATTAATTTTAAAGCTGGCAGTTAGTGACAGAAAATATAAATTACTGTAGTTGTACCAGAACAATGGAGCCACACCTGTGGAAAGGGGAAAAAAAAGAGTGGTTGCTTGGAATTGC
Source organism: Mobula hypostoma (assembly GCF_963921235.1). Lineage (NCBI taxonomy): Eukaryota > Metazoa > Chordata > Chondrichthyes > Myliobatiformes > Myliobatidae > Mobula > Mobula hypostoma. The sequence goes on along the minus strand of NC_086103.1, from coordinate 104,299,558 downwards.
TAAAGTAATCAGCTCATTCTGGAGGCTGCAACCTGCTCAGATGGAAGATGAGCTAATGTCCTTGGAGGCTGGATTGTACAACATTAGAGTAAGATAGGAAATCAAAGGAAAAGTGATCAAAGCAGGGAAATAATGAAGCCCTTGTCTCAAGGATTCTCACCAAATGGTCATGCCCTCTTCTGGCTGCTACCCTCAGGCAAAAGACACAGAATGCTGAAGTCCCACACCACAAGGTTTGGGAACAGCTACTTTCCTACAAGCAAAGGGTTTTTAAAGTGACCTGTACAATCCTAATCCTAGCTCAGCCACAGAATACTACAGGGTCACTTCTTGTACTACCATGGACTTGTCCCTGACTATGTTTCTTTTTCACATGAATGTCTTGGTTTTGTTTATTTCTCCGCTGTCTGGTAAACGTTATGTTTTATGTGTTATTTCTTGAATCTATGTGCTCGTGAACTTTCTGCAAACGAGTTTTTCATTGTATCTGTAACTCACTGTACTTGTGCATATGACAATAAACTTGACAATCTCACTTTTTCGCATCTCATCAACAGATAAGGCAAAATGTACAGCCATATAAATCTCATTAAGTTCCCAACCAGGCCTTAGACGATTTTCTTCATTCCTATTTCAATTCTAACAGTGCCATTTTTAATAAAATCTTCAGTAATATCTGCAATTAAGTACTTCCAGTCACTCTACACTAATATATATATATGGTATCTAGCTGGTGAAACGTAACATTCTCCCTGATGGTTATCTCAGCTTTGACTAAAAATGTCTCTCATTACAGAAGATTCCACATGTGACTGATATGTATCGAACTACACGCCAGTGTAGCTCAATCTAAGAAGACATTGGAATTACTTAAATTTATATTCAAATTAAAACATATACACACACACACAACAGAACATGGACTGTGTGTGGTCGAAATGAATGGGAAACCCTAAGGTTGTGGTAATATGTTAAATTACTTGAAATTCACACTGACGTTTTATGAGATTACCTGAGCTCACTGATGTACAGAAAATTGTTCATAGAGCAATGAAAGAGAATGAGCAAAGAATGCACTGATTATGCAATCCAACCTCTTACCTACATAATCATCTCCCAAAGTGAATTTATCTTTGATACCCAAATAAAAATGCAGAACATGTAACCACTCCACATTGCCTCCATGTACAGTACTATGTCTGTGTGTCATCTGCTGATGATGACTCTTCTGTTAGAATAGGGAAAATTAATCATCCTTTGCAAATCATAACAAACAATAGATTTCTAAAAGGTAATTCATGAATACTAGATGTTAATATAAAAAGAAATAGGTGTATTTCAGAAACATGTTATAAGAAAATAGGTTAATATAGAAAGCAAATTGATAATGTATTGGATGTACTGAATATTAACACTACTACTAGATTACTAGAACGATTCGGAAGGAATTTCTGCAGAAGTGTTGAATGTAGTTAAACTACAATTAATTAAACCAGTGTTAGCTATTAACTAACATTTTTTTGGATGACTGAGGTAGGCACTATTTTTTAATTCACAAGTATCATTGATTCAACACAAGAGGCTACTTAAGAATAACAGGAATGAACTTTTACATGGTGTTCATGGAATCTATTACTAGTAATTAATGTCCTGTGGCATTTAACATGTCATTAAATTTAACATATTCCTGAACCTTTTTGAAGGTTCAGTTCTTGTTAAAATTTCAAATTATGCCAAGATATCCAGAGTGAACAGTCTTACAGTTACAATAGGGAGGAGTTACATCGGGATCCAGCAGTTTCCCCCATGCAAAGAATTCAAACTATGGTTCAAATGTTGAGACAAAAGCTTAGACACACCCTTCTGATATAATTGGGTTCAAAAGGAATAGATAACATCACATGACATTTCATTTTTTCGAAACAGCAAAACCAGAGCACAGATTGCAGAGGGGAAAATTCAGAACAAGTTTTTGGAAATACTATTTCACTGTGTGAATGGTCACACCTTGGAACTGGAAGTGCTACTGGTGGAAGCAGTTGGAAAAGATAATTCAAATGTAAATTTGTTAAATTTCTTTCAGATAATGTGGTGGGAGACAGCATAAGTAATTTTACATGCAAGCTTGGGAAAATATACCTTGTACAATGGTTGACTAGGCTCTCACAGCTCACGTGGTGACCTGCCTCATTGACTATCACCCAGTAGCACTTACATTCACAGTGATAAAGTGTTTCTGGAGGTTGGTGATGAAACATATCAACTCCTGCCTGAGAAATGACTTAATCAGCTCCAATTTGCCTACCCAAGCAACATGCCTACAGCAGATGTCTTCTCATTGGCTCTTCACAGAACCCTGGACTACCTGGACAACAAAAATGCACGCATCACCCCTCAGTCTGGGTGAGACTAGGACTAAAGATCATGGGTTTAGGGTGAAAGATGAAACATATAATGGGAAATTGAAGGGTAGCTCCTTCTCTCAGAGCATGGAATGAGCTACCAGCAGATGTGGTTCAGTTGTAGCGTTTAAGAAAAGTTTAGATAGGTACCTGACTGAAAAAGGTACGGGTGCAGGTAGATGGGACTAGGCAGAAAACCTAGCTGGCACAGACTAGATAGGCCAAATGGCCTGTTTCTGTGCTGTAGTGCTCCGACTAAGCCTATCTACTTGGGAATGTCAGAGGAGAGCTGCCTTTTACAAGCTTTGTTTTGCCTGGGATTCCTACTCTGCACTCTCTCTGTAGCTGTAACACTTTATTCTGCATTCTGCAGTCCTTGATGGACTGTTGTAATGAATTGATCAGTACAAATCTTTATCAGTGTAGTTTATTACTCTACCTTGGTACATGTGATAATAATCAACCAGTTTACCAACTTGGTTGGACCTCTTGTATGAAAAGGTGGACTTTTGGCCCTACAATCTTCTTCGTTATGGCCCTACATCTAATTGTCCTCCTGCAAAATGCTTTCTCTATAACTGTAACACTATATTTCACATTCCGTTATTACTTTTTCCTTGTACTATCTCGATGTACTGACATGATGTACTGAATGCAAAACAAAGTTTTTCACTCTATTTCAGTCCATGTAACAATAATAAACCAATTACAAATTATATCACGACTGGCAAACAACATCCACCATAAGGACATCCAGCATTTCAAAGTGGTTGTGAAGGATGCTGTGGTTGTGACTTCTATACTTCAGCCCCGTCTAGCAAAAAAGATCACCTACAGTTACACAACTTGGTGAATGTGGTAAACCGTCCCAAAGTATAATCAGACATATTGCACCACGCTAAAGGAGGGGCTATTAAAACACAGATCACAAGTCTTGATCAAGTACATTGATTTTTTAAACCGGCAGCTCCACAGCAGATGGAGAGGTAAAGAGGCAAGATCTTTGGACAGGGAATTCCAGAGGCTAATTCAGATGTTTAGTCACAAGTACTCCTGCAAAGGAAGTCAAGGACTTTCCATTTTTGTTTCACTGCCTGTGACCACTTCTGCTTTATTTAGGAGGAAAATGTGGCCTGTTTCAACACCAACTGTTACTCAGATATTTCAGCATCATGGATCACCCTTTCATCAATCTCTTTATCCCTCCATCTACTCTCATGATGTTGCTTCAAACATTAATCCCTCAGTTCCTACGAGCAGGAGTGCACACTTTGCAGCAAAGTACATGTGTGACCGTCTGACCCAACACAAGTTTGACCCTTCCAAAAATCCACAAAGGTCCTCCATGTACATGACACAGTCACAGACAGAGGATGCCAGGCAGGTGTAGTGATAACAAATTGTGAAGTGTATCACATATTATATTTGATGTCTGCATTCCAGATGGATCCCTACATTGAAGCAGGCCCTAGCAGCAGAAATTAAGTGTGCTTCAGCAATAGTTGAGGGCTTTCTGATTTTACTTTGCCTGCTAGTATGGAGCCTGAAGTTCCTATCAGCTGAGAGCTGGATTCAGCTTTAAAAGGTTTCCTTGGTATTGCTCTCCATTACCTGTTGAAATCAGAACAATTCTCCAAACTCCTCAATTCCATCTCTAGATCTAGGGGCTTGATTGTGTGTCCACTTGCCTGATCTTGCCACCATCCCTCAAACATTCCTGATCTCTCCCCTTCCCTCTCTCCTACGCAGCCTGCAGGCTATCTGACTCACCATCACAGGTTCTCCCCAGGTGACAACCAAGTTTCATTCCTGAGAATTGTTCATAACCCAGACAATTTGCAAGTTGGAAATTTAGCCACAAACTGAGTCCCCTGCATCCCTGCAGAAGGCAAGTAAGTCCATCTCACTGATCTTCCAAATATATATTCATCTATACAGGCTTCACTTAAGTTGGACACTTACAAGTAAAGGAGCAAATGTACAGAGCTGACAAAAAAACCTTTACTTGCAAGTAGTATGTAAGACCAACTCTAAACTGCACATAATGCACAAGGTCACATTCTCAACTCACTTCGGTAGCCAGAGAGACCGTACAAAAAAAAACTCATGCAGGCTTCTCTTTGCAGTGCCAGTTTATCACAGACCTTTCAGGATGGAAGTTCACTTGCCCAGTATTAAATAATGTTGGAAATCTCGCTCCACCTCAGAATTTGTATTTATCTAACAAACTATATTTATTTGTCAAACTTTCTGCTGCTGGCATTGACCTGGGAAAGAATTGGAATAAAATTCTAAGAGGCCAAAAACAACGGTGGAGGCTGGACCAACAGGAGTGGTGATATTGTGGACGGAATTAAATAGGCATTTAGAAGCACATGCATGGAAAGTTAAGGAACTAAACTGATAACAGGTTATCCTAGGCTAGGTATTGTATAGCAAGACCGGAATAGGTAATAATCTTACTTCATGTAGTTCTTTATAGAAGTGTGCATCTGTAAAATGATGGAATTCTTCATTAGGATAGAGATATTGGAGTCCAAATATGAACAAAGGAAACTACAATGATATGAGGCATGAATTAGCTATGATAGATTAGGGAAGTTTACTTGACCGTGGATAGGCAATGGATCATATTTTAAAATGTATACATGCATTATAATAATTATTCATTCCAATCTGCTACAAAAAGTAATCAGGAGAGATGCTCAATCATATATATTGAAGCACATTAAGAAGAGTATCGATCCAAAGAGAAGGCATACAAAATTGCCAGAAAAAGCAGACAGCTTGAAGAATGAGACCTTTTGGAATTCATCAAAGAAAAACAAAAAGACTGATTTAGGAGGGGAGCCAGGAGAACGAGAGAAAGTTTGCAAGGAACATGAAACTGAAAAGCTTCTATAAATACGTGAAGAGAAAAAGATTAGTGTAAATAAATGCAGATAACCAACAGTGAGAAACAAAAAAAGATTATAATTGCAAATAAAGAAATGACAGCTCTCAATCCTAGATAAAATTCATATTTGTGGTCGCTCCTTATCAGCTCCTAGCAAGATAAAAGTGAGCGCCAGTGTACTAATACATTGTTGCTTGAAACAGGCAGGTTTGTGTTTCACACTAAAACAGAGTGACTTGGATCTTCAGATGAGAGAACGGTTAAAGTAAGAGGAGAAAACTGCACTATATCTGCCAGAAAAATTTCTCACGTAATTCCCCATTGTCTGATGCTGGATTACATTCATTCATCAGGAATTGGTTCTAGAACCAGGTAACAAATAAATAACATCAAATAATGAGGGTTCTTTTTATTACAGCTTATGTTAAAATGAGTTTTTATTTACCTTACGTAATTATCTATTTGAGTGCATTTAAAATTTTGAATGAGTCATTTAAGAAGGTCTATAATGCATACAGGAACTGGGAGATACAAAAAGAAATAATGTTGTTAATCTAACATAAAAACACTAATTACACAAAATGGCTCCAGGAATAAGTATCCAGGAATAGCAGCAACATTATAGTCAATGCAATGCTCTATTTGCTTCAATGGAGTTCTAATCAATTTATCCATTCATTGTACATGCTGCTTTGTTTTGACTAATTATGCTTCAACAAAATAAGGAAAATAATTATCTGGACATTGGGAGACGCCATATCTATTTTGCAGATCATTATATGTGTGGCAAAGAGCCCAATTTGCTCGGATTGTTTCACCAAAAACAATCCAGAAAAAGAGATGATGAAGCATTGTATGAAACAAATAAGGAGGTGTTGACTTCAGCAAAATTGGGCCTTATGCCCTTTATACAGAGTTAGTCTGCCTTAAACACAACTGCATAGATACACATCTAGGAGCTCTTTACATTACACTGTGATGTGGAGATGATCATCGGACCCCTACTTGGCCTTTTCTCCCCAAACTATTAGCTCTCATTCACTTTCTCATTGGTGGTCATTTCTCCTAATCAACCTGCCCCTTTCCAGCATCTGTCCAAGGGTGCAGATTCCCAGCTAATCAGCAGCATGCATCCATACATTTAAGTGAGGTTTGACGACCAATATTGGGTCATAGAAACATAGAAAATAGGTGCAGGAGTAGGCCATTCGGCCCTTCGAGCCTGCACCGCCATTTATTATGATCATGGCTGATCATCCAACTCAGAACCCCGCCCCAGCCTTCCCTCCATACCCCCTGACCCCCGTAGCCACAAGGGCCATATCTAACTCCCTCTTAAATATAGCCAATGAACTGGCCTCAACTGTTTCCTGTGGCAGAGAATTCCACAGATTCACCACTCTCTGTGTGAAGAAGTTTTTCCTAATCTCGGTCCTAAAAGGCTTCCACTTTATCCTCAAACTGTGACCCCTTGTTCTGGACTTCCCCAACATCGGGAACAATCTTCCTGCATCTAGCCTGTCCAATTCCTTTAGGATTTTATATGTTTCAATCAGATCCCCCCTCAATCTTCTAAATTCCAACGAGTACAAGCCCAGTTCATCCAGTCTTTCTTCATATGAAAGTCCTGCCATCCCAGGAATCAATCTGGTGAACCTTCTTTGTACTCCCTCTATGGCAAGGATGTCTTTCCTCAGATTAGAGGACCAAAACTGCACACAATACTCGAGGTGTGGTCTCACCAAGGCCTTGTACAACTGCAGTAGTACCTCCCTGCTCCTGTACTCGAATCCTCTCGCTATAAATGCCAGCATACCATTCGCCTTTTTCACCGCCTGCTGTACCTGCATGCCCACTTTCAATGACTGGTGTATAATGACACCCAGGTCTCGTTGCACCTCTGTTTCTGCTCTAACACAAGGATTGCTTTCTGAATCAGTTCTCTCCCATCAAACCAGCATGAACAAATATTGGAGCAACCTGTTAAAACTAAGGTCACCAGATCAGACCTCCAAGAGTGTACAAAGCAACAAATATATCCTTTGGCAGAGAAAATCTTCCAGCCCATTCAATCCATGCTCACTCTCAGCAAATATTCATTTCCAATTTTCCACTAATTTCTCTGTAAACTTTCTGTCTCTCACTTGGCCATTACCTCCCCATGATTGTCCGGCCACCCATCAAACTGGGGGTCATTTGCAGTGGCCAATTAAACCCGGCCATCTTTGGGATGTGGGTGGGAACTAGAAAAGTTGGAGAAATCCACACAGTCACAGGAAGAACGTACAAATTCTGCACAGACAACACCAGAGGTCAGGATTGAACCTGATTTGCTTGGACTGTGTCACCATGCCAGCCTTACAGTACGAAGCTTTAGAAAATAAAAGATTTACTCTATTCAAATGCATACAGTTATAAAAGCTTTTTAGTAAATATTAACCATAATGTATTTTACTGTTCAAACCACAGCCCAATTTTTTAAATCAGTAAAACATTAATTATGCCCTCTTTTACCCCTCACGCCTACCATTGGATGCAGCTGTTCATGAGTTCTTGCAGGTTCAGACAACAGGTGGGTTGCTTTGACCATATGATTATTTGTAATGGCTGAAAGTGACCGTGAAGCAGAATACTCTTTTCAAAGTGTTTCCACAAAACAGAAAGTTTGCTGCTCTGTAAAGTATTGATAGTTAATCCATGTCATGGTAAATATTCAGCTGACCTATCCCATTCAGAACATGTTCACTCACTGGTTCAATGGCAGTAGTTAATCATTAAAAATTAACTTTCACATCTAATATCCTGAGTAGTCAATGAGAGAAGCTATTGTGTGCTCAACAAACGTAAATCATTAATAAAGACTCTCCTTAATTTTTTCCTTTCCTACACAGAACATTTCTCGATAATTCCCAAAGTCTCTGAACATCCATGAGCCTTGTCTGCCTGACCCCATTCATGTTTCCCTTGATCACCCTAGTTTATTTCAAAGTTATTGAAGTTATATCCTATTCTGTAGTTTTAAACTTATTGCTGCAGGAATTTCTTGATATGTTGTTTTTATAGAGGATTGATTGGTACAGCACAGGAACAGGCCCTATGGCCTACAATATTGTGCTGAACCAGCAAAAAATTGAATCAAAAAAATGCAAAAACAAGTCTCTGCTACCTACACAATGCCCATATCCCTCCATCTTCCTCACATCCATCTGTCTATCTCAATGTCTCTGAAAAGCCTCTGATGTATTTGCCTCCACCACCATATCAGGCAGCGCATTCCAGGTATCTGCCACTCTGAGTAAAAAAACTTACCCCTTACATCCCCTTTAAACCTACCCCCTCTCACCTTCAATGCATGCTCTCTGGTATTAGCTATATTTCTACACTGGGGAAAACATACGCCCTGTCTACTCTAAAGGAACTTGTAAAAAATATTTTCAAAACAATGATTTGGATTTTTCAGAAAGAAAAATGGCTATGCTTTCAGAGCAATGAAAGTGTAAATTGGACTGTAACATAACAGGTTACATATCTGCTCTTCCGGAAGCCAGTGATACCAGGATAAAAGCGTTTACATTGTGAAAAAACTGCTCAGTGGGAACTTGCAAAATTGCAAACATGCCAACTAGTTGAGTGTTGTTGCAGGAGTTGTCAATAAGACCAAAGAGATGATTGTGGACTTCAGGAAAGGTAAGATGAGGGAACATGGACCAATCTTCATAGAGGGATCAGAAGCGGAGAGAGCGAGCAATTTCAAGTTCCTGGGTGTCAAGATCTCTGAGGATCTAACCTGGTCCCAACATATCGATGCAGCTATAAAGAAGGCAAGACAGTGACTATATTTCTTTAGGAGCTTGAAGAGCTCCTTGGTTTGTCACCTAAAACACTTGAAAACTTCTATAGATGTACCATGGAAAGCAGAATCATTGTCTGGTATTGCGGGGTGGGGCTACTTCACAGGACAAAGAAGCTACAGAAAGTTGTAAGATTAGTCAGCTTCATCTTGGGTACTAGTCTCTGTATTATCTCAGACATCTTCAAGCAGCGGTGCCTCAGAAAGGCAGCGTCCATTATTAAGGACCTCCATCACCCAGGGTATGCCTTCTTCTCATTGTTAGCATCAGGAAGGAGGTACAGAAGCCTGAAGGCACACACTCAGCAATTCAGGAACAGTTTCTTCCCCTCTGCCATCCGATTCCTAAATGGACATTGAACCCGTGAACACGACCTACTTTTTTATATATATTATTTTTATTTTTCACTATTTTTAATCTAACTAGTTAATATACATATTTACTTACTGTAATTGATTTTCTTATTTACTTTTCCTGTATTATCATGTGTTGCATTGAATTGCTGCTGTTAAGTTAACAAATCTCATGATAATTCTCATTCTGGTTTTGGTCCAACGGGCGAATTTGGAGGATTTAGCAGAAACAATGTTGGTGGCATTTTCCCGATACCTTGAGAGCTTGGTGTAGATAGTTGGGAAGTATCTAGGAGAGCAGGGATCACCACAGCCTTGTGGACCATGAAGTTTATTTATTTACTGAGATACAGCATGGAATAGGCCCTTTTTGCACTCCAAGCCATGCCGCCCACCAATCCCCTGATTTAATCCTAGCCTAATCATAGGACAACTTACAATGCCTTATTAACTTACCAATCAGTACATCTTTGGACTGTGAGAGGAAACCAGAGCACCCAGAGAAAATCCACATAGTCACGGGGAGAGTGGACAAACTCGTTACAGGCAGCAATGGGAATGGAACTGGGGTTGCTGGTATGTAAAGCACTATGCTAAACACTATGCTACCATGCCACCTTAGTTCTGAGGTCTTGATTTTCAAATGCTCTTCGCCCAATCAAGCACAGGCTATGCATGCATAGTGAAGGCAACTGTGGCCTTCACCGAGAGAAATGGGAAGTGGGCTATGATTTCCAGAGTCTGACCCATGCTAACATGAATCAAATGTAGGCTGGAAATGAATTCCTGTATGCAGCTCCATCAGGGGAACTCTCTCCTGACTGACAGAGTTTAAGGCCAGGTTAAGCTAAAGTTAAGCTAAAGTAAAAAGAGCACGTACAGTGGTTGGTGCTGGTTCTGTGGTACTTGACAGAAAACCAATAAACACAACAAAAAGCATTTAGCTTGTCTTTAAAGAGTTGGAAATCTTAAATAAAGCCAAGTAATCTATTGACAATTGAAAATAAACTTTTGCAGCTGTAGGATTTCATTCTTTTTGATTTTAATTATTGTTCAAGATTTTTAAAAATTGTGCTTTAATTTTTTAAACGTTTTTCTTTTGCTTTGTTTGTTTCCTCACTTAATTTTATTGGTCTCTTTCTATCTTCACATCATTTTATTTTGAATGAGATGTTCTAAAGTTCCTCGCAGTTTAGATTCTGTGAGTTGGGAAAGGGGCTGGGTTTGATTGATTTTTACCCTCATGGTTTTATAACAAACAAGAAATAATAATAAAAAAAAATTAGACCCAAACTTAATCCATTTCCAAAGTTGAGTTTTCACTGTTTCAGGTTGGTGTGTCCTGGGAACCAAGTTGCTAATTATTTCAGCCAACTATTTAAATAATGCAGATTTCATCAGTTTTATTTCTGACAATGATGTCCAAGTTACCTGGGCATCAGGAATCCTGGAAACTGAGGGGAACAAGGAACCACTGTCCAGGAAAGGAAATTAAATTTTCAGAGTTACTTGTAAATCAGTGGAGCTGGGCTACTTTACCTGCTGTCTATTCATAAACTGCTTTCCAACTAACAGTGGCCAGCAATCTGATGGCTTATCAGTCTCCCCTATAGAGTTTGAGCTGTTTTGTCAATTCCTCTGCCAATCTTTTCACAACCACCTCCCACTATTTCACCCCAGCTTTCGCTCTCACGCTCCTAATTTTGGATGTCTGGGTTATCCATCAGAAGCTTTTTACCATCCATGTGAATTACTTTGTCCCAGCAAAAGTGTTTGAACAATCTGTCATTTATAGTATGTTCCTATTGTAAGTACGTAACTCAATGGAACCATTTATCAGATTCAAAATATTGAAGTAAACAATGTCACTTGGCTATTGAATTTGTATTAGATCAACTGCTATTATTTTTGTTCTTAAGAGTACAAAGCTTGATTTCAAGAGATTCTAGTAAGAGAATGCCTGCTTGTTGGGACGGATAAAGACCTTTTATATCTACCAGCTTTCTGTCTCCAGTGATTCAGTTCTCAATCACAACAGTGTAGTGAATGAAGGTTAAGGGTAGTGGAAGGGGTGACAATTACATGGGTCGTTTTATCCTGGATGATGTTGAGGTTGTGGAATGCTGTAGGAAATGGATTATGTTCAACATACACCTGGACAGCTTACTACATTGCCCAGCGCTACTCATATACAGTGTACTTTTCAGACTATTTTTAATTAATTCTATAAATATTGAAGTCCAGGCAGTCTCCAAGTTATGACAGGGTGCTGTTCTCAAAACTTGTAACCGAAAATGCTCGTTAAGTCAGAAATGAATGAAAACTGTGTGGGAAGGGATTGTGGAAACATTGTAACAAGATAGAGAGTAGGCATGGGGAGATCAGACACCAGCCCACCACACTGAGTCTGCTGGGCACTTGCAGCTTCCAGCTGGACCCAGCTGCCAGTTGCTCTGTCTAGGGATGTGGGTGGAGAGTGAGGAGGCACCTGGAAATATCCTGTTCCCGCCTGGAAGAAGATACATGCAGCCCTGCAGCAGCAAAACCATTTCCATCCAAGCCACCATCCTTCCAAACACTCAGTCATATGCATAGGGTGTCTATGGGTAGTTGTAACCCTGCAAGAACCTGTCAATAATAAATTGTTTATCTTTGCACTCGTAGTTATTCTGCCAACTAACCAAACTTTTACATTAAAGTTCAACTTAGTCACAGATTTCATTAACTTCACTAAACCAACAACTGCTCACAATTTTAAGGCAACATGACAAAAGTTAACTATCTCCAGGAACTTCTACTTACATAAGACAACCAGCCAATAGTTTAGTTCAAATGGAAGCATCCATAAGAAGGGACAATTGGTTGAAAGCTTTAGAGAGTGCTTTTCAGAGTTAAAGCTCTAGACCACAGCCTAACTGCTCTAGCAAACAAACACAGCGAGTTTACCAATATTTTATTAATATTTTTACATATCATCTGTGTCAAATATATGAAAACTGTTCCTCTGCACGTCCTCCCTCTGAGATCAATCAGATAGCTGTAGCAGAAAGGTTGCAGCCAGAACAGATGGTTCCAGGCTCTTTCTGAACATACAGAAAATGATCATTGCAGTCGTGAAGTGTATCATTAAATCACATGACATTAAGCTAAATATTTAATTCTTTTCCCCATTCAACATTAATGTATTCGTATCCCAAAACGTGCAGATTTATTACTCGTTAACAAACTGGAGAGGAAATGAGAGGAGGCTATTTTGTGAAGTCAATTGTTTTGAAGTACAGTGGAGCGAGTGCCTGTTAGGAATGTAGAAAAAATATTAAATGATAATATTGAATGGGAATTGCATATACAGGATTAGAAAAGAAACAGGTAGTCAACATGATCATCCACATATCCCTTCCAGACATAGGATTTTAAGTTTCAAAATAGTATGTTAATTTCAGTGGAACACAACTCGACTTCAGGCATTCAGGTTTAGGGTAATTCCTTTTAGTCCCTCAGTGTGCTGATTGTGGCACCTATCCTAGTTTCGTATGTATTGAAGACTAAAAGAACTATGTTATTTAATTAAAACTAAGCAACATGTCAGCAGACTGTGGCAGATTCCTGATAGGCCAATGATTCAGTTTGTTTGTGGTTTTAGTTCATCACAATTCATCACATGCAGCAATTCTCACGTTGCAATGTCACCAGAAATTATGCCTTTGCTAAATTAAAAAAAAATAAATATTAGGTGATTTTCCTGTTTTAGATTGTGAGGCTAATATGTTACAGGCATGTCATGTATGTGTTAATATTTATCAATGAGACATATCTAACAATCAATATTTATGGTAATATGTTGTCAAATATAATTTAACCCCATAAAACTAAAGATACCTGAGCATTCTTTACCTAGTTAAATGGATTGTAATCACAGCTACATCAGAAATACTAAAATTATAAAGAAGCACAATTTATCAGCTAATTTATAAGTCCTACTTTTTAAAACTTTAAGCCATTATACACCAGCAGAACCAATAAGGTATTAATCATGGATTATGATTGATGACTTCCAGCTATTGGACAAATACAGTATATCGAAAGTAGTTGACTATTATTTTAACATTAGAACAATTCTAATAGGATTACTAAAACTAAAGTAGTAATATTTAATTATCTGCTATGCTGTCAGTCTTTGCTGCTCTGTGACCATGCATTCATCAGTAGATCTAGGATTTCTTATTGTGCAAACACCTTTATGTCAATAGCTGAACTTCATGACTGTTCTGCAGGATGCCTTATAGATTAAGGAGACCAAGTCAAAATTGGGATCAAATGCTACTGAAATTGTCTATGGCATTAATGCTAGGCCAGGTTTAAAAACAGAGTTGTGAATAGAACATAGAACATAGAACATAGAATAGTACAGCACAGTACAGGCCCTTCGGCCCACAATGTTGTGCCGACCCTCAAACCCTGCCTCCCATATAAGCCCCAACCTTAAATTCCTCCATATACCTGTCTAGTAGTCTCTTAAAATTCACTAGTGTATCTGCCTCCACCACTGACTCAGGCAGTGCATTTCACGCACCAACCACTCTCTGAGTAAAAAACCTTCCTCTAATATCCCCCTTGAACTTCCCACCCCTTACCTTAAAGCCATGTCCTCTTGTATTGAGCAGTGGTGCCCTGGGGAAGAGGTGCTGGCTATCCACTCTATCTATTCCTCTTATTATCTTGTACACCTCTATCATGTCTCCTCTCATCCTCCTTCTCTCCAAAGAGTAAAGCCCTAGCTCCCTTAGTCTCTGATCATAATGCATATTTTCTAAACCAGGCAGCATCCTGGTAAATCTCCTCTGTACCCTTTCCAATGCTTCCACATCAGTGAATGTAGGACTGTGACTCTACACTAGGATATCAATAATGTAGAAACAGTTTCAGTGTAATAAGATTTCACTTCGCTGAATGTTTGGTACATGCAACTATGTATAAGGTCACTGTATGCTGGACTTGATCATGTGTTATCAATGTCTACAAATGCAGTCCAAGAAAACCTCAAATAAATCAGAAACACCTTTTAGACCATAAGACATAAAAGCAAAATTAGGCCATTCAACCCATCAATTCAGTTCCACCGTTTCATCATGGCTGATTTATTATCCCCTCTCAATCCCATTCTCCTGCTTTCTCCCTGTCTCTCTCTCTCTCTCTGGCTATCCGTCCCATAGTATGATGATGGTTCCTTTCAGTCAGTTAGTGGGGTGGTACCCCTCTCCTTAGAAAGAAACAGCGTGTGCGTGAGTGGATTTTAGGTGAGAAGGGGGTTGCACAGGTGCAGACCCACCCTCTCGACATCCCCTCCCAGATCCAGTGGCATGGTGGGGTCCGGGACGTCTGGGGAAGTTCTGTTGCAGTGAATGTCCAGACCAAGCTTCGATGTAAGGGATGCCCTTTCGCGCTTCACGGCATGTGTTTGCTAGATGGCCGTTGACCCTACGAGAGGGTACATCTGCCCTATGACAGGTCTTGTTTTTCGTCCTGCAGTGTGTCTAGCCACCCTCCTGACCAGGCAAGCCTGGTGGGGGAGCCGGTTTAGTCGCCGACCACCCGACCATACGACAGGTAGTACTGGGTTACATGGTACCAGTAGCACTCAGACGAGTGACTTCCCTGGAACCTTTGACTCCCTGACTAATCAAGAACCCATCAACCTCCTCTTTAAATAGTCCCAATAAACTGGTCTCTACTGTCATCTGTGGCAACGAATTACAGAGATTCACCACTAGCTGGCTAAAGACGTTCCTCCTCATCTCTGTTGTAAAGGACTTCCCTGTGTTGTGAGGCTGGATCCTCTGCCTAGATCTCCCATTATAGAAAACACACTCTCCACATCCACTCTAACCAGGCCTATCAATATCTGATACGTTTCCATTCTTCTGAACTCCAATGAGTAAAGGCACAGAGCTACCAAAAGCTCCTCGGGTGTTAGCCTTTTCATTCCTGGGATTGTTCTAGTGAACCTCGTCTGGACCCTCTCCATTGCCAGCACATCCTTTCTTAGGTAAGGGGCCAAAAGCAGCTCATAGTAATCCAAGTGTGACCTGATCAAGTGTCAGCATTATACCTTGCTTTTACATTCTAGTCCTCTGGAAATACATTGCATTGCCTTCCTCATCATCAACTCAACCTGCAAGTTAGTCTTTATGGAATCCTGCACGAGGACTCCCAAGTCCCTTTGCACCTCTGATTTCTGAATTTTAGAAAATATTCCATGCCTTTATTCCTTCTACCAAAGAGCATGACTATGCACTTCCCTACACTATATTCCATCTGCCACTTCTTTACCCATTCTCCTAATCTGTCTAACTCCCTAGAGACTCATTGCTTCCTCAATACTACTCCACATATCTTTGTATCATCTGCAAACTTGGCCACATGACTCCAACATCTTCTCGGCCACTGAGGTCAGGCAAACTGGCCTATAATTTCCTGTCTTTTGTCTTGCTCCTTTCTGAAAGAGTGGGGTAACACTTGCAGTTTTCCACTGCTCTGTACCCATTCCAGAATCTAAAGATGCCTCCACGATCTCTTCAGCTATCTCTTTCAGAACCATGGGGTTGTAACTTTTATACTTTCAGAACTTTCAGCTTCCCAAGCACCTGCTCCTTATTAATAGTAACTACACTCACTTCTGCCCCCATGGCACTCTAATTTCTGGCCTACTGCTGGTATCTTCTACAGTGAAGACTGATGCAAAATACTAAAAGTTCGCTCATCATTTCTTTGTCCCCCATTACTATCTCTCCAGTGGTCTGATGTCCACTCTCACCTCTCTTACTCTTTACGTGTCTGAAATACTTTTGGTATCCTCTTTTTATTATTGATATATACCTTCATATTTTATTGTTTCTCCTTATTGATTTTTAGTTGCCTTCTGTTGGCTTTTAAAAGCTACCCAATCCTCCAGCTTCACACGAATTTTGTTATATTATATGCCCTCTCTTTTGCTTTTATCCTGCCTGACTTCCCTGGCCAGCCATGGTTGACTCATCCTCCCTTTAGAATACTACATCTTCTTTGGGATGTATCTATCCTGCACCTTCTGAATTGTTCCCAGAAACTCCAGCCATTGCAGTTCTGCCGTCATCCCTGCTACTACCCTCTTCCAATCAACTTCAGCTCCTTTCTCGTGCATTTTAGAACTCTCCATGTTTCTTGTGCAGTACTTTGCACATTCTGCATGATAATTCCCTGTGTAGCAGCATAAGCTTTATAGAGCTTCAGTAAAATTGTACTTGAATCCAAGGATGGAATGTTAGCCATTATAAATTGTTCTCATTTCAAAGCTCAGCTCTGTGCATACACAAACTAATTTGTTGAGAGGAGGCTGACCAATTTCATTCTTACAGCTTACATTACACACACTAATCTTCTGGCTGGAGTAAGGAATTCAGGTTTCCTGCAAATTTCCAACAAGAAGTACAAATTACTGCTATGTGGAAATTAAATTCATTAATCATTCACCAAAGAAAACATTTTCCTACTGTTCTAGGTACAGTATTCTATCAACAATCTTTACTACCTATGTGTGGATAGCATCTTACCTCCTGTGCATTTTCCATGTCATTAGTTGCAAACTCAAATACAAGTTCATTTTGTCCGACAGCTGTCGCCATAGCAGTGCATTCCTTGTGCTACAGCAATAGAAAAGTTGGTCCACTTGATATGGGGAAAGTCCTTCTCATCAAAGTATATGAGTTCCCATTAGATTACAAATATTTTAGTTCATAGCTGGCTGTGGGTACTGATGATAAGGTGAAGCTTTCAGGGTTGATATAAGTCCCAAAGAAATTTGAAATTTCAAAAACAGCAAAGAGGGTTATGAGACTTCGGGTGTGAGAGCAACGAGTTCCTGCCCTGGATCCTGTTTCCACAGTCAAATGTTTCCTGTACAGACCAAGTTGTTCTGTTCTGGAAAAGAAATAGATTCTGTCATTTGAAACAAGCATGGAATGAAACAAAAGTTAAGAATATCAATGTATAAAAACATACCAGGTAGTTTTCTTCGATTTTAAATTTGTAGTGAATATGAATGGAGCCAAAGACTGGATTCACAAAAGTTTGGTCAAACTTTAATGAACGCAGCCAACACAATATTGATAACAGTAAGTTTTCACCATGTGCCAATCAATGGGAGCTATTTTCTTCAACAACAAATGACAAGAAAATTTAAAAATGAAGCAGACCCTTTACAGGAATCCTGTTAACTGTCACAGAAAGATCTTCACGGGATTGTGTGTTTATAAAAGAACCTTCAGCTGCTTTCTGCTGTTTCCTTATCTCTGCTGCAACCTTGCAAGAAGCAGAAAGGAAACAGCATTGACTACGTCATGGCAAACCAGAAACTGCAAACAAACATTCTCCATTGGCTTGCACGAAAAATGCAAGGCTCCAGTTCAGTCAGAGGGAAAAATAAGTTTCTGATTAATTTAATGTTCAGTTTTTATTTTAAATAACCTTTCTTTGGTCTGAAGATTTTGGTTGAGATTGATCAAAGTTGTATTCTGTGAAAAAGCTCAAATATTCTCCATGATATTAACATGTATTTTGTTATATCAGAAAAAAAATCATAACACAATATATGGAGCTGTTCAATAACCCTTATTAACCCTTGTTCAAAACAATTGAGAGGGACAACTGTGATATAAACGAACTCTGACGGCCTGAGCTGTAGTAGCATCTTGCTAATCGCTGCCCTGCTGGTGTGCGTTTTCTCAGTTAAAGCTAAAATCTCTGAAGAAGAGAATAGATTTTAGGAGAAATATTTTGCACTTAAGCATTTATGTGTTTTCAAATTGAACACTTAAACATGGTTTTAGTATACAAGCTCACTCTCCCAAGTTTATTTCTGATGACATTTGTAAAGAGTTTGTCTGTTGTCCCTGTGAACATATAGGTTTCCTCTGGGTGCTCAATTGTGCAGCAATTTTAAGGGATGTGGGTCCCTCGATTCTTCTGTTCATTTACACTGTGAAGAATCTACTAAACCTGTACACTGCCTTTAGATTTGACCTACCGAAGTGTACCACTTCAGACCTTTCATGATTGAACTTCTCAGCCCAGCTCTGTATCAAATCAATGTCCATTTGTAACCTACCTACAACAACCTTCTACAACACCACCAACCTTTATGTCATCTGCATACTTACTCATCCAATCTTCCACTTCCTCATTCAAGTCATTAATAAAAATCATAAAGAATATGGGACCGGGAACAGATCCCTGCAGAACACCATTGATCATTGAACCCCAAGCAGAATACATTCTGTATAGTACTATCTTTCGCCTTCTGTGGGCAAGCCAATTCTGAATCCACGCAGCCCAGATTACCTGGATCTTGACTAGCCTCTTGACCTTCTGAATGAGCCTACCATGAGAACCTTGCCAAGTGGCTTACTAAATATCTATTTACATCACATCCACTACTCTACCTTCATGAATGTGCTTTGACACTTCCTCGAAGAATTCAGTCAGGCTCATGAGACGTGACCTGCCCCTCACAAAGCCATCATGTCTATTCCTAATCAGACTAGGCTTCTCCAAGAAGCATAAGGAGAAGCTTTTCTACCACTGGAGGTGCTCTTAACTGAAGTTAAAAAAAATAATTGGATGAAGAATCATGACTGAGAAACTTCTTTGCACTACCGCTTATTTTGATTTCAAATGCTGTGCATGAAAGTGTGGCAGAAGGTGACCCAACAATAACTTTTGAAAGGTACTAGGCTATGCCCTTGAAAAGCAAGGACATTTGCAGGTGTAAGGCAAATCAAAGATAGACTAATTAAACAATTATTAGAAAGAATTGCCAGCAGTGCGATGACTAATTGGTTTCCTTCTGAGTTGTTTGAATCTGTAACTTATAAATCTACACCATTAATATCAACCAAGAATGTATTTACTTGAAAAGCTTCCTCTCATATTAGGTATATTAAAACAAAACCATCTCCTTCTTTGTTAACTTCTAAATGTGAATGAATATTCACAGTCATGAATAATCCACTTATGTATTGTGGTTTGTGCACTTGTAATTATTCCTCATGAAGCTCGCTGAGGTGGTGGTAAAACATTGATGGGTGTAGATTTCCCTCAGGGAACCATTGTGGACTCACAGCTGTTTTTAATAAAAAATGAATTTTTAACTCTTGGTGATGAAAGTACAAAATTAAATCTTTCAGTGCTTGACTTAGGAAGCCTGTAAGTGTCAGTTTGCATTTACTCCAAGGGCACTCAAAGGGTATAGATTGACGCAAGCTAATTTTAGCATTCAGAACCTTCCCAATCTCTTGCCTTTTCCTATAATAGCATTCTCATTCTAAGTCAGACGGGGAATTCTGGAAAGGGGAGCTAAAGATTATGGAAAGTTGATGCTGTTAGGGATAATTGCCACAGAATGTTTCATGAGGCCAGCATCTTGTTTAGAACATCATATATTTAAAAGGATATTTGCTGAGTACCTGTTAATTTCAGGAAATAGGTTACGAGTTGATTAGAACCTTGGATTGAATTGTAAAGGACACATAGTTGAGGTTGTTTGTCTTGATGCTTCTCCCACTAGTATCAAATATTGAGCTGTATCATCATTAGAATTGCTGCTGACCCCATGACCAAGAAAGATGTTTTACATTATATCCTCAAGTTGGGAAATAATGCTAATGTCTGGGCTTTGCCTTCTCTGGGATTACCTCACTTGGATTTCACCCTTGATAGTCTCAGTCCTATTGATCTAGACTCTGTTTCTTTTCCAAAGTCATATTTGTGTACTATTTGAACTTTGTGATGGAAGAATTCATTTTGGAAAATGTAGATATAGATATTGCAAATGAACGAGTAATGACTGTCAAAACAGTGACTATTATTCACTTCAGGAGAAAATTAAAGCAGAAATATTTTAAGAACAGAACAAAAAACAGAGTTCCATAAGAATTTTACATTAATTAGAAAGAAACTAATATGCATATAATATAGGATAATAAGCTCAGCCCATGTGTGCCATTTGAACACAAGCCTGAACACTATCTCAGAGGGTTACAGCTTGACCATCTCCCATTGAGTAAAACAGATGATACTGAGTTGGCAAGCCATTTATTTATTTCACAGGTTATTTTGGCCCTGAAGAAGTGTTTGCTCTCATCATTGTTCAAGATCAAGATTTATATCTCAGACGTAGACTTTACAATTTAAATCAGATATTTTTCAAGTATTGTGCCTGTTACAATAAAAATCCAATAGCATAGCATTCTGTGACTGCATGATGTCAAAGGTACAATTGACTTTGCAGATTACTGTTAATTCCTAAATCTGGGCTGTAATTTTCCCATATTACTACATGACAATATTTTTGAGGCAGGAACAGTTGTACAGGACGCTATATAAAAACACCTCTTTTTTTCTCTGTAACGGTAGTCCCAGTGTTTATTTGTTGTTCTAATGCTTTCCCAGGTTTATGTTGGACAACTCATTTTCTGCTGCTGTTTCTCAGTTGTACTCTGAATGAACCCTTTCACTCCACATTCCTTAAATGATGTGTTATCTGAGGACTGGAAACAGGAACCCTCGACTCAAATTTGAGATCACTTTTGTGAGTGCTTTAATTCGGAAATCAGTTGCAGGTTGGTTTATCTGCTATATAGAACCATAGAAACCATACAAACTACAGCACAGAAACAGGCCCTTTGGCGCTTCTTGGCTGTGCCGAACCATTTTCTGTCTAGTCCCACTGACCTGCACACGGACCATATCCCTCCATACACCTCCCATCCATGTATCTGTCCAATTTATTCTTAAATGTTAAAAAAGAACCCGCATTTACCACCTCGTCTGGCAGCTCATTCCATACTCCCACCACTCTCTGTGTGAAGAAGCCCCCCCTAATGTTCCCTTTAAACTTTTCCCCCCTCACCCTTAACCCATGTCCTCTGGTTTTTTTCTCCCCTTGCCTCAGTGGAAAAAGCCTGCTTGCATTCACTATACCCATCATAATTTTATATACCTCTATCAAATCTCCCCTCATTCTTCTACGCTCCAGGGAATAAAGTCCTAACCTATCCAACCTTTCTCTGTAACTGAGTTTCTCAAGTCCCGGCAACATCCTTGTAAACCTTCTCTGCACTCTTTCAACCTTTTTTATATCCTTCCTGTAATTTGGTGACCAAAACTGAACACAATACTCCAGATTCGGCCTCATCAATGCCTTATACAACCTCATCATAACATTCCAGCTCTTACACTCAATACTTCGATTAATAAAGGCCAATGTACCAAAAGCAATCTCAAATTGCAGAGTACAGGCACAACTTCTTGCACGTTATGATTTTTCCATTTTGGGCACTGGTCTACTTTCCAGTAGTCCACTCATCACTACAACTGATGTGCATTCAAAATGGCTGTTTTCAGTTTTACAACATAGAAAAAAAACATGCCTTCACTTATAGCTCAATGAAAGAAAGAGCTGAACTTGTCTCACGTTTCACACCACAAAGTTATTAACACCTAGGGTTGTCCTCTGGAGTGTAGGTTATAGTTGCATCAAATTCACACAGGAAGTTCCCCTTAAAGACATTAAGTAATCACTAGATAATCTGTTTTAATGGTGGCCCCTTAAACCTAACCAACAACTCAAGACAACCATGATTCATCTTCTACCTCAAACATTATTTTCCTTCTCTATTCCCTCAGTTCTAGATTATATTCACATTCAGAAATATACAAATCTATATTTTGAATGAAGTCGCTGACTGAGCCTCCACAGTCCTCCATGGAAGACAATTTCACAGATTCACCTTTCTCTGAGTGAAGACATACCTCCTTTTTAGATGTCACACATACTTGTTGCTCTGAGACTGACAACTCTTGCTCTAGGTTCCTCAGCTAGAGAATACACTTGCTCCATTTTTCCTGTTGAGGCCTCAATTGTTTTCCTTCACAGAGATCAATTTAACCTTCCTTTTTAAGCTTTTTTTTGCATATCTTCTAAACTCAATGGCCTAATCTTCTCAATCTCTCCTCAGCTGACAGAATGGCCAACCAAGCAATTAATCTGATGAACATTCACTGAACTATAGCAGATAAATTGCACTTTAGGAAAGAAAAACAAAATTGTTCTGGATACCCCAGGCGTGGTTTCACCAAAACTCTATTATTATAGAAAGTCATCA
Organism: Mobula hypostoma; assembly: GCF_963921235.1. Classification (NCBI taxonomy): domain Eukaryota; kingdom Metazoa; phylum Chordata; class Chondrichthyes; order Myliobatiformes; family Myliobatidae; genus Mobula; species Mobula hypostoma. The sequence goes on along the minus strand of NC_086103.1, from coordinate 104,276,857 downwards.
TTAATCTTGTACTCTAGAAAATAAAGGCAAACATCTGGGTTTAGCAATACACAGGTTTTTGAATATTATCATTTCCCAATGTCTCACTATTTCAAAGAGACTCTGCACTTCAGATTTTTCCCCACCCAATGCACATCGTCACGTTTCCCTTTTGTTTTCTATCTTGCTGTTATTGCCCAATCCACTCAACCTGTCTGCACCTCCTTGAAGCCATATTGTAGGCTCAGCACTTCTCATAGTCCACTTGCTTTTGTGTCATCAGCAAACTTGGAATTATTATATTTGGTTCCCTCATCCAAATTGCTGATATAAACTGTGAAGAGGGTGGGCCCAAGCACTGGTCCTGTGGTATCCTGCTATGCAAACAGCCTTCCAATCAGAAAGCACTCACTTATTCCTAAAACTTGTTTTATTACTGCAAAAAACACTTGTAATCCATACTAGTGCATTACCCCTGATTTCATGGGTTTTAATCTGCGTTCACCACCATCCAATGTGGATCTTTGTCAAAAGTCTTCTGAACGTTGATATACTCCACCCACTGGTCCATCCTAACAAATTCTGCTAGATATATCCTCCAAGTAGTCCAATAAACTTGATTTTCTGTTTATGAATTTAAGCTGAATCTGCTTAATGATACTTGTTGATACCTTGCTATCACTACTGCTGCTCATCCTCTTTGAGGTTGCCTCAATTGTTCATTTTTCTCCCTAGATCAGTCTCAGCAGTCACATTGTCTACAGCTTGCAGCCTGACCCCCAACCTCTCTAAAAATCCTCAGGAGAATGAATCTCCAACTAGCTGGCTGGTAGAGACAGATTGTGCCTCTACACTCCTCGCAACTGGTCTTTTCCTTCTACATATCTAATCATATTTGTTTATTATTGTCATATGCACCAAGATAAAGTGAAAAACTTTTCATTTCCCATGCCATCCAGACAGATCATCCCATACATAATGACATGGAAGATAGAAATAGAAAACAGAATACAGAATGTAGTGTTACTGTTACAGACAAAGTGCAATGAAGGTAGACAAAATGCAAAGGCCATGACAAAATATGTTGGGAGATCAGGAGTTCAAGAGTTCATCTTTCAGCATGGGATAAATGGGAATCACATTTAGCACCCTCCAATCTGTGAGAACAATTTTGTAATCTGTGGAATTTTGATTATATAAGATGATAATTAGAGCACCAACTATCTTTGCTTCATTTAAGAGTGTGATAGAAGCTATCCTATGTCTGGTGGTTCATGCTGTCAGACTTTTTAGATCTGCTGCTTGACGGGAGAAGGGAGAAGACAGTGACCAAGGTAGAAGGAGTCCTTGATTCTTACATCTTTGATTTTTTAAAATTTCTTGCATGTATTTTTTTGCTTCTTGCTAGTTTCCCCATATTCCACTCTCCCTTTCTCTATCAATGTCTTGTCCAAGCTTTGTATTCTAAAATGTTCCCACTCCTGAGTCTGAATATTCTTCCTGACACCTCTAAAAAAGCCTTTTGCTTGGATTTCATGCTATCTTTAATTTCCCTGTAATCAATGTCTTGCACCACTTTTCCTGTTCTGTCTTAGTGCCTCTTCTATAACTGTTGTGAATCATTATTTCTTTAAGCGTTAGCCATTGGCCTTTCACCATCATACTCCTAAACCTAGTTTCCTAACACTGCCCCCTCACACATTCATTGTTTCCTTTGTTTAGATTGAAAACCCTAGTTGCAAACTGAGCTGCATCACTTTCAAACTTAATATATTATTTAATATAGCATCATGGTTGTTTTATAGACACCCTCTCTACAGCAAGATTATTCATTAACTCTTTCTCTTTAGACACTACCAGAGCTAAACTAGCCTGTTACCTGCTGTTTCCTTAAAATGCTGATCTAAAAGTCCACTTTATAAATAATTAAGGAATGTATCCTTGGGATTTTAAGAAGTAATTTGATTTGCTCACTTTGTATGTAGATTAGGACCCCAGAATACATGCTGCCTCTGCGTAACAAACAGGTTTCATGTTTTAAAAAAATCACAAACAAGACAAAATCTGCAGATGTTGGAAATCCAAGCAACGCACACACAATGCTGGAGGAACTCAATAAGCCAGACAGCATCTATGGAAAAAAAATACAGTCAACGTTTCGGGCCGAGACCCTTTGGTATTTTTTAAAATAATGTCCACAAGTTAATTTTGTCCATAAGTCCCTCATTATGGTATTCATACCAGCATGGTATTGTAATAAGTGGCATCAAAAGCACATAAGACTGTTAAGAGAGAACAATTATTAATAGTGGAGAGACAGAGAAAATGATTTCTGCTGTTTGTAGGAATTAACGTATCATGTACATTAGACTTCTGTATTTAATATTATGAGAGCTCATTCAGATGCACGGTATTGTATCCCTAGGGATAGCTTATACTCCTGTTACATGACTCTTTGACTTATGCCAAATCCAACATCAAGAGAGAAGCCACCAATATGAGATCCTTTCTAACTACTATACTGATGTCATCCTAATTTACAACATTGTTCCATTTGTTTAGATACTTTCCTAGTCATTCTTTAGTGTCAAGTAGCCTGGAATATGTCTGACTTTGATCACTCTGAACCCATGTTTCTGTAACAGCATCCTACCATTATTCAATGAGAGGCCTGGCTCAAAGGAAGATTATGAGGAAATCTAATGAAGGCAACGTGAAGGTTGGATCAGTGATGGTGAAGTATCAACAAAGCTTTCAAACAAGAAATTTTGGCAGTTTTTAATAAAACAGATCAGCTCAGCTAATCAACAAGAGTGATTTTATCCCCAGTACGACTTCCTAGCGGCCTATTCATTTCTGAAATATGTTTATATTTGAACCTGTTTACTAACTTATACCAATTCTAGTTCACACCTCATCACGAACTTTGTGACACTGATTGCAGTCATAATCTGAGTGTTTAGAAATCATGTCTTCTTTTTCTGAGAAGGGGTGCCTCCCTGAATAAATAACTTGCCTGTTCACTTCATGGGCATGATCAGACCTGTTATCTATTGCATTTTTTGTTTTGTTTCATTTCTTTATATGCATTGGAAGAAAGCTTGGAGGCAAAATTGATGTATCCCTGTAATTAGAAGGAGATTCAATATTTTGCTTATATTATGAATGTGAAGTAATTCTGCATCCAGGTTAATTTTAATGCCACATTTTAAATCTAAGATACAGAACAAGTAAGTGCCAGTTGAATTTTCATCAAAATAATCCCACATTTTCCATTGTGGATTCTGTTTTTAGAAAAAATGGAGCAAAATGAATTAATCAGGTCACAGTAAATTACCAGATTACAGAATACGAGCCTAACAGTCTGTCAACTATTTTATGTTGTCAGCCACTGCTCTTTGCCTCATAAGTTGCATTGAACGCTTCATCTTTTGCTGGATGTGGGTAACTAATGTGAATAATGTTGATAAATGCCTTGATTAAATGTAATGCACGATTGACCGGCTGACCATTTGACCCAGTCCAGATGGACACAAGAGCTGTGCTTCCAGCTCCAATTTTCTGAATGGCAAGCACTAGCTGAAGCTGGCCGAAAACATGCCAGAGCTTCTCTATAGCTCCTGCAACTGTTGCTGAAAGTCACACAACAGGTTGGGAAATTTGCAAAAAAAAAATCATTACTATTGTTTTCATCCGACTCGTACTAAAACAATTTATCTCTATTTTCTGATGGAGCTGGCTGTAAAGCTTATGGGGAAGTCAATCAGTTCTTAAAGTGTATTTTTCATGGCTGTCACAGTATATCAGCTGTTACATGCTCAAGGAGATCTGTTTTTTTGTGAGAATGATGTAATGGTCTTTTGGAGGTCACCTGATGTGATTTTCCCGCCAATGTGAGGTCACGTGATGACATGTGCCCCGGGACTATATAAGGGTCGACTCAGGTGACGCAGTGGGTTTTTGAGTTTGTAGATTTCCAGGTAGAACGTGTTGTACCTCCGTTTCTGTAGCCTGTTTGTTTTTTGTGATGCAGTTTCACTTTTAAAATGGAAGGTGCGTTCTCTTACAAGATATTGTTTTATTGGACTGGAAAATTGTGGCTGGAAGTGCCAATTTTCTCAATTCTGACATTTGAAGGGAGAGTGAAGAATTCATCGAAGGATCGAGAGAAGTCGGCATCGTTTGGCAGTTTAATAAAGAATCGACCTTATTGATTCTTTGCTGGAATAGCAACCTGCATCGAGATAATTGTTGCCAGAAAGAGCAATGAGTTCATGCAAAAAGGTGCTCTCTCTCTAAAAGGAATTTAAGGTCAGTTGATTTAAACTGTTTATTTTCGGCATAGTGAATACTGTGGACAGAACCAGCAGTAAAGGTGCATTGGTGAAGAAATCCTTCTCCAGAGAAGTCTCTCCCAATTGAACGTGTAAAACTGTTGGACTTTCGAAGTTATCACTTTAAGAACTATATCTGACTGTATCGCTTTAAGAACTGGTTTCGTATTTAACGCTTTAAGAACCAGAGCCGAGTGGCGAGTCGGTGAACGGCTGCTTACCTGTTTAACCTCCGGTTAAAGTTTTCCTTTGTTTTTTTTTCCTTATCGTTTATACATGTTTAATAAATGTTTTGTTGTTTTTATATAACCTGTCTCAATTAATATTCATTGTTGCCGGTTACGTAACATGGCATAGAAGAAAGATGTGGAGGTGAGAAAAAACTGTCAGGATTGCATGGGGGAGAGGTGAAAAGGTGAAATGCCACTCACCTACGGGAGTTAGTTTGTCCAAGGCAATGTCTAACTTTATTCAATCCCTCATACCATGTGGAGTTCCAGGCCACTGTGTTACAAACTCAACACAAGCCCAGTGATCACTGGAGTGCATGATGTGTGAGATACCACAGTGAGGTCTGTGGACAAAAGTGTGTCTGCAAGAGGCCATGTGCACAATGCATAGACCCTGTCTGGATCTTCTGATTCAGATCTCTTGTTGCTTTTCTGGAGGGTTTGAATCTTGATTAACAGAGAGTGAAAAATGCACCTGAATTTACCTTCAATGGCCAATTTCTGTGTCAAGTGAATAAATGAGGCTGCACATTGTACGACATCAATTGTTGAATGAATAATATCAGACATGTGTAAGGAGATGATCATGAGGCCATTGGCCCAGTGCAATTCACCTACCATGGGGGTAAGGGATTGGTCAGTCGAGAATGCAAAAGATGTATATATGGTTGTAAGATGAAAAACCAGTGAAGTTGATTCTCTGTTTATGTTGGACAACTAAGAATGGAATCAGGTGAGTCTGTGTCCACCCGGCTGGATGATAAAGGAGAAACATTGATGGAAGAGGAACATGGTTAACTAAACCAAAAATACATCCACACACCTTCCTCCTCACCTGATTTCACCCATCACTTGCCAACTTTACGCCTTCCCCACCTCCTCCTTCTTATTCCGGCTTCTTTCTCCTTTCTTTCCAGTCCTGATTTAGGGTTTTGGTTTGAACCATTGACTGATTGTTCCCTTTCATAGATGCAGCCTGACTTGCTGAGTTCCTCCAGCACTGTTGTACATGCTGATCGATTTCCAGCACATGCAGAATCTTATGGATTTATGAAACAGATCAGAAATATGTCAACCTCTAAAACTCCCAGAAAAACCCTAACTTCAGAGTTTCCATCCCAAAACTCTACCTTCTTTATATGTCTTGTCCAGTAAATATGCTGTAAATATTACATCGAGATCATTTTTGTACTGTTCATTTTCAGACTCAAGCAGGATATCAGAAATGATGAAAAGCATGCCAAGGAGTTCATGATGATTAATAGAGATACTGAAATTCAATTCACCCACAGACACACTGATGATCTTAAATCAGGTCACATCTGAAACTAACAAGGATGTCACATCTAATTAGTGATATTTGAAATTCTAGATCTGACTCTACATGTGGATTTAGAGCATATGCCTACCAGCTAAAACAATGCCGCAATAGCAAAGCATCTGGCGCATCTATAGAATTAAGACACTCCCTGCATATTCTGTGAAGCCAGGGAAGAAGAAGACAGGGAGAATGCTCATACCTGGAGATTGAGGGAGTGAAATCAAACAAGACTAAAGTCAATAGCTGAGGAAAACAATTATAGCAAGAAAGAGAAAAACAACATCAAGTAATGAACCTAAGGAGAAAAAGAAGTAATTTCAAACTCAGTTTGGTGACAAAAGATACACACATTCTCTACTTATGGTGAAAGTGGGAGGGTTTGACTGTAGGACTTTAGCAGAGTTCCTTCACCAATCCAGTTTAACATCAGAGAAAACTAAGTAATACTCAGGCAGATGCTTGTAACAGATTATACGAAGTAAGATTTGGAATTATTTCTAAAAAACAACCACATTTTAATTGTAATTGCTCTGTTTCTTCAGTCATAATACTATATAATGGAATGTATAACACTACAAATCCCTCTTGCTGATTCACACCCAAAAGTGCCTCTTACATTTGTCTTCCATTATATTTATTGCTTTGCTATGGTTTGTGCTTTATTGCAAACAACTCCTTACAAGAACTCCAACAACTACTCGCAAGAAATGTGATATGGTAACATTCTGAACAAAATGTACTTAACTCAGCTCTATTTATGATATTGATTTTCCCATTTTCAACATACACAGCACAGCCATTACCTAAAATAAGGGCAGGCCATAAGGCTAACTCACAATCTCTACAGTAAATTTAATGTCTGCTAGCAAGCAGGAGAAATTTATATTGCAAAGTTTGCCTTACCTTCACAGACTAACCTATTTCAGTGTGATTTCAGAAAAGATTCTTTGGAGCTTCTTTGCTGTCAATGTGCATAGTCACGGACACTGGTATTAACCAGAAGAAACAACAAGCAATTGTTTGAAAGGACTTGAAAATCCAGTTCTCTCACATTGCTTACCTCCATTTTGCTTACTATTTCAGCAGGGTTTCCAATTACATCGTGCGAGAAATATGCAACACAATGCTATAGTCTACCAAACATTTTACATACCAGAACCAAGATCTGCCCGTGCTTGCCTGCTTGCCTCCACAATTCATTCAGCTTGAACCACATTACCTTTACCCCTGCACCTTTATGAAGATAGCGATAACCACAAAACACTCAAAATATATACAGTAAATATATTTTGATGATATCTCAAATAGACGTCACAAGGGTCCCCCTCAGTCACCTCCTCCCTGTGGCTGAAGAGCTGCTCCCAAAGTAATCGCGTGGATTAGCGTAGCACAATTCTTTACAGTGCCAGCGCACACCGATCGGAGTTCGATGATTGCCACTGTCTGGAAGGAGTTTGTAGGTTTTCCCTGTGACCTCATGGGTTTCTTCGCAGTGCCCTGGTTTCCTCCCACAGACCAAAGACTTACAGGTTAGGGGTATTAAATTGTAGGCATATTCTGTTAGCACGAGAAGCAGAGCAACTTGGACTGGGTTGGTCATTGATCCAAACAATGCATTTAACCGTAAGTTTCGTTGTACAAATGGCAACTAAAGCTAATCTTTATCTTTTTCATCACACTCACATGTTCCATTGCATGGCAACTCCAAGATTCAGATACCAGAATTCCAGGATGAAACATCAAACACTAGAGGCAAACGTCTAAGAGGAGAGGGAAAATGTTTCAAGGAGCTTTGCAAGGCAAGTTTTCTTTTTACACAGAGAGTGGTAGGTGCTTGGAGTGTACTGCCAGAGGGGGTGGTAGAAATAGATATGACAGCAATGTTTAAGAGGTACTTAGGCAGACAAACAGGCAGGGTATGGAAGGATACAGACAATGTGCAGGCCAGATGGGGTTTATTTTAATTGGCATCATGATTAGCACAGATGTTGCATGGGCTGAAGGATCAGCTCCTATATTATGTATTAAATATTAGCGAGGTCTTTTCGACCTCATAAAAGCCTTTGAAGCTATCATTCAAAGCTGAAATCCTTGTCAAATCTGTATGATGCTCCTGAATTGTATCTGCCCTACATCTGCTATATTGAATCTCTTGTGGACTAGTTAGCTACAATCAGTGCATAGCTGAGTTAAATACCACCTCTTTTCTTAATCCGTTGTGCTGCTACGTTCTCCTTCAACGCAGATTACTTCTAACAAGCTTCTTTTTGGATTGTAAGAAATTCAGAACTGATTCTGCCTGCAACGCAGAACCCACTCTCTCCTTGGCATTATGAGGGGAGCAAGGAAAGGAGCCATCAGGACCGTCACAGTGGCTGCTGAGCGAGCCTCCAGATGGCTGTGGATTGAGAGGTGTGACCCATGGTCCAGTGCTGCTGGGTCACAAGCCAGGGCCTGATCAACCCTGGCTGGGTCGCCTAGGAGAGAGTATCTGATGCTGAAATTCCTGATGACCCCAGGTTACATCACTGGTGGTGTCCCAGTGTATCCTAGGGTGTACCTTGACATCAGAAAATTAAGGGTAATTTCCATCGCGGAAATTTTAGAAAATTAAGGACAGCATGGTAGCGTAGTGGTTAGCACAACACTTTACAGTCCAGGTGACAAGGGTGTAACTCCCGCCACTACCTGTAAGGAGTTCGAATGTTCTCCCTGCGAACATATGGGTTTCTTCCGGGTGCTCCGGTTTCCTCCCACAGTCCAAAGAGGTACTGAATTGGTCATTGTAAATTGTCCCGTGATTAGGCTAGGGTTAAACGGGGCAACTCACACAAACTGCTGGAGGAACTGAGCAGGTCGGGCATCATCTATGGAGAGGAATATACGGCTGGTGTTTTGAGCCGCGACACTTCATCAGCATTGGAAAGGAAGTGGGAAGAATAAGAAGATGGGGCTGGTGATGGAGCACAAACTGGCAGGTGATAAGTGAAGCCGGGTAATGGGGGAGGGGAAGCTGGGAGATGATAGGTAGAAAAGGTAACGGGCTGAAGAAGAGGGAATCCAATAGGAGAGTACAAGGGAAGAAGGAGTGCCACCAGAATGAGGTAGGGTGGTGAGAAGGGGTGAGAGGGGAGCCAAAATGAGGAATAGAAAAAGGTGGCGGGGGGGGTGGCAGAAATCAATGTTCATGCCTTCAGGTTGGGGACTGTACAGGTGGGATTTGAGGTGTTACTCCTCCAACCTGAGAGTGGCCTCATTGTGGAGGAGGCCAGCATCCGTAGAGTCTCTTGTCTTTTGAATACACAGTGCTGTTCTTTTGGTTCACATTTGACATCATCTTTACCACCTCAGGTAATGGGTAGAGTTTTGGTCTTGTTACTGAAGGACTGATACACTTGCAAAAGAGAGAGTGCAGAGAAAATTCACCAAACTGGTTCAAGGATGACAAATTTTCCATATGAGGAAATATTGGGTATATTGAGACAATATTGTTTAGAAAGATGAGTGGTGATCTCATCACAATCAAGGTAGACTACACTTGGAGTATTGTCTTCAGTTATGGATGCCGCATTATAGAACAGATGTGGAAGCTCCAGAGAGAATACACTGGAGATTAGAGAACATGTCTCATGAGGATAGGTGGAACAAGCTATGGTTTTTCTCTTTGGAGTGAAAGAGGATGAGAGGCATAGATAGTGGAGATAACCAGTGATTTTTATCTCCCAGAGCAGCAATGGCTTATACGGGAAGGTATACTTTTAAGGTGATTGTGTAGGGGTAAGTCAGATGTAGATTTTTTTATGGAGAGAGAGGCAAGTGCATGAACACGCTGTTAGGGGTGCTCGTAGAGGTAGATACATTAGGCACACAGAGAAAGATAGCACAGAAACAGGCCCTTTGGCCCATCTGGTCCATGCCAAAACCACTTAACTGTTTAGTCCCATCAACTTGCACTGGAACATAGCCCTCCACACCCCTACTGTCCGTGTACCCGTCTGAACTTTGTTTAAACGTTGAAATTGAGCTCACATGCACCACTTGTGTTGGCAGCTCATTCCACACTGTCGTGGCCCTGAGTGAAAAAGTTTCCCCTAATTTTCTCTTTAAACTTCTCAGCTTTCACCCTTAGCCCATGACCTCTGGTTGTAGTCCCACCCAACCTCAGTGGAAAAAATCTGCTTGCACTTATCCAATCTATACCCCTCATAATTTTGTATGCAGTTATCAAATTTCCTCTCAATCTGCTACATTCTAAAAAATACTTATAACCTATTCAATCTTTGCTTATAACTCAAGTCCTCCAGACCTGGAAATATTCCTGTAAATTTTCTCTCTATTCTTTCAACCTTGTTTACATCTTTCTTGTAGATAGATGACCAAAACTGGACACAGTACTTCAAAAAAGACAAAATCTGCAGAAGTTGGAAATCAAAGTAATACACACAAAATGCTGGAGGAACTCAGCAGGCCAGGCAGCACCTATGGAAAAGAGTGCAGTCAACATGGGTGATAGGTAAAACTGGAAGGATTGTTTGGGGTCCTGAATGGTAGTGAGGGAGGTGGAGCAGGGGCAGGTGTGGCACTTGTTCTGCTTGCAAAGGTAAGTGCCAGGAGGAGATCATTGTGGAGTGTAGCGAGTGATTCCTGCGGAAAGCAGAAAGTTGGGGGGATTGGGAGAAGATGTGCTTGGTGGTGGGATCATATTGGAGATGGCAGAAATTATGGAGAATTATGTGCTGGACTAGAAGGCTAGTGGGGTGGTACATGAGGACAAGAGGAAGCCTGGTGGGGTGCAAGCCGATGGGGTGAGAACAGATGTGTGCACTCTGGAAGAGATGCGGGTGAGGGCAGCATTGATAGTGGAGGAAGGGAAGCCCTTTCTTTCAAGAAAGAGGGTATCTCATTAGTTCTGGAATGAGAAGCCTCATCCTGAGAGCAGATGCAGCAGAGATGGAGGAACTGAGAGAAGGGGATGTCATTTTTACAAGTAACAGAGTGGGAAGAGGTAGAGTCCAGGTAGCCGTGAGGATCACAATACTCCAAATTAGGCTTCACCAACATCTTATACAACTTCAACATAGTATCCCATCTCCTGAACTCAATACATCGATTTATGAAGGCTAATGTGTTCAAAAGCTTTCTCTAGGGTATTTAAGAGACTCTTAGTCATGTGGATGAGAGAAAAATATGTAGGAGGGAGGGTTAAATTGATCTTGAAGTAGATTAAAAGGTTGGCACAACATTCTGGGTTGAAGGGTTATACTGTGCTGTACTGTTTTTATGTTTTGTGTTTTAACATAAATAAGATAGTTAAAGAACTAAATTCAGGAAGGAGGCTACCGTTACTGAGTAATCCCAGATCAGGAGTGCAGTTTCAAAATAAGTGCGAGGCCACTTGCAGTAAGATGAGAGACACTTCTTCACCCAGAGGGCTATTGAATGGCATTTATTGTGTTCAGTTGAGACACGAATTAATAGTTTTCTGGACTTTAAGAGAATGGAGGGACATGGGAAACTGAGAACGATTTGTATTATTTATTACAAATTTTATGATTAAACATATTTGTTTGAAATAAAATGGGGCCAGATACGCTTCACACTTGCTGGATTTATGGGACCACAGGCATTTTAATAAAATTCTGTATTGTCTAGTAAATTTTAGACTATTGGCGACTTGTTAGATAAGAAGGCAAAGGGAAAGTAGCGGGCCTTTATTGTGAAGGGGTTTGAGTTTAAGAAGGCTTTTGTTACTACTGTGAGGGTGCTAGTGAGGCCATACCTGGAGTACTTTGCAAAGTGTTGGTCCCTGTACATAAAAATTAATATTGTAGCATTGGAGGCAATCCAAAGGCAATTAACAGTGCTAATTTCTAGGATGAGAGATGCTTGAGGGACAATGTGGACTACTTTTGCTCTGATTTTTTTGAGTTTTTGTGTAGGTCTTATTGCTTTCCTTATGCAGTATACTCATTCTTTGGATGAATGGAAGTATCTAGGTCAGGAAGTGGATACAAATGGGATTTAAAATAACTCTGGAATCAAGTACTTGAACTGAAACATCTGGGAAACTTGTCTCTTTCAATACTGAATACTACAATTATTACTAATGTAAAACACATCAAAACAGCAAACCTGATGCAAAGATGCCATGTGATTTCCTGAGAAATCAATAGCAATTAATAAATAAGTGTTAGTTCTGCCAGGGAAAGTCTTCTGGTAGACAGTTAGTATTTATTGTATGCCAATAAAAGCCATATTACAACAGTAAAGCATATACAGCTAGACAAATTATCAGAGAAAAACTGTACTGATACAATTAAAACAACATGATCTGTTTTCACATAGCAGTTGATAATGTATTTTGGAGTATAAATGAGATACTGTGGTTATAATGGTAGCTCATTAGCCAGGAAGTAGCTGCAACAACAGGAATTGATGGCAGAGTGCTATACCTTTAAATAGGGTGAATGCTGTTATTGAAAATTAAAACCACCATGGCAGCTATCAACAACAACTAAATATAGAAACCTTTATTGCAGAGTGTAAATGTTATGACAAGACATGCTTATCACCCTCTGCTTCTACTTCCTGTCAGTTAGACCACTAACTGCATTTGTGCTGCATTTGAAGAGCTGTTTTAACAGTTTCTGGATTCTCCACACAAAATAAGTGTAGGTATTTGATCGTGCAAGCTTATAGATCATGCTGACTTATATATCAGCAAACATTGTCTAATATAAACCATCTTTACATAAAAGTACTTTACAACTTTATTCGACCATAGCTTTGGCAAATGGTCCTTTGTATTTGCATATATAGTGTATCTGTTCAGCAGTTGGAGATATACTTGGGTGCTTTTTGTGAAACATTTTTTTTCTTCTGGACTCCATTGTGAACCATAACCAGGCAACTAGAAACAACAATTGGTGAATAGGTCACAGGAGCTGCTCCTTCACTCACTATACATACTTGAATGATCAGCGTGTCCTATTCAATTAGAACTAAGGATCTCAGTGTATGACGTCTGTAGATTCAGTGCTTCTCCACTGAGTTTACTGAAAATACAAGTGCTATTGGGATCTAGGAAACATATGAAAAGTGTTTTCATTTGTGTGAAAACTCTTCCCAGTTACAAAAACACCATTAAAATAAGATTAAAGAATGCAATATTTTTAATCTTTTGTTTTGCAGAAAGGACTTATAAGCAGTAGAAACACACACAACTGTACCACTGAAATAAATTCCAATATTGTGCTAAAAAATACATTGTGCTCCAATGAATATGTCTAATAGCATTAATGGCTCTGTGTCCTGCCCATCAACTGAAAAAGAGAAAATTATTTGAAAAAGGTATGGCTGTGTGTGCTAATTCATGACTGAGGAGCACAGATAAAATCCATTATTTCTATTAGGAGATAGATTGAATTACCAAAAGGAGGGGTATTTGGGTAATATTTCTTTTATGAATGCAAGAATTTGCTAATTTTTCATCATTTCTGGAATGAAATCACAGCATAACTCTTTATTTGGGAGGTATTTGGGAGTGACAATTAAATACATATTTCCATTATTAATATGCCTATCATATTTCAATAGACACAATACTTGTAGTGCTAACATTTTGCTGATTTCATCTTTTATTTTAGCATTAGAATAAGGTCCCCTCTGCCCTCCCAGGTAGGTGTCAAAGTTCCCATGGCATTGCACTAGATTCAGTTAATCACAACAGCCACTTATTTGGGATAACTCTTAAAGAACAAAAACTAATCAGGAAAATAGCTAGGATTCCCATTGTTTATCTGGGACACCACGCTAGTTAATTAGGCAGAAGACTATTGCCGAATAGCTTCTAAATGGCATCTTGTGCACTTGCATAACTGTTAGGCACAGAATCGTACTTTGAGCAAACAGTTCTTAAAATAGTGACACACACAAAATGCTGGAGGAACTCAGCAGGTCAGGCAGTATCTATGGAAAAGTGTAAACAGTCGATGTTTTAGGCCAGGACCCTTTTGTGTGTATTACTTTGATTTCCAGCATCTGCAGATTTTCTCTTATCTGAGTTTTTAAATAGAGTTAGATGTGTGTGTTTGTGTTCAAAAAGCAGTAATTTTTGCCACTGATAGTTGGCAAGAAATAAGCAGTTAAACTATTCAGAACTGTTTTGCTCACTGCGGTTTCAAACATTCAAGTTTGCAAATATCAGAAATGGCCAGAAGTGAAAATGAAATTACTTCACTACTTCAACAAGTTAGGAACTACTAAGAATTTGAAGGTATCAACAATCATTTTAAATGTTACAATGAAAATGAAGACATGGAAGATGCAATTGTCAATAGCATTGTATGAAGGCAGTCCATCATCTGCACAAGGTGTCTGTGCTGATTTTGGGTATTTACAGTCAAAGTAACATGATGCAGTTCTCCCACTGGCCACACATTTTAATTCCACCTCCCATTCGTCTATCCACGGCCTCCTCTACTGTAAAGATGAAGCCACACTCGGGTTGGAGGAACAACACCTTATATTCCGTCTGGGTAGCCTCCAACCTGATGGCATGAACATTGACTTCTCTAACTTCTGCTAATGCCCCACCTCCCCCTCGTACCCCATCCGTTACTTATTTATATACACACATTCTTTCTCTCTTTCTCCTTTTTCTCCCTCTGTCCCTCTCTCTATAGCCCTTGCCCATCCTCTGGGTTTTCCCCCCTCCCCCTTTTCCTTCTCCGTGGGCCTCCTGTCCCATGATGCTCTCATATCCCCTTTGCCAATCACCTGTCCAGCTCTTGGCTCCATCCCTCCCCCTCCTGTCTTCTCCTATCATTTTGGATCTCCCCCTCCACCTCCCACTTTCAAATCTCTTACTCACTCTTCCTTCAGTTAGTCCTGACGAAGGGTCTCGGCCCGAAACGTCGACTGTACCTCTTCCTAGAGATGCTGCCTGGCCTGCTGCGTCACCAGCAACTTTGATGTGTGTTGCATGATGCAGATGAATTCCTCTGTCAATTAGTATTAGGAACTAATACTCAGTTTTATAGTACTGCAACAGTATTGGTATTGTTCTAATTTGTTCTGTATTTCATTTAAATACATTACTTGTTACCCAGTTCGTCTTTTTTATACGTTTTTAACTATTTCCATGAAACTTCAGCTAACTGGAGCAGTCGCTTAACTGGGCTAAAATGTGCTGATCCCAGTGTGTCCCAATTAACCAGAATGCACTGCACTTAGAAAAGTTGCAGGTGAATTATCGTCGGACTTTACTCTTCAATTAATAACGCTGAAGAGAATATTTTGGTTGTTAACTCACTGATATTAGTGGGAGATTACTGTCCACAAATTTATTGCTGCTCTTCTTACTTTATCAGATGTGACTTCGCTGCAACAGGACTGCTTTGGCTGCCAACAGAGCATTGTAATTATCTCAGATAATTAAAAATACCCTGCATATCTGGAAATTATTACTCTTTATTTTCATGCATTTTTCATTGCTATTATTAATATAATCCATTTTGTATAACTGTTTTTGTAAGCCAGCCAATTTATCAATACAGGAGGAGGAAAATGTGCTGATTATAAGCAATTGCTCATCACATAGAAGATTTGAAACTATATTAACGTTTAGGAATGAATAATATTGCTCAAACCTGAAACCTAATCATTGATTTTTTTTGGTATATCTTAACTTTCTATTAAATGCAGGGAGCCTTAATCCATTTGTCATTTTGTTAAAACTATGACTATAAAATTATTTGATTCTGAGATCATGAGGAATAAAAAGAACAGGACTCCACTTTCTAAGCACGATTTAATTAAGTAATTTTTCACCTAGTCCTCAATGTACAGTTCCTGTGTTTGATTTATATTTCTTGATTGCATTACCACCAAAATCTCTTTTACACTGTCTTGATAATACCACATTATCCATAGTCTGTTAAGAATGTAATCCCAGATTTATATTGTCTTACTACATAAAACTGCTTTTAGATGTCATTTCTGAATGGCCTACCTGCCGTTAGGAGAAATAGCTTCTCTGGATCTTATCAAAATAATGCCAGCATTTAACATAGGAGGGTTACAAGACATTTATAAATGTAGCTGGATTCAGAGTGTCATGGGCCAAATGCAGGCGAGGTCCCTGTGCTTGAATGATCTGTCTCTCTTTTAACGCCGTCGGAGGATGGTGCCATTCTGGGTTTTGGGCAAGGATTAATTGACATGGTTTGTGGATTGGACTCTGTAATTCACGTTATAATGTGTTTCTGATTTCTGGCCGCTCCTTTTTATGTTGCTATTTTGGGCAATTTTGAATTGGGGTGGCCTGTGGATAATAAATCTGAGCTGAACTGAATATGCCTGGACTCTTTCAATTGTTGTGTTTTTCACTCATTTTTGCCATTTGTGTGATTTGTTTATTTTATGTGTGTGGAGTGGGGGCTGGGTGGGGTGGATGATGTTTTTCTTTGACTAGATTCCATGGTCTTTCTTTGTTTTGTGGTTGTTTGTGGGGAAGACGTATCTCAGGGTTGTATACTGCATACATACTTTGATAATAAATGTACTTTGAATCTTTGTAAATTTGACTTGATTACCCTTCCTTTATGAATTTTAAATCAGTATAATAAATCTGAGGCCATGTACCTTTCTAAAATTCTTTCAAACATTCCAGCTGTGCCTACCTGGTTTGGTGACAGCAGGTTCCATACACAGACCACCCTCACTGTGCAAACAACATTGATTGGTCAAAAAACTATTGTGACAGAAACAGCAATGGAGAATCCTTCTATATAGACAAAGATGGAGGACGTTCATTGCTGTCCTAAATGCCAGTGGTGTGACGGGCAGTAAGTAAGCATAACCAGTGAGTTGATCTTAGTACAGTGTTGCAAAAGGCTGCAGAGGTTTGTGGACTCAGCCAGCTCCATCACGGGCTCAAACTTCTCCACCATCGAGGACATCGTCTAGTGCTGGTGCCTCAAGAAGATGGCATCCTCACCATCTAGGTGCTGCCCTTTTCTCATTGCTGCCATCCAGGAGGAGATGTAGGACCCTGGAGACCTACACACACTGATTTAGGAACAACTTCTTCCCATCCACCATAAGGTTTCTGAACAGCCCATGTATCCCTGAATACTATTTCATTATTTCTGTTTCCTTGCATTATTTATTTGTTTTGGAACTTATAGTAATTTTACATCTTTGAACTGTATGGATACCACAATACAATGCATTTAATGGCATGCAAGTCAGTGATGTTATCCTGATTTTGTATCTGAAATGTGAGAATGCAGGATTGCAATTACAGAGCTTACGGAATAATTAAATATTCCAGTTTGCATCTTCCAGTACTCCAGCACATCCTACAGAACTTCACAACCAATGACATATTTTTGAAATATAGTACTGTTGTAATGTAGGGAAAAAATCAGCCAGTTTTGAACCAAGTTTTCACAAATGACAAGATAACCTACTGTAGTAACACTATATTTGGGATAAATATCGGCCAGGCCACCAAGGTTATTTCCTCGACCATTCTTCTCAACAACACTATTTGTATCAACATGGGAGATAAGGTGGAGCCTCTATTAAATAACTTAAAATATGATGCCCCAATTAATGTACAAAATTAAGAAACTTTACTCTTAGCCTGAGGGAATCACTTCAGGCTAAAGACCAGTCAAGTGTGATGGTATTGTGTTCCTTGTCTGCAAAGCCCTAAATTCAAAAGAAGATTTTAAGTCCTATCCAATATAGATATCTACGGCTATCCTCATTATAGGGAGGTTATCCATCCACTCCAAGGACAAGTTTACTTCCCTGTCTAATCTCTGCTATGAGTTCTAGCTGCAAATACTCACAGTCTGAGTGATGAATCACAGTTTAAATTTAGACAAATAGTTCTTAACATGCATTTAACATTCAGAGGATTTCTGATTTATAAAATATATCTGAATTACAAAAGATTTACAAACTGTAAGGGATTTCAAAACACAGGTACAATTCTTACAAACTAAAGCAACATTTCAATGAGTTGCAGCTGAACAAGTCATCCATTGCAGAAAGCAAAGGTTGAGGAATGAATTCTCGTTCTTCTTTCCATTTCTCCATCTTGCTGTCATTCTCCCTGTCATTCCTAACAGTCCCCAATACTTTCTAATATTTATGATGTTTTGCAACTAAATGACATTATCTGCATTATACCTTTGCAGGGATAAAGCAATTTACAGAGATGGTCCAAGGACAATGGTGCAAGTAATTTAGCTGTAGTTGTCTGATTTAATGTAGGTCAATTAACCGAGCCCCGTTGTCATTGTTTGGCTAATGCAGACAAGGTGGTCATGGTCACTTTACTTCATATACCACATCACTTAGCAGCCAGCCCAGGTGTCCTTTTAACTTCAAACAGATTACTGCTTGCACATTAAATTAAGAACCGAAGAAAAATTGCATCAAGAAGTTGAGCAAAGAATATATGTTGAACATTTAACTTTGTCACAAACAACTCTGACACTTTGGGAAGGTGCTGCAGTAGAAAGCCGAGGTTGGCAATAAGCCTCTCGGGTCCAGGAAGGTGAATATCTATCACACAGGAAATTAAGCACATAATTTCAGAAACATCTGTTTGGCATTTTAGTAGAAATATCAATACTAATCTATTAGCATTTAGTAAGTCAATGACAGTTGTCCAAGTAACACTGGGGTGAATTTGCTGCATGTTTCCACATTTCTTGCTGCTGTTGCCAGCAAAGGAGCTTAGCAATTTGGCTCTGGGCTGCCTGCTGTCCAAACTGCATGGACATTGTGTCCCTTGATGCCTAATTCAGTTAAAAGGTGCCATGGTGTCAAGGAAAGATGCGCTCCCTTTACCTTTGAAATTAAGGCTTTTTGTCCATGCTTGAGAGAAGGCAGGATCAGGGTTGACAAACAAATGATGCAGTTGGAATTCAGGCAATTGAAATTCAGTTAGAAGACTGACACTTCTCATACATTATTAGTCATGCAATTTTAAGTTCGCCACCCTATTGCATAATGACTCTTCATCGGCTTCCATCTTGGAAAGATATAAAATAATACTTCTCAACCTTCTTCACACAGTGCCAAATACCCTGATAACTGCACTCCCTTGGATTCTGAAGTATTCATTGCTTTACTATAGCTGTACCCTCTGTTTCCCAGAATTCCCTTCCTTAACCTCTCCACGTATGACTTCTCCTTTACAACTCCAAAAGACTAACTCACTTTCGGAGACCTGATCTAACCATGTTTTTACCATATTAAAATAGATTCAAACTTATGTAGATGTATAAAACCTC
This sequence comes from Mobula hypostoma, assembly GCF_963921235.1. NCBI lineage: Eukaryota > Metazoa > Chordata > Chondrichthyes > Myliobatiformes > Myliobatidae > Mobula > Mobula hypostoma. The sequence goes on along the minus strand of NC_086103.1, from coordinate 104,257,677 downwards.
AATGTTGAGAAAAGAAGGATGTACCTCAGACAGCTATGACGCTTACCCTCATTTGATATCTTTCTCCTCGAGTTCAGTTGTATTTAGGCTCCCTGATGCTGTGATGACAAAGGGATGTTCCTTTCCACTTTCCTCTGAAATTGTTTTGTTGTAACAGGAAAGCAATATGAAAATGCTTTTTACCCAAAATACATAACTGATTGAGTATTTAAAGTGGATTTAAAATACAGCTGTTGAAATGTGGCGAATCATACACATCCTATGCATAATCATATGTTAATATGTTAGTATAAAGTACTTTACACCTAAAAATAAATTGCCTGCTACCTGCAAGTCTACATATTAAGTACAACACTCTTCCTCCTCCTCTTGATATCAAACAGTGAAGGCAAATCAACTACACTCTTTTGACTGTAGTACCTTGCACCACCTATAGGGTTAAACCACCACTGCCGCTCATATAAGTCGCCATTATCCCTCTTTACAGGTTAGAAAACTAAATCATGCAATATTATCTCCTTTTAGAATTTCAGAAGTTTTTCAGTGAAGTGCCAGAGCTGCTTTCAAACACAAACTCCACGATAAATCACTTTTGTTTCCTCATTGTATAGCACATTGGCGACAGACGCTCGGCACAAAGGTCACTTGTGTATTTGAATATCCTGTTTGAAGTGGAGCAGGCCGCCAAAATGCTTGGGATCGCTTTTGTTAAAAGGGCAATGTCTTCAGAAATACTAACACCTGTCTTTTCTGCTGTATGCTTTCAGGTGACCTGAATTTCATTTATCAAACCATTTGTTTTAATATAATTGCAGCTTAAGCAATTAATTGTTCTGAATCGCTTCAGAACCCAGAAAACAGAGATGGGTTGAGACTTTGCGCATACTATGCTTAATTATTCCTTATATCTTGTTGGACAACATCACTCTAGTGTGTGTAGGTTTTGTCATCGTTATAAAACAGTCAAACACATCTATTACAGTGTGAAGAATATAAGGTTGAAAGAAATTAAATGTAGACTTCACTCCTATCTTTGGGAATTGATAGCTTTCACTTAAAAACTTGAACTTATGGAAGTGACTTTAATTTAATTCGTTCTATGGTCTTTCATTATTTACAATCAATTGGGCGAATTTGGGGTAATCTAGTTTTCATTTGATAAAGAACAAGTAGGGATTTTAATTCCCAGCTCTCTACACCACACTCTGGTCCAATTGGAGACAGTAACGCACCTTTACGTTGGACTGCTAACCACCATTAAAAGTCAGATGAAGAAGAAGAACACTCAGAGGGTGTTAAAAGTGTGAAATGAGCTGCCAGTGGAAGTGGTGGACATGGGTTCAATTTTAATATTTAAGAGAAATGTAGATGGGTACATGGATGGGAGGGTCATGGAGGGCTGTAGGTCAATGGGAATAAGCAGATTAATAGCTTGGCATAGCCTGATTCTGTGCTGGTGTGTTCTGTGACTCCATAAGAGTCTTTTCAGGTAGGATCAGTGTCTGGGTTGCAAGAAGAACTGATGTTAGGAGCAGTAGGGGGATGTGCAGAAGGGTGACTACAATCAGTTTCAGGAAGGGTCAGGCTGTGATCATAGAAGTAGCTGGGATGGGCAATGATGCCGGCCTAACAAGTTGGCCTTTCAAACAGAAGAAGAGTTACTGGAGGAGGTCATTGTGGCCTTGGTTGAATTGTGTCTGGAGATCCATTGGTATGTTGCAGTAGAGTTTAGGAATTGGGGCCACCTGGGTTTTGGGAAACAGAAAGACGGCTGAGTCAAAGTTGCGAGTCAGTGTCATGTTATGAGAAAGAGTAGGAATAGCCTGATGGATCAAAATGTGAGTTTGAGTCTAACCTTCTAGGAGTCCCAGTCCACCACTAAGAGGTTAAAGCTGCTTAGGCCATAAAATATAGGAGTAGAATTGGGCCATTCAGCCCATTGAGTCTGCTCCACCATTATATCATGGCCGATCCCAGATCCCATTCAACCTCATACACCTTCTAAACATATCCTTTGATGCCCCAACCAGTCAGGAATCTATCAACTTCTACTTTAAAAATACCCACAGACTTGGCCTCCACCACAGTCTGAGGCAGAGCATTCCACAGATTCACCGCTCTTTGGCGAAAAGAAATTCCTTCTTACTTCTGTTCTAAAAGGTCACCCCTCAATTTTGAGGCTGTGCCCTCCAATTCCAGATACCCCATCAGAGGAGAACATCCTCTCCACATCCACCTTATCTAGTCCTTTCAACATTCGGTAGGTTTCAATGAGATCTTCTAAATTTCAGTGAGTACAGGCCCAAAGCTGCCAAGCACTCCTCATATGTTAACCCGGAATTATCCTCGTGAACCTCCTCTGGACTCTCTCCAATGATAATACATCTTTTCTGAGATAAGGGGCCCAAAACTGTCAACAATTCTCCAAGTCCAGCCTGACTAGTGTTTTATAGAGGCTCAGCATTATCTCCTTGTTTTTATATTCTATTGCCCTTGAAATAAATGCCAACATTGCATTTTCCTTCTATACCACAGACTCAACCTGTGAATTAACCTTCTGGGAGTCTTGCATGAGGACTCCCAAGTTCTTTTGCACCTCGGATGTTTGAATCTTCTTCCCATTTGGATTATAGTCTGCACATTTGTTCCTTTTACCAAAATGCATTATCATACATTTCCCAACACTGTATTCCATCTGCCACTTTTCTGCCCATTCTTCCAATTTGTCTAAGTCCTGCTGCAATCGCATTGCTTCCTCAACACTTCCTGCCCCTCCACCTATCTTCGTATCATCTGCAAACTTTTCCACAAAGCTATCAATTCCACTATTTAAATCATTGACAAACAATGTGAAAAGTAGTGGTCCCAATACTGACCCGAGGAACACCACTAGTCACTGGCAGCCAACCAGAGAAGGCTCCCTTTATTCCCACTCACTGTCTCATGCCTGTCAGCCATTCCTCTATCTATAGCAGAATATTTTCTGTAACACCATAGAATTTTATCTTGCTAAGCAGCCTCATGTGAGGCACTTTATCAAATGCCTGAAAATCTAAGTAAATGCCTCCCCGTTGTCCACCTTGCTTGTTACTTCCTCGAAGAATTCTAACAGATTTGTCAGGCATGACTTCCCTTTACAAAAACCATGATGACTTTGACTTATTTCATCATTGGTCTCCAAGTACCCCGAAATCTTGTCCTTAATAATGGAATCCAACACTTTCCCAGCCACTGGTATTAGGCTAACTGGCCTATAATTTCCATTCTTTTGTCTTCCACAATTCTTAAAGAGTGGAGTGAAATTTGTAATCTTCAAGTCCTCAGGTACCATGACAGAATCAAATGATTCTTGAAAGATCATGACCAATGCATCCATTATCTCTTCAGCAACCTCTCTCAGGACTCTGGGATGTAGTCCATCTGGTTCAGCTGACTTCTCCAACTTAAGACCTTTCAGTTTGCCCGGTACATTTTCCTTTGTAATAGTAATAGCACTCACTCCTGCTCCCTGACAGTCGTGGACCTCTAGTGCACAGCTATTGCCTTCACAGTGAAGACCGAAGCAAAGTACTTATTAAATTCGTCTGCTATTTCTTTGTCCCCCATTACTACCTCACCAGCATAATTTTCCAGTGGTCCAATGTCAACTCTCGCTTCCCTTTTACTCTATATAACTGAAAAAAAACTTTTGGTTTCCTGCTTTATACTATTGGCTAGTCTGCCCCCATATTTCATCTTTTCCCTTCTTCTAGCTTCTCTAGTTGCTTTTTGTTTGGATTTTAAAAGCTTCCAAATCACTTTTGCTACATTATATGTCCTTTCCTTGGCTTGCATACAGTCCTTAATCTCTCTTGTCAGCCACAATTGCCTACCTCTGCCATTTGAGAACTTCTTCTTCTATGGGACATATCTATCCTTCACCTTATGAACTATTCCCAGAAACTTCAGCCATCTCTGCTCTGCCGTCATCCCCGCCAGTATCCCTCTCCAATCCACCTGGGCAAGCTCCTCACTCATGCCTCTGTAATTCCCTTTATTCTATTGCTATGCTGATACATGTGATTTATGCTTCTCCCTCTCTAATTACAAAATGAATTCAATCATATTATGATCACCGCCTCCTAAGGGTTCCTTTATATTAAGCTGACTAATAAAGTCTGGGTTATTACACAACACCCAATCTAAGGTAGCCTTTCCCCGAGTAGGCTCAAGCACAAGCTGCTCTAAAAAGCCATCTCATAGGCATTCAACAAATTCACTCTTTTGCAATCTGACACCAACCTGATTTTCCCAATCCCTTTGTATATTGAAGTCTCCCATTACAATTGTGACATTACCTTTATTACATGACCTTTCCAGCTCTCGTTGCAAACTCAACCATACATCTTGGCTATTATTTGGAGGCCTATATATGATCCCCATAATGTTTTTTTACCCTTGCAGTTTCTTAACGCCACCCACAAAGATTCAACAACCTCTGACCCTATGTCACCTCTTTACAAAGATGTAATTCCATCTCTTACCAACAGAGCCACACCACTGTCTATACCTTTCTGTCTGTCCTCTTGATACAAAATTTATCCTTTGATGATAAAGTCCCAACTATGACCTTCTTTCAGCCGTGACTCAATGATGCCCATAACATCATACCGACCTCCTCCCCTTTTGCCCTATGTCATTGGTACCAATATGTACCACAACTTCTGGCTGGTTATCCTCCCTTTTTAGGATATTGTGGATGCGTTCAAAAACATTGTGGACCCTGGCACCTGGGAGGCAAACTACCATCCATATTTCCTTTTTGTGTCCACAGAATCACCTATCTGTCCCCCTAACTACAGAGTCCCCTAATACTGCTGCCTCTTCAGTTCCCTGCCCTTCTGCACCACAGGGCGAGACTCAGTGCCACTGGCATGGCCACTGTTGGATCCCTCAGGTAGGTCATTTCCCTCAACAGTACTCAAAATGGAGTACTAATTGTTGAGGGGAATGGCCACAGGAGTGCTCTCCACTGTCTGATGTTCTTCCTTCCCTCTCCTGGCAGTTACTCATTTATCTGTCTCCTGTATCCTTGGGGTAACTACCTCCTTGTAGCTCCTGTCTATCACCTTCTCACTTTCCCTAACAAGTAGAAGGTCAGTGAGCTGCATCTCCAGTTCCCTGACATGGTCTCTAAGGAGCTGCATCTCAATACACCTGGTGCAGATTTGGCAATCGGGGAGGCTGGGAGTCTCCCTGAAATCCCACAGCTGACAGCCAGAACTTCTGCTTGTCCCAGAAGTGCATTATATCAGGTGTTCCTGGGTCAGCATGATCCAATTTCCCCATAAGGCTCCTGAACAATCATTCTTTGGAAAAATCACATTATTTGTCTATAACTAGACAGGACTGAAATTATGCTAGTCATACTGGGAAAAATTACTCCAAGGAATGCCTTGTGGAATTTCCAGATTAGTGTTTCCAACTCGAATCACTATGGTGACACCGTAGCGAAACAGTTAGTCTATCAATTCCTGTTGCTGTCTGTAAGGAGTTTGAACATTTTCCCTGTAACTGTATGGGTTCACTCTGAGTCCTCCAATTTTTACTCCCACATTCCAATGACTAATGAGTTAGTAAGTTGTAGGCATGCTATTTTATTAGTAAGTTGTGGGCTTGCTATTTTATTAGTAAGTTGTAGGCATGCTATTTTATTAGTAAGTTGAAGGCTTGCTATTTTATTAGTAAGTTGTAGGCTTGCTATTTTGGCACCAGAAGACTGGTGACACTTGCAGGCTACCCCCAGCACATACTTGGACTGTCTTGGCCATTGACGCAAATGACACACTTCACTGTATGTTTTGATATGCATGTGACAAGCTAATCTTTAAAATCTTTAAAAAGCCTTTAACACTTGACTCTCTACATCACAACAAAGCCTCGGGAGTATTGAAGTCAGTGGAAGGTCCTCTATTAACTCATCGAGCAGAGCATGAAGGAAAATCTTTGCAATTACTCAGCAGCCATTACCTCATCCAGATAATTGCTCCCTAAAGATCTTTGATCTTAGCGTCTCATCCATTGCTGCAGGATTCATCTGGACAGCGTTTTAGGGCCAACCATCTTCAGCTATTTTATAAATGGTTTCCCTTGCATTCTATAGTCAGGTACTGGCAAAAGATTGCGCAGCATTTGCCTTTATCTGTAACTTCTTGGATGGCTAAGTATTGCACAGCCTTGTGTTTGCAAAATGTGAATGAGATTCAAGCTTTGGCAGGTTAGCAGTAAGTTATATTTTTGCCAGTGATGTACCAGCCAATGACTATGTTCAGGAAGAGTATAATCTTTAAATGCCATTGCCGTGATCACTCATGCCACCATCATCATTCTGAGGGTTAATATTGAAAGGAACAAATCACATGAATACTTCGATACTAACAGCCAATTAGAGCCTCAGTGTTCTACACTGAGTGATGCACTCCAAAGCCTTTCCATAAGGTATCAACAGGAGTGTGATGGATAGCATGAAACGTAACGAGATTAGTGCATTTACAGCAGCATTAGAGAGGATTGGGAACATCCAGCCAAATTAGCTGTATCAACCATCTGCCATCCTAATTATTTCTGTGCTAGACAGCCAGCCTACAGCCTATCAGATCTGCAGTGTTTACCATTCAGAAAACATATAGCACTAGCATGGCAAGATTTTGTGATCCTTGAGAACTTTGGATGTAAATATGAGGGTCTTGGCACAAAATATCAACGGTTGATTCCTTTCTATAGATGCTGTCTGAGCTGCTGAGTTCCTCCGCATTTTGTATGTATTAATATTCATGATAAGTTAGGTTTGAAATTGGGGAGCCTTGCAGTTGACTCCAGCATTGCATCTTTTCATGCTGAAATGTGATTTAAAAAAATAAAAGGAATTTGCAAATTGAAGACATACTTGTGTATGGAATGATCTGTTTGGATAGGACGCAAACAAAAGTTTTTTTCACAATATCTCAGTACCTGTGACAATAATAAACCAATTCAGAATTACAAATTAAACATTAAGTTAATCTAATGTATGTGCAATGTAGCCGGAGGAGTTTGTAAGTTCAGCGTAACTGGAGGAGTTTGTAAGTTCAGTGTAACTGGAGGAGTTTGTAAGTTCAGTGTAACTGGAGAAGTTTGTAAGTTCAGTGTAACTGGAGGAGTTTGTAAGTTCAGTGTAACTGGAGGAGTTTGTAAGTTCAGTGTAACTGGAGGAGTTTGTAAGTTCAATGTAACTGGAGGAGTTTGTAAGTTCAGTGTAACTGGAGGAGCTTGTGTGTGCAGTGTAACTGGAGGAGTTTGTACGTGCAGTGTAAAAGGAGGAGATGTATGAGCAGCCTAACTGGGGGAGTTTGTAAGTTCAGTGTAACTGGAGGAGTTTGTAAGTTCAGTGTAACTGGAGGATTTTGCATGTGCAGCGTAACTGGAGGAGTTTGTAAGTTCAGTGTAACTGGAGGAGTTTGTATCTGCAGTGTAGCTGGAGAAGTTTGTAAGTTCAGCGTAACTGGAGGAGTTTGTAAGTTCAGTGTAACTGGAGGAGTTTGCAAGTTCAGTGTAACTGGAGGAGTTTGTAAGTTCAGTGTAACTGGCGGAGTTTGTATCTGCAGTGTAACTGGAGGAGTTTGTAAGTTCAGTGCAGCTGGAGGAGTTTGTATTTGCAGTGTAACTGGAGGAGTTTGTAAGTTCAGTGTAACTGGAGGAGTTTGTAAGTTCAGTGTAACTGGAGGAGTTTGTAAGTTCAGTGTAACTGGAGGAGTTTGTATGTGCAGTGTAGCTGGAGGAGTTTGTATGTGCAGTGCAATTGGAGGAGTCTGCAAATTCAGTTTAACTGGAGGAGTTTGTATGTGCAGTGTAAGTGGAGGATTTTGTTTGTGCAGCGAAACTGGAGGAGTTTGTATCTGCAGTGTAGCTGGAGGAATTTGTATCTGCAGTGTAACTGGAGGAGTTTGTATGTGCAGTGTAACTGGAGGAGTGTGTATCTGCAGTGTAGCTGGAGGAATTTGTAAGTGAAGTGTAACTGGAGGAGTTTGTATGTGCAGTGTAATTGGAGGAGTTTGTAAGTTCAGTGTAACTGGAGGAGTTTGTATCTGCAGTGTAACTGGAGGAGTTTGTATGTGCAGTGTAACTGGAGGAGTTTGTAAGTTCAGTGCAGCTGGAGGAGTTTGTATTTGCAGTGTAATTGGAGGAGTTTGTAAGTTCAGTGTAATTGGAGGAGTTTGTAAGTTCAGTGCAAATGGAGGAGTTTGTATGTGCAGTGTAACTGGAGGAGTTTGTAAGTTCAGTGTAACTGTAGGTGTTGGTAAGTTCAGTGTAACTGGAGGAGTTTGTATGTGCAGTGTAATTGGAGGAGTTTGTAAGTTCAGTGTAACTGTAGGTGTTTGTAAGTTCAGTGTAACTGGAGGAGTTTGTAAGTTCAGTGTAATTGGAGACTTTGTAAATTCAGTGTAACTGGAGGAGTTTGTATGTGCAGTGTAACTGGAGGTGTTGGTAAGTTCAGTGTAACTGGAGGAGTTTGTAAGTTCAGTGTAACTGGAGGAGTTTGTAAGTTCAGTGCAGCTGGAGGAGTTTGTAAGTTCAGTGTAACTGGATGATTTTGTAAGTTCAGTGTAACTGGAGGAGTTTGTGAGTTCAGTGTAACTGGAGGAGTTTGTAAGTTCAGTGTAACTGGACGAGTTTGTAAGTTCAGTGTAACTGGAGGAGTTTGTATCTGCAGTGTAGCTGCACGAGTTTGTAAGTGCAGTTTAACTGGAGGAGTTTGTAAGTTCAGTGCAGCTGGAGGAGTTTGTATTTGCAGTGTAGCTGGAGGAGTTTGTAAGTTCAGCGTAACTGGAGGAGTTTGTATGTGCAGTGTAACTGGAGGAGTTTGTAAGTTCAGTGTAACTGGAGGAGTTTGTAAGTTCAGTGTAACTGGAGGAGTTTGTATGTGCAGCGTAATTGGAGGAATTTGTATGTGCAGTGTAACTGGAGGAGTTTGTAAATTCAGTGTTACTGGAGGAATTTGTATGTGCAGTGTAATTGGAGGAGTTTGTAAGTTCAGTGTAACTGGAGGAGTTTGTAAATTCAGCATAACTGGAGGAGTTTGTAAGTTCAGTGTAACTGGAGGAGTTTGTAAGTGAAGTGTAACTGGAGGAGTTTGTATGTGCAGTGTAACTGGAGGAGTTTGTATGTGCAGTGTAACTGTTGGTGTTCGTAAGTTCAGTGTAACTGGAGGAGTTTGTATGTTCAGTGTAACTGGAGGAGTTTGTAAGTTCAGTGTAACTGGAGGAGTTTTTTAAGTTCAGTGTCACTGGAGGAGTTTGTATGTGCAGCGTAACTGGGGGAGTTTGTAAGATCAGTGTAACTGGAGGAGTTTGTAAGTTCAGTGTAACTGGAGGAGTTTGTATGTGCAGTGTAGCTGGAGGAGTTTGTATCTGTAGTGTAACTGGAGGAGCTTGTAAGTTCAGTGTAACTGGAGGAGTTTGTATGTGCAGCGTAACTGGAGGAGTTTGTAAGTTCAGTGTAACTGGAGGAGTTTGTAAGTTCAGTGTAACTGGAGGAGTTTGTAAGTTCAGTGTAACTGGAGGAGTTTGTATCTGCAGTGTAGCTGGAGGAGTTTGTATGTCGCAGTGCAATTGGAGGAGTTTGTAAATTCAGTGTAACTGGAGGAGTTTGTATGTGCAGTGCAATTGGAGGAGTTTGTAAATTCAGTGAAACTGGAGGAGTTTGTATGTCACAGTGTAGCTGGAGGAGTTTGTATGTGCAGTGTAACTGGAGGAGTTTGTATGTTCAGTGTAACTGGAGGAGTTTGTAAATTCAGTGTAACTGGAGGAGTTTGTATGTGCAGCGTAACTGGAGGAGTTTGAGATGACACCAGGGCATAGCTACTGACTTTTAGTGTGTTTTTAGCAGGGAAAAAAAAATTAATCTGAACCTTTGTTAGAAATTCATAGTGTAAGCAATTTCATACTTAATTAGGTGTTGACTCTGAAACATTGAATCAAAATAAACATCAATTCTAGAAGTTAAGGACTGGTTTATATTCCCTTTTGAGTTTAGGGGATTAATAAAATAATACAGGTGATTGAAGGAGTTAATATGGAAGATGGGCAAGTATTTTGTTGTACAATGGCTGATGGAAATCTGTCTCTTGACATACTTACAAACTTAATTCATTAAAAAAACACATACACACTGGTATTATTTTTTGTGTAGAAGAGCACAGAAACAAGTTGGGCAGATTAAGATTAAGTACATAGAACATGGAACCGATTACAGCACAAGAACAGGCCCTGCAGCCCATGTTGCCCTGCCAACCACAGTGCCAATCAAAACGAATCCCATCTGCCTGCACTGCTGGCCTGTACATCTGCTCTTAAAACATTGCTTTCATGTCTGTTTCTACCACTTGCCCTGGCAACATGTTCCTGGCACTGAGTGAAACACTTGCCTCTGACATCTTCCTTCTCACCTTAAAGCAATACTGTCCAGTATTTGCCATTTCTACCTGTGGACCAGCACACAGCTCTGATATAGCTAACTGGTGTTGGGCTTGTGGGAAAGAGTGGCCTGCTCCTGTTGCTTGACGGTGAGATGGAGGACTGTTTGGTCAGGTGACTGCACTTTGCTCCAGGAACAGACTCTAAATAAACAGTTTACACAAAGTGGATCATATTTCTGTGCAAGGGTCCACACACACTGAAGGCTGTGGTGTTTTAAAAAGCTGTTTCATAATCTTTGAGAATGCGGCAAAAAAAGAATGCACATGATTGTGTAATGGAACGACCACACAGAGGCATCTATGGGGTCAGGTCCATGTAGTACAGACAATTGAACAGAACTAAGAGCACAAATAGCAATTAGGATGAAATATTCTTCCTAAACTAGAGACATTCAAATGTGATTCAAACTGCTGAGATGAACCTGTCTCATTCAGAGTGATTAATGGAAAATAGTTTAGCAAGTCTTTTACCGCCACTCCCTTCACTTTCAAGTCTAATCACTCCTACAATTATTTAAAATGTAAGCGGTTTCTTGACATGCAGCTGAAAGCTTCAATATTTATGCTGTAATACTAATTAATTCTCTATTGATTTTGCTGATTATGTAGTTGAGTGGTCTACTTAAGTTACCCCCAAGGACTGTTTGCTTACATCAGAGAGTGGCTTTACTGTCATTTGTCACTTCACTTCACAGCTTGTACATTGCCAATCAAAACAGATGAAATCCTGTGAGTAACATCTCAGACTCATCTTCAATATCGTACAGAAAAACACGTGACCCTTAGCGTATATTTAAAAATCAAGATACTGCATTAACCCACCTCCTCTGTCCAGTATCACCAGGTGAAAAGTTACAATCATCAATTACACACTTTTCAATCACATATTTTGATGCAACATTACTTACTTGACTGTCTAAATTATCTTCTAGACTGTAGTTCAACAAAAATCCATGGGAAAGGTTGAGTTTTCTTGCAGTAAAATATGGCTTCTGAAGAGTGAGGAAGTTCTGCTGATTCTGATTCATAATATATACCAGAGTGTTGCTGGGAGTGTCACACCCATATTGTGTAGGCCAATGACTGCATCAGGTTACACGCATGCAAATTATGTAGGTGAACAACTGAATTGGTTGAACAGCGAACAGTGGAACAGAACAGAAAGAGTTGGAGCAATAAAATAAGCAAACATGGCAGATTGCTGCCACTTTCATTTTGCTGATGTATGTACGCTTACGAGATTATGTCACTTCACTAAGAAGAATCAACTGATGAATAAAATAAACCAGCTACTGAAATTCCACAGCCTCCTTGCACTGTGAAGAAACCACTGGCAGAGGCATCTACAACCTCCAGTTTCCTTCGCATAGACTAATGTGGAAACCTTTGTTCAGGATATATACTAAAACACAAAGCAGAAATTGTCATCATTTCCTGCAGTGACCATCAGAAGATAAAAAGAACTTCAGTATAGATTGTGCTTTTCATGACCTACAGAAGTCTGGAATTGATTTTCAGATAATGAGATACTTTTGGAAATGATTTGCTGTTTATTGTAGGGACCTCGATGCACCGCAAGATCCCAAAAGAATGATGGTAAAATGTTCTTCAGTAATGTTGAATGAGGGGTAAGAATTGGGCAGGACAGAAGTGAAGCTCAGCTGCTCTTCTTCAGTGTAGTGCTCCAAGATATTCCACATTTACCCTGGAGTTGGGTTTCGGGCCTCTTCTGAGAGATGGCACCTCTGTCGGAACAGCACTCCCTGAATACTTCAATGCAGCGCCTGCTTGAACTTTCACGTTTACATCTCTGCATGAAGTCACAACTTTTTCTTTGCTGCTGCTGGCAGCTATTGTAAAAAAATGCACATAGCATTGGTTAGTTAAACATAATTTCAGGGCTACTGTTGTTCACTTGATTTCACTCATTGACAGATATCATAATGTCCTTGTCATTTCTGTGATCTGGGGCAAAAGTAGATCAGGGAAGATTGCCCTTTTGTGTCCAGGTTCTGTTCCATTTCCATAGGCTGGGTTTTTTTTGGAAAACAGACATGGATTTTAGAGGAAACATTAGCACATGTCTTAGGAGACAAGGGAATTTGAAATGACCTTGATATTGGGCTCAGCATTCTGTGAGACGGTTTTGTGTTTGCTCCTGAACATCTCAGTTACTGTACCTGCATCTGGGGCAGGTTAAATCGATACATGTACTTTTTAACTGTTAAAACTGAATTCAAAGGTTTCAAAGGTACATTTAATGTCAGAGAAATGTATACAATATACATCCTGAAATACTTTTTCTTTACATGTACTCCTTAACTGTTAAAACTGAATTTGTTTCCACCATCTACTCAAGCAGTAGAGTCCAGATCCAAACAGTTCACTGGTAGCTAAAAGTGTCCCTCTACATGCCATTCATCCAGTTCCTTCACCTAAGCTTGTGTCCTTTGGTTCTGCGCAGTTGGACTGTGCAGGAGCTGAAATGCTGCAGTACTAAACTGGCTGTTCACTTTGGAACAAGTTCATTTCCTGACTACAGCAGGACCCCTGCCAAGATTGGAAGATGGATGGTTCCAATTCCATAGTTCCCACCACCATCCTCTCAGGCCCTCACATATTTGCCTGTCAGTATTCTATGGCTGAGCACTTCCCTCTTGTTTGGTGGAAATGATCTAAATGTTGCCCGCTTGGTATCTCACATCCTATTCAAAGTGGGATTCACACGGTGACACATGGCAGCATATCTGCTGACTGTGTTGGTCCTTAAAGCAAACGACACATTTTACTGTATGTTTTGACGTCTCGATGTACATGTGACAAAAAAAGCTAAATTATTATCTTGACTTGAGGTACCGTGCGTAAGGCTCCATTTTGTCATACTTGGTTAGTGTATTTTGGATAGGGATCCTTCAGCACTACTTTTCCTTTGCTCTGGTAGAGTACACACTCTGTTTAGAAAAAGTAGGATGTGTGTACTAATGTTTCTACACTGGGTTATAAGTTTGTTGTTAAAACTGCCTGCAAAGGAGATTGATCTTATTGAGCCCCCTAGTGGGAAGGAAGTACATGACCTGTTCACAGATAATTGAAACAGAGCAGGCAGGTATTGGCTCTTCAGCCTACGATGTAGTGTCAAATTTTTAACATACTCTGCAATCAATCTAACCCTTCCCTCATATGAAACCCATAACCCTACATTTTTCTTTCATCCATGTGCCTATCCAAGTTGGACAAACTTGGGAAAAATAGCCGAGGTATTATCAAGAATGAACCACCTTCTGCATTAATTACTTAAATATTGTGAATTATCTTGTCTACTTCTGGAAAAATAATCATGTTTTTCACGATACTGGAGCTGAAAAAATTGAACTTGCACCATTCCAGATCCAAAATAGGTGTGACAGAACAAACACCACTCACAAAACCTCTAATAAAATTTCACCCACTCCAAAGCCATGTCTGCAGCTTCGGTGGTGAAGAAATGGGTCAAAGATTATCAATGCTCTGCAAATTCCAGATATCAGGAAAAATGTAAAAAATATGAAGAATAAAATAAATATATTTTAAAATGGTTCAAAATTAAAATAAGTCACCCTAAACATACAACACTTGAGCAATTAAAATATCACATTCAACACAATTATTTCTGAAGCAAATAATTGCTTTCATCTTTCTTCCTCACATCCATAGTATCTCCACTGAAAAGAGTGAGGATTGCAAAACCATCTCAGAGAAGGTTGTTTGGCATAAACGCTGGGGAACTCCAGAAAACCCTTGGTCCACCATTGGTGTCCGCATAGAATCCAATATTAACATTAAAGAGATAAAGGGAAGCTTTACATGTTCCATTCTCCCTTCCTCTTGTCCCTCTCCTGGGCTACTAACACATGAATTATCTTTCTCCATGAATTATCAGCCTTCAGCTTGGTGTCAATCAATGATGTCCAAAAATCTCATGAATAGCCTATTTACTAAAGTTATCTAAGCAGGAGAAAAACACAATTTGCCTGCATGTTAACAAGGCATGCAAGGATGTTGACTGTATTCCTTTCCATAGATGTGCCTGGCCTGCTGAGTTCCTCCAGCACTTTGTGCGTGTGTGCAGCAGGAACGTGAGTGAAGACCTAAAGGAGAAACCATTCTTTCGGTGGATCTGTCTCTGAAGTTCTCTGCCCATAATACATTCATTTTATAATCTGTATTGATCCATCTTTGGTTTTCAATGACTGATGTCTTTTTTTAGGCTCTGTTAACCTGAAAGGAGAAGATGATTGACTGCTCGGTGATAGTAAATCAGGTGGCATGTGATGAAGACACTAAATTCATTTAAAGCAATGACCAGGGGGATGTACATTTACTGTGGTATTGTGAAGAGTGTTCATGATTGTGTTCTTACCCTTCAACCATCAGCCTCTTAAACTAATGGGAATAACGTCACTCATATCAACACTGACTGACTCCGCAACTCCTGGACTCACTCTCAAAGACGCTACAACACATAGTGTTATTTATGTGTTTGTTTGTTTGTTTGTTTGCTTATTTTGCTTATTTTGCTATTTTGTTTTTGCACAGTTTCTCTTCTTTTTCACATTGCTTGTCAATCTTTGTGTGTAGTTTTTCACTGATTCTATTGTGTTTCTTTGTTCTTCTCTCAATGCCTGCAAGAAAATGAACCTCAGGGTACTTTGATAATAAACTCACATCGAATTTTGATTCTCTTTTTAATAGCCCCTTCAAGCTGTTTCAGCTGAGCAGATGTGGAACAGCTTGCACCCAATGTTGAGGACTTTTCAATTATCCTTGGCACCACGTTACACTCCATTTACTGTGTTTTTGCAATAACATTATACCCAGTGACACATAGTCTAGCCAAGTTAGAAGAGTAAGTATGCTTCTTAAGCTGGAGCATCTTCTGAGAGTTAACTCACTCAATGGAATCCATATCTGCAAGTCTATGGTCTGCTAATTCTTTGTTGATTGTTAAAGGCACTGTCATAAAACTGCACAGAGGTCTAAATATTTTCATTGGTTTGGAAATGGATCTGTATCATTTATTTTTGTAGGAAATGTGCATTAGAGAGATTAATTACAATATATTATCTGGCAACATTGAAGTTCATTTCTCACCATCAGTGTGCTTATTTTGCAAACCTGAAAAGCACAACCTAAACAAATTATAGATTAGCAGCAAGACAAACAGATGAAAACATATAAGATCATAAGAAATTGAATAAAACTAGGTCCTTTGTCCCTTGACCATGCTCCACCTATCAGCCAGATCTTGGTTGATCTGAGAAGGAATGGTTGATTTAAAAGCCGGTCGTGAGCAGCCAGCAACACAGACCTTCAAGGTCGGCGGAGGCGTGGCAGGTGAAACTAATTACTCAAATTATCAGCTAATACAAGCAAGGTTTTCTGTAACGGAGCGACCTTGTCGAGGGAAGTGCCTTGTGAGAAAAGTGCGAGTCTTTGGCTCGAGAGTCTTCGGCGAGGAGGCTGAGAGAGGAGATTACGCCACAGTTGGAGAGGGTGAGAAGTGGTGAAGAAATGACCACTAGGCTGATTCAATGAGCTGCGTGCATGATGTGGGAGGTCAGGGACTCTGATGGTGCCTCTGGCTGCTACAAATATGGAAAATGTGTCCAGATTTAGCTTCTGAAGGACCATGTTGCAGCCGCAACTGGATGGCCTCAGGTTCATCTGGGAAAATGAGAGTTTTCTGGACAGGACCTACAGTGAGGTCGTTACACCGAGGATACTGGAACAGAGAAGCGGAGCGACGATGAGGAAGGAAAAGATGCTTGAAGTACAGGAGACCCCGGGGGATGTACCTCTCGTAAACAGGTTCACCCTCTTGGAAGCTGTCAGGACAGAAGACACTGCCAGTCTGAGAGGCGGTCAGGTCTGCAAGTCGAAAATTGGTGCTGAAGCAAAGCCGAGCAGACAGATGTCAGGCAGAGTCGTGGTAGTAGGGGACTCCATAGTGAGAGGTACAGAAAGAGGTTTCTGTGGCAACAGGCGAGATTTAATGATGGTGTGTTGCCTCCCTGATGCCAGGATCCAGGATGTCAAGGACCGATTGCAGGGAATCCTCAAGAGTGAAGGTGAACATCCGGAAGTGGTGGAGCATGTCGGCACAAATGACGTGGGGAAGAAGAGGAAAGACATTCTACAGCGTGACTTCAGAGAACTTGGAAGAAGGCTGAAAAGCAGGACTTCCAGGGTGGTTATCTCCGGTTTGCTTCCAGTTCCTCGTGCTGGAGAGGGCAGGAACAGAGAGATAATGGATCTGAATGTGTGGCTGAGGAACTGATGCAGGAAGCAAGGATTTACATTTTTGGACCACTGGGGTATGTTTCGGGGTAAGAATGAATTGTACAAAAGGGACGGGTTGCACCTTAATAAGCGGGGAACCAGTATTCTGGCAGGCAGGTTTGTCTCTGCAACACGGGTGTGTTTAAACTAAGTAGTGGGGGTGGGGGGGAGGGGACGAACTGGAAACATAAGGATGGAGTTAAAGGGAAAATGAGAATAAGAAAAATTAAGAAAGACAGCAGAATCAACAGAACAGAAAGCTCAAGAAGGGATTGTACAGTATGGCCAAGTGAAATAGGAATTGATATGGGAGGTGAGGGGAGTAATGAATTAAAAGTATTGTATATGGATGCACGGAGTATAAGAAATAAAGTGGATGGGCTTGAGGCACAGTTGGAAATTGGTAAGTATGATGTTGTGGGAATAACAGAGATATGGCTTCAAGTGGACAGGGCCTGGGAAATGAATATTCAAGGGTATACGTCCTATCGAAAGGATAGACTGATGGGCAGAGGGGGTGGGGTGGCTCTGTTGGTGAGGAATGATATTCAGTCCCTTGCAAGGGGCGACATAGAATCAGGAGACGTAGAGTCAGTATGGATAGAACTGAGAAATTCTAAGGGTAGAAAGACCCTAATGGGAGTTATCGACAGGCCCCCAAACAGTAGTCTGGATGTAGGGTGTAAGTTGAATCAAGAGTTAAAATTGGCATGTCGCAAAGGTAATGCTACAGTTGTTACGGGAGATTTCAACATGCAGGTAGACTGGAAGAATCAGGTTGGTACTGGACCCCAAGAAAGGGAGTTTGTGGAGTCCCTCCGAGATGGATTCTTAGAACAGCTTGGACTGGAGCCTAACAGAGAGAAGGCAATTCTAGATATAGTGTTGTGCAATGAACCAGATTTGATCAGGGACCTCGAGGTAAAGGAGCCATTAGGAGGTAGTGACCATAATATGATGTTTTAATCTACAAATTGAGAGGGAGAAGGGAAAATTGGAAGTGTCAGTATTATAGTTGAACAAAGGGAACTATGGAGCTATGAGGGAGGAGCTGACCAAGGTACAATGGAACAATACCCTAGCAGGGATGACAGTGGAACAACAATGGCAGGTATTTCTGGGAATAATGCAAAAGGTGCAGGATCAGTTCATTCCAAAGAGGAAACAAGATCCTAAGGGGAGTAAGGGGAGGCCGTGGCTGACAAGGGAAGTAAAGGACAGTATAAAAATGAAAGAGAAGAAGTATAACAAAGCAAAGACGAGTGGGAAGCCGGATGATTGGGAAACTTTTAAAGAGCAACAGAAGATAACTAAAAAGGCAATACGCGAGGAAAAAAAATGAGGCACGAAGGTAAACTAGCCAAGAATATAAAGGAGGATAGTAAGAGCTTCTTTAGGTATGTGAAAAGGAAAAAAATAGTTAAGACCAAAACTGGGCCCTTGAAGACAGAAATGGGTGAATTTATTATGGGGAACAAGGAAATGGCAGAAGAGTTGAACAGGTACTGTGGATCTGACTTCACTAGGGAAGACACAAACAATCTCCCAGATATAATAGGGGCTAAAGGACCTAGGGTAATGGATGAACTGAAGGAAATTTATATTAGGCAGGAAATGGTGTTGGAAAGACTGTTGGGTCTGAAGGCTGATAAGTCCTCGGGACCTGATGGTCTGCATCCCAGGGTACTTAAGGAGGTGGCTTTAGAAATTGTGGACGCATTGTTAATCATTTTCCAATGTTCTATAGATTCAGGATCAGTTCCTGTGGATTGGAGGGTGGCTAATGTTGTCCCTCTCTTCAAGAAGGGAGAAAGAGAGAAAACAGGGAATTATAGACCGGTTAGCCTGACGTCGGTGGTGGGAAAGATGCTGGAGTCAATTATAAAAGATGCAATTACGACACATTTGGATAGCAGTAACAGCATAGGTCCGAGTCAGCATGGATTTACAAAGGGGAAATCATGCTTGACTAATCTTCTGGAATTTTTTGAGGATGTAACTATGAAAATGGACAAGGGAGAGCCAGTGGATGTAGTGTACCTGGACTTTCAGAAAGCCTTTGATAAAGTCCCACATAGGAGATTAGTGGGCAAAATTAGGGCACATGGTATTGGGGGCAGAGTACTGACGTGGATTGAAAATTGGCTGGCTGACAGGAAACCAAGAGTAACGATTAACGAGTCCCTTTCGGAATGGCAGGCGGTGACCAGTGGGGTACCGCAGTGCTGGGATCGCAGCTGTTTACAATATATATTAATGATTTAGATGAGGGAATTAAAAGTAACATTAGCAAATTTGCAGATGACACAAAGCCGGATGGCAGTGTGAAATGTGAGGTGGATGTTATGAGAATGCAGGGTGACTTGGACAGGCTGGGTGAGTGGGCAGATGCATGGCAGATGCAGTTTAATGTGGATAAATGTGAGGTTATCCACTTTGGTGGCAAGAACAGGAAGGCAGATTACTATCTGAATGGAGTCAAGTTAGGAAAAGGGGAAGTACAACGAGATCTAGGTGTTCTTGTACATCAGTCACTGAAAGCAAGCATGCAGGTACAGCAGACAGTGAAGAAAGCTAATGGCATGCTGGCCTTCATAACAAGGGGAATTGAGTATAGGAGCAAAGAGGACCTTCTGCAACTGTACAGGGCTCTGGTGAGATCACACCTGGAGTATTGTGTGCAGTTTTGGTCTCCAAATTTGAGGACATTCTTGCTATTGAGGGAGTCCAGCGTAGGTTCACAAGGTTAATTCCCAGGATGGCGGGACTGTCATATGTTGAAAGATTGGAGCGACTGGGCTTGTATACTCTGGAATTTAGAAGGATGAGAGGGGATCTGATTGAAACATATAAGATTATTAATGTGTTGGACACGCTGGAGGCAGGAAGCATGCTCCCGCTGATGGGTGAGTCCAGAATCAGAGGCCACATAAGGGGTAGGCCGTTTAGAACAGAGTTGAGGAAAAACTTTTTCACCCAGAGAGTGGTGGATATATGGAATGCTCTGCCCCGGAAGGAAGTGGAGGCCAAGTCTCTGGATACTTTCCAGAAAGAGATGGGTAGAGCTCTTAAAGACAGCGGAATCAAAGGTTATGGGGATAAGGCAGGAACTGGATACTGATTGTGGATAATCAGCCATGATCACAGTGAATGGCGATGCTGGTTCGAAGGGCTGAATGGCCTACTCCTGCACCTATTGTCTATTGTCTATTGATATAACTTTAGTCCACCTTCCTGTCCTTTCCCTATAAATCTTGATACCCTCATTCCGAATATCTTCAAGGATTCAGGCTTTTGGAGCAAGGAATTCCCAGCCCTTTGAGTCTTTACCATCCCAAAAGTAAATGAATACTTCCTCATTCTGAGACTATGCTCTTCATTCCTAAATGATCTCATGAAGTTAAACATATTCCCGGAAGTTACCCTGCTTGCCTTTCATCCTTCCAAGTTCTAGTCATTGCACAGCTGACCTGCTTTCTCTTTCCTCATAAGACAATGCCTCTGGACCTACATTGATCCCAATGAGTCTTCACTGAATGGCCTAATATTAAAATATATCCTTCCTGAAATGAGGCTTTAAACCATGCACAGAACATCTGATGTGGTCCTATTCAGGCCTTGTATAGTTGGAATAAAATTTCCCTTTTAGTATATTTCCAACTACAATTAAATGAAAGGACGGCACAAAGGCGCAGCTTGGAAAGCTGCCGCTTCACAGTGCCAGAAGACTAGATTCGGTCCTGATCTTGGGCGCTGTCTGTGGGGAGCTTGCATGCTCTTCCTGTGACTATCTGGTTCCAAATGATTCTATATTCCTTCCCATGGTGGGTTAATTGGCTAATATAAATTGCCCCTAGTTTGCAGGTGAGTGGTAGAATCTCTGGTTCCTTAAGGTTATTATAGCCGGGGGTGGTAATGGTGTTAAGCTCCCACTACCTACCAAATGCTCAATGATGTGCATCTCAGATAGCCTCTGACAACCAAGACGAGCTCCTGGCCTTCACATTTGGCTTAGTTACTAAGCCCGGTGGAACTGTTTCTATTGACAGGAGAAGGGACAAAGGCGGGTTACTGGCACCTTAAAACCAGTCGCTTCGGGCAGATGGAGCTTGTCAGCCGTGGTTGGCAGCTCATTTAGAAGAAGGAAAACTGATCTCAAACCTCTGCTGCCTTGTGGCTATACCCACTCATGGGGAAGGCTTCGGGACTAAACCTCAAGGGAAAAATCTGGAGCTGGAGTCCCTAAAGCAATCCTACATTGAGTTCAATGCTGACTGGCAACCCTTGTGACACTGCTGGTGCCAAACTGTGTTGGTCTCTGCCGTTCCTTTGGGTTCATCAGATGCATGGAGAGGGGGAGCTTGCTACACAGGCAACAGGTTGTTCTCCATATTGTTCAGTCCTGGCTTGTGCATCTAGACAGCTAGGACGCAACGCTGACCGATGGTGGCCTTGGTAGAATATGGAGGGAATGATAAGAATGTGGGTAGAATAAAATCTGGAATTAATATAGAAATAGTGTGAATGAGTGGTTGATGGTCATTGCAAACAAGTAATGTAAACAACTCTAGTCCCAGTACTGATTTCTGTAATACTTCATTAATACAGATTGCCAAATCGTACATGATCCCTTTGTCATGACCCATCAGCCAATCTTCCATCCATGTTATAACCAATACCATCAGTTCTTATCCTTCCAATATGCTTCACTTTGACACCAATCCAAATGTATTATATCTACTGGTTCCCCTCCATTGGATCTTGATGTTTCTTTCACAAGGAGCTCAATCCGGCAAACATGATTTCTTCTTCATGAAGCTATACTGACTCTTCTACATCAGACTGTTTCTTTCAAAAATAACATTATTTGTTAATAAATGTTTCTAATGTTTTTAAAGTAATAGATGCTGATAACCATAAGAATCTAAGAACTTTTGGAAGGTTATAATCAATACATTCAGAATCTCTACAGCCACTTCTTTTCTCTGTTTTATGCCACAAGGCCATTCTCCAAGACCATCTGTGGCTTCCTCTTCAGCAAGTCTGCAGCCAGTCATCAGTCACACTGTTGCACCATCGTAAGGAATAACTAGACAGGTTAAGGACAAGCATGCAGGTGTAAGGGGTTTCTTCTTTTATGTTACTGCGTAGGCCGATCATAATGGCATGTTTGTTACGTTATAATTAAAATGGCTTCTCTGTAATGTTAACTGCTGAGACAGTGGTTCTTTTTCTAGTAGCTTGCTTGGGTTATATTATTGATAGAGGAGAGGATGAACCAATGGGTGTCCATGTTATTCTTTTTGTGGGTGATTTTCTGTCTCACATGGCTGGGAACCCTGTGGTTTGGCGGGTTTTTCAGGAGGAGACCTGGAGAAGAAGGACGTGCTGGAAGTGATCTGGTCGACCACTGTGGTTGGTCCCGAGCGGCAAGTCGAGGGGGTCGGAGGGGATCGCAGGGTGAAGAGAAGACCCCATTATTTGAGCTCCAACTTGTGTGCTCGAAGAAGTTGAACTTTGATAAGTCTGGTGCCTTTTTCTTTCTCTTTTATATTGTATCTCTATTAATCTCATGTCCCAGTAAGATTTATAAAGTGTAATCTGTAAAGTGTACATTGTGTGCTGTCTGATAATTGATGTGTGAGGTTGTACCAGGTGGCAAAACACAGCACCGACGCAATGGTGAGACATGGTTTGGCGGGCAGACAAGGTTTCCCCTAGATAAACACGAGCCGATATAGCTGAGCATTACATTTGTGGGGGCATTGTCCGGGATTGAATGTTCGGTAAGCTGTATAAATCGCCACGTTAAGTAGTGCGGAGATGGATCGCGATAAGATTGTAAGCAGGTGTGAGTTAGAGGATATACTGGTTAATCATGCGTGCGTGTTAGGTGGGGTGGATTTCCACACTTCGGGAGAAGTACTAGTGCGAGGGTTGAGTTTGATCAAAGGTATCGGGCAGGTAGAACTGATAGCTAGAAGGTGCGGTAAAGAAGTGGAATCCAGTTGGGTGTTGGTTCGTACGAGTGCTGACGTCATGACGTTGGAACTGCCAGCGACGGTCAGCGTCCCAGGGGAGGCGGGGTTGTGGGGCCTCCACACCCTCCTGGAGGACAAACGTGTGGAGACACCGGAGGAGGAGTTAGATGAGACACCAGGGGAGGTGCCAGTAGCCAGTGGTGGAGAGTTAGAGTGGGAAGGCTTGGTCAGGCCCCGTCCCCCAGCTAGAGGTGGGACCTCAGAGTTAGCAGCCGCCATTACCTCCCTGGTGAGAAGGGCTGAGGGGCCCCCCCCGAAGCTGAGAATTTTCTTAGCAGCCACGTCCACCCTGGAAGGGGAGGACGATTATGAGATATGGATCGAAAATACATCCTAGTTGTTAGAGACGTAGCCAGGCTCGGATGAGGAAAAGAGACAGTGATTGGTGGAAAGTTTGCAGGGAGGGGCAGCTGGTGTCATCCAGGGGCTGAAAGCTGAGCAGCCCTCAGCTTCCCTGGTGGAGTATCTAGAAGCTTTGGAGGGAGCGTTTGGAATGTCGGGAGATTCCTGGGAGCTTTTAGCGGAGTTTCACCACATGGGGCAGGGTAGAGAGGAAAAGCTCTCAGAATACATTTTTCAGCTGGAGAGAATGCTTACTGGGTTGCGGTGCCGAGGGGAAGTGAAGGTGGACGAGGTGGCAAGGTTGAGGATGAGTCAGATATTTAGTGGTTCCCTGGGGGAGGACAAGCTGGCTTGGAGTCTCCGGCAGTCCTATAAAAGGAGTCATCCTCCATCATTCGGGCAGCTGATTAGAGGGGTGCGGGAGGATGAGAGCATGTTGGGCCGGAAAGAGGGCTCTGGTCACTGGGGACAATCCTCAGCAGTACAGGAGGTGGTGGCTGAGTTGAGAACCGAGAAACCCAAGGGGTCCCAGGGGAAGGGACCCCCCCCCCACTTGAGGGGATGGACAGGGAGAGTACCACCTTCCGGGGATGGCCCGCGCAGTGGGCTGGGAGTGGTGGGCATTGTGGGAGGAGAGGGGCAGTGGGTAGTGTGTGCTATAACTGTGGGAAAGAGGGGCATTTCCAGCGGGAATGTGAGTGGCAGGGGGTGTGCTACAGCTGTGGGAAGAGGGACACTTTCAGAGGGATTGTGAGAGACAAGGTGCCCCGCGGAGGGCAAGCCCCCGGGTGACTAAGAAGGGAGAGGTGTCGGGAAACTTAGGAGAGACTCAGTGAGGGAACAGACTGGAGTCCCTGGAGGAACACATTCTCAGAAATCAGCTATAGGACCCCCGAAGGCCCAAGCCCTTATTCCGGATGGACTGGTGGTATCCCGTTCCAGCGTGTCCCTACGGATAGACGGAGTCTTTGCAAGGGACGTCCTTGAATGGTCGCAGGTTACCTTATTGTACCGGTCGTTCTACAAAAAATATCTAAAGCATTTGCCAGTAACCCCGTTCAATGCACTGGAGATTTGGGGCATAAGTGATGGTGATTACCCGTATGATGGCTACCTGTCAGTGAGATTGGAATTCTTGGAGGGCGATGTGGGAGTGTCAGAAGCCCTTGAGACGTTGGTGTTGGTTTGTCTGGATCCGGTGGAAACTAGTGGCGTTGCCCTGCTGGTGGGGACTAACTGCCCTCTGGTCGGACGGCTCTTGGGAGCCTGTGAGGAGAAGGTGGGGGAGAATTTCTGGAGACCCTCTCGGTACACCCAGTGTTTTGAGCGGTGTTCAAATAAGCGAGTGACCCCCAGGGGCTGGATCCTGAGTGCAAATGAGGGACAGTGTGGTGTACTTAGGCGAGGCCTAAAGTGATACGGCCAGGGGAGGTGGCACTAGTGATGGGAATCCCCAGGTTCCCCAGAGTACCGACGGGCGAGACCCTGCTAGTAGACACCCCCGACGACCTGGAAAGTGAGTCCCGGTTCCCGGCTGGGGTGCTGGTGAGACCTGAATTGCAGAGGCCCTCAGCCGTACAGGCACGGGGGTTGGGGGTGATTGTAAGGAACATAACGGAGAGGGAGATCACCTTTAAGCGCGGAATGCCCCTTGCGCACTTGTTCCCAGTTATGGTGATGTCCAGTGCCCCCGTGAGGCCCATTGGAGGAGAACTATTGGGAAACGGGGGGGGCGGCTGACCGAGGAAGCCTTTAACTTTAAGGACCCCCGTACCGCCGGAGTATAAGAGCAGGCTGGTGGAGAAGATGCTGAAGCTAGGGGATGTCTTTTCCCAGGGCGAGTTTGATGTGGGGTGTTCCAACAGCACTCGGCACACCATTCGGGTAACAAATGACACCCCGTTTAGAGAGAGGTCGCGGCGGTTGGCCCCAGCAGATGTGGAAGATGCGCGGCAGCAATTGCAGCAGTTGAAGGATGCAGGGATTATTGCAGAGTCCCGGAGCCCTTATACGTCCCCCATAGTAGTAGCTAGGAAGAGAAATGGGAAGGTACGCATGTGCATGGACTATAGGACCCTGAACCGGCGCACTGTCCCTGACCAGTATACGGTCCCGAGGGTTGAAGACACGTTGGTCTGTCTGAGTGATGCCCAGTGGTTTAGTGTATTGGATTTGCGGAGTGGGTATTACCAGATTCCGATCAGTGAGGCCGATAAAGAGAAGACAGCCTTTATCTGTCCCCCGGGATTCTTTCAGTTCGAACGAATGCCCCAAGGTATCTCGGGGGCCCCAGCCACCTTCCAGCGGCTCATGGAGAGGATAGTGGGGGATATGAACCTGCTCGAGGTGTTGGTGTATCTGGACAACCTGATAGTGTTTGGATCTACGTTGGAGGAACATGAGGAGCGGCTGCTGAAGGTGCTGAGTCAGCTGAAGGAGGAAGGGTTGAAACTTTCCCTGGATAAATGCCAGTTCTGTAAGCCGTCGGTCAGCTATGTTGGACACATAATTTTGCGAGATGGAGTGGCCACCGATCCGGCTAAGATAGACGCAGTGACCACATGTCCGAGACCCCAGAAGGTGAGTGCCCTGCACTCGTTTTTGGGGTTCTGTGGGTATTACCGGCGATTCGTGAAAGGATACGCTAAAATGAGTCACCCACTGAACCAGCTGTTGTGTGGCTATCCGTCTGTGGGGAAGTAAAGGAAGGGAGACCGAGGACAGGAGGCAGGAGGATACTTGAACCCGGGGGAGCCTTTTGGATTGAGGTGGGATGCTCAATGTGAGGAGGCGTTCCAATCTCTGAAAAGGGCGCTGACTCAGTCCCCGGTGTTGGCTTTTGCTGTTCCCCGGAAGCCATATGTGCTACACACTGATGCCAGCTGAAAGGGTCTGGGGCCTGTCCTGTATCAGGAGCAGGGCAACGAATTGAGGCCGGTGGCGTTTGTCAGCCAAAGTTTGTCGCCATCTGAGAGAAACTCTCCCACTCACAAGTTGGAGTTCTTGGTGCTGAAATGGGCGGTGATAGACAAGTTGAGCGACTATCTATACGGGGCCAAGTTTGAGGTGAGAACGGACAGCAATCCTCTCACTTATATTCTGACCTTGGCAAAACTGGACGTTACTGGGCATCAATGGTTGGTGGCCTTGTCTGCCTATGAGTTCAGCCTGAAATACCGGCCGGGGAGTCGGAACAGCGATGCAGATGCTTTATCTCGTCGGGTGCATAAGGGGTCGGGTACGGACGAGGAGTGGGAGAGTGTTCCTGTCCCGGGAGTGAAGGAAATGTGTCAATTTGCGAGCGACGCTGAAGCAGGAGCCCCGATGGGGCCGGATCGGGCAGTAGATCAACTGGGGGCTGACGATGACGCGCTGCCCACTGTTTACTGTAATGTGACTGCTCTGAGGAACAGGCAGCTGCCGGAGTTGAGTCCCCAGGAAGTGGGGGCGGCTCAGCGTGATGACCCGAGCATTGGCACTATCTGGTACGCGGTTAGCCGGGGTGATATGGGCCAGGTGGAGAAGGCGAAGCATGCCTCCGTTCCCCTACTACTGAAGGAGTGGCCCCGGTTGAAGTTGAAGAACCACGTCCTGTACCGGGTCACGTCGCCTCCGGACCACCCCCGGCGCTGGCAGCTGGTCATGCCTGAGAAGTATCGGAAGACTGTGCTCCAGGCTCTACATGATGATTCTGGGCACTTAGGGGTAGAGAAGATCTATGGATTACTCAAGGACCGGTTTTACTGGCCCCGGATGAGGGGGGAGGTGGAAGAATACTGTAAGACCTGTAGCCGTTGCGTCAGGAGGAAGACCCTGCCT
Organism: Mobula hypostoma; assembly: GCF_963921235.1. Lineage (NCBI taxonomy): Eukaryota > Metazoa > Chordata > Chondrichthyes > Myliobatiformes > Myliobatidae > Mobula > Mobula hypostoma. The sequence goes on along the minus strand of NC_086103.1, from coordinate 104,230,665 downwards.
GTGCAGGCAGCTCCGTTGTCCCACTTGCAGAGTGCGGGACCCATGGACCTGGTGTGTATGGATTTCCTGTCTATTGAGCCAGACACCAGCAACACCGCGAATGTCTTGGTCCTCACGGATCACTACACTGGATATGCTGGGGTGTTTCCCACTAAGGATCAGAAAGCGACTACAGTGGCGAAGGTGTTATGGGAGAAGTACTTTGTTCATTATGGCCTCTGCCGGTGGATCCATAGTGATCAGGAACGGGACTTCGAGAGCAGCTTATCCATGAATTACTGGGTATGTTTGGGGTCGAGAAATCCAGGACAAAACTCTATCACCCATAGGGTGATCCTCAGCTCGAGAGGTTTAACCGGACCCTGTTGGACATGCTTGGGACCCTGGAGATCGGTCAGAAGTGTAAGTGGAGTCAGCACATCAGGCATTTGGTTCACTGTTACAATTGTACCTGCAATGACGTTATGGGGTACTCGCCTTATTATCTGATGTTCGGGCAGGAAGCGAGGTTGCCCATTGATCTGTGTTTTGGGACTGAAGCGGGGGAAATACCTTCGAAGCCATATCTGAAGTATGTGCCGGATATGAGGAGAGAGTTGAAAAGGGTGTACGAGTTGGCTGAGGTGGCGGCCATCAAGCAGAATCAGAGGAATAAGAGGAGGTATGATCAGAAAGTGAAGGTTGCCCAACTTATGCCGGGAGACCAGGTCCTTATACGGAATTTAGGACTACCTGGTAAGCACAAGTTGGAGGATCGTTGGGCAGCCACCCCCTATGTGGTGGAGAGCTAGATGCCAAACCTCCCTGTTTACCGGGTGAGACCTGAGGATGGGAAAGGGCCTGTCAAGGTACTCCATCGGAACCACCTGTTGCCCCTGGGTCAAGAGGTGCAGGTAGACCAAGAGCCCGAATGGGAGTTTACGCCTAGTACATGGACTCTGCAGGGGCGCGGGGCATGGGGCGAGGGTAGAGCCTGCTGTGAAGGAAACAGGGCTGGGCCCCACCCCGGAAAGGGATACTGCTTCAGAAGGCGATGATTTGGATGTGTGGCACCTACTTCTGTTCGTTAATTCCCCGGTACTGGAAGAAGAGGCTCCTGACCCTTCCCCCACTGAGTTAGGTGAGGGGAGGAATGGTGTTGAGGGGCAGCCTGAGATACGGCCGGCATTGTGGGGAGAGTGTGTGGAACCAGAACTCGAGGCAGAGGGCTCCAAGGTGACGAGGGGTCCCAGTGAGGGAGAGGGCGAGGGTCCAACAGGTAGACTCGGGGTGTCTCCCGTGGTGGCTGAGCCACAGGAGGTATGGAGATCTCAGAGAAGTAGGAACCCCCCGGAGAGACTTATACATCGCCGGGAGAACAGGGTGTGATCTCTACTGCCCTGGGAAGTTACGTCACTGCTTTATGCACCTGGGTTGGGTTTTGTGTTTTACAAGGAGCACTGGTGAACTCCTTTAATGTCATGAGGACATGACTTTTATTTGGTGGGGGGGAATGTAAGGGTTTCTTCTTTTATTTTACTGTGTAGGTTAATCATAATTGCTTGTTTGTTATGTTATAATTAAAATGGCTTCTCTGTAATGTTAACTGCTGAGACAGTGGTTCTTTTTCGAGCAGCTTGCTTGGGTTATATCCTGATTTAAATCAGTTTATTTTATCATCATGGGAAATATGGTGATCAACATCATTAGCAAGATAGGGTGAGAATGATTGTAGAATGGAAATTACAATTATGTTTATGAAAAGTATTCTCTGAAGAATGATTGATAGAGGAGAGGATGAACCAATGGGTGTCCATGTTATTCTTTTTGTGGGTGATATTCTGTCTCACGTGGCTGGGAACCCTGTGGTTTGGCGGGTTTTTCAGGAGGAGACCTGGAAAAGAAGGACGTGCTGGAAGCGCTCTGGTCGACCACTGTGATTGGTCCTGAGCGGCAAGTCGAGGGGGTTGGAGGGGATCGCAGGGTGAAGAGAAGACCCCGTTGTTTGAGCTCCAACTTGTGTGCATGAAGAATTTGAACTTTGATAAGTCTGGTGCCTTTTTCTTTCTCTTTTATAGTGTATCGCTATTAATCTCATAGTCCCAGTAAGTGTAATCTGTAAAGTGTACATTGTGTGCTGTCTGATAATTGATGTGTGAGTTTGTACCAGGTGGCAAAACACAGCACTGACGCAACCGTCAGACATGGTTTGGCAGGCGGACGGGATTTCCCCTAGATAAACACGAGCTGATATAGCTGAGCGTTACACAGGGAAGGCTCTTGGATAACAATAGATGTTTCTTGTCAGGACATAAAGTAGAAAAATGTCCTGGAATTCTGATTTAAATCAGTGTATTTTATCATCATGGGAAATATGGTGATCAACATCATTAGCAAGATAGGGTGAGAATGATTGTAGAATGGAAATTACAATTATGTTTATGAAAAGTATTCTCTGAAGAGTGATTGACTATCCAGCTGGAATGTGGCTCCTTTAGCTGCTTCCATCCTTCCTTCCTTCCTTGTTTCTTCTTCTGCTGTACATCTCTTGGCAAAAGCTGATCTCACATTATCGTGAAACTGAGCAGCATGTAGCATACAACAGAAAAGCTTGAATCCTGCTCTCCTGTACTTTGAAAGTTTGCTTCAAGTTGGTAAAAGGAACTATAGCTGCAGTGGGCACTTTCTGGCATCAACATAGTATGCTCATAACTCATAAGCCCTACCCTAACCATACGTCTTTGGAATGTGGGAGGAAAAGAGATCACCTGGTGGAAATCCATATGGTCATGGGCAGAACGTTTAAACTCCTTTAGACAGCAGTGGGAATCATGCTCCGATCAGTGATCACTGGCACTGTAAACTGACTGGACTAAATGCTACGTTACATTGCTGCCTTTAGTCAGTCTGCACCTCTCACCTGCCATCATAATGATTGAACTTTCCACTTAACACTACCTGTCCTTTCACTTATCTCTGAATATTCCACAAACTTGGTTACAAAGCCATCTGCCCTTAGAAACCTCTAGCTCAATCCCAACCTTCTGTTCTTCTCCAATGTCTTTGAATCTGTTGAAAAGTAAAAACTGCAACTATTGAAAATTTGAAATAATGCTGGAAATACTCAGTAGGCCAGGCACCATGTACACCTTGTCACTATAAGGAGAGAGAAACAGAATTAATATTTTAGGCTGATGATTTTCACCAAAGTTTTCCTTGAATATGTTGTACCTTAAATGAGTGCCCACTTTTCTAGGAAACCTCTCCCATCAGGTTCCAGGTTTCTGTGCATTGTTTACCAAATTCACAGTTAACTTTGTGAAAATGAGAGAGGCAATCTGCCTCTCCTTGACCCTCTCACTAGCTGACCTATGCATGCTCCTCCACTCTCTTTCCAATCTCATCTAACTCACTTACATCTATTCTTGTCTATCCACTACTGTTTATAATTAATTTGATTACCAATGAGAAAACCATTCTAGCTAATCCACTCAAAACTAATCGATAAGATTGAAGATCTTGGCTTCAATGTCTCCTTGTGCAATTGGATCTTCAATATCCTCCCTTGCAGACCCCCGCCATTTCTGATTGGCAACAACCTCTCCTCCACAATTTCAATCAGCACAGATGCACCACAAGGCTGTGTACTTAGCCCCCTGCTCTACTCACTTTATATTTAACAACTGTGTGGCTAACTACAGTTTCAATGCCTTCTTCAGGTTTGCTGATGCGCCACTGTCATTGGCCAAATTAACGTTGGTGATGAATCTGGGTATAAGGGATATTGAAAATCTGGTTGAGTGGTGTCACAACAATAACCTCTTACTCATTGTCAGCTGTAGAGAAAGGAGCTGATTAGTGACTTCAGGAGGAGTAAACCATGAGCCAGTCCTCATTGGAGGATCAGAGTTGGAGGGAGTCAGGAATGTTTAATTGTCCATGTTATCATTACAGAGGACCTGTCCTGGGCCCAGCATGTAAGTTCAATTATAATGAAAGCACAGCAATGCCCCACTGCCTTAGGAGTTTCTGAAGATCTGGTGTGACATCTCAAATTTTGACAAATTTCTATAGATATATAGTGGAGAGTATATTGACTGGCTGCACCACAGCCTGGTATGGAAACACCAAGACTTTGAATGGAAAATCCTACAAGAAGTAGTGGATGTGGCCCAGTCCATCATGGGTAAAGCCCACCTCACTGTTGAGCACACCTACATGAAACATTGTAGCAGGAAAACAACATCCATCATCAGGACGCCCACCACCCAGATCATGGTTTCATCTCACTGCTGCCATCAGGAAGAAGGTACAGGAGCCTCAGGACTCACACCACTGGGTTCAGAAATAGTTATTAAACCTCAAACATCAGACTCTTGAACCAAAGGGGTTAATTTCACTCAACTTCTCTTATCCCATCACCGAAATGTTCCCATAATCTATTAACTCACTTTCAAGGGCTCTTCATCTCATGTTCTCAATATTTATTGCTGATTTGTTTATTATTATCATTTCTTTCTTTTTGTATTTGCACAGTTTGTATGGTTGAACACCTAAATTGGTGTAGCTTTCCATTGATTCTATTATGGTTATTATTCTATGATGAATTTGTTGAGTATGCCTGCAAGAAAATTAATCTCAGGGCTGTATATAGTGATATTTATGTACTTTGATTACAGATTTACTTTGAACTTTGTAGGTAGATGGGGTAAATATGTATAAAATTATGAGTGGTATAGATAGGGTAAATGCAAGCAGGCTTTTTCCATTGAAGTTATTTGAGACTACTGTTGAACTAGAGGATATGGGTTAAGGGTGAAAGGTGAAATGTTCAAGGGGAACATGATGGGGAGCTTCTTCGCTCAGAGTGTGGAATGATCTGCTGTAAAAGTGGTGGATGGAGGTTTGATTTCAACATATAAGAGAAGTTTGGATTAGTACTTGGTAGGGAGAGTTATGGAGGACTATGGTCTATTGGACTTGGCAGAATAATATTTTGTATGGATTCGATGGGCCAAAGGGCCTATTTCTGCACTATCGTGTTCATTGACTCTATGGCATATAAAGCAGACTTATAAGTAGCAGTGAGTGAACTCACTCGTGAAACTTCTACACAATTTTGCAAACTTTGCTGAATTCAAAGTAGACCAATTTGTATTCAATTCTGGTAATCTTAGTACTCACTTGAAACTTTGCCTAATCACTTCTAAGAGGAGCTTTAGTTTTTCAATTTGTTTCCATCACACACATCTCTCCCTGATGATGTCTATGTTAATAGAACTTACAAAATTCATTTGTAGAAGGATTTTCAACCCCAATAGTATGACAAAGAACTGCCCCTTTCTTGTCATCCTGAGGAAATAGTCCCAAATTCTTCACAGACAGTTTTTACTCTAGAATTAGCAGCTTTCCCACTATTTAGGGATCATTCCAGAATTCACATACCTTCAGTTTAGTGTACTGCATTCAGCGTACGTTATACAGTATCCGCATTGAAGAAATCACTTATCAGAATCCCTGCACTCTGTCCACAAATGTTCACCACAAGCAGCATACATCATCAATAACTCCCTCCATCCTGGCCATACTACATATTTCCTCTTCTACAGCCCTGTATCTCTTTCAGCAATCAACTTCCCAGCTCTTTACTTCACCACCCCCCTTCCAGTTTCACCTATCACCTTCCTCCGCTCCCCCCACCTTCTTACTCTGACTTCTCATCTATTTTTCTCCAGTTCTGATGAAGGGTCTAGGCCTGAAATGATGATTGTACTCTTTTCCATAGATGCTGTCTGGCCTGCTGAGTTCCTCCAGCATTTTGTGTGTGTTGCAGGAGTAACCCAGGTTAAATAAACCCAAAGTTGTAACGTTAGATGTTCTACCTGTGGAGGGATGAAAAGGAGGTTTACTGATTTTATAAAAAGAGTATTTGAAAAAAGAAATGCTATGCGAGGGCGGGGCAGGTAGGACACAGGACAGACAAGGAGAGAAATGCAGCAAACGCAGCTGAAGACATGAACTGTTAAGAGTGGAATTAGTAGTGAGTATCTTTACCTTACTAACTTGAAACCCTCAGGGTGAAACTCCTGGAGGAGAGACAATAACGATAAAAGATTTATTGAAGCTACCACTATAACATGCAGCAGCTATAACGAAATATATCGGCAGAGACGAGTGTCCAAAATTCCTACCGTGTAGTCAGGAATTAGTTCTGCAAAATCATACCAAGGCATTTGATGAAGTTTTTGTACAAGTTTGTGAATTGACTTTCCATGGATGATCAACTATTTCATTCCAATGAATCAAGAAACAAGATGGAGATCCACCCAAGATGAAGAACCAGCGCAGTAACAAAATGTATGACACAGAGGATTTAATACGGTTGGACGTATAAGTTTATTTTCATTCAAAGAATCTGAATTTGATTATCTGTAAGAACTGAGTATTTTTGCAAAGACTTTGATGTTGCTGAATGAGATTTACTTTGTTTAAAAGTTGTGATGTTGAAGAATTGACATGAAAGAAGTTAAACTGTGTATATAATTTTTGAATTTGAATTTAAACTTGTAGATTTACTGCCTGGAACTGAAAGTGAAGTTAACTATAATACTTGAGAATAGGAATTATATTTGGTTTTCTAACTAACTAAGGATAAATAAAAAGGGAAGTTTAGTCTGTAAACTTTTAAATAGCAGATAACACTAGATCCAATTAGTTAGAGAAATTGGACTAAAAAGGGTTATTCTAATGAATATCACTGATTCTAATTAAAAATGAATTTGTTGTGGTTTGATGTCTAAGATTTGGAACCTAAACAGAATGTTTGAATTTTGAATTGTTCTTGCTCATGTAAATATTTTGTACATATTTTTTTCTTATAAACAGAACCCTATCTCCAGATGTGTGTGATTTCTATTCACTGCCGCCTTCCAATACCTGGATTCTTCTGACGGCTTATTAGCACCTAGTGTAATTTGATTTTCTCTAAAGAGTGTGACGACGAGTCACGCACAATAAGATTGGTGCTACAGAGGTGTTATGCGGGAGAAAGGTTAACCAACCAGAGGCCTGACTCAGATCAATAGTGGGTGGGTGCCACTTCATCTTAACTGTGTTAAATTACTTTTGAGCATTAAGTTTTCTTCAACACTTAAACAGAGAGTAAGAGGTGGAAAATTTCTTAAATGCTTTTATTTTAATGCGAGGAGCATTAGCAGAAAGGTGGATGAGCTTAGAGCATGGATTGATACCTGGAAGTATGATGTTGTAGCTATTAGTGAAACATGGTTGCAGGAGGGGTGTGATTGGCAACTAATTATTCCTGGATTTTGTTGCTTCAGGTGTGATAGAATCAGAGGGACAAGAGGGGGAGGTGTTGCATTGCTTGTCAGAGAAAATATCACAGCGATGCTCTGGCAAGATAGATTAGAGGGCTCGTCTAGGGAGGCTATTTGGGTGAAACTGAGGAATGGGAAAGGTGTAGTAACACTTATAGGGGTATATTATAGACCACCTAATGGGGAGCGAGAAGTGGAGGAGCAAATTTGTAAGGAGATAGCAGATATTTGTAGTAAGCACGAGGTTGTGATTGTGAGAGATTTTAATTTTCCACACATGGACTGGGAAGCCCATACTGTAAAAGGGCTGGATGGTTTGAGTTTGTAAAATGTGTGCAGGATAGTTTTTTGCAGCAATACATAGAGGTACCAACTAGAGAAGGGGCAGTGTTGGATCTCCTGTTAGGGAATGAGATAGGTGAGGTGACGGAGGTATGTGTTGGGGATCATTTCGGGTCCAGTGATCACAATGCCATTAGTTTCAATATAATTATGGAGAAGGATAGGTCTGGACCCAGGGTTGAGATATTTGATTGGAGAAAGGCTAACTTTGAGGAGATGTGAAAGGATTTAGAAGGAGTGGATTGGGACAAATTGTTTTATGGGAAGGATGTAATAGAGAAATGGAGGTTATTTAAAGGTGAAACTTTGAGGGTACAGAATCTTTAGGTTCCTGTTAGGTTGAAGGGAAAGGTTAAAAGTTTGAGAGAACTATGGTTTTCAAGGGATATTTGAAACTTTGTTTGGAAAAAGAGAAATATCTACAATAAATATAGGCAGCATGGAGTAAATGAGGTGCTCGAGGAATATAAAGAATGTAAAAAGAATCTTAAGAAAGAAATTAGAAAAGCTAAAAGAAGATAAGAGGTTGCTTTGGCAAGTAAGGTGAAAATAAATCTAAAGGGTTTCTACATTTATATTAATAGCAAAAGGATAGTGAGGGGTCAAATTGGTCTCTTAGGGAATCAGAGTGGACAGCTATGTGTGGAACCAAAAGAGATCAGGGAGATTTTGAACAATTTTTTTTCTTCGGTATTCACTAAGGAGAAGGATATTGAATTGGGTAAGATAAGGGAAACAGGTAGGGAAGTTATGGAAACTATGATGTTTAAAGAAAAGGAAGTACTGGCGCTTTTAAGGAATATAAAAGTGGATAAGTCTCCTAGGATATTCCCTGGACCTTGAGGGAAATTAGTGTAGAAATAGCAGGGGCTCTGACAGAAATATTTCAAATGTCATTAGAAATGGGGATGGTGCTGGAGGATTGGCATATTGCTCATGTTGTTCCATTGTTTAAAAAGGGTTAGAAACATAGAAACATAGAAAATAGGTGCAGGAGTAGGCCATTCAGCCCTTCGAGCCTGCACCGCCATTTATTATGATCATGGCTGATCATCCAACTCAGAACCCCGCCCCAGCCTTCCCTCCATACCCCCTGACCCCTGTAGCCACAAGGGCCATATCTAACTCCCTCTTAAATATAGCCAATGAACTGGCCTCAACAGTTTGCTGTGGCAGAGAATTCCACAGATTCACCACTCTCTGTGTGAAGAAGTTTTTCCTAATCTCGGTCCTAAAAGGCTTCCCCTCTATCCTCAAACTGTGACCCCTCGTTCTGGACTTCCCCAACATCGGGAACAATCTTCCTGCATCTAGCCTGTCCAATCCCTTTAGGATCTTATACGTTTCAATCAGATCCCCCCTCAATCTTCTAAATTCCAATGAGTACAAGCCCAGTTCATCCAGTCTTTCTTCATATGAAAGTCCTGCCATCCCAGGAATCAATCTGGTGAACCTTCTTTGTACTCCCTCTATGGCAAAGATGTCGTTCCTCAGATTAGGGGACCAAAACTGCACACAATACTCGAGGTGTGGTCTCACCAAGGCCTTGTACAACTGCAGTAGTACCTCCCTGCTCCTGTACTCGAATCCTCTCGCTATAAATGCCAGCATACCATTCGCCTTTTTCACCGCCTGCTGTACCTGCATGCCCACTTTCAATGACTGGTGTATAATGACACCCAGGTCTCATTGCACCTCCCCTTTTCCTAATCGGCCACCATTCAGATAATAATCTGTTTTCCTATTTTTGCCACCAAAGTGGATAACTTCACATTTATCCACATTAAATTGCATCTGCCATGAGTTTGTCCACTCACCCAACCTATCCAAGTCACCCTGCATCCTCTTAGCATCCTCCTCACTGCTAACACTGCCGCCCAGCTTCGTGTCATCCGCAAACTTGGAGATGCTGCATTTAATTCCCTCATCCAAGTCATTAATATATATTGTAAACAACTGGGGTCCCAGCACTGAGCCTTGCGGTACCCCACTAGTCACCGCCTGCCATTCTGAAAAGGTCCCGTTTATTCCCACTCTTTGCTTCCTGTCTGCTAACCAATTCTCCACCCACACCAATACCTTACCCCCAATACCGTGTGCTTTAAATTTGCACACTAATCTCCTGTGTGGTTCTAAGAGTAAACCTAGCAATTATTGGCCTGTGAGTTTGACGTCAGTGGTGGGTAAATTGATAGAAAGTATTCTTAGAGATGGTATATATAATCATCTGGATAGATAGGGTCTGATTAGGAACAGTCAACATAGATTTGTGCGTGGAAAGTCATGTTTGACAAATCTTATTGAATTTTTTGAAGAGGTTACTAGGAAAGTTGACGAGGGTAAAGCGGTGGATGTTGTCTATATGGACTTCAGTAAGGCCTTTGACAAGGTTCCATACGGAAGGTTAGTTAGGAAGGTTCAATCATTAGGTATTAATATTGAAGTAGTAAAATGGATTCAGCAGTGGCTGGATGGGAGACGCCAGAGAGTAGCGGTGGATAACTGTGTGTCAGATTGGATGCCAGTGACTAGTGGTGTGCCTCAGGGATCTGTACTTGTTCCAAAGTTGTTTGTCATTTACATTAATGATCTGGATGATGGGGTGGTAAATTGGATTAGTAAGTATGCAGATGATACTAAGATAGGTGGCGTTGTGGATAATGAAGTAGGTTTTCAAAGCTTGCAGAGAGATTTAGGCCAGTTAGAAGAGTGGGCTGAAAGATGGCAGATGGAGTTTAATGCTGATAAATGTGAGGTAGGACTAATCAAAATAGGACATACATGGTAAATGGTAGGACATTGAAGAATGCAGTAGAACAGATGGATCAAGGAATAATGGTGCATAGTTCCCTGAAGGTGGAATCTCATGTGGATAGGGTGGTGAAGAAAGCTTTTGGTATGCTGGCCTTTATAAATCAGAGCACTGAGTATAGGAGTTGGGATGTAATGTTAAAATTGTACAAGGCATTGGTAAGGCCAAATTTGGAGTATTGTGTACAGTTCTGGTCACTGAATTATAGGAAAGATGTCAACAAAATAGAGAGAGTACAGAGAAGATTTACTAGAATGTTACCTGGATTTCAGCACCTAAGTTACAGAGAAAGGTTGAACAAGTTGGGTCTTGGAGCATAGAAGGTTGAGGAGGGACTTAATAGAGGTATTTAAAATTATGGGGGGATAGATAGAGTTGACATAGATAGGCTTTTTTCATTGAGGGTAGGGGAGATTCAAACAAGAGGACATGAGTTGAGAGTTAGGGGGCAAAAGTTTAGGGGTAACATGAGGGGGAACTTCTTTACTCAGAGAGTGGTAGCTGTGTGGAACGAGCTTCCAGCAGAAGTGGTAGTGGCAGGTTCGATATTGTCATTTAAAGTAAAATTGGATAGCTATATGGACAGGAAAGGAATGGAGGGTTATGGGCTGAGTGCAGGTGGGTGGGACTAGGTGAGAGTAAGAGTTCAGCATAGACTAGAAGGGCCAAGTTGGCCTGTTTCCATGCTGTAATTGTTATATGGTTATAGGATTATACTACAAAATATTCATCTGATTGTTCAGCATAGAAAAACACGTAAAAAGGGCAATGTTACAAGAGTCGTAGGGGAATTCAGTATGCAAGTAGATTGGGAAGAACAGGTTGGTGCTAGGTCCCAAGAGCGGAAATTTGTAGAATGCCTACGAGATGGCTTTTTAGCGCAGATTATGGTTGAGCCCACTCGGGGAAAGACAATTTTGGTTTGGGTGTTGTGTAATGAACTAAATTTAATTAGGGAGCTTAAGTTAAAGGAACACTTAGGATGCAGTGATCATAATATGATAAAATTGAGCCTGCTGTTTGAGGGGAAGAAGCTAAGAAGGAAACCAAGAAGGTCATTTGGAAAGAAAAGTTGAATTATGAGAGGAAGCTGGTGACTAATATCAAAGAAGATACTAAAAGCTTTTTTAAGTATATAAAGGGTAAAAGAGAGTTGAGAGTAGAGATAGGACCAATACAAAATGATGCTGGAGATATTGTAATAAGAGATGCAGAGATGACAGAGGAACTGAATGCATATTTTGCATCAGTCTTCACGGTGGAAGACATCTGCAGTATACCGGACATTCAAGAATGTCAGGGAAGTGAAGTGTGTGCAGTGAAAATTACAACTGAGAAGGTGCTGAGGAAGCTTAATGATCTGAGGGTGGATAAATCTTCTGGACCTGATGGAATGCACCCTTGGGTTCTGAAGGAAGTAGCTGGAGAGATTGCAGTGGCATTAATGACGATCTTTCAAGAATCGATAGATTCTGGCATTGTACCGGATGAATGGAAATTGGAAATGTTACTCCGCTATTTGAGAAGGGTGGGAGTCAGAAGAAAGGAAACTGTAGACCTGTTAGCTTGACATCAGTGGTTGGGAAGTTGTTGGAATCGATTGTTAGGGATGAGATTATGGTGTACCTGAAGGCACATGACAAGGCAGGCCAAAGCCAGCATGGTTTCCAGAAAGGAAGATCCTGCCTGACAAACCTACTGCAATTCTTTGAGGAAATTACAAGCAGGGTAGACAAAGGAGATGCAGTAGACATGGTGTACTTGAAATTTCAGAAGGTCTTTGATAAGGTGCCACACATGAGGCTGCTTAGCAAGATAGCCATGGAATTACAGGGAAGTTACTAGCATGGGTGGAGCATTGGCTGGTCTGAGGAAAACAGAGAGTGGGAATAAAGGGATCCTATTCTGGCTGGCTGCCAGTTACCAGTGGAGTTCCACAGGGGTCGGTGTTGGGACCGCTGCTTTTTACAATGTATGTCAATGATTTGGACCACAGTATTAATGGATTTGTGGCTAAATTTGCCAATGATACAAAGATAGATGGAGGAGTGGGTGGTGTTGAGGAAACAGAGAGCCTGCAGAGAGACTTAGGTAGTTTAGGGGAATGGGCAAAGAAGTGGCAAATGAAATACAATGTTGGAAAGTGTATGGTCATGCACTTTGGTGGAAAAAATAAATGGGCAGACTATTATTTAGATGGGGAGAGAATTCAAAATGCGGAGATGCAAAGGGACTTGGGAGTCCTTGTGCAAGATACCCTAAAGGTTAACCTCCAGGTTGAGTCAATTGTGAAGAAGGCGAATGCAATATTTGCATTCAATTCCAGAGGTGTGGGATATAAGAGCAGGAATGTGATGTTAAGACTCTATCAGGCACTCATGAGACCACACTTGGAATATTGTGTGCAGTTTTGGGCTCCTTATTTTAGATAGGATATACTGATATTGGAGGGGGTTCAGAAAAGATTCACAAGGATGATTCCAGGAATGAGAGGTTATCTTATGAGGAACATCTGGCAGCTCTTGGGCTGTATTCCCTGGAGTTCAGGAGCATGAGGGGGATCTCATAGAAACATTCCGAATGTTAAACGGCCTGAACAGATTAGATATGGCAAAGTTATTTCCCACGGCAGAGGATTCTAGGACAGGAGGGCATGACTTCAGGATTGAAGAATGTCCTTTTAGAACTGGGGTGCAGAAAAATTACTTTAGTCAGAGGGTGGTAAATCTGTGGAATTTGTTGTCACGAGCAGCTGTGGAGACCAAGTCATTGGGTATATTTAAGGCATAGATAGATAAGTACTTGATTAGCCAGGACATCAAAGGGTATGGGGAGAAGGCAGGGGAGTGGGGATGACTAGAAGAATTGGATCAGCCCATGATTGAATGGCAGAGCAGACTTGATGGGCCGAATGGCCTACTTCTGCTCCTATATCTTATGGTCTTATGGTCTTACTCTGATGACAAAATTTCAGGAATATTTTGTCCCAAGTAAAAACACAATGTTTGAAAGATATAGGTTCTTTTCCTGTAACCAGAAACAAGGTGTCAGCTTTGATCAATATTAGTCGAGCTTCACACACTGAGTAAGTCCTGTGAGTTTGGAGATTTTAAAGACTCTCCAGTTCGAGACAAAATATTTTCAGGATTCCCAGATAATGGGCTCTGAAAAAGATATGATGCTGGAAAAGGTGGTGGATATGTGCAGGGCATCAGAAACCGCACGATTAGAAGACAAGGAGCTGAACAAAGCATGCTGTGACAACAGAGGGGCAGAGCACGAGGCATTTCCCAATGCAACAGCAAAGCCAAGAGGTAAGCTCGAACAGTAAATGCAGCTAATGTGGAGCGAGTCACATTCCACAGCTACTTATGGAAAGTCCTGCAATAATTGTGGGAAGAAGAATCATTTTGCAAAGTGCTGCAAAGCTGAGGTTACTAAGAGAAAGGTGCATATGGTTGCTGAGTAAATGGGGAAGTCTTTGTAGATTCATACAGTCTACTGGTGCTAGTAAAACAGAATGGATTGTTCCAGTGACTGTGAATGAGACAATAATTCCACTCAAGCTTGGCACTAGAGCCCAGGTGCATCTGTTATCCGTGGATGATTACAAGACTCTCAAAGCAAGGTTCAGCCAGTGAAGCTAAAAGTGAGAGGCTATGCTGGAGAGAACATTCCAGTAAAAGGGGCTGTATGGTGACCTTCAAGTACAAGGGGCAGCACCTAAATGCTCAGCTACTGATTGTAGAAAAGAGAGTATAGCCAACATTAGGTCTAAGTGCATGTTCGTATTGGCTTCAGAGACCTAAACGGACAACACAACACTCATGGAAAAGTATGCAGATGTCTTTGAGGGGCTCAGATGCTTACCAGATGTACCTCAAAACTCGTAACAGCATCCGTGAGAGCTGCAGAGGGCAAGAGAAGCACAAGAACTCCACCGTCCAGAGACATCCATACCAGTTACACCAGCATGACAGTCAGAATGCCAGTGCTGAACAAAGTGATCATGAGGAAGAAGTCGTCAGTCTTGCTTCCACATCATGCAGCTATAGTTCAAAATCTATCTCTCTTCAACTTCTAGTTAAAGACTGGAAATCAAAATTATCTCCACGATTGTCACCAAAGTTGAAGAGAAAGAATGAAAAGGAAGATGGGGAGACCACATTGACCCAAAGGTCAGAACAACAGCAACACTTCAACCCAAACCAACAGAAGTTGTTATCTATGTTACACAGCCAACAGAAGGAGCTCTGTAAATTGAGACAGACTCAGCTGGAGTTTGTGCAAAGACCCTCAGATCACATGGATGTAGTCCGGAGCTCCATTATGAGGCACGTGGAGTGAATTGTGGTCACACAGAGAGAACAGGAACAGAGACAAATAGATAGGATCTTGGCAGCAGTATGTGAAAGAAATGAACATGTTGATCAGAGTTCTCAAAAAGACACACATATTAATGTGGCAAATGAAAACAAGGTATCTGTGGAAACAAATCAGACCAAAATGGATCATCAAACCACTTCAGTGACTGAATGAATAAGGGATTCCATTTTCTCCTTACAATTGAAGTTAATGTAAATATCTTTATAGGTTAGGATTATTGTTTCTTGCAGGTTCATGAGGACGTAGTATTGTTTGTTTTTTTCTTTAAAGGGGGGAAGATGTGTTATTATGTGTGTACATAATAAAGAATTTCATTTCCCAGTGTGCAATGTGGGCCGTTCACCTGGAACCAGACGTGACATTGGGGAGTTGATTGCATGTGCTCAGGTCAAGCTGAAGCGGAGAGCTTGTTGCACATGCTAGTGTGGAGCTAGAGCCATTACTGAATAAAGTATCTGTTAGCATTTTTACCTGTGCTGTTCATCTTTACTAAGATCAAACATAACTAGATGGGCGAGAGATCAAAGGATAAAATGGGCAGGAAAGGCCTAAATGAATTTCCAAAATGACACAAAATAATAAAGAATGGCTACTATAAAACTTTAGTTTAGGAAGAGTGCATTTTTGATCAGATAGCATTTAGATAAACAGTGCTATATGAGTGAATCTCTCAGCAATTGGAGGAACAGACGTCTTGGTGATAGCCATCCTGCTAACCCGGCCTTAAATGATCCAAACTCTTTATTTGTTTCCTTCAGGCTTATATCAGGTAGGCAGAAGGAAACTGAGCCTGACTTTATGCTGGTGCTTATAAACTTTTGTTGCTGAAAGCAATCCAAATAAAAAATGCCATAATTGGGCAAATCCTCAGAGACAACTTTAACCTATTTGTATTGCTAGAATATGGTTCACCCTTTATACTTGTAATACCAGCCTGTTACATAATCACATGACATTCCCTGATGTATGTTAATCCATATAAAAATACCCCAGAATTTATTGGAGTAAGACGTAACACTACAAAGAATTTCCTCATCACCTACTACAAACTGCCTAAGTGTGAAATAGCAAGGGAAGAGCGAGATGAATGGGTCTTTGGAGCTTTGGCAAACTATGGGAACTAATGCCTCCCTCAAAAATATTTAAGGTTTTGAACCTTTCAGCAAATTTCTGAAGATGTAGCTTTAACATTTGATTAGTTAAATCAAGTTTCTTGACACATCTTTGAAAAAGATTTAACCATTTTTGTCAATGTGTTGGTGATGAGTGTTATAACACGAACAATATGTTTAAATGATTTAATGCTTTGAGATAATTGACAGTATATGACAACTTTTTCTTGGTATTAATTGCTAGGAATTTTGCACATTGACAAAAATATGCTTTATAAATTCATAAATTCTGGGCCAGTTTCTATCATGGATAAGGTTCCAATGATAATGCTATGACTTCTACAGAATGAGGCTTGTTCAGTTCATTTTATTTTCCTTCTCAATGTAATATCAATTTTCTGATCTAAAAATTAATTGATTCCAGAGCCCATTCATTTATAGAATTTGAATAAAATCACATTCACACATCACTGAAGGATTTTTAATACCAATTTCATTCGCAAAACTGTTTATTACTATAGTAGTCAGAACAAAATGCAAAACTGTTGCTTCATAATCATTTGGGTTGGAAGCAATTGCTTAGGTTTAAATATACAAAATCTAATTTCATTGTTCCCAATTAAGGTAAAAATTAACAGCATCATGTTCTTTGTTCTTCATTATGTAAATTTTCTTAACCAATAATTTATAATTTTGTGACATTTTAAATTAATTTCTGCATACAGAAGTCACCGGCTCTGTGTGTATTTATGAAATGTACCCAAATCTAACAAAGTATATTACCAAGACAGAAATACTTCTAATTTCATTCAAAGGGAGCTTGTAATGACCTTTACAAAAATACCAAGAGATTTTGTGTTTTAATATATTTTGATCTTGTCTGACTGAACACTAGTTTGATTAAAAAACTATGAAAAAGGACTCTCAACCTCTGAGCTACTGCTACAATATGTTTTAATGAAGTTTCATTGTTTTTATTCAGTGCTAGCTAAACAATATATTCTTTGCTTTCTGAAGGTCACCATTTTCATTACACCATACAGAATAAACTTGAATATTTTTATTAATAGTTGCCACAGACTGTGTCAAAGAAGTAGCTCTAATTTACATCATTTTGAAGATATTTAATTCAAGAAAGTGAACAGAACACTATTCTACTTGTTTCTAAGGACGAGTGACCCCTTTGCATATTTAAGGTACAAATTTTTATACAACATTTGTTTTGTTGTAACTTGAAATAATAAATTTATATCTACATTTTTTGCAAACATCTTATTAACCTGTGATATTTCCAATGAAGCTAACATTTTCACATATGGATAAACTTAATCTCATTCAAGGGAAACTAAGACCCAGTGAAAATGAACTGAATCATGATGGTGAAAGGTAGTATTGCTCTGGTCCAATCAAACGATGGATAGTTTCAAAGAACAAGTCAAAGAGCCCTGAAAAAGGCTATTTGGCCTATCGTGTTGTTCTAGATCTTTGTAAGAGAGATCCATTTGTTCTACTCTCGTTTTTCCCCATCAATTTCATACCATCAAAAGTAAATCTCCAAAACCTGTTTTAAATTTACTATCAAGTTTGCATTTGCCACTGTGATGAGTAGTGCATCCAACAGCAAACAACTTAGTAATTGTAAAAAAATGCACTTTCCCTTTGGTCTTTTTTCTAATTACTTTTGTTTACAATTTCTGATTACCAACCCACATAACAGTGGAAATAGTTTCTGATGGAATTTAATAACTCTTAATAAATCAAGTGAAAACATGACCTCTTTGTCCTTCATTAAATATGGCAAAAGAGCCAAATTATTCAAGTACGTGAAATGTAGTGGTGTACAATTTGAAAAATAGCCCTTAGATGTGTTCCTTTTCAAAGTACAACATTATAACAAATTGTTCAAGGAACAGGATTTGACAAAGGGAGGAACATTACAATTCAATAGCTGGATAAAAATTGTAACCAATTGATTAAACATTTTCTTTAGAACAAAATTTGCAAATACGGTGGAATAAAACTTTGTTGTGTAGACGTGGAGCAATCTCCGAGAGAAAATGACAAATAAACTGAAATGCTATTCAGGCTGTAAATATCATAATCCATCCAAAAATATATTTTCATTGACTAAACAGTCAGTGACTTTCTTTCAAAAGTATCATACTTTCTGAGAAGTGGGTACATTTTATATGTTCCCAGATAACTTATTTACTTTAAATATCAAGGAAATCCTCAAATGTGAGTCTTTAGTTATGAAACATTGGAAGAAGCATTGTTGATGTCTTTTATTTTTACTCAGCTCCCATTATGATGAGTGCTTACTAATAATCTTTTTGATGAACATTAACAATAGTCTACTAACCAAAAATAAAGAATACGACTTTAAATTTAACCATCATCTTTCTACCCTGAACCTCACTTTTCAGAGCCATTGTCTTAGTCTGTTCCATGTTAAACTGTCATCATTATTCTTATATAATTGTAGGAATCCATTTGAAAAATAACAATGAATCTTTGTATTGTAGCAGTAACAATAACCTTGTTTAGTAGACATTGAGAGAATGTCTTGTATGGAAAACTACAAGGAGTGAATTTTTTTACAAGCATACAACATTGAAAAGTATAAAGTCTGATTTATCAGTCTCACCTCAATCTCAGAATGTGTTGGGGGTTGGTTTGTGTATTTATCAATAGTGTATTAAACACCATCCTGGCCATGCTTATACAAAAATCTTATAACAAATACTGCATGCTGAAAATATAACCTTCCCATCTCCATCACCTCGGTCCACCTCACAAGACACAATCATTCGCTAATGCATCAGGCACCAGCTGGACCAAAATTAGTGGGGACTCCCAGCACTGGAAGTTCATGTACTGTATCTGGTTTCTGATGCATTTGCTTTATAAAGACCAAGCAGAATCCCGCCCCATGATATGTCAGACCATTATTTTTGGGTGGGTGAACAGATGACAAGGACCATAATCTTTGAGGGTTGGATTCCTGACATCTTGGTCTTCACGGGATTGACTTGTGCTGGCTGTTAGCAGTCGGTTGACCCCATGTAAGTCAGTGCCATCAACCCTTTGTGAACTTTGCTCTGTAGCACAGCTTCATGGGAATTCAGTGGCTAAACTCATTTATATTGGTATTTTACCTCTGAGCCTTTCATAGCACTGTATTGGGAAGCCTGCGGATAAGTGGTTTATTTCTCATCACCTTTTCCCTGACACTCCCTGTCTTAGACCCCACCTTGTTATCAACTCCATGACACTGCCATTGCCTGAGGCCAGGGTTGCATCCCCCCATTGAAACTTCTAGATCCTGAATTCCCTGCCCGAATCATGTCCGAATCTCCCACATGAATTTGCTGGTAATCAATTTCACCTTCCTTGCCCTCTACCCCCATCCTACAAATCTATTTGCCAATCCCCCCCCCTCCACTATTCCTCCATTCTGCCAGCTTCTCAGTAAATCTGCCAGGACTAGCTGTCCATTCTATTGAATCCATTGACCTATCCCAACCCTTCTCCCCTCTTACTGAATCCAATGGTATGCAGCCCCTTGCCCTTTAAATCCACTACTACCTGTTCTTTACCCCCCTCATTATTCTTCCCCAACCTCCTCTGATTCAATCTGCCAGCCCCTAATTAATCCTCCCACCCCTCAGCATTTAGACTACAAGGTTCTGATGCCTCCCCCCACCACTTTGCAGGCAAGCAAAAGCCAAAATAAGTGAGGGGTCTATGATTATCTGAATCAGCCTCCGTAATAGCACTGGGCAGAGATGTAGCTGGAGCCGTCCGATCTGACCATACAGTTGATTGTGACTGGTGTGTTATCAATGCATCTATCAGTGTAAGCTTCTCGGCAATAATTCAGTCATTGTAAAAATAGATAAGCATATTTTTTTCACTGAGTGTGTTTCATGGACAACACAGGCAAAAAAAAAACACACCAGGAAATGTTGATAGGATTCATAGCTGGGTCTAACACTAAGCATACTAGAAAATAAACTGCAATGTTAACAGAGGCAAGCTTTTAAAAATGCAGTTTGCCGTGGTCAATTGTTTATAATGCATAATATGCTTCATTATGTAAATTGTGGGCAAATATTTTACAAGTGGTTTAAAAATATAAAGAAGCAAAGGCAAATTGACTTCCAATCATTTGAACTCTGAGGTCAGAAAGAATGGATACTTGAGAAAAAAAACCTTTTTTGAGAATCTTCAATAAAAATAGGAGAAATATTTCTATTGTGGTCAGACATTAATTAGGAAACTTATCCAGTTTATGATTTTGCATTAATCTCTGAAAATATAAAATTCACTCTTCCTAGTGCTTTAGAGTTCACAGCGAAGTACCCTTCACCCACTTTAGGCACTGGCTAAGGCAAAGAGAGGATGAAGGCTCTAAACAAAGTAGCTTAAATTGAAAGATCAAAACTAAATAGATTCAATTTTCATTACTTTGTAGGAAGAGAGGTGAACTGGGTTGAAACCAACAGAAAAGCCAATTTTCTGATCATAGTAATATGGAGTTACATTGGTAAATGCACTAAATCTAACTGCGAAAATCAAACAACAAAGGTCATATTTAAAAAAGAGGTCATAATCATGATAATTATCTATACTCACAAGCCAAGATGCTCAAGGCTTCCCTCATATGTGGCCTGTACTGAATTACTTGCACACTTTTTCAACAGATACTTGGTGAATCAGAAGATAATAGTGAACTGTAGCGATCGTGTGTCACTCCATGGAAAAGGATCATCCTTTAACCTTTAAACATAAATACTTGCTTATGGATCATGACATTAAAAGTAACTGTTAACCTACATTTTGCTTCACTTTATAACAAAACTTCCTAAAATAAGCAGTTTGTACCACTATTATATGGCATTACCAGTTTGGTTTCCAAAGATTATTACTTGTAGCAACTAAATCTGTGAACACCATATGCACTCAAAAGTTGATTATTATTTTAATTTTGGTGATTGCAGCATCAGTTGGCCTTCAGATATTTACATCAGCTACCTAGTGAAGTGTTCACCATTTTATCTTCAGTTGCATTGAAGTGATCAGTAGAACTCCAATTTTCATTAATATCTAGGAAGAGAATTGTTTATCCAACAACAGCAAAAAGCATGCATCTCTATGTTATTTAAGATTATGCAATTAAATGTTTTATGTAATTTCTTTTGTACTGTATGGCTGCTCTTCTTGCTAAAAAGAAAAGACTAAACCTGGGAAAGCTGTTAATGATTCAGTGACATCGTCATAGCTGCAAGAAGCACAACATTCTGTTTGACTGAATTAGGGGGAAGCTTCATGTCCCCTGGCTTACTTTGTTCCATTCAACAGGATAGTGAGCACTGGCAGAGGCAGGTGTATATTGCATGGAAAATGGGTTGGTTTGATCTTTTCACTTAATATTGAGTAGACCAGACCAATTTGTGAATGCTTGACCTGAAAAAGCAACAAGGAGCTTTAGCATGGGAGAAAGGGAGTTAATAGCGGTTGTGTTATGTTGATTTTTCAATTTTTTGCCTTACTGTAAACCTATAGAATGTAACATGAGAAAACCTACTGGTGGAGGCACACAATGAGTAGAAATACACATAGAATTTAGTATAGAGAATTTGTTCCAGGAACCCAAAGGTCTGTAGTAACTAGTTCAACAAAGGAAAAGTCTAAACATTAAAACACTCGTATAAAATGGTATAATCTTTAGTCTTTTTTTGCAGTCTTTCAGTCTGTGAAAGCCTGCTTGTAATATCCTTCATATGAGTTTGTCTCACGTGTATATTTCAGTCACCCAGATGATCTGGCAAGGTGTAATTTTGAGGATAACGCATCCAATTTCTATCAGCTTCAACCGTGGTCCTTTGAATATAGGGTCTGTAGTGTGAAAGTTAAAACCCAAAAGCAAGTTCCTAATCATCATTGGTTGAGTTATCTTCCCAAGCAGCCAGCCCTCCAGAGCCCAATCCAGTACTAGTCTGCGCCGTAGATGCCGTCACTACGGTATGCAACAGAAGGAGTACCAGAACATATAGCTTGAGTCTAGTGTTACACAGTCTTGATGCTGTTGATGAAGTCAGTGATGACCTGTAACACAGCACTGGCTTGCTTGTTCCTCTTGTCCCTTTGGATTGTTTATGTGAAGCTGCATTATGGGACTTCCATCTGACATCACAGCATTCTGGCTCAGTGTTAGTTGGATGATTGTTGGACAGCCCTGTTTAGAAACAAAGACTGAATATTTAAATGAAGTTTTCTTGCAGTACTGTACCACAGATTAAACATCAAACTTTCAGAATCCCTTTATGAGCTCATGCAATATAACTGTATAAATCAACATGTGAACATGAATATACAGACTTCAGGTGTACAAAATTTAGCATTGCCAAAAACATTAAATATAAAGAAATTATAGCATATCCATGTCATAAAGATGCAGGCAAGGATAACAAGATGACAGCATTACTGGCATCTGAAAAACAAGATCTAAACTGAGAGGTATTGAAGGAGACTTCTTGGCAATTCGCTCCTCATACATAACCCTTTCATTTCCAGGATAATTCCTGTGAACCTTCCAGAGGAGGGAATGAAAGGGTTAACATATGAGGAGCGTTTCATGGTTCTGGGTCTGTACTCGCTGGAGCTTTGAAGAATGAAGGAGATCTGATTGAAACTTAACAAATATTGACAGGCTCAGATGAAGAGGAAGTTTCTAGTGGCGATTCCAGGATCAGAGGGCACAGCCTCAGAACAGAGATAAGGAGGAACTTCTTCAGCCAGTGGGTGGTGAATTTGTAGAATTAATTGCCACAGACGACTGTGGAGGCCAAGTCATTGAGTATATTTAAAGCTGAGGTTGATGGGTTATTAATTAGTCAGGGCATCAAAGGTTACAGGAAGAAGGCAGGAGAATGGTGCTGAAAGGGACCATAAATCAGTCATGATGGAATGGCAAAGCAAACTCAATGGGCTGAATAGCCCAATTCTGCTCATATATCTTAAGGTCTTATATTGATAGTTTATTGGGTTGGTAACCATAGACAGTGGAACAGTTAATGGCAGCTGTGAATCCTCTGAAATAATTCCAAATGTTTCACAATTTAAAACTCTAACTTGAGTCTCACTCATGTGATACTTAGAATATAATTAATGTTATTTGTTCACCAGACATCTTCTCACCAATGTGAAACAATTAGCAATGACTTCCTCAGTGATTTTTAACAATCTACCTAGATCAAACTATTGACCATGGTACTTTTGGTCTGGTGGGTAGGAAGCTCTAGGAGACAGTGTAATGGCTGGGAAACCAGCAAGTATAGTAATAATAGAATGTGAACTATTTTGGAAACTGCTTCCAGGCCACAAACAAGAAGACTGGCTGGATGCCTATCAGGAAACCTAAAGAAGGCTTCGATAGGTCAGTGATGGTGAAGAAGATACAGCACTTTTATAGTAAATATATTGGTGACAACTTCTCCAAAACTGCTGAACCTTGGAGCGAGAAGATGTGAGTTAGGATTTGTGAGGGAAAAAAATAAAATTTTAGAGCTTAGGATTTATTCGAAGAAAAGAACAAGAAAGCCAAGGAAGATGGAATACTCAAGAGAGATAGATGAGGCACTTGAAAAAGTAATTTGATTGGGGTAGTGTCAATGTCTGATCAGAAAGAAGTGATAACATCCTATCACTGGTGATAAAAAGTATGGTTTTATCAGCAGGATTTGGATGGATCCAGAAGTAAGGGGACAGGATAGGTTCATAAAGAAGAGATTTGAAACAAAGTTTTAAACATCCATATCAGCAAGAACCTGGAAGACAGGCAAAATTAATTGACAGGAAGCAGAAGACAAACTGTATAAGAGCCATCTGAAATGACCATCTCACATTCTGATGGGATCAAAACCTAGAATTCTATTCTGGTTATAGAATACAGGGTTGTAGGACATAGATTGCTAAGGAGAGAGGACTGCATAGAAATTACCTTTACCTTCTCGAATGACCCTGGTAGTGGCAGGATTTGGTTTTGGAGAGAGGAACGAGTGGTGTGCATGGTGAAGCGGGCCCAGTTTAGCACTGGACCAGGAACAGGAAGATCACAGAAAGAGAGTTGGGAGAAGGTTGTTCAGCAGTGGAATGCAGATGATTGGCGATGGCAGGAAAAAAAACTTTGGCACAATAAAATCAATGTTGAATGGCTCTGTAGAGTAACTTAACGGGTGACAGATGACACATATTTTTCATAATGGAAATTGTTCTACATCATTCACAAACACTGTCATTGAGTTGTTGTGTTCACTTTAAGACACAGCGTCTGACGTAGTAACATTAGTGAAAGACGACTGCTTTTGGTTTATTTCGTAATGGAAGTAAAGAGCTGTGGCTTTTGTTAGGCACATGAAATGACTCTCACATGTTTTATTCACAAAGTCCTACACCTCAAGCACTCCTAAAGGATAGGTCTCCTCAGACAGCACCTCACAAATAATCTGATGACTTTGAACTAACACAGAGCCCCATAATTTCTCAATGGCTTTGAGATCCACCACAATTAGCACCTGTGAAGAAAATGTTGGGTTTTTCTACCAGAACAAGCCAAGACTAGTTTGATGAACATGGCCATGAGTTCCAGAAGCTAATTAATGGCTAATGAAAGATGTTATTGGAGTGGAAACTTCACAGAGCATCAAGAGAAAAGACAGAGCTTCATGGGCATCTGAGGACCAAGGCCAAAAATACCTAGACCCAAACAATGTAGAGTATGGTGGGTGGAAAACATAAAGAAGGTCTTGCAACTCGCTGATGACCAAGCAAGTGCAGAGTCTTCAATGCTGTCAGAATCATTTATGCTCCATACTCTCAGGAGGGCATATACTACTGAGTTCCAAAAGTACAGCTGAAGTCATAGACAGATATGCAGTCAGTACTAGCACGGGACACACACAAAATGCTGGAGGAACTCAGCAGGTCAGGCAGCATCTATGAAAATGCATAAACATTTGGCGTCTCGGGCCGATACTGAAGAACTCTTCAGCTGTGATTCTGTCAATATCATGGGAATACTTGACTCAATTATGTTGCTGACGCTCTGGTCCAAAATTACACCATCTATTAGACTGTAAAATATAGGAGTAGAATTAGGCCATCCGGCTCATTGAGCCTGCTTCACCATTCAGTCATGGCTAATTGTAGTTTTGAACATATTCTCTGGTGTTCTCCACGTAACCCGTAACCCCCTTATCAATCAAGAACTCTATTTCTATCTTAAATACATCCAATGTCTTGGCCTCTACAGCCATCCATGGCAACAAGTTCCACAGGAGCCCAACATATATTGTGGAAGGACAGAATCACCTTCTAAACTGCCCACCTTTAGCAAATGGCCTCATCCTACTACTTCAGAACTGGAGTGGAAGCAAGTCAGCCTTAACCTCGAAAGACTCCCCAAGAACAAGGGGAATAAAAGTGGATAAAATGATTTAGTGGAAAGATGGATGTAGTGGAAAAGACTGATATGCTTGAACTAGGTAGCAAAAGGGAATGATTAAATTTTCTAAATCATTGGAGAGATCTCATCTGGAATACTATGTGAAGTACTTCTCTGTTGAATAATAGATTGAACCAGAGATATGAAAAGTTACTGGATTTATGTTTTCAATTCCCACATTCTTATTTAATACTCTTCTCCAAACATTTGTAATAATTGAGGCATATTTTATTGTTTTTTTCTTACTTGAAATCCTTATGTAACAGCCGCCTGATATAAAGATATTCAACTGCTTCCTTTCATGAAAGGATAGTGCAAAGATGTGCAATCCAAACAAGAGAGAGCAGAGTATTAGTTAGTTACATTTCAAATTACTTATTGTTCAGGAGAATAGCAAACTATCTTGTAAATTAGTCATTAAATACATGAAGGCAACAAAACTGACTGCTTGGGCTTAGGCAAATTTGTTATATCGTTGAAGTGCAGATTGTTTTAAGACCATACAACTGTAAGATATAGGAGCAGAATTAGACCCGTTTGGCCAATCGAGTCTGCTCTGCAATTCCATCATGCTCTGCCATGCTTCTCCTGCCTTCTCCCTGTATCCCTTCATGCCCCGACTAATCAAGAAACTATCAAGCACTGCTTTAAATATACATAAAGACTTGGCCTCCACAGCGGTCCGTGGCAATGAATTACACAGATTCACCATTCTCTGGTTAAAGAAATTCCTTCTCATCTCCATTCTAAAATGACATCCCCCTATTCTGAGGTTGTGTCTTCTGGTCTTAGCTTCCCACACCATAGGAAAAATCCTAACCACATCCACTTTACTGAGGCCTTTCAACATTTGATAGGTTTCAATGAGGTCACTGAATTTGAGTGAGCACAGGCACAGAACCATCAAACGCTCTTCATATGACAGGCCAGTCAATCCCAGAATCCTTCTTGTGAACCTCCTATGAACCCTCACCAATGTCAGAACATCCTTTCTTAGATAAGGGCCCAAAATTGTTCACAATACTCCAAGTGAGGTCTCACCAGTGTCTTATAAAGCCTCAACATTAGATCCTTGTTTTTATATTCTAGTTCTCTTGAAATGAATGCTAACATCACATTTACCTTCCTCAACATCAACTCAACCTGAAAATTAACCATCTTGGAATCCTGCACAAGGACTCTCAAATCCCTTTGCACCTCAAATTTTTGAATTTTCTCTCAAAAAAATAGGAGAACCTTTTATTTCTTCGACTAACGTGCACATCCATACACTTCACAACACTGTATTCCATCTGTACTTCTGCACCTCTGTACTTTATCTACTTCCTCAAAACTACCTGCCCCTCCACCTATCTTCGTATCATCCACAAACTTTGCCACAAAACCATCAATTCCATCATCCAAGTCATTGATATATAACAAAAAGAAGTGGTCCCAACACAGACCCCTGTGGAACACCACTCGTCATTGGTAGCCAACCAGAAAAGCTTCCTTTTATTCCCAGTCTTTGCCTCCTGCCAAGCTGCCACTGCTTTATCCGTGCTGTATCTTTCCTGTAAAACGAATATTCAACATTCACTGCATCCCCTTTATCTATCCTACTTGCAATCTCCTCAAACAATTCCGAAAGGTTCATCAGGCAAGATCAAACACGAGAAAATCTGCAGATGATGGAAATCCAAGCAACACACACAAAAAGTGCTGGAGGAACTCAGCAGGCCAGGCAGCATCTATGGAAAAGAGTACTGTCAATGTTTTAGGCTGAAAACATACCTTTGTCCTATCTTGTCCTGTGTCATCAGATACTCCCTAACCTCATCCTTAACAATTGACTCCAATATCTTCTCAACCACTAAGGTCAGATGAACTGGCCTATAATTTCCTTTCTTTTGCCTCTCTCTCTTCTTTTAGTCCTCTGGAACCATTCCAGAATCTAGTGATTCTTGAATGATCACTACAAATGCCTCCTTAATCTTTTCAGCTACCGCTTTCAGAATCTTGTATTGTATACCATCTGGTCCAGGTGACTTATCTATCTTCAGATCTTTCATTTTCCCAGAAATCTTCTCCCTAGTACTGGCAACTTTCCACACTTCTGACCCCTGGCATTCTCCAACTACTTGCATTCTGCTAGTGTATCCTTGCTCCCAGCTATAATCTTTTTTCAGTCACGATTCAGTGATGAATTCAACGTCTAATGTGCCACAGTGAAGACTGATGCAAAATACTTAGTCAGTTCATCCACAATTTCAAGTTACCCGATTACTACCTCTCCAGCATCGTTTTCCAGAGGTCCAATATTCACTTTCACCTCTCTTTTACATTTTATGTATCTGAAGAACCTTTTGGTATCCTAGCTTATCTTTATATTCCATCTTTTCCTTCTTAATGAGTGTTTAGTTGCCATCTGTTGATTTTTAAAAGCTTCCCAATACTCTAACCTCACTAACTCTAACTAATTTTTGCTCTATTATGCCTTCTGTTTGACTTATATGTTGGTTTGACTTCTCTTGTTCACCACAGTTGTGTAATCTTGCCTTCAGGATACTTCTTCCTCTTTAGGATGTATATATCCTGTACCTTCTGAATTGCTTCCAAAAATTCCAGCTATCGCTGCTCTGCCATCATCCCTGCCAGTGTTCTTTTCCAATCAGTTTTGGCTAGCTCCTCTCTCATGCCTGTGTAATTCCCTTTACTCCACAATAATGCTGATACATCTGACTTTAGCTTCTCCTTCTCAAATTTGGGGTGAATTTGATCATATTATGATCACTTTCCCCAAGAGTTTTTTTTAAACTTTAAGTTCTCTAATCAATTCTAGATCATTGCACAACACGCAGTCCAGAATAGATAGTCCTGGATTTAACCATAAGCTCTCATAGGCAATCTAGAAATTCCCACTCTTGGGATCCAGCACCAATCTGATTTTCCTAATTTACCTGCATATTGAAAACCCAGTGACTATTGTAACTTTGCCCTTTTGGCATACATTTTCTATCTCCCATTGTAGTTTGTAGATCATATCCTTATTATTGTTTTGGGATCTGTATATAACTCCCATCAGAGCCTTTTTACCCTTGCAGCCCCCTAGCTCTACCCACAGTAATTATATACCTTCCAACTTGATCTCATCTTTTTACCAACAGAGCCACGTAACACCCTCTGCCTACCTGCCTGTCCTTTTGATACAATGTGTATCCTTGCTCTCAGCTATAATCTTTTTTCAGTCATAATTCAGTGATGAATTCAACGCCAAATGCGCCAATTTGTAACTGCGTTACAAATTCCTCTACCTTATTCCACATACTGTGCACTTTCAAATACAACATCCTCAGTCCTGTATTCACCCCTTTCGATTTTGTCCGCCTTTCACATTGCAATTCATCCTGTTGACCGCAATTCTGCCTTATCAACAGCCTCTGCTTGCTAGCTGTCTCACTGCAGTCCGCCTCCGCTTGTAAACCAACTACCTCATCTTCAGCACCATCACTCCAGTTCCCACCCACCCGCCAAATTAGTTTAAATCCTCCCCCACAGCTCCAGCAAACCTGCCTGCAAGAAAGATAAGATCTGTAGATGCTAGGAATCAAAGTAACACACACAAAATGCTGGAGGAACTCAGCAGGCCAGGCAGCTTCTATAGAAAAGAGTGAACAGCTGACATTTCGCGCCTGCTCACAAGGATATTGGTTCCCCTTGGGTTCAGGAGTAACTTGTCCCTTTTGTGCAGACTGTTCCTTCCCCAGAAGAGATCCCAATGATCCATAAATCTGAACCTCTGTCCCCTAAACCAGTTCCTCAGTCACTCATTCACCTGCTAAATCACCCTCTATGGCGTGTGGTAAGGGCAACAATCCAGAGATTACTAACCCTGGAGGTCTAATTTTTCAGCTTTCTACCTAGCTCCCTAAAATCTTTCTTCAGGACGTCCTCATCTTGTCTGCCTATGTCATTGGTGCCAATATACCAAGACTTCTGGCTGCTTACCCTTGTAATGTATTGTGTGAGTATTCGTAATATCAGAGTACATATGACGTCAGGACGTAGAGAAGTAAAATGAAAGTCTGGTGAACAAACGTTGGTTGTTCAATCTACACCGGTGTCCGAGTCACATAAATATTACGTGGTGTCAGAAGTAAACGTGAAAAATAAAAAGGAAGAAAAGACACGTAAAAGATATCACAGTTACAGCCACTGTCAAGTTTAAGCCTACAAGGTAATCTTGCCGAAAACTGGAAAATATGGATCCAGAAGTTTGAGCTGTTTTGCACCGCTAGCGGCCTAGCTGAAAAGACGGAGAAAGTGCAATGTGCTATGTTTCTGCACGTAGTGGGAGAAGAGGCAATAAAGGTTTGCAACACGTTTGTCTTCCAAGATGATGAGCAAGATAAAATTGAAGTGTTGAAAAGAAAGTTTCAAGATTACTGCGAACCGAGAAAAAACTTACCGTTCATCCGACACCGGTTTTTCACGAGGGCTCAAGGACCAACGGAGACCATAGGCGCCTATGTAACAGATTTGAAGAACAAGGCAAAAGACTGTGAGTTTGGACAACTGCATGATTCTTTAATACGTGACAGGATTGTATGCGGCATACGAGATGTCAAGTGAGAGGCAGATCTTACATTAGAAAAGGCGATTGATGTTTGCCGTGCCAGTGAGATCACGTCAGGTCAGGTCAAAGTGCTCAATGAAGAGATTGAAGTGCACAAAATAAAAACTGTGAAAGCTGACAAGAGTAGGACAAAGCCAGCTCCACAGGATGATCAAAAGGAAGTTAATTGCAACAGGTGTGGTTATAAACATGGATACAGAAAATGTCCAGACTTTGGTCAGACATGCAAGTTATTCCAGAAAAGAAATCACTTTGCAAAGATGTGCAAATCGAAGGAGCACGCAAGGAAAATACATGCTGTGGAACAGAGTGAGGGCAACAGTGACATGTTCATTGGCACAGCTGAAGTGGAACAGGAGGTATGCATCAAGAATATTGACAATGCAGAGATGGAGGATGATGATTGGACCCAAGGTATGATAATAAACAGGAGGAAAGTGATATTTAAGCTTGACCCTGGGGCAAAGTGCAATATAATGTCGGCAGAAACATTCAATTCACTGGATATCAGAGGAAGACTGGAAAAATCCACCTGCAAGCTTGTTGCATATTTCGGCCACAAGACAGCTCCACTGGGCAAAGAGGCACTCACCTGTGTATGCAAAGGTCAAAAATACTAGATCAAGTTTGAAATAGTGCAGCAACATTTTTCAGCAATACTGGGCAAAGCAACATGCACAAAGCTAGGCCCGGTGAAGCGAATCTATGGTGTTGAAAAAGAAAATGACATTCTCAAAGACTTTGATGACTTGTTTTCTGGATTAGGATGTTTACCAGGGAAACACCATATCCAGATTGATCCAACTATTGCACCAGTCGTGCATGCCCCAAGAAAGATTCCAGTAGCTCTCAGGGATCGAGTAGTGGAGGAGCTACACAGAATGGAACAGATGGAAGTCATAACAAAACAAATAGAGCCGACCGACTGGGTGAATAGTATGGTGACAGTGGTCACAGAAAAAAAGACGAGGATTTGCATGGATCTACAAGATCTCAACCAAGCCATCAAAAGAGAGCACTATCCGCTGCTCACGGTTGAAGAGGTTGTCTCCCACATGCCTAATGCAAAATACTTTTCAGTATTAGACACAAATCAGGGTTTCTGGCAGATCAAGCTGGATGAAGAAAGTTCCAAATTATGCACTTTCAACATGCCCATAGGGAGATATTGCTTCCTGCGTCTACCCTTTGGGACTTTTTCTGCATCAGAGGTATTCCAGAGATCCGTGGCACAAATTACTGAAGGCCTGGATGGGGTGGTCAACATCATTGGTGATTTGCTGATATGGGGTGACACAATTGAGGAACATGTTCAGAGACTGAGGAAGCTCCTGGAGAGAGCACGTGACTACAACCTAAAACTGAACAAAAGTAAATGTAAGATCAGAACTACAGAGATCAAATACATAGGTCATGTGCTCAGTGCTGATGGGCTAAAACCAGGTGATGAAAAGGTTTGAGCTCTGGTACAGCTACCACCACCCAAAGACAAGCAAGAACTATTGAGGTTCATGGGCATGATACAGTATCTTGCCAAATTCATCCCAACTTATCAGACGTCAGCGCTCCACTCCGAAAGCTACTAGAGAGCAACACTGAATGGCATTGGGAAGATGAACAAAGGAAAAGTTTTGACACATTGAAGCAGTTGGTTACCAATGCACCAGCACTCAAGTTCTATGATGTCAATAAACCGATGACAATGTCTGTGGATGCCAGTTCGGAGGGAATAGGAGCTGTTATACTGCAGGATGGGAGGCCTGTGGCGTATGGATCACGAGCACTTACGGAGTGCCAACGCCGATATGCTCAAATCGAGAAGGAATTACTCGCCATAGTTTATGGGTGTGAGAAGTTCCACCAATATGTATATGGCAAAGAAATCCAGGTTGAGAGTGATCACAAACCACTTGAGAGCATCTTCAAAAAGCCACTCCACCAAGCTCCTATGAGGCTGCAAAGGATGCTTCGCAGGCTACAGAGGTACACTCTCACAGTCACCTATAAGCCAGGAAAAGAACTGCACACTGCTGATGCTTTGAGCCGTGCTTACCTCAAAGAGCAAAAGGAAGAGTTGCTAGGAAGAGAGCTGGAGGTCAACTGGGTTACACCTCAGCTACCCATCTCTGAGCAGAAGTTGAACATGTTCAGGAAAGCAACTGTAGATGATCCTGAAATGCAAATGCTAAGAGACCTTACAATGAATGGATGGCCAACAGAAAGAAAAGATGTTCCAAAGGAAATGCAGAAATACTGGACATTTAAAGAGGAAATCAGCTATGCATCAGGACTAATGTTCAAAACGGCAAAACTCATCATACCAAACCAAATGAGACAGGCGAGAATGAGTTTCCACGTACAGATGCACAGGACATTTCCACAGATACAGACATGGAAACAAACGACATGAAGAATGATGCAGACCCCAAAGACACAGAGGTCACTCGAGAGACTGACAGGGATGAAGGTCAAGCACAGTCACAGTTGTATCACACACGGTCTGGGAGACAAGTCAAACTTCCAGCTAGATACAGAGACTAGACACACAGTTCGAGGCAAAGTCACACATGTCATAAGTTCCAAGGTGTGAAATAAAAGGTTTATTAGTCTATGTTAGTAAAAGAAAATACACTGCTGTTAGTATTGTAAAATACAATGCAGAATACAGCACAAGAAGGTAAGATTTTTTTTAGTTTATGTCATGGTTGTTGCACTGTAAGAAGGGCATACCTAGAGGCATTGTTTTGGTAATTCACAGTGTTGTAAAAAAAAATCTTGAGAAGGGGTATGTAACGTATTGTGTGAGTATTCGTAATATCAGAGTGCGTATGACGTCAGGACGTAGAGAAGTAAAATGAAAGTCTGGTGAATAAACGTTAGATTGTTGTGGACCCAATCTGACTCATTCCTGACCCTGGCGCCTGGGAGGCAACATACCGCCAGGGTATCACTCTCGCACCCACAGAATGTCAGCTCTGTCCCTCTGACTATGGAGCCTCCTATCACCACTTCAGTCCTCTTCACTCTCCTCTCTCCAGAGCCACAGACCAGACTCAGCCCCAGAGCCTCAATGCCAGAACATTCTGGTTCTCCATGTTTCAGATTCCCAAGAAATTTATTACTTTACATTTTGTAATAACTAAGCATAGATCAACAAACTTATTGCTGACTATTGGTACACATGAGAAGATTATAGTTAATTTTGTTCATTATACTAATTCAATATTATCCTGCTAGACACTGATCATGTTATATTGGAGTTGCCCGCAGCACTATAGGATAGATCATCTGACCTCCTTCTCAGAAGCTGTCTGCTTTGTATTTTTTAAAACTTCAGCACCCCTAACTCCTTCCCCACCCCCACCATCTCTATCTAACTCCCAATACAGAGCTTACTTTTGTAGACTGTATTTGTTTTTCTTTTAACGTATCTCCTGTACTCAACCAGACACAGTCTGGTGCTTTTCTGTTTGCAGTCCATTTTCATGTCAAGAGCCTTTCACTTATAAGTGGCCTTGTCAGCTTGCTGGGGTCAAAGGTAACACTGATTTGCAAATATTCCCCTCTTCCCATCTCCGATACCTGGCTTTTCAAGCAGTTACAAATAAGCAGACTGGTTTTTTTTCCCTCTCAAAACCAAACCCTTCCTTCCAGACAAAGTCCTGTCATAAATTCCATTGCAATTAGAAACATAGAAACATAGAAAACATACAGCACAATACAGGTGCTTCGGCCCAGAAAGCTGTGCCGAACACGTCCTTACCTTAGAACTAGCTAGGCTTACCCATATCCCTCTATTATTCAAACATAAAAAAGATAACAATGCCAATGTGACACTCCTATGGAAATCATGTATGAAACAAACTTACAAGGAGGTAGATAATTTGCTTAGAGATTATAATGCATATACTGAAACATACATTGAACAGAAGTTTATAATTGCAATCACATGCATTAAAGATGCTTTGACATACTTACTCACTTAAAGTTTGTACTATACATCAAATTACTCACCTGCACAGAGGAAGCTTGGCGATCCACCATGGACAAGGTCCTTATTGTCTGGTAATATGAATGGGCACCTGGTCTGGACCTCTGAACAGTACTGCTTGCATGGAATTCTGGAACTACAGTGAAACTGTGTGGCCTCAAAGTACTGGGAACATAACCAGGCTTTGTAGACAGTCTGTAAACATAAAACATGGGACAGAGCGGGCATGAATTAGAAGCATTCACTGAAGTAAATTGAAAAGAATGAAAAAGTCACATATGACGACAAAATGGATATAAATTGTGAATAAATTATGTTAAATGTTTACATAAGTTTCAGTCTTGTTGTCTTGCGCTAGTGTTTATTGTGAAACACTTATTACAATCCAGCAGCAGCACAGTTGCGAGAAGAGTTCACAGTGCAGCCATCCTACAAATCATTTGTAGTGGTGCCCTGAATCCAGGTCTGAGTTTTGATCTTCAAATACTGCTTTCCTCTTTCAATCAAATGGCTAAAAGAGGTGACAAATTTAATTATTAATGCCTGCCTTCACTGAGAGTTGGCTTGTGAAGTAAGGGAAGGGATGTACATTTTCCAGTATCTCACCATGAATCTTTATTGTCAGAGGGCAGTGGGGTATAGTAGGAGTGGGAACCCCATTTTCTTGTGGATGTTGAGTGCAAAACCTTCATTGCTTCAGTGAACAAGGTGACAATGGCTTGCCATCTGAGTGTGTCTAAACACAGTCGATGTTTGTGTACAACAGCACAAATGAGGTTCAGGTGACTTCGAGTTATAATAACCATTAGAAGATTATCTAAGTGACAGGGGTTGCCCACCTGGGGCCCACTGACTCCTTGCTTATTGGTCCATGGCATTAAGAAGGTTGGGAACCCTTGGTATAAGACTATATCCTGTAGTATCGCTCTCACCTCTCAGTTACAGGGCCATGTACTAGCAGTCCAAAGAACCGAAGACACATTCTGTCTTCTCACTTCTGATGAAGGTGTAGTACAATATTGCACTGTTGGAGGTGCCACTTCTCCAATATAACACATAATATTAGGGCTTGTCTACCCTTTTTAGATGGAAAAATCCTGCTGCCACCTTTTCTGAAGAAGGACAAGGTAATTCTCATCTTTACTTGTCAATAATTATCCCTCAACAAAAATCATTTAAAACTATCTGCAAGATCATACTGTTATTTACAATTTGCTATGCCTTGCTATGTTTGTAATTGTTGCTCTGTGTTTTCTACAACAGTGAACATATTTCACAGGTGCAAAGCTTCTATTTTTTAGGTTATTTAGATTATGAAGACACGCAGTCCTCTTTTATTGTCATTTGGTAATGCATGCATTAAGAAATGATACAATATTTCCTCCGGTGTGATATCACAAAACACAGGACAGACCAAGACTGAAAAAACTAACAAAACCACATAATTATAACATTTAGTTACAACAGTGCAACAATACCATAACTTGATGAAGAAGTCCATGAGCACAGTAAAAAGTTCAAAGTCTCTCAAATGTCCCATATCTCAAGAAGACAGGAGAAGGAAGAAAAACTCTCCCTGCCATGCCCGGACCGCAGTCCGACTCTGAGTCATCTGAAAACTTCGAGCCTCTGATTAGCTCTCCGACACCAAGTACTGAGCGCCATCTCTGTCCGAGTGATTCAACTTCAATCTCGGTTGCCAACAGCAGGCAAAGCCGGGGATTTTGAGGCCTTCCCTCCGGAAGATTCCCGACCGCGCAGTAACGACAGCAGTGAACGAGCATTTCAGAAATTTCTCCAGATGTTCCTCTGTGCTTTCACATCCCTCTCCATCAAATCAGAATTGTCCACGGCCCCTATTTAATGGATACAATATCATTTTTCACCGGAGTGCTTCGCACGCGCAGCACGCTGCTCTCTCCCTTCCCCCCGCATCATAAATTACCATAAATTTCTCAGCACTGGAACATTTCCTTGGTATTTAAGCATTCCTCTTTCTCAATCTCTTCAATTACTTTATGCTACTGATGATTTACTGAAGTCTTTTGAGAAAGAAGCCCCCCACCTTTCCACCTGATAGCCTGGGTTGATATGATGATAACTGTTGCTGCTGCCTCCTTTTGAAACAATATATTGTAATAGTCTCATAAAGAGGTCTATATAACCCTTTCAATGGCAGCTGGCAACAAGAAATCTCAGACATAGCCTGATTTGTCTGGAGTTCATTCTTACTGTAACACACTCAAGAAATTCCCCTTGGGCAGTTCAATGCAACGGTAACATGACCCTCGGAAAGAGAAGGCAGAAGCTGAGCAAATGACACAAATGTTCAAAACACGGAGGAGAATCAGAATCAACTTTATTACCACTGACATACTCTATGTCATGAAAATTGTTGTTTTATGGCATCAGCAAGACATAAAAGTTACTATAAATTACAATAAAAAAACAAATAAATAATGCAGATGAGACAGCAAAGTAAAAGAAAATTAAAGTGCTGGTATGGAGAAAGGGGGTCAAAAAGTATTTTGAGCCCGTATCAGTGAAACACCCTGGTTTCCCTGGCTGTGTAAGTCGAGGGAAGACAATCTCCAGCCCTGCCAAACCCCTGAGACTGGAGCGTGACCCCACCCCAAACCCCAGTTTGTGTGGATTGTGGATGCTGTGTAATCCATTACCCTGTTACAAATTGGTGCCACAAAATTACAGACAGTACACTGCATACAATTAAAGGAATTATATTTATGAATTTTAACTGAACTAAAGGGTTAGTAAAGAATAACAAAAAGAAAAGGGCCCATTCTAATTAAACAGTCAAATATGCACAAGTTGGAGAGCTCATCTTGAACTTCTCTGTCACTCGTGAGCTGGGTCCTCATCAGCGTGAATGTCCACACCACCTTCTGAATGTCGCTCGCAATCCATCTTGAACAAACGGGTCTCCCACTGATCATATGCTACGACTGGTTCTCCCCAGTGTCTTCTCTCTTCATCTCCTCTCTAACAAAAGCCCAAGATCAACTTTATTGTCCCTCACCAAGAAAACCTCCTGCTAATTGGATGGCACGCATTCCACATCATCCCTTATCTTCAACAGTAACCCAAACAGAAAACAACCTGCTCTTACAGAACTGCCAAAATGAAATACATAACAGTAAAAATATGAACCAGGGCATTACAGTGGTAAATCTTGGCACTTAGTTTATCCACCACAAAGCATTCAGAACATAGACGACGATCTAAGCTCCGGGCCAGATTGAGAAGGTCAGGGTGTTGGGGCCCGAGGTGAGAGCCAGGCCGGTTCAGCTCGCTGCTCTGCTCTGTCCTGAACTAATGGTCTGGGGATGGATTCTCTGTGAACTTCAGTTCTGAACTCTGTTTGCTTGTGTTTACATGATTTGTTATTTTTTTCTCTGCACATTGGGTGCTTGACAGTCCTTTTTAATGATTATTTTGGGTTTCTCTGTTCCATGGCTGCCTGTTAGGAGACAAATCTCAAATAATGTATATATACTTTGATAATAAATGTACTTGGAACTATGAAATGTCACCTCTTTCCTGCCAATACATTTATTGGCAACTGGAAATCATTTCCTGTCACTGAGCGGTATAAATCACTGGCAATGTAATTATCTGCTTTTGCATTCATTGGCATTGGGTTGGAAATGGTCTTTGGCAAAAGTGCAGTAATACATTGACAGCCTGTTTCCTCTGAGTGTTAAACATTCTTTTCCATTGAAGCCGAGTTGTCAATTAATGTTTGCTCACTCGGTACTTTATGACTGATTTCACACAGATCAATATGGATTCAGCTCTCTGTCCATCCACACTTACGCTCAGCAGCAACTTGGCTTCAGTTTATGTACTGCTGGTACACTGGCTTGGAGTGTACCAACAGTCTTCAGCAGCAGGCAGAGCCTGGAGTTGAAGTTCATTTCCTGTCAAAGCTACTGAGGCTTTCTAACAGTTGTTAATTTTCCTGAAACATTTAAAGATGATTAGAAAGCTGTAAAAAGCTTATCCCTGGAGAATCCGAGCATCTTCAGGAATGCGGAAACTATTGATGGAGTGAACTATGAGCATCCATTACTCAGATCTTTTTGAACCTAAAGCGGAACTGCATAAGACCAGAATGTACTTACCGGAGAGTACAGGATGCTATCTGAGTGTGCCTCTGGAAATAAAGATAAGGGAAACTGCAGAATAGGTGCACAAACTTATTCCATTTAGTTCCAAATCTGTCCATTAGCATATCCACATAGTAACACTGGGGTACACTTCTGTAATTTAGCCACCTTCACTACTGGCATCAACCTTTCCAAAGAAACTACCTAAACTCGTGCAGAAGTACTGTGCTGGTATTATTGACCCTAGTTGTCAATGACATTGGTTTTTATTATTTCACTGTACTATACTTGCCTAACTTTATGAATTCCTCTCTAATTTCTTTTTTGGAAACCTGCTCCAGTCTACTTCTTAATACGGACTCCTGATCCTTCACGACTGAACTTCATCTGCTCCCCTTCACCTTTCCCTTTCGTTGGTTTCTTACTGTCATATGCACCAAGATATAGCTCCCTGCAGTTACCTTATTTCTGTTTCACTACAGGTTAGGAACCCCTGCTCTAACCTCTGTAAGTTCCCTAGTTCTTGCTCAGTGTCTGACTCCATCCTTCCTGCACCTATTTTCTATGTTTCTATGTTTCTATAACTTCACACAGTTAAAAACATTGCAGTTATCACACAGGAACATGGGCTTGGGGTAGACAACATAGTTAGGAATTGCTGAGGAAGTCAAGGCTTACCCATGAGTGATGCGTTCTAGTGCTGCGTTTACTGTCAGGAATTGATGACAGACAGAACTGGTAGTGAGGAGGCAGCTGATAGCTGTGATCATTGGAGGAAGGATCAGGATTTGGTGGTTTTGCTAGGGATTGGATCAATATATCTGTGATCTGAGGTGGTCCATCAGGGGGATTGATCAATAGCCATATAGGCTGTAGGCTGTAGAATTGCAGACATCCCACCTCTCCCGGAAGTTCCGGGAGTCTCCCACATATTAATAGTGTCTCCCTGATGCCCACAAATTATATACAATATCCCGGAAATCAATTTTTTTGAGAGCAAGTGAGTGAGAGAGTGTGAGAGCAAGAGAGAGCGTGAGAGCAACCACAAGAGCGAGAGAGAGAGAGAGAGAGAGAGCGAGAGATTGAGAGTGTGAAAGAGAGGGAGAGAGAGAGAGAGAGAGCACACCGTGGCAGAGTGTTCCAAAAAAAGAAAATGTAAAACGTACGTCACCCCAGACTACACTAAAGTGTACTCCTGCCTAATAGGGGTCAGAAATAATGACAGTGTTGCTCGCTGCACTGTTTGCAACAGTGACTTTTCTATTGCCAAGGGAGGGTTAAGACTGTAAAAGACATGTTGAGGTGAGTTTAACAGGTGTCATTTGTTCATTAGCATAGCTAACGTTATTTAAACTAGCTGGCTGGCTGCTAAGGAGCTACTCTATTGCAGACATCCCACCTCTCCCGGAAGTCCCGGGAGTCTCCCGCAAATTGATGGTGCTATCTCCCTGAAATGAGTGTTTGCAGGGTGGGATGTCTGGGATTGGGTGTTGAAGTTGTTCAGTGGGTACAGGGCTAATAAAAGTAAATAAATGGGTTAGGTTCGGACTCTTTCATCCCAGTTTTAATAGCATAAGATTCTTCACCTTCCACTCACCACTTTAATCTTGGACAACAGCCCTGAGACATTTCCCTGTATTGTTTCCAACCTTTGCTCATGTCTTTCAAATGGAACTGCATGGATATTTTCAAAGGACTGTCTGATCAAAGACAGATAACAAACAAACTCTTTGTTGGTATAAGAATGTTTTACCCACTGTCCACTGGAGAGTAGACTGAGCTAGGACACATGATGACAATCTTAAGTACATCTGTTCCATTAAAGTGGAACAAAAGGGTTTCATTTGGCTACAGATCAATCAGAACATTCCACATGTAATTGATCCTAAATCCTCAGTGCTAATGCTTATATTTTATTGATTTAATTTCCTCTTATATACTCAAGAACGAAATTTGCTTTTGAAACTTTCTTGCTATTTTTTTCATTATCACAATCAACATGCTGTTTGGTAGATTATTTGGCTTCAGTAAACCACTCTTAGTATAATTGGGTAGTAGGAACATAGGAGTGGAGTTGAAGGACATGTGAGAGGGAAGAAGCCACATGAAGACAGAATTATGGGAGTGCTCTGAGAGCCATATAGACCTGTTAGACTTAAATGATCTTCTTCACTGTCAAATGAAAACATATCCACACAACTTTATTCTGCTCATCTAAACAACTTAAGATGATGAGACCATAAGACATAAGAGCAGAATTTTACCATTTGGCCCATCAAAACTGCTCCACTATTCTATCATGGCTGATTTATTATCTCTCTCAACCACGTTCTCCTGTCTTCTCCCCACAACATTTGATGCCCTTCCTAATCAGGAACATATCAACCTCCGCATTAAGTATACCCTGTGACTTCACCACAGCTGTCTGTGGCAGTGAATTCCACAGATTCACCACACTCTGGATAGAGAAATTCCTCCTCGGCTCTGCTGTAAAAGACTCAGATCTGACTCAGACAGGGTACCTGGCAATTACTAAAGACCTCGGCTGACCAACTGGCTGGAGCATTCACTGACATCTTTAACCACTCACTTTGGTAGTCTGAGGTACCCACCTGTTTCAGCAGGCTTCAATTAGGCTTCAGGAGGGGAGGAGAAGATGGCGGCGCAATGCAGTGCGTGCAGCCGCTCCGAAATGATATCGTATTTGTTAAATAGGGTCCGTGCACAATCCTGATTTGATGGAGACAGATGTGAAGATGCACAGAGGAACATCTGGATAAACTTCTGAAATGCCTGCTTTGCTGCCGCTGCTACTGTGCGATGGAGAATCTCCAGAGGGGAAGGCCCCGAATCCTCAGTTTTGCCTATTGCCTGTTGCTGGGGCTGGGGTTGAAGCGCTCGGCAATGATGGTGCTCGGTGTCAGAGGGCTGGTTGGAGGCTCGAAGTTTTCGGACGGACTCGGAGTCGGACTGCGGTCAGATGCTGTCAGGATGCTGCATTGGCAAGTTTGTGGTGCTGGAAGCTCACGGCAGGAAGAGTTTCTCCCTTCAACCATCTGTGTGAGATAATGGGACTTTCGAGAGACTTTGAGACTTTTTTTTTACCGTGCCCATGGTCTGTTCTTCATCAAATTACGGTATTGCTTTGCACTGTTGTAACTATATGTTATAATTATGTGGTTTTTGTCAGTTTTTTTAGTCTTGGTTTGTCTTGTGTTTCTGTGATATCATTCTGGAGGAACAAATTGTATCATTTCTTAATGCATGCATTAATAAATGACAATAAAGGAGGACTGCGTGTCCTCATAATCTAATCTAAAAATTATACTCGTGTCTAAGAAGAATGTGATAATCTGCCTCAATGACTATTGTCCAATTGCACTTACATCTACTGTGATGAATTGCTTTGAGAGGTCGGTGATGAGACATATCAACTCCTACCTGAGAAGTGATTTGGATCCACTCCAGTTTGCCTACCGGAGCAACAGATGCCATCTCACTGGCTCTTCACTCAACCCTGGAACCTCTGGGTAGTGAAGAGCATTCACCAGGATTCATTGACTACAACTTGACATTCAATACTATCTTCCCCCTCAAAGCTAATTAATAAGCTTCAAGACCCAGGCCTAAATATAGGCAATATATGTTTGATGAAGGGGCTTTGATTTGAAACATGAACTGTGTTTCTCTTCCCACAGACATGGCCTGATCTGTTAGCACTTTCAATTTTGATGACAGAAGATGTAATACCTTTTCTCCACGTTAGATGGTAGTATTTGACAGTTCAACTGTTTTGTTTCAGAAATGCGACAAGGCAGCAAACTACAGAGTGAGTGTCCCAACTGGACAATTAAGAGCAGTACCACACTGTACAATTAACAAAATACAAGCTCTAATTGTCACCCGCTATCTAATGTCATGAACTTGATATTTCACAATAGATGTGTTTACCCTTGAGATTAAAAAGCCGAAGTGTTTCAAATGATAAATGGATTTGATGATAACAAATCTATTCTCTTTTGCAGGAAAATCCAACACAAAGAGGCACAATTGTAAACACAGAATCAGGCTGCTTCTAAGTAAATTCAGGAAGTAGACAGTAGTGATAAAGAGCATGCAGTATGATTGCAGAAAATAATTAGAGTATGGAATTAGCAGAGAAAAAGGCCATTTGGCTCCACCACCACCACCCAGGACA
Source organism: Mobula hypostoma (assembly GCF_963921235.1). Lineage (NCBI taxonomy): Eukaryota > Metazoa > Chordata > Chondrichthyes > Myliobatiformes > Myliobatidae > Mobula > Mobula hypostoma. Next base: position 104,188,258 of record NC_086103.1, on the reverse strand, counting down.
TGCCCTCTTCTCTTTGTTACCATCGGGAAGGAGATACAGAAACCTGAAGACTCAGTGATCCAGGGACAGCTTCTTACCCGAGGCCATCCAATTTCTAAATGTACATTGAACCCATAAACACTACTTCACTACTTTTTAAAATTTCGATTTTCGCACTACTTATTTTAACTTAATCATTTTTTATATATATGACTATAATTCATTTTTTTCTATATTTATCATGTATTGCATTGTACTGCTGCTGCAAACTTTACAAATTTCACAGCATATGCCAGTAATATTAAACCTGATTCTGATTCTGAGATAGAAACATAGAAAACCCACAGCACAATACAGGCCCTTCAGCCTACAAAGCTGTGCCGAGCAAGCCCTTACCTTAGAAATTACCTAGGGTTACCCATAGCTCTCTATTTTTCTAAGCTTCAAGTACCTATCCAGGAGTCTCTTAAAAGACCCTATCGTATCCGCCTCCACCACCGTGTTGTGCTGAGGCAGCAAATAATGCCTCAGATAGTGCTGGTTTTCTGAAACAACATACCAATTAGTCCCACAATCTCACTCCTTGCCTGTAGCCACAAAATCCTTCCTTAATAAATTAAATTAATTATGAAATCTTATTTTTTGAATCTGCTGTCACTATGTTTTCAGTGCATTCCGGATCACAGTGATTCAGAACAGAATTTTTTTTTCCACATCATCTTGTGTTTTGACCAATATGTTAAATTTGTATTGTACAATTACAAACCTAACCAACTGTGTAAATGATTTATTTACTCTACCAAAACGTTTCAATTATTAACTGTCTCTATGAAATCTATTCTTGATACTCTCAGCTCAAAAGAAGACAATCCAGGTCATTTTTTCTTTCTACGTAACAGCAGACTGGCAGCACTATACAAATCTGCCCTATATTCTGGTTGCTGTGTGTCACACTACCAGCAATCAATTCCCAATTTATCCTCTTATCTCCACCTTAGCTCCCTTTCCTTCAGCAATTTATCTTGCTCCTTTTTAAATACTGACATTGGCTTCACTTTAATCACTCTCCTGTACATCTACAATTGAAATCAGAATAAGGTTTATTATCAATGGCAGGTGTCATGAAATTTGCTAACTTAGCAGCAGCAATACAACGCAATACATGAAAATATAGAAAAAATAAGTATATCAATCAAAGTAAGTATGTATTAAGTAGATTAAAAACAGAAATAACAAAAGTGAGGTAGTGTTCATGGGTTCAGTGTCTATTTAGGAATCAGATGGTAGAGGTGAAGAAGCTGTTCCTGAATCATTGAGTGTGTGCCTTCAGGCTTCTGTACCTCTTTCCTGATGGTAACAATGAGAAGAGGGCATGTCTTGTGTCATGGGAGTCCTTAATAATGGATGCCGCTCTTCCAAGGAACTGCTCCTTGAAGATGTATAATGTTGCTGCAGATCCCTTAATTTTTGACAAAAGGCAGAAAGTGAGACAACTAGCATGGAAACAAATGCACAGAAGCATGTGTCCGCATGTATGCACACACAATTACACACAGGCTAAGTGACAGTTCAAAGCTACTTTAAGATACAAGTAATTGATGCTGCATATTCCAGCTTTTCAATAGCAACTCTTGTCATTTACCTCTTACAATCCCTTGAGAAATTCACTATTGTTTCTATGGACTATGTTTGGATGCATTCGGACCCTGCACAGAAGGTGAACGCAGTATACTTACCACCCCAGCAGTCTGATGGAAGATGTCAGCAGTTTTCATTGCTGCACAATTAGAAACCTCCCAACTGAAAGAATAACTAGTTAAAAATGTAAAGTAAATCTAACATTGAATCTTCCAGCAAGTATTTAATCAATATTTCTTATAGAAAAAAACCTGCATTATTTCAGCTTTTGTAAGTTCAATATGTAGTAATAGTATTTATTTGCTTCAGCATGCAGCTGCTGTAGAAGCAGAGGGGCTAACAATGCAAGTCTCACACTAATTAAGTGGTGAAATATTAAACAATGAAGAAGTCCAAAATCAAATCTCAATTGTCTGCTTGTATTGGAAAACATTGTAACACTATAGTGAAACCACTGACTGTTTTCTAGGTATTTACTCAAGTGTGCTTTTATTGCGCATCAAGTGTTTGCTCAGGTGTTTACTATGCCTGTACTACGCATTAAGTGTTTGTTATTGAGTATGCAGGGATTCCTATAGTATTTTACTATGTAACCATTGATTCATTGGCTAGAATGAAACCGGTGTATGATTGAACTCATGAGAAAGGAATGTAGCTAAGTAGAAAAGATAAGGGTGGTTGATTTACTAGCTAGAATGAAACCTGTGTACTATTGAACTTATGAGAAAGAAGAATGTAACCAAGTAGAGAGATGAGGGTGGTTGATTTATTAGCTAAGAGCAAAACATACAGCGGTATGCTAATGCAGTTAAGCCAGAAGGGGGGCTATAAAGAATGCTGTGTCAAAAAGATCGGTGGGCATTCAGCGGCTAGCTCACTGACTGTCTCAGCTTTGATTTGCAAATTAAAGTTTAAAAACTTCTTGGAGAATCTTTGGCGTCTCCTTGTCATTTGTAAAACCATGACACTTAAAATGTTGTACTTTAATTCTTTTTATTCATGCATTGTTCAACTGTGTTCTGGAATCAGATTGCTTCATTGAATCCTACCAATAATTACAAAATAAATAAGACCAATTCTCCCCAGAATTGAAAAGAATTTGAAAAATCGAGAATTGTGCTTATGTGGCATTTACACCACTAGTGGCAAAGGTGGAATGCGGTAAGGTTTCAAGAGAAAATATGGTTAAATGCATTGGCATGAGCATAGGTGAGAGTACAGATCTAATTACGTACACTTCAGTATTGCTGATGAAGACTACACCGAATGTGAAAACATATTCAGGTGAGATACTTCGTTCATCACAACAGTTTGCTGATAGAACTGCCAGTTGTTGTAGGTGATTATATTGGTCAAAAATGTAAACCCAGTTGAAAAGGTGTGCTTGGAATGGAAAAGTGTGCAAAAATACTCCAGGGCACCTACATCAGATTTACAAGTTATAATACTCATATCAAGCCATTTGCGAAACTGTTTAACGTCAACCTTTCACACATACTAAAGAACAGGGTCCGGGAAGTTGGATATATCAGAACAGAGCAGAGTTCCAGTAAAGACAAAGACTTTACTGAATAACAGCAACGTTGCAGTTCCAGCAGGAGGCGAGAGAGAGAGAGAGAGAGAGAGAGAGAGAGAGAGAGAGAGAGAGATGCATTACAGAAACAGGCCCCTTTCCCCCTGCCCCCCCATTCCCACACAAACTCCCCAGGGTCCTGTGGCCATGATGCACAAAAGGGACAACTCATGTGGCTAGCTAACCTACCAACCAACACTACATCTCTGGGATGTGGAAGAAAACTGCAGCACCTGGAAAAAAAACCCCATGAAGTCAACAGGAAGTATAAGCAAATTCTGCACCAACAGTAATTGGATCTCATGGAATCCAGGTGATACACAATTAGCTAGTTGGTAAGAAGCAGGGTGTGATGGTGGGAGTATGTTTCTTGGACAGAAAACCCATGACTAGTGGTGTTCCCCAGTGCTCAGTGTGAGGCTCTATGCAATTTGTCATCAATATCAATGATTTGGATGGGAATGTACAAGGCATGGTTAATAAGTTTGCAGATGACCCTAAAATAGGTGGTCTCATGTATATAGTGAAGATAGCTATCTGGAATTACAGAAGGATCTTGATCAGTTGTGTAAGTGGGCTAAGGAATGGAAAAAGGAGTTTAATTCCGATAAGTGCAAAGCATTGTATTTTGCAATGACAAATCAGAGTCAAACTTTCACAGTGAATAGTAGCGCCCTGGCGAATGTTATAGAAGAGGCACCAACAAGTACAAGTACAAATCCATGGTTTCCTAAAAGTCGTGTCACAGATAGGCAGAGTGGTAAACTAGGATTTTGTCACACTGCTCTTCATCAGTCATGGCACTGAGTATAGAAGTTGGGACGTTACATTGCAGTTGTTTAAGATGCCTGAGTCTGCATTTGGATATTGTGTTTAGCTGGAAAGAGTGAAGAGGAGACTTACAAGGATGTTTCCAGGACTCGAGGGACACAGTTATCACAAGGGGCATAGTTAGTGAATTTGCATCATCTTTTTCCCAGGATTAGAGAATCAAGAATTCAAGGACATAGGTTTAGGGTGAGGCTTTGAGAGTTTCTGTGAATCATTTCTTCTAATCTCCTGGTAGGCCTCTTACCATGTTAAAAGTTGGAGGCACATGTCCATTTCAGACATCGGGTGCTGGACATAAATATGACTGATTGTAACTAGAATTTTGATGCTGGACATGTTTGCCTACAGCTGATTTTGGTTCACTTATCCTGACGTTAGACATGGGGACAAGGTTTGTGGAGACAGTGCAGGTGTTACTTGTACAGTATTTTGATGTGTTTGCTGTGAGTAGTACACATTACTAAAGCAGATGGACACAGAGATCATTACTCTACAGTGGTCTATTAAAAGTTTGTGGTCTTGGCCTTCAAGTACTGTTATCCTCAGTAGGATTAACAGTAACCTGGAAATACAGATAATATTGGAGATTGGAATGCTCTACATTATGTAGTGGAAGTGATACAGATTAAGGTTTCCCATTTGTCCTGCAGATTACTTTCACTCCAGCAGGAGGCCTGTTGGAGGTAAAGTGACAATATTGTGGTAAGAATGATTGAAAAAAGAATGGGACAATTGCACAGCCTTTCCTAACACCAGACAGTACTGGGATGGCCGTGGACCTGTTGGTTAAAATCATCGTCACATTCCAACACATAGATGAAGCAGGGGTACCTTACATTTACACTGTGCACGTACTCATAATTATGCAAAGTTGAAAAACTCAGCTGCACATGTTCAAGCTAACTTCTGAGAGTTTCTGAGCTAATTTATAATTTGACTGTTTCTCTGTCAATTCTGGATAGCTCATGGTTAATGTAAGGGACACATGCAAGTGCACATTAAGTACATTACAATAAGCAAATAACCAGAGTCCTCAAGTTATCCAAATGGACTCTGAATCATAAAAGAACAAAGGAACAGTTCTTTTGCTTGCTAATTGCATTTGAGGAATTCATTCTGAATTCTGGGTGATATGTTAACTCTGCACATTCACGTTCTTTTTCTATGTCTCCTCACTAAGCTGAATCCAAGATCAAGTGCATAGTCATTCCCTCTAGCTCATGGACAATCTCCAGAAGGATTGTGTATGATGAGTGACCTTGGATAAACTCTTTGAAATCAAATCACATTAAAGCTAGGAAACTTGCCTAACGTGTGGTTTACCACTTTACACCCATATTATTATCCAAGAACAAAATTCTTGGGCGAGAGGAAGAGATAGCAGCGCACCGCTCGTGCGCAGCCCTCCGGTGAAAATAATATCATATCCGTTAAATAGGGGCCGTGGACAATTCTGATTTGATGGAGACAGACGTGAAAGCACAGAGGAACATCTGGAGAAATTTCTGAAATGCTCATTCGCTGCTGTTGTTATTGCGCGATTGAGAATCTTCCGGAGGGAAGGCCTCAAAATCCCCAGCTTTGCCTGCTGTTGGCGACCGAAATTGAGCTCGGATTGTTTAGATAGAGATGGTGCTTGGTACTTGGTGTTGGAGAGCTGATCGGAGGCTCGAAGTTTTCGGACGACTCAGAGTCGGACTGTGGTCGGGTATGGCAGGGAGAGTTTTTCTTCCTTCTCCCGTCTGCGTGAGATGTGGGACATTTGAGAGACTTTGAACTTTTTACTGTGCTCATGAACTGTTCTTCATCAAGTTATGGTATTGTTTCACTGCTGTAACTAGATGTTATAATTATGTGGTTTTGTTAGTTTTTTCAGTCTTGGTCTGTCCTGTGTTTTGTGCTATCACACCGGAGGAAATATGTATCATTTTTTAATGCATGCATTACTAAATGACAATAAAAGAGGACTGCATGTCTTCATAATCTATTAAAAAATTACTGAAACTATGTCTAAGAATGTTTTGCAGATATTGAAGTTTATCCGGGTAAATGTTACTTCCTGTTGCTTCCTTCAAGCTGAAGCAACAAAGTCAAATACATGAACTGGAGATAAGTGTTTCAGGATAGTGAGACTCTTAGTAATCGAGCACAGTCAGGGATTAATGGAAAAAAACGACAAACTCTTATGATTAGTTTCTTGCAGTTTTTGCAATTTACATGATAAGGCATGCATATTAACTATGCAAATTTCAACAGCTTTCAAGAGCAGTGAAATATTCTCCCCAAAATGTTCTATATTTCAGGTTTTTTTTGCTAGCAAGATAGCACTGGGACAGTGGGATTCTGATGTAAAGGGAAGGCAACATGGTTGCCATTTTCCATTTTGTTGTAAATAGGAAGCATCAGAAAGTGTTTTTACTGAGTGACACCTTTACAGGTCAGGTGAATTTGGGATTGGAAAGCTCAATTTCATAGAATGAGGAGGTAAATGTGACAATAGTAATTAGATTTGAAATTTGTAAACATTAATTCATGGAAGCTCTGCTTTGCATTAATTAATCCATGATGTGGTTTTGCTGGTAGCTCCCTCACCTGTGATCTGCTTTCATGGGAGACAGCAAGTTTTTTTAGGTCCTTAGGTATCTATAAATATCACCTGGTATCATTTTATAAAACAACAGGTTAGTTATTCTTGGTTTCCCAGCTAATACTTCCCTTTAAAAAGCACCATAACATGTACAGATTGTCTGATCATTGTCCCTCAGCTGTTTATGGAAGCTTGCTGAGCACAAATTTGTTTGTGATAAGAACATAAGAAATAGGAGCAGGAGTCGGCCATCTGGCCCATCGAGCCTGCTCCACCATTCAATAAGATCATGGCTGATCTGGCCATGAACTCATCTCCACCGACCTGCCTTCTCCCCATAACCATTAATTCCGCTACTATGCAGTGATCGTTCCTTTGTTCCAGCAATGACTGAAGTTCTTTGTGGGAGTAAAACACAACAGGATATCCTGAAAGTGAACTGAGTTGTGTCAGAGAATTCCATTGCTTTTCCTCGACAAGAACATCAATTAAATGAACTATCAATTAAATAGCGAACAAGAGAAAATCTGTAGATGCTGGAAATCCGAGCAATACACACGGAATGCTGGAGGAACTCAGCAGGCCTGGCAGCATCCATGGAAAAGAGCACAGTCGATGCTCGGGGCCGAGTTCCTTCAGCAGGGACTGGAGAAAGAAAGATGAGGAGTAGAGTTAAAAGGTAGGGGGAGGGGAGGGAGAAGTAGAAGGTGATGGGTGAAACCGGGAGGGGGTGGGGTGAAGTAAAGAGCTGGGAAGCTGATTGGTGAAAGAGTTACAGGGCTGGAGAAAATAGGAATGAATGATATGAAATAGGAGAAAATCAATGAAATAGTGTTGTTTTGCATTTGGATTAAAGATTTTCAACCTGTCAACCAAAATGAATGGAAAGGGGAATAAGCTACCTGATCCATAACAAATGTTCCTGTCCAGTGGCTAGGCTGAAAACCCAAATGAAGTGTGGAAAGGAAACCAAATTCACCATCTCAGAAGGCTTTCAGACTGAACATTACATGGCACGTGTGTTGCAAATCTTACAATTTACTCATTTCAGCATGAAACTTTTGCATGATGCAAAATCATATGTGGAAATTAGCCTGACTGTGACCTTTCACTGTAAATGGGTCCACTTGTTTCTTTGCATACATTACAATACTAAACATATGTGGTATATGATCATCTGGAATAAACTCCCACTTGTGTGTTTTATAGCCGTGGATTATTATTGTTCAGAGGTCTTTGTCCCTGAATTCTTTGAGACCAATCAATTTGAATCATTCCTAAACAGGAGATTCTACAGATGATGGAAATCTTGAGCAACACACACACACACACACACACACAACACTGGAATAACTCAACAATTCAGGCAGCACCTATGGAAGGGAATAAACAGCCATTGGTTCAGACTGACACTGTTCACCAGGAGTTAGTACCCTCCATAGATGTCTAACTTGCTGAGTTCCTCCAGCATGAGCTCTTTTCCCATTGCTTTGCAATGCCAACCTTTTCTTGTATGATACAATTTTATTTTTAAAATCATTACTGAATTTGCTTCCATCATTGTTACCATTCCAGATCGTAACTACCTGCAAGATTACGAGTCTCCATGTTTTCCCCTTTATTTGTTGCCAATTAGTTTAAAGTAATGCTCTCTGATAGCTGATGCCAGTGGAAATGATTTCTCTTTATTAACTTTTTAAAAGCCCCTAATTATTTTGTTGAATCTTTCCATTACTTTATACTGCCAATGGCCACACCAAGGGTAGATGAATAGTCCAATTTAATCAGTGGAAGGGGAAGCTTCCATGCCATTAAATTTCTCTCAGTCTGCTCAAGTTTAAATCATGAATCAAGTAAAGGTATTACAACTGTAAATTCTAGCTGGTACAGTAAATAAAATTGATAAATGGTAATGAATGGACACTTAAGCAGCTGACTCTGGGTAACCCTTTTGGATCCGTCCCACACACAAAAGATAATTTTCTCATTTGCTTTCACACTATTGAGTATCAAGAATGCCACTGCGCTGTTAAAATCTTAGCCTGCCATAAAATTAGGCATTGACTTCTGATAAAAGGCCACAGAAATGACTGGATTTTGATTAAAGGCCATTGACCTAAAAAGCCAGTTTTATTTGTCTCTCCCCACATCCCCTGACATGCTGAGTATTTTTAGCAATTTTGTTTCTACGTCCTGACTCACTCATCATAAAACAATCGTTCTTCAAATAATCTTTATCTTGAAATGCTGTTCCAAAGGAGTTGAAAGTCATGCTTTGCCTTGGATTTCACTGCTATTTGACCAGAATCTTTATTTTATTTTAAAACATGTATAGTCCCAGTGAAAAAGAGCAGCCATGAATGTTTTGAGTCAGTTTCTATGCCCGAGTCAGAAGGCTGAGGTGTTAGCTCTGCTGAAGAGAGTTAACAGATGATCAAGGCTGGCATTTCATTGCTACACTGTCAAAGCCATTGCTTTTGGAGAAGAGAAAATTAAGTTCCATTTTCTAAATTCACCATTAAAGATCTGGGAAGGTAAATTTGATGAAAAGGAAGGGAATTCCCTGCTGTATTCTAGCCAATGGTTATTATGTAACAACTACAACAGATTAAAACAAATTTAATTTATTAATTAATTGAGATACAGCACTAAATAGGCTTTTCCCACTCTTCAAGCCATGCCACCCAGCAATCCCTTGATTTAACTCTAGCCTAATCATGGGGCAATTTACAATGACCTATTAATACACTCACCGTCTTTGGACTGTGGGAGGAAATTGGAGCATCTGGAGGAAACCCACACAGTCATGGGGAGAGTGTACAAACTCCTTCCAGGCTGCGGTGGGAATTAAAATGTCCCATCTTCTTCTTAGATCAAGGCTGATTTGTTTCCACTCTGCTTTTGTGGGTTCTGCTGTGGGTGGTGCAACAGGTGGGTGGAGAGTATGCAAGGTTCTGCAACTTAAGCGGGGCCTCCTTTGTGCTCTCAATGAATGCATTGGAGGCTCTCAACAGCTTTCAAATGTTCTTTCTCCACTTTCAATCGTTATAAGTACAGCTTTCCAGAGGTCCATGAGCATGTTGCAATGTTGCATTTTTTCAAGAACATATCACTGAACATGATTCTCTTTCTAACTGGTAATCCGAAATTAAATATTTTCCACATTGGTTTGTGTTGCTGTTGTCATAATGGCATTAGCGAAATTACAGTGCTAAAGAAAAATAAATAATTAATTGGTGGACAATATTGAATATAAAAAAATCACAGAGAATAGGAAAAATGCCATTTCACGCATGTTCAAGTGAGTGCTTCCTACAACGTACTGCTCTTATTTTCTTACAACTTTTGAAGGAGATCATTCAGGCCATTGATCCATGCCATCTCTCAGAGTATTTCCATAATTCCATATTCCCTTGTGACATGTCAAACATCCTGTTCACCGTTAATTTTCCTTGTAACCTATTTTCTCAATACTCCCTTCAACTCTTGCATTTTCACCAACTCAACTATTCACTAGGACCAATTTACAAGAATTAAATAAACCATCAACCTGCTTGCCTTTGGGCGCTTCCAATGGAAACCCATACAGTCATAGAAAGAACAAGCAAACTCTAGTCATTTGCCAGCACTAGAGGTTAGAAATGAACCCAGTCTCTGGAGCTGAGAAGCAGTAGCTTTGCAAGTTGTATATCAATGATTTAGATGATGGAATAGATGGCTTTGTGGGCAAGATCACAGATGCTATGAAGATTGGTAGAGGGGCAGGTAGTGTTGAGGAAACAAGAAGGCTGCAGAAGGACTTAGATAGATTAGGAGAATGGGCAAGAAACTGGCAAACTGTAATGTTGTAAAATGCATGGTCGTGCACTTTGGTAAAAAAAAATAAATGTACAGACTATTTTCTAAATGAGGAGAAAATCCAAAAATCTGAGAAGCAAAGGGACTTGGGATTCCTTCTGCAGTATACCCTAATGGTTAACTTGCAGGTTGAGTCAGAGGTGAGGAAGGCAAATGCAATGTTAGCATTTATTTCAAGAGGTCTAGAATATATAAATATATATACAAAGAAGGTTCACCAGATTGATTCCTGGGATGGCAGGACTTTCATATGAAGAAAGACTGGATGAACTAGGCTTGTACTTGTTGGAATTTAGAAGATTGAGGGGGGATCTGATTGAAACGTATAAAATCCTAAAGGGATTGGACAGGCTAGATGCAGGAAGATTGTTCCCGATGTTGGGGAAGTCCAGAACGAGGGGTCACAGTTTGAGGATAAGAGGGAAACCTTTTAGGACTGAGATTAGGAAAAACTTCTTCACACAGAGAGTGGTGAATCTGTGGAATTCTCTGCCACAGGAAATAGTTGAGGCCAGTTCATTGGCTATATTTAAGGGCGAGTTAGATCTGGCCCTTGTGGCTACGGGGATCAGGGGGTATGGAGGGAAGGTTGGGGCGGGGTTCTGAGTTGGATGATCAGCCATGATCATAATAAATGGCGGTGCAGGCTCGAAGGGCTGAATGGCCTACTCCTGCACCTATTTTCTATGTTTCTATAAGAGCAGGAATGTGATGCTGAGGCTTTATAAGGCACTGGTGAGACCTCACCTTGAGTATTATGAACAGTTTTGGGCTCCTTATCTAAGGAAAGATGTGCTGGCATTGGAAAGTGTCCAGAGGAGGTTCACAAGGATGATTCCAGGAATAAAAGAGTTACCATATGAGGAACGTTTGATGGCTCTGGGTCTGTATTCACTGGGATTTAGAAAGATGAGGGGAGATCTCATTGAAATACTTTGAATATTGAAAGGTTAAAACAGAGTAGATGTGGGAAGGATGTTTCCCATGGTGGGTGAATCCAGGGCAAGAGGGCACAGCCTCAGCATAGAGGGGCATCCATTTAAAACAGAGATGTGGAGAAATTTCTTTAGCTAGAAGGTTGTGGAATTTGTTACCACAGGCAGCTGTGGAGGCCTGGTCATTGGAGTGTATTTAAGGCAGACATTGATAGGTTCTTGATTTGCCACAGCATCAAAGGTTATGGGAAGAAAGCCAGGGAGTGGAGTTGAGGAGAGGGAAAAAGGATCAGCCATGATTAAATGGCAGAGAAGACTCGATGGGCCAAATGTCTTAATTCTGCTCCTATGTCTTATGGTCTTAAGTTGAATACTGCACTGCCCATGAGTCTCATTCCCCTGTAATCTATTCTCCCTCAGAAATCCACCAACTCCTTCTGATTCTTCAGACACTCATGGACTAGTGATAATTTTCAGTAGCCAACTGAATATCTGACATGGGAACTAAACTTTGAAAACTCCTCACAGACCTCAATAAACAACAGAATTATAATCTGAGTCAATGGTGCTGTGTCACACAGGACTAAATTTGTCTCCATTTTTCTGAGATTACCTCTCTGTAAGGTGTATTAAAATATTTCACTCCATTAATTATTTTCTGTATAAAAAGTTATCTGACTTTACTTGATCTCATCCTATCCCCAGGAGCACTATATAGTTATTGTAGTAGTGAAGAAAGAAAACACAGCTTGCGTTTATATAGCCACTTTTACAGTGAAGCATCACAAGGTGCTTTCTGGAAACATAACCAGAGAATGATTGATAATAATCTCTGAAAGAAACTACTGGGATTTGACCAAGTATTTGGTGAAGGGCAAAATTACAGGGATTATAGTATAGGGAAGGAGAGAGGTGGAGATATAGGGAGACTGTCTTAGAGCAGAGGGCTGAGGTGGATGAAGGCACAACTGTTCATAGTGAGTTGGACAAAATGGGAGGTGGACAAGAGTGCAGAAATAGACACATACAAAGATTTCAAAGGTCAGAGCTGATTACAGTGATACAGAGAAGTTTGAACACAAGTACAAGATTTTTAAATTTAAGGGACAAAAACTCAGGGAGGAGAGTGAAAGGGAACTTCCAGGAAGATGAACTTTTGGATGGACTTCATTTCAATCAATGAGGAAGATGAAGGTTGGTGTTTAGGTGGGTAGGAGAGTGGAAGTTGGTGGTTATGACTAACTCAGAGAGCACAGAAACATTATAGTCAAGAGGTTACAAAATCAGGAATAAGGAGGTTCAATCACAGGAGAAAGCAGAGTAACTTTATTGAGGTAGTATTTGGAATGGACAGCACGTGTTTCTAGGTTCAACCCGGTTAACTAGGGCGCAGAAGTTAATTGAACCATATTTTTGTGCTCATTACTTTTTCATGTAACAGCAACACAAATATGCTTTTTAGTGGATAAGCTTCACTTTATCAAATGCTTTTGTGTAGTCAATAAAATAAACAAACAAATCTTTTTGCACTTGCTCGTTCTGATAGTGTCCTTAACATCAATACTACATTTCTTGTACCTTTGTCTTTCACAAAACCACATTGTTCTTTGCCTATTTCAGCTTGTATTTTACTTTTAGCTCTTGTCATCAAAATTCTTAGAAGTATCTTGGTGATGTGACTCATTAAACTTATGGTCCTATGTAATTCACATTCTATTGCTCCAGGTTTCTTAGGAAGAGTGATAAATACTGATTTGTTAAATCTCTTCTGGTATTATTCCAGTCTCATAAATGTCATTGATTAAATCAGTAAGTTTTTCAATTCCATAATCTTCAAAAAAAAACTCCTGATCTAGATTCGAAAGACATCTGCATAATCAGAAATCTGTGCTGGGAACAAACTGTCGCTGTAAGGATAGATGGAGAAGTGAGTCAGTTTACAAAAATCAAGAGTGACATTAGACAAGGGTGAGTTTTCTCCCCTGATTTATTTAATGTGTATGTGAAACAATATTACAAAAAACATCTTGGGAATCAAAGTTGGCGGTGAAAACATCAATAATTTCAGATATGCAGATGACACTGTGTTAATTGCAAGTACAGAAGAAGAACTACAAAACTCAATTGATATAATTGTTGAAGAAAGTGCGAAAATGGGTCTATCTATCAACTGCAAAAAGACAATGTATGGTGATATCCAAAAAGAAGGAGAATCCTATCTGCAGGCTGAGAGTAAACAGGGAAGACATAAAACAAGTATAGAACTTTTGCTACTTAGGAAGCTGGGTGGCATCAGATGGCAGGTGCGACTTGGACATCAAAAGAAGAATAGGGATGGCAAAAGACACCTTTACAAGAATGAAGAGTGCACTGACCAATACTAAACTAGGCATGACGACCCGCCTCAGAGTACTGAAATATTACGTTTATCCAGTTATGTTATATGGCTCAGAATGTTGAACAATATCTAGTAACATGAGGAAACGAATTGAAGCAGCAGAGATGTAGTTTTTGAGGAGGTGCAAAGAATATCATGGACAAAATGAATATCTAACGAGGATGTCATGAACAGAGCAAACACAAAAAGAGAAATAATGTATGAGATCATGAAAAGGCAACGTAACTTCATTAGACGTGATTAGGAAAGAGGAGTTAGAATGCACAGTAATTATGGGAAAGATTGAAGGGAAGAAAGCAAGAGGAAGACAAAGACAAATGATGATGGAGACAGCAGCCAGAGAACTGGAAATGAATACCAATGAATTGATCCACTTGACCCGTAACAGGAGTGTGTGGGCCATGGCAGTCAAAGCTCAAACTGGGCACGGCACCTGATGTTGATGATGAATGGATGGGCAGAAGGATAGCATTCTGTCCATTTAATTGACTAACTCTTTAACTCTACAAGCTGGAACAAGTTACATTCTGATTCCAATATAACTGAAGCAACTTTCCACTTAAGTGAAACTATCAGGATTCAGAACATTAGGTTTTACCAGTGAAGAAATTTACCCCACTGCAAGTTATGATTGATTTTAATGGATGGTTGCTAGGTAGCAAAATGGAAATATAGCCATCATGACAAACATTGGCTCATTGCTTCGTTAATCTGATAGATTTGCTAGTATATGACTTCCATTTATGATGTCAGCCATCAAATTATCATCAATTAAAACTGATTTTTAAATCTGATAATATGGGTTGGGAATAATAACAGAGCTGGAATGCTATCATTCTATGGGCATAAGGATTTATACATTATAGAGAGGGATTGCTCATCAGTTCCTTTCTGAAGTTTAATTTTAACTATAGTCGAACCCACAACAAAAACTGACAATCGCATACGTAGTTATTTCAATGTAGAAAACATTTGAGGCACTTCTCAGAGGTAGACAAAAAATAAGTGCAATGACATAAGGTGGAGGTAAGACTGTTAGAGAATAGAGGCAGATGGGTAGAGTGGGCTTCGGGAGGATGATGGAACCAACTGGGATTTGAAAATGAGCTGCTGCCACTGTTGGATGAAAGCAGAAAGGAATGCTCAAAATTTCAGATTTCGAGCAGTGGAATGCATGCTGAGAAAGTTCAGACTGGGGGTCAAAGACGCCATGAAGGCCGAAGGTGAGAATAATAAATTGGAAACTTAAGAGAACAGGGGACAGGTGAGTTCACCATTGTGAGAGACCAGATAGGGGGTCACAGTTTACAAAAAATTGATGGATTAAATGTTGTTAGGTGTCTGTAATGAAGCAGACGAGCAGATGGATAATGATATTGAGGCCTAAGTCAAGAAACTTGTACTTGAGATGATTTGTGGTTAGAGGTTTAGCTCAGTATTGAACAAGTCCTCATGAGTGAGAATGGTGAAGGAATGGTGTGAATGGCAAAGTTTAATGATGTCAATCTTATAATCTTACAAATCTAACAACAATCAAAAAAAAATCAGCTTATCCAGAACTAAGGTGAAAGTACAGAGGAAGTCGATGGATGGAGTACAGTACTTATCAATGTACACTTAGAAGCAGATATGTGGTTATTAACAAAGCTGAGATAATCAGTGGTACATCCTGCAGGGACTTCAGATGAAGCACTCACATACATGAGTGACTACAATTTGATAGACGGCATGCAAGGACCTTGTTACTGAGAGAGAATGTAATGAAAGGGAGGTTCAAGGCAGCACACAATATGTTTGGCTTTATTAATTGAAGGTAGAATACCAACGTAAGGAAGTTGTGTAAAAATATTATAAAATCTGGTTAGGTCCCAGTATTCAAAGCAAGAAAGACTCTTCAACCCATGACATTTTACTGAACTAATTAAGCTAGTAATTAAATGCCTACCTAAACTAATCCCTTCAGCCTACACAATATCCATATCTCTCCATTCTATGAGCCACTTGAAAGCCTCTGTTGTATTTGCCTTCAGCATCTATGTGATCTAATTTACATTTGTAGACTGCTGTTTTCTTAAGACCAAGAAAAGATAGGAAGAGGAAATTAAATTTAAGAAAGGCTTAATAGCAAAATTAAAGAGAAATATTAAAAGATATTATTAAAAACATTATAACAGGAGACAAAGAAAAATATCAAGGTAATCAGGCAAAGTCAGCTTGGTTTTGTTAATGGAAAAATCACATCTGACCAATTTTTCCAGAGTTCTTTAAAATAATAACCTATGTAGTGATCAAAATGGGAATTGATGAATATTCTGTATTGAAATTCAGAAAGCACTAAGGTGCCACAAGAAAAAATATTACAGAAAATAAAACCCTATGGTGCAAGAGAGGAGATAGAGAATTGGTCAGCTATCAGAAAACAGAGGACATGAAAACATGAAAAAAAGTGTAATATTTTTGGTTAGCAAGATGTTGGTTGGTGGGAGAAGATGGCAGTGCACCACGCGTGTGCAGCTCTCCGGTGAAAATGATGTTGTATCTGTTAAATAGGGGCCGTGATTTGATGGAGAATGGATGTGAAAGCACAGAGGAACATCTGGAGAAATTTCTGAAACGCCTGTTTGCTGCTGTCGTTACTGTGTGGTCATGAATCTTTCAGAGGGTAGGCCTCAAAATCCCCGGCCTTGCCTGCTTTTGACGACCGAGAAGGAGGTCAAATCGATCCGACAGAGATGGCACTCAGTACTCGGTGTCGGAGAGCTGATCAGAGCTCGAAGTTTTCGGGTGAATCAGAGTCGGATTGTGGTCGGCATGGCAGGGAGAGTTTTTCTTCCTTCTCCCGTCTGCGTGAGATGTGGGACATTTGAGAAACTTTGAACTTTACTGTGCTCATGGACTTCTTCATCAAGTTATGGTATTGTTACACTGTTTGTAACTATATGTTATAATTATGTGGTTTTGTCAGTTTTTTCAGTCTTGGTTTGTCCTGTATTTTGTGATATCACACTGGATGAAATAATGTATCATTTCTTAATGCATGCATTACTAAATGACAATAAAAGAGGACTGCGTGTCTTCATAATCATAATGATGTAACAAGTGGAGTACCACTGTGTCCTTTACTTCTTACAAGTGATGAAGACACCAACAGTATGAATACTTGTGATGCTGATGGGAGGCAGTGGAAGTAAATTGTGATGTGGATCTAACTAACTCTTGTTCCATCCACAGGGACAACCCTGAGCATCCATTGCTTGCCATCTTAATCCTCCATCCTACAAATTGGTCTGTGGAATCAGAATCAAGTTTAATATCACTGCCACATGTTGTAAAATGTGTTGTTTTACGGCAGCAGTACATTGCAATACATATTAAAAATATAAATTACGATAAGTATATATTAAAATGTAAATAATTAGTGCAAAAAGAGAGGGCAAAATACTGACGTATTGTTGATGGATTCATTGTCCATTCAGAAATCTGATAGCAGAAGGGAAAAAGCTGTTCATGAAACATTGAGTGTGTGTCTTCAGGCTCCTGCTCCTGTACCTCCTCGCTGGCAGTAACGAGAATGGCGCATATCCTGGGTGATGGGGGTCCTTTATGGTGGATGCTGCCTTATGAGACATCACCTTTTCAATGTGTCTTTTTTTGCTGGGGAGGCTAGTACCAATGATGTAGCTGACTGAGTTTACAACTTTCTGCAGCTTTTTCCGATCCTGTGCAGTGCCTCCCACCACCCTCCCATACCAGATGCAACCAGTTAGAATGCTCTGTACAGTACATCTGTAGAAATTTGCAAGTGTTCTGTAACAACGAGGACCAATGCAGCTTTAGGAACAGCTCTTCTGTCTGGAATGCTACAGCCTCCTGATTTTAATATTGAATTCTACAACCTTAGGTAACTTAATTTCTGTGGGTATCAGTCATCCATCTGTGATACTGGCTCAGCTTCTTAGTTTATATATTTATTTATTTATTTATTTATTTTATTGCGATACAGCATGGAATAGGCCAATTTGGCCTTTGAGACACACTGCCCAGTAATTCTCTGACTCACTCCTCCTAGCCTAATCATGGTACAGTTTACAATGACCAATTAACCTACCAACATGTACATCTTTGAACTGTGGGAGGGGACTGGAAATCCACGCTGTCAGGGGGAGAATATACAAGCTCCTTACAGGCAGTGGCAGGAAGTGAACCCAGGTCCCTGATGTGCTCACCACTAAACTACCATGCCTCCATTTTCTTCTTTTATTTCCTCTGGGAGTGGAGGATATGACCACCCTGACCTGTTGGTTATGTTTTCCTGCTCTGTGTTTTGCAAGGCCTACGTTTTTTGAAGTTCTTTTGCCTACATTCTCACTCTCTAACTGCTCCCATTCACTCATGGACCAGCTAACCATGTTTACAACTTACTTCCATGGCAACTCTGATCTTACCCTATCAAAGATATTTATCCTTCCCCTCCCACCTTGCAATTGCTTTAAACTTCTGTTTCCCTGCTAGTTCTGATTAAGGGTTTTCAAACCGTTGTTCTTTTCATGAATGTTGCCTAATCTGCTGAACATTTCCATGAAGACAAGAAAGTCTGCAGATGTAGGAAATCCAGAGCAACACACACAAAATGCTGGAGGAACCCAGCAGGTCAGACAGCATCTATGGAAAGGAATAAACAGTTGACGTTTCGGCTAAGACCCTTCTTCAGGATTGGAAAGGGCTGAATATTTCCAGCATTTTCTCATTTGCTTTAAGATCTGAGGTGTAACGGGGGAAATGTGAAATCATCCAGTTTTGCATGAAAATGCAAGTAATAATCTGTAAATGAGGAGAGATTTCAGATTTGGGAGATGCAGAGGAACCGAGTCTTTGTCTCACAGTAGATTAGTATTTAGGTACAGAAAGCAATTAGGAAAATAAATTGAATTTATTGTTTATTGCTTGGGAAGTGCTTTACAAACTTAGGGAGGATATCGAGCATTGTGAGACCACCTCCTGAGAACTCTGTATAATGTTTTTCTTCAAATCTAAGGAAGGATGTTGAAGTGTTGGAAGCAGTTCAGAAATGGTTTACAGGACGATTATCTGCAATGGGCAGGTTTTTATGAAGGTAGATTAGATAGGCCTGATTGCATCTGCTGGAGTTTGGAGGAATGAGAGGGGTCATTGAAACATAAAATATATTGAAGAGCTTAATAGGGGTTGCGGAGAGAATGTTTCTGCATGTGAGAAATTCTAGAACTACGTTGTAAAATAAGGGATTGCCCATTTGTGATATTAGAGACAAAAAAGAACATTTTTCTATTACCAAGCATGAGTGTTTGGAACTTTCTATCTCAAACAGCAGTGGAACAGCATCTTAGAGACTGAAATAGACAGATACTTAATTAACAAGGGAATGGAAGGTTACAGCAAGTAGATAAGAATGTGGAGTTGAGGTTATAAGCAGATCAGGTATTATCTTACTAAAGGTGGAACAGGTGACGGGCTGATTTCTGAGGTTTTTAATTCATATGCTCATCTGTAACATTTTTCAGTAGTTCCAAATTTAAGGTGACTGACAAAAGAACCAGAGGTGACAATGAGAAATCTTTTAAAACACAATGACTGAATACACTGAACAGTGGTGTCCAAAGGAGGTGGGAAGGGGCAAAGGTCACAGGTCACACTCTGATAACCCTGATTGCTGATAAAGCACAGGACAGTTCTCCGTCAGCTGTCACTTTAATAGTTTTCTGAAAATAATTAAATGTACACAAACTACAAAATTAAGCGCACAAAGCAAAACAAAATAATTCAGAAAGTACCCTTCTATTTTCTCCCCCACCAAACCTGCAAGCTTACAATCTCCAACAGAAATACTTTAGGTTTCAGATCAGCTTTAAAGCCAGGGAAACCCAGCAGGAGCAAACGGATAACTGTAGCTTTTGAAACCTATCAGCATATTCCAGGCTTTCAAATTTCATAGCATGTCCTTGGAAATATGAGATGGAACTATTTAAGTAGCTGATTGTCAGCAGTTAAAATTGGAATCAATGGGAAAATGCCAGCATGATCTAACCCAGTGAGTCAATATGAATTGTCTCTAAAAAAAAATTGTCTCTAACGGTGGTCCAGCAGTAACACCAAAACACGTACACAGTGGTCACTTTATTAGGTGCCTCTTGTACCTAATAAAGTGACCATTGAGAGTACGTTCATGGTCTTTTGCTGCCGTAGTTCGTCCACTTCAACGTTTAATGTATTATCTGTTCAGAGATGCTCTTCTGCACGCCAATGTTGTAACATCTGGCTATTTGAGTTTCTGTTGCTTCCTGTCAGCTTGAACCACTCTGGCCATTCTCTTCTGTCTTCTCTCATTAAGAAGGTATTTTCACCCACAGAACTGCTACTCACTGGATATCTTATGGTTAGCACATCATTCTCTAATCTCCGGAGACTGTTGTGTGTGAAAATCCGAGGAGATCAACAGTTTCTGAGATGCTCAGAATACCCGAACTAGCACCAACTATCATTCCATGGTCAAGGTCACTTAAATCACATTTCTTCCCCATTCTGATGCTTGGTCTGAACAACAACTGAACCTCTTGACCATGTCTGCATGCTTTTATGCAATGAGTTGTGCCACATGATTAGCTGATTAGATATTTGCATTAACGAGCAGATGTACAGATGTACCTCATAAAGAGGGCACTGAGTGTATCTTTATCATTAAATAATCTCTAGATTACTACTTGAGCATGAGCTGAATGGCACTGAGTCAAGATTAAAGAGATAAATTCATGGCTCAGAAACTGGCATGGAAGATGTGGGTTTGAATTTATTAGTTGTTGGCACCAGTACTGGTGAATGAGGGAGCTGTTGTGATAGAACAGGCTCCACTCAAATCATGCTGGAATCGGAGTCCTTGTGAATCACAAAATTAGGGCTGTAGATGGGGCTTTAAACTAAACAGTCAGGAGGAAGGGTAGTATGACAGGGGAGGGAGGTTAAACGGTGTGGAAGATTGAGGAGAGGTTTGAAGGGAAGCAGAGTCCGGAAGATGTTATTAAAAGTTACCAGAGTAACAGAAAGGGCAGAGTTTTGAAATCTGACTTTAGGCAACAGGAGAAGAGAAGCACTGAATACTACACCAGGAGATACAAAATGTAATGTTCCAGTGATATCAGAATCAGAATCAGGTTTATTATCACCGGCATGTTTCGTGAAATTTGTTAAGTCATGGGGGACTTCAATATGAATCAGGAAGGTAGCTGTTATTATGTATGTAGATAATAAAGAACTTCTGTTCACAGTGGGCAATGCAGGCAGATCAACAGGAACTGGAAGCTTTGGTGGTGAGCTGGTCGCACATGCTCAGTGTTGAACAATAACTCAGTAATAAAATGCTCTAACATTTACCCACGCCAAGTTTGTCTTTATTAAGAACAAACTTAACATGGTGTCGGAAGTCAGCGTGAGGACTAAACGTGGAGAGTAAATGAATATTGTGTGCAACTGAGAAAGAGGCGCTAGGTGCCAATGAAAAGATGCTGCTGGCCAGAGAGCACGCTGTGTCCTGAAATTTAGGTGAGAGGCCAAGAGTTCCCATCATGGATAAGCTAAGTCCTGCCACACCTACGCAGTTCACTGGCAATTTAATGGATAACTGGAAACGCTTCAAACAGTGATTCAATATATATGTAGCTGCTAGCGGAGCAGGAGTGACTGATGAAAAATTGAAACCGTCCATTTTTCTACATGTAATTGGCGAAGATGCTTTGGACATTTATAACAACTCTCACATTGACAAGACAGCTTTTGCATTGGTCACTCTGATGAAAACATCTGATGAGTATTTTGTTGCAGGTAAAAGCATCATGAATGAGAGATACAAGTTATTTTCCTGAAACCAGAAACAAGGTGTCAGCTTTGACCAATACTTAGTTGAGCTACACATACTGAGTAAGTCTTGTGAGTTTGGAGATTTGTGAGACTCAATAGTAAGAGACAGAATAGTTTGTATATACCTGGATAATGGTTTCAGGGAAAGATTGCTGCGTGAAAAAGATTTGAAGCTGGAAAAGGCTGTGAGTATGTGTAGGGCAGCAGAGATCACACAAGTACAAGCTAAGGAGCTGCACAGAACAGGCACAACAGTGCATAGAGTGAAAACAGAGGAGCAGTGCACAAGGCATTTGCCAAAGAAACAGCAAGGCAAACATAGAACATAGAAACATAGAAAACCTACAGCACAATACAGGCCCACAAAGCTGTGCCAAACATGTCCTTACCTTAGAAATTACCTAGGGTTACCCACAGACCTCTATTTTTCTAAGCTCCATGTACCTATCCAGGATCCTCTTAAAATACCCTGTTATATCCGCCTCCACCGCCGTCACCAGCAGCCCATTCCATGCATTCACCACTCTGCGTGAAAAAACTACCCCTGACATCTCCTCTGTACCTACTTCCAAGCACCTTAAAACTGTGCCCTCTTGTGCTAGCCATTTCAGCCCTGGGAAAAAGCCTCTGACTATCCACACGATCAATGCCTCTCGTCATCTTATACACCTCTATCAGGTTACCTCTTACCCTCCGTCACTCCAAGGAGAAAAGGCCAAGTTCACTCAACTTACTCTCATAAGCCATGTTCTCCAATCCAGGCAACATCCTTGTAAATCTCTTTTGCACTCTCTCTATGGCTATGGCTGAAGTGGACATTGGACTGCTTTAAAATGAAGCTGAAGAAGTATTAATGAAGAACAGAGAAATGGCAAGGTGCAAAATAAATACTTTGTGCCAGTCTTCACAGTGGTGGATTCTAGTAACAAACCAGAAGTTCAAGAGAGACAGGGACAGAGGTGAGTGTTGTTTCATTACTAAGGAGAAGGTGCTGGGGAAGTTGAAAGGCTTGACTTCACCCGAAGTTTCCGTAAGAGGTAACTAATGAGAATATAGAGGACGCAAACAACAGGAATTCTGCAGATGCTGGAAATTCAAGCAACCCACATCAAAGTTGCTGGTGAACGCAGCAGGCCAGGCAGCATCTCTAGGAAGAGGTACTGTCGACGTTTCAGGAGAGTCCTGACGAAGGGTCTCGGCCTGAAACGTCGACTGTACCTCTTCCTAAGGATGCTGCCTGGCCTGCTGCATTCACCAGCAGCTTTGATGAGAATATAGAGGAACTATTAGTGATCTTTCTAGAATCAGTAGAGATAGGGAGGGTCCCAGCAAACTGAAAATTATAAATGACACATCATTGTGACACATCTATTTCAGAAAAGAGGAGGTAAATGACAGGGAATTTTAGGCCATTTAGTTTGAACTTTAGGGTTGGTAAGATTTTTAAGTCCATTATTAAGGATGAAAATTTGAGCACTTGGAAGTACAGGATAAAATAGGGCAAAGTCAGCACAGTTCTAGTAAAGGGAGATCTTGTCTGACAAATATGCTTGAATTCTTGAGGGCTAACAAGCAGGTTAGACAAAGGAAAATGGATGTTATTTACTTGCATTTTAAAGGTGCCACACACAAGACTCTTAAACTATATAAGAGCTCATGAAGTTAGAAGCAAGGTACTGGCATGGATAGATCAGCTGACTGGAAGGTTGAAGTGTGGGAACAAGGGGGTCCTTTTCAGGATGACTGCCACTAATTTGTGGAGTGCCACAGGGGTCAGTGTTGGAACTGGAACTTTTCACTAATGATCTTAATGAAGCAACTGAGGCAATTATGGCCAAAATAGATAGAGGGACAGTTAGTGCCACAGGGTCAGGTAATCCGCAAAGATTTGTACAAGTTGTGAGAGTGGGGAAAGAAGTTACAGATGGACTATGGCATTGGATAGTGTAGGATTATGCACTTTAGTAGGAGGAATAAAGGTGTACAATATCCTGTAAGTCTGAAGAGAGTTCCGAAATTGGAGGTACAAAGGGACTTGGGAGTCCGAGTTTAGGATTCCTATTTCAAGATGAACTTGCAGGCTGAGTTAGTAGTAAAGAAGGCAATTGCAATGCTGGCATTCATTTCAGGAAGACCAGAATATAAAGGCTTCATTAGGTGTTGGTTAGAACACATTTGGAATATTGTAACCGTTCTGAGCGCTGTATCCAAGGAAAGAGGTACTAGTCCTAGAGAGCTTCACAGGAATGATCCCAGGATTTAAAGGCTTAACCTGTAAGGAACAGTTAATATAACTGAGCCTTTATCTGTTGGAGTTCAGAAGGATGAGGGGAGATTTCATTGAAACCCATCAGATACTGAAAGATGTGGACATAGAGAGGGTGTTTCCATCAGTAGGAGGGTTTAAAATCCGAGGGCATGGGCTTAGAATAAAGGGACAACCTTTTAAAACTGAGATGAAAAGAATTGTTTTCCAGCAAAAGGGTGGTGAATCTGTGGAATTCATTGCCACAGTGGTGATAGAACGATTGGGTGTATTTAAGGCAAAGATTAATAGGTTCTTGATTTAAAAGGGCATTAAGCGTTACAGGGAGAAGGCAGGAGATTAGAGTTGAAATAAAATCAGTCATAACTGAGTGGTGGAACAACTTGATGAATGGCATAATTCTGCTCCTATATGAACTTGAGGTGAAAAGAATTCAGGGCAATGGGGAAAGAGCAGGAAATTCAATACAATTCTTTCTATATTTTCATATTTCTTTCAGGACCTCAGGTCTCAATTGCTTCATCTCGCTCTTTTCATTCCCAGCAGATATGAGTCTTTGAATTCATCATACTTTTTTCATATAATGAAGGAAAACTTCCCGTCAAATCCCCTTTAAAGCTCAATGCTCTTGCCTTAAATATATGCAGACATGTGTATATGAAGCAGCAAATATTGCAACAATGTTTCCTGAGATATACCACTAGTTACAGACTTCCAATCAGAAAAAAGATCTATCTTTCAACTTCTATATATATGTCACTTTCTTTCTGTATGGACATAGATTCAGGCCCTTTCTTTTTTTATTTCTTTATTTATTTATTTAAGACACATCGCACAATAGGTCCTCTCGAGCTCTTTGAGCTGCACCACCTAGAAATCTTTGACTTAATCCTAGCCTCACCACGGGACAACTTACAATGACCAACTAACATTCTAACTGGTGCGTCCTTGGACTGTGGGAAACTGGAGCACCTGAAGAAAACTCATGCATTTCACAGGGAGGATGTACAGACCCCTCACACCCTGAAGAAAACCCATGCATTTCACAGGGAGGATGTACAGACCCCTCACACCCTGAAGAAAACCCATGCATTTCACAGGGAGGATGTACAGACCCCTCACACCCTGAAGAAAACCCATGCATTTCACAGGGAGGATGTACAGACCCCTCACACCCTGAAGAAAACCCATGCATTTCACAGGGAGGATGTACAGACCCCTCACACCCTGAAGAAAACCCATGCATTTCACAGGGAGGATGTAAAGACCCCTCACAGATGATGTCAGAATCAAACTCCTAACTCCAACACATTGAGCTGTAATAGCTAGTCCTGACGAAGGGTCTCGGCCTGAAACGTCGACTGCGCCTCTTCCTATAGATGCTGCTTGGCCTGCTGCGTTCACCAGCAACTTTGATGTATGTTGCTTGAATTTCCAGCATCTGCAGAATTCCTGTTGTTTGAGCTGTAATAACGTTGAGCTAACCACTTCACTACCATGGTGCCCACTCTCCAATAATTTCCCTACATCTAACATGTCACCTGTCTGTATTTACCCATCTTATCCTTGCTGCCCTTCTTAAATAGAGCAACATTAGTTAACTTTATTAGTTAACCTGGTCTGTGGCTAACAAAGGTGCAAAAATATCCCTCAGCGTGCCATCAATCATCTTCCTTGTTTCTCAAAGCATTCACAGACGTTTGAGAGTGCAAATATAAATGAGGGGGCTTTTGTCTGAGGTGATTAGGGGAGGCAGTGGAGCAGGAAAGAAGCCAAGCATTTGCAATTGTCAGGACTTCAATGCATTTAATGTGCTCAAGACAATGGAAGCACAAAGACAGCTTGAGATGTTCTGATGAAAAGTCCCGGCCCCAAAATATTGACCATTCATTCATTGCCATAGATGCTGCCTGACCTACAGAGTTCCGCCAGCATTTTGTCTGTGTTGCATTGGATGGTATGATCAAGGATCATGATAAATGAAGGTAGGAACTTTTATATGAAAAGAGAGTTTTAGGGAACACAGGAGCATGACTAAAACAGATGAGTGGAACTCAGATTTGTGCTTTTCAAACTTCCTTCTTTAATTGCATTTTTCTTTCAGTTAGTTTTCTCTGAGATTAGATCAAGAGAATGGATAAGTATTACAGCTCAGTGATTAGTGTAATTGGGCATCATTAGCTTCATTAGTCCTGTACAAGGCTGCGGACTGAAGGCTCTGGTCATATGCTGTGTTATATTTTATGTTCTGTGTAAATGCATTTTATGAATGAAGTAAATAAATCCAATGCGAAAAATAATTCCTAAATCAGCTTGCTTTGTTTCTGAGGTCAAAGAATAGAACATAGAACAGTACAGCTCAGAAACATCATATCAAATTAAACTGAATCTCATCTGCCTGTACATGATCCAGTCCTTCCATTCTCTGCATAATCATGTGTCTGTCTAACTTGCCCTGTGAATCTATAAACCTCTTCCTTTTTGTCTTAAGTGCATGCCCACTACTATCTGGCAGTTTGACTCAGAGAGAAAAAAAAACTTCCACCCTATTTATGCCTCTTGTAATTTTAATAACAAACTTCGATCAGGCCTCCCTTCAGTCTCCATCACTTTAGAGAAAGCAACTCAAATTTCTTCAACTCTTCTTTCAACTCACACCCTTATATCTAGGCAGCATCCTGGTAAACCTCATTTGGACTCTTCCTAAAACCTCCACATCCTTCCCGTATTGGGCGACCAGAATCGCACCCGAGTGTGGCCTAATCAAAACTGCATTTAGCTGCAACGTGACTTTATGACTCGTACTCAAAATGGTAAGATTCTAAACAAAGGAATAAACTTTAACTGAATTATCAGTGTAGTCACATTTTAAACTTGGATGGACTTGTTCGAGCATGTTAGTAGAAGCACATTTATACCTTATTTCAAAATTCTCTACAGTTATGATCTTAAGGTGGGAGACAGTATCCTATGCAGTTTCATATTTATTTCTATGTGCATCTCTATCTTTTACTGCTAATGGGATCATATCCTTTGGAAGCTTTCTAATCTGCCTTTCATTAAAGAACGAGGAGAGCTTGAAGTGAGTAATATCTGATGTACTATCGCTACCGGTATACTTCAATTTATTAGATAATGTGTTTTGGGAATTCTTTAGTGCACGAAAAATCCTCACCAGCCAATTCATCTACGGTGGTGTAATTTGCTTTTTTCAGATGCAGGAACATATTTTCTCAAACAAGAGAGAATCTGCAGATGCTGGAAATCAAAGCAACACACAAAATTCTGGAGGAACTCAGCAGGCCAGCCAGCATCTATGGAAAAGAGTAAACAGTTGACGCTTTGGGCTGAGAACCTTCATCAGGAGCAGTCTAGGAGCACAATTTTATAGCTATTTTCTCAATAGCTATAACACTGAGACTTCTATTCAGACAATCTTAAGTACAGAAAAATCTTGCATTTATCCCATTAATTTCATACAGAGGAAATTTACAGTGGAGAAAAAATGAAAGGGAAAAGGATATCATTTTTTGTATCCCATTTATATCCATAGACTGCAGTGCAATATGGGGGAGTGTTTAGCAGGTCATGGTTTTGATAAAAACGGTAAACAGTTTGCTGTTATTCCTCAGACTAATATGCAGTTCAACCTGTATACACATGGCTTGGACAGATCAGTTTGCAGACACAAAGGGAATTGAGGGATATGTCAAGGGGTATGAAGACTGGTTCAAAAACATGGCATGAAGTATTGGCAGACATCCCACCCTGCAGAAACTCATTTCAGGGAGGTAACACCACCACCCCCGCCCCCCCGCAACCCCATATCCCCCCCCTCCCCCAGTTGATCTCCAAAGGTGTATGTAATACTTTGTTTAGTGATTTTGTCTAATCTGTAAACCAATTTGGGTATATGCAGAAAATGTGACATTAAAATATGTACATATATTATATTATCATGTTTATTCTATTACGACTTTAAGCAAGTCTACAGGGAGTTTGACGTCATCATGTAGGACATCAATAGAGTAGCTCTTTAGCAGCTAGCCAGCTAGTTTAAATAATGTTAGCTACGCTAATGAATGAATGAATGACACCTGTTAAACTCACCTCAACACGTCTTTTACATTTTAACCCACCATGGGCAATAGAAAAGTCACTGTTGTGAACAGTGCAGCGAGCAACACTGTCATTATTTTTGAGGTCAACTGTAAAGCCCACCCACAGAGAAAACTGATAGGTCTACTTAGCACGAAGAGAGACCAATCAGGATGCATTTCTGATGCTGTTAAGTTTATCTATGCTGTGAAAGGCAGGAAAATATGATTCAAAAGCAAGAGAAAGCCTGCAGATGCAGGAGGTCAAAGTAATACACCCAAAATGATGGATGAAATCAGCAGGCCAGGCAAGGGCTATGGAAAAGAGTAAGCAGTTGATGTTTCAGGCCAAGACCTTTCATCAGTCCTGATTAAGGGTCTTGGTCCAAAACGTTGACTGTTCACTCTTTTCCATACATGCTGCGTGGCCTGCTGAGTTCCTTTAGCATTTTGTGTGTGAAATATGATTCAAATCCCTTCTCTGAACATTTGAAGAGTGGGTTCCCACAGTGCTCCAAACAATTGATCCCATCACTCACCTACCAATGACACCTATTATGGACCAGAATTAGAAAATGAATAAAACTGCAGACGTTGGAATTCGAAGCAAAAATATAAATGCAGGAAGAACTCACCAGTTCTACAGCGTCTAGAAGAGAAATTGCCCACTATTTTGGGTCAGCAATCCTTCCTGAGAACTAAAGGGGTACAAAGGGTTTGCAGCTTTCAGGCACATCTGTGGGGGTGGGGGGGGGGAGGTGTGAGATGTAAGCAAGATCCCATACAGGTTCAGGAAGGTCAGGTGATAAGGAGTGCAAGTATTAACCAAAAGCAGATTGGGTGATCTCACCTGCCCTCAGTCCACATGGGTGATCTTGAGCTTCCTGTTGCATCCCACTCCCATTCTAACCCGTTTCCACTGCTTTCCTGAAGCCCAATGTGAACTAGAGGAACCAGATCTTATCTTCTTGCAAGGCACTTTACAACTTTGCTTTCCATTGTCATGCACGTGACCTCTTCTCATCCTGTTACATCAAGGTGCTTCACCAGCCTGATATGTCTAAACCTATCTCCATATGGAGATTTGTCTTGCACCTCACTCCTTTCCACAAACTCTACTTTTAAAGCTGTAGACCCCTTGCTCTCCAACCCCCTCCCCACTTCTGAGGAGGCATTGCCAGTGGAAAGCATTGACTGATTTCTTTTTCTAGACAAGTTTCGGCTATAGGCAGGTAAGTCCAGATATCATTGTACCTGAAGAGTGCAACATACAGCATCTCTGTCATACCTTAGAAATGCAATCTTCAAAAACATTGATCTGTCAGATGGGCCAGCTGGTATATGAAGACTTGAGCTGGGGAGATCTGTTTATCGGGCTGCCCTGCTCTGCGGGACCACTCCATCTCCTCATGGAAGAGCCACCAAGTCAACCATTTGTGCCAACCCTGGTAGATTGCTAAAGGAATAACTGGAGACCGTAGCTCAGGCCCAGCCACAGCCCTCTATGAACAGAATTTATTCTTTCATTTCAATGACTTAATGATGTCCTCTTGAATCCCTGAATTTCAGATCAATGACCAATATGTGCGCATCATTGAGGATAATTTTAAGTACTCTGGATGTGGTGATGACGGTGCTGAATTGGTGAGGTTGCTTGTACTATTAAGTACCAGATTCTCTGTGTGTTATGGGTTGTTAGTGCCCAAATGGACAACCCTGATATCGAGAAGAAGTAAATCAGTATTCATTGCACTGATTAAAACTATTTTGCAGCCTTTAAGAAACAGTATAGAATAAAGCATGGCAGGAAGTTCATCAAATACAACAAGATCCACTTCCTTGAGTTGCATAAAAACTAATTTATGAAATATCAGTGACTAAAGTAGGTCATTTAACGCTAAAATTTGAATGAACTGTTTTCAATCTTGGCATAAAATTATGTGATTCAAAATTCACCTTGGGGAGACAGATAATGACAAAACAAGCAACTGAAAATATATTCAAGTAACTGTTATGAGTAAACAAGCAAGATAATATGAGCTGATGTCCTTGAATATTGTGCTTCTAGTTTCCTGTACATAAAACCAGTAACACAATATTTTTAAAATTATGATCTATTCACCATATTTTATACACAAATTACACCTACAAGGTACTTCGCATAATTGTGATAGCAAGCGCTTTCTGGTTATCAGCAACACTTGGGTATTTGGCCCAGATACTTCTGGGCTCCTTAAGTGTGTCTAAGATTAGCCCTGCATCAGTACATGGCAAATATTTCTACATCTGCCAGACGAATCAGTAGATTTTGGTACAGCCTCTGATACTCCTTTTTATTAAGCACTAAAGCATAAGCAGATTGGTTAAGCAATGTGAAGTGTCACTCACAGCTTTGGCAATTCTCGTATTTCCATGATCAATCTGTCTGTGCCAGCATGGTACTTAGGTACCCTGATGGTTGCAACATCTTTATGTTATGCACTTCATTGCATCATGCTGTAATGTCTTACAGAATGATAAACTAGTACCTTACTGTTACTGGGATCATGTATTGGAGTCAATTGAACATGTTCATTGGGTTTAAGGACAGCAGTGGAGACAGGTACAGTCACAATACCTATTTCTACACATTTCTCTTCATGTCTTGCAAGTCCTTTCTGTTGCTGGCCACAGACAGAGCATCCTAAGTTTGCTTAAGGGCATCTTAAGTTTGATTAACACATCTTTACTTCTCCCCACTCTCCATAGGGATCACTCCCTCTGTGATTCCCTTGTCCATTCTTTCTTCCTCACTAATCTCCCTCCTGGTACGTATCCCTGCAAACGGAAGAAGTGCAGTGCTTTCCCATTCACCTCCTCCCTCAGCTCTGGTCAGGGCCCCAAACAGTCCATCTAGGTGAGGCAACACTTCAACTGAGAATCTCTTAGGTTCATCTACTCTATCCGATGTTCCTGATGCGGACTCCTCTGCATTGGTGAGACCTAACGTGGATTGAAAGACCACTTTGTCGAGCATCTTCACTCCATCTGCAAAAAGCAGGAATTCCTGGTGGCCTACTATTTTAATTCCAATCTCCATTCCCATTCCCACATCTTGGCCTACGGCTTCCTCTACTGCAACAATGAGGCCACTCTCAGGTTGGAGGAGCAACACCTCTTATTCTGTCTGGGTAACCTCTAACCTAATAGTATGAATGTCAATTTCTCCAACTTCTGGTAATCTTTATCCCCTCCTTCAATTCCCCTTACCTCTTCTCCTCACCTGCCTTTCACCTCCCCCTGTTGCCCTTCTTCCTTCCTTTCTCCCATTGTCCACTCTCCTCTCTCAACAGATTCCTTCTGGTCCAGCCCTTTTGCCTTTTCCACTTATCAGATCCCAGCTTCTTACTTCAACATCCTCCCTCACCCAGCTGGCTTCACATATCATAGAAACATAGAAACATAGAAAATAGGTGCAGGAGTAGGCCATTCGGCCCTTCAAGCCTGCACCGCCATTTATTATGATCATGGCTGATCATCCAACTCAGAACCCCGCCCCAGCCTTCCCTCCATACCCCCTGACCCCCGTAACCACAAGGGCCATATCTAACTCCCTCTTAAATATAGCCAATGAACTGGCCTCAACTGTTTCCTGTGGCAGAGAATTCCACAGATTCACCACTCTCTGTGTGAAGAAGTTTTTCCTAATCTCGGTCCTAAAAGGCTTCCCCTCTATCCTCAAATGGTGGCCCCTCGTTCTGGACTTCCCCAATATCGGGAACAATCTTCCTGCATCTAGCCTGTCCAATCCCTTTAGGATCTTATACGTTTCAATAAGATCCCCCCTCAATCTTCTAAATTCCAACGAGTACAAGTTCATCCCCCACACCTTCTTATTCTGGCATCTTTCCCCTTCCTTTCCAGTCCTGATGAAGGGTCTCGGCCTGAAACGTCGACTGTTTATTCATTTCCATAGATGCTGTCTGATCTGCTGAGTTCCTCCAGCATTTTGCGTGTGTTCCTCTGGATTTCCAGCATCTGGAGAATCTCTTGTGTTTATGATTACTGTTAAGAATGTGATTTCATTAACCACTTCTCCAGAAATTTTTCATGTGTTACTTTAAGTATTAGCTCACCTCCTGGAATCAGTATGATAATGATGCAGCAGCTGCAAGTTATGGATAGAGGTCCAAACGGAACAACAGGAGTCATATTTTAGCATGTAATTGCACTATCACCTGATTGCAAAGAACTTTTCAGATCGCATTAGATATTAACATCATAGGCAGCACCAAAATGTTGAACTCCAATTTCCAGACACCAATGTTTTATATCCTAATAGGTCATACACAAGAAAGTAAATCAGTTCGAGGTTCAATAACAATTTTGCCATTTTCTCCATTTTTTAAAGCATTAATAGATAGAAGAATGTTTCAGATTTATAATGAGTTTTTCTGAAAATTTGATCAATAATTTTGGTTCATAATATTTTTATCTTTAAGTTAGAAGTTGGCATATTAGTCATGCAACCTAAGTTATTACTTTAATACTGCAGTGAGGGAGAGCACCACTGTGAGAGGTGCCCTGTTTAAAGGACATGCTATTGTCACAACGGGGTGCTGGGAATGGAGCCAAATGCGAGACACAGACACTGAAGTACAAGGAACAGGACTTGACTAGAGTAGGGACGTGACAGGATACAGGCAAGGAGTGGGGACCAGAACACAGACTTGGGCTAGGGAAAGCGCGACCAGGACTAGGAACCATGGACTAGGAAACAAGGCTTGGACTCCGAGCCTGAGACTGGACAAGGACCCAGAACCTGGGTCTTGCCTCGGGCTTGGACCCCAGAACCAGGCAGGGACATGACATAGCTGCAGGCTGGGGTCTTGGGTCTGGAGCTTGGCTGCAGGCTGGGGTCTTGGGTCTGGAGCTTGGTTTGGGATCCTCGAGGCTTGGGTTCTGGTAGCTTGGCTGGGGATTCTCGAGGCTTGGGTTCTGGGAGCTTGGCTGGGGATCCTCGAGGCTTGGGTTCTGGGAGCTTGGCTGGGGATCCTCGAGGCTTGGGTTCTGGGAGCTTGGCTGGGGATCCTCGAGGCTTGGGTTCTGGGAGCTTGGCTGGGGATCCTCGAGGCTTGGGTTCTGGGAGCTTGGCTGGGGATCCTCGAGGCTTGGGTTCTGGGAGCTTGGCTGGGGATCCTCGAGGCTTGGGTTCTGGGAGCTTGGCTGGGGATCCTCGAGGCTTGGGTTCTGGGAGCTTGGCTGGGGATCCTCGAGGCTTGGGTTCTGGGAGCTTGGCTGGGGATCCTCGAGGCCTTGGGTTCTGGGAGCTTGGCTGGGGATCCTCGAGGCTTGGGTTCTGGGAACTTGGCTGGGGATCCTCGAGGCTTGGGTTCTGGGAGCTTGGCTGGGGATCCTCGAGGCTTGGGTTCTGGGAACTTGGCTGGGGATCCTCGAGGCTTGGGTTCTGGGAGCTTGGCTGGGGATCCTCGAGGCTGGGGTTCTGGGAGCTTGGCTGGGGATCCTCGAGGCTGGGGTTCTGGGAGCTTGGCTGGGGATCCTCGAGGCTGGGGTTCTGGGAGCTTGGCTGTGGGATCTTTGAGGCTTGGGTTCTTGGAGCTTGGCTGCGGGATCTTCGAGGCTTGGGTTCTTGGAGCTTGGCTGCGGGATCTTCGAGGCTTGGGTTCTTGGAGCTTGGCTGCGGGATCTTTGAGGCATGGGTTCTTGGAGTTTGGCTGCGGGATCTTCGAGGCTTGGGTTCCTGGAGCTCAGAGACAGACTGGGAACCAAACAGCAACATAGAGCCGGGACTTATTCTTCGACAAGCCAGGACTCATCTTTAACATGACACTAACATGAGACAGGACAGAACATAGACATAGAGCCGGGACTTATCCTAAGACAAGCCAGGACTCAACTTGATCTCCACACCAAGGTGGGACAGGTCCCTCCATCAGGTATTGGCAGAATGGCCAGATTACCCAACAGAGGCGAGGACAAGACAAGACAGATCCCACCGCCCCCCCCCCCCCCCCACAGGGCAACGGCAAAACGGTCTGATTTACCCCACGGAGGCGAGGACAAGACAAGACAGATCCCCCCCACAGGGCAATGGCAGAATGACCTGACTTACCCCATGGAGGTAAGGACAAGACAAGACAGATCCCCCATAGGGCAACGGCAAAACGGCCTGGCTTACCCCACAGAGTCGAGGACAAGAAGAGACAAACACCAAAGAACGACAGACAGTTCCATCTCTGCTCCGGGGAAGCTCCGAGTCTCAGTTTGGCCAGCAACCTCAGCTGGCTACAGAAACAGCCGGATCCCTACCGAGCTCGGAGTGGCTGGCAGCCACTCAGCTGGCCT
The DNA here is from genome assembly GCF_963921235.1 of Mobula hypostoma. Lineage (NCBI taxonomy): Eukaryota > Metazoa > Chordata > Chondrichthyes > Myliobatiformes > Myliobatidae > Mobula > Mobula hypostoma. The sequence continues at coordinate 104,153,864 of NC_086103.1, read as the reverse complement.
GGGAAACAGCCAAATCCATACCACAAAGACTACTCCAACAAGTGGCAACAAGGCTCCATGAAGCAGTGGTCCTCCAACCAGGCCTGAAGATTACGAATGGCTTCACTAACCTTCCATCAGCAGGTTGCTCCAAGGGGGACTGACAAGGTGCAAGCGAGGGTCACAGGCAGGGCAAGGATTCAGACAGGGCAGGGTGAGGCAAGGCAACAGAAGGAAGGGAAGGGATTCAGACAGGAACAATCCAGCCACCAAGCCCTGGTCTCTGGAGGTATTTATGAGTCTGCCCAAAGTAGAATCGTGTGGCTCAATTAGAGTGCTCAACAGAAACGGGGTAAACAGGAAAACCTGGAACAAGGGTCAATGGACCGGACAGTGAACTGGAATGCAGACTTCATGGACCGGACCATGACAGCTATAGCTCAAGTAGTGCTATTCTATGGAGGTGGTACCATTTAAATTTAACAGTTTATAGGTTATTTTCTCTTTTTTCCCCCTAGGATATTGAGCACAGATAGGCCCTGAGTTATTTCCTTGATTTAAACAGGGACTATATTGAAAGTTAATTCACTGCCTATTAAGGGCTTTGTGATGTCCTGAAAATCATTCATCATCATCATCATCATCATCATCATCAGGTGCCACGCCCAGTTTCAGTTTTGATTGCCATGGCCCACACACTCCTGTTTCGGGTCAAGTGGATCAATTCATTGGTATTCATTTCCAGTTCTCTGGCTGCTGTCTCCATCATCATTTGTCTTTGTCTTCCTCTTGCTTTCTTCCCTTCAATCTTTCCCATAATTGCCGTGCATTCTAACTCCTGTTTCCTAATCACATGTCCAATGAAGTTACGTTGCCTTTTCATGATCTCATACATTATTTCTCTTTTTGTGTTTGCTCTGTTCATGACATCCTCGTTAGATATTCGTTTCGTCGATGATATTCTTTGCATCCTCCTCAAAAACCACACCGCTGCTGCTTCAGTTCATTTCCTCATGTTACTAGATATTGTCCAACATTCTGAACCATTTAACAACTGGATAAACATAACATTTTCGTATTCTGAGGCGGATTGTCATGTCTAGTTTAGTGTTGGCCAGTATACTCTTCATTCTCGTAAAGGTGTCTTTTGCCGTCCTTATTCTTCTTTTGATGTTCATGTCGCACCTGCCATCTGATGTCACCCACCTTCCTAAGGAGCAAAAGTTGTCTTTGTATGAGAGATAGAGAATCATTAAGCCACTGTTTATCCATTTTCTGTGTTTCTTATTGTAACAGTCTGAGTAGATCATGGATGTTGAAAGTGCAAGAAACATTGACCCAATGCTGAATAGTTTTGCATTCCTTTAGTTTCCTACCATTATTCTGCCAAGAGAAACTTGTTTCTTCATCCTTCATGAGGAATGAAGCATCCACATTACCCTTAAAAGTGATTGAAATGCAGGAACTTTCTATGCCAGAATTCTAGCACCCAAGATAGAATGAAGCCTGCCATGGAGGCCAATATGTTGAGCAAGTTGTTAATACTGTATATTATCATGGAAATGTACACCACAGAAATGGGCCTTTATGCTACTTCATCCATGGTGACCATGATGCCTACCTACACTAATCCACTTTGCCTGCATTAGGCCTGTATCCCTCTTCTCCTTTCATATCCAAGAACCTGTCAAAATGCTTTTTAAATATTACAATCATACTTGCCTCCACTATTGCTTCAGACAGCACATTTGAGGTATTTGCCATCCTTTGTGTGAAAAGCCGACATATCAGGTCTCCTATCAATTTCTTCCCTCTCTCTTGAATCTTGTGCTCCAGACTCTGCTGCACTGGGAAAAATATTCTGACTACTTATCTTATTATGCACTTTCTAACTTTATAAACCTCTGTAAAATCTGCCTTAAGCCTCCTATGTTCTAATGGCAAACACCTAGCGTATCCAATCTCTTCAGCTCTTCAGTCCAGTCAGTATCCTCGTGAATCGCCTGTACCCTGTCCCATGCTACCACATCCTTCCAGTAGAACGATGACCTAACCAGAACTCAATGCAATACTCTAACTGTGGCCTAACCAATGTTACGTATATCTGCAACATAGTGCCCTATCTCTTATATATAGACAAACATGACACATACTTTTCTTCACTAATCGGTCCAATTTCAGGGATCTATGGACTTGCACCCAAAGTCTCCCTGAACATCAATTTCCTAAGATCCTTGCCATTTACTCTATATATTCTAACAATATGTGACTTCCTAAGAAGCATCACCTCAAACTTGTTTGGATTAAACTTCATCCATCACCTCTCTTCTCAGCTTTTCAGCTGATCTATGTCCCACTGTATCTTTTTTTTTAATTTTATTTTTATTTGGATAAGGAGTTCACAATTATCATGTACTTTTTTCACACATATAACCTTTTCCATTTTTTTATATGTATAAAACTACAATTATTTATACATTCTTAAGTACACATTGAGATGATATAAAAGCAAAATAAACATTTAAATAGATAATTATGTACTGTGGTAAATCTAACCTATTAGGCTAAGTAATGAAATTAGTTGTTAAGAAAAATGGTAGTAATAGTTTCCATACAACCCTTCTGGACCATTTCCACTGGTCCAAAATGTTGCATACAAGCCTATATACCAACCATTGTAGGTGTTTATATCCCAATTTGTTCGTGCTTGTTCCTGCCCGCAGACATAATTATCCAATCCCTATGTACTTATTTACTTAATTTTTTCATTTTTTTTATCCCTTTCTCAAATCTTTCCCTTTACTTGTGTTAATTTTCTATTTTCCAAAAAAAAACAACAAACATTTAGACTAGGGGTGCTTACGTTAGCAATATTACTGTGTTGATGAGAAGAGCAATATAAATCATTAGGAGAGTCATCTAAAGTCTGCTCGCATTGGGGTTATATATTCAATCCATTTATTCCAGATTTGATAAAATGTTTCTTTTTGAGTTCTCAGGGAGTAGGTCAACTTTTCCATTTTAAATATTTCCAAGATAATTTCGTACCAATCTTCTAATGTAGGTGGTATTGGATTTAGCCATTTTCTAGTGATTGATTTCTTACTTGCCGCTAAGAGGGCCTGCAGCAACTTTGTATCTTCCTTCTGTTCAAGGAACAATACATGCCCCAAATAGAGCGTCTCAAAGTTCAGAGGTATCTGGGACCTAAGTACCTTAACTAATGTTCTATGAATACCTTCCCAAAATAGACTTAATTTAGGGCAATCCCAGAAAATATGAAAATGATTTGCCTCCTTGGAGCCGCACCTTCTCCAACACATCACATTTGTGTCTTTATATTTTTCCTGATATGGGGTCTTGAAGTATCTTATAATGTTTTTCCAACAATGTTCTCTCCATGTCAAAGAATTAGTCGAGGACCATTGAAAGCTGCAGATTTTCCCCCAAGCCTCCTCTGAAAGTACCAACCCCGCTTCTTCCTCCCACTTCTCTTTAATATACAGTGTATTTACATTTTTAGCATGGGAGAGTGCATTACATAGGCGAGAAACTGATTTACTAGGTATTGAACTGCAAGCCGAATTCAGAATCTTGAAAAATTCTAATTCTACTGTTGATAGGTCTGTATATCTACAACTCTGGTTAACATAGTTTCGTATTTGAAGGTACCTAAAAAAGTCATTATGTTCTAGGCCATGTTTGTCCTGCAGGATTTGGAAACTTTGTAATACTCTTTTATCTATAAATGAGAGGTAGGTTGTAAGACCTTTCTTTATCCATAGCTCAAATCTTTTATCTCCTCTGTTGGGAGGGAATTCGGTATCATATGCACACCATCTAAAGAGTTTTAGCATGTTATTAATTCCACATGAATTAACCACCTTCTGCCATACTTTTAGTGTAAGATTTATCCAAGCATTATTAAATTTTTCCAACTGGGCCATCAATCCTTTGTCAGCTATTGAGGCCTGAAGAGGAAAACTGTCAACTAATCCAAATTCTATTTCCTTCCATCTAGCCTTATATTCCCTATTACACCAATATAACAGAGGGGTTATCTGTGAGGCATAAAAATAATTTCTCAGGCAAGGAAGAACCATACCTCCTCTTTCCTTCCCTAACTGTAAGGTGTTATATCGAATTCTAGGTTTCCTTCCTTGCCAAATGAAGCGGGAAATCCATTTGTCCCATTCCCTGAATTGATTATCATCCACCTCCACTGGTAAAGTACGGAAAAGATATAATAACCGAGGAAGAATATTCATTTTTATAGTATTTATCCTTGAATTTAAACTTAAAAAGGGGATAAAATTCCATCTATGCATATCTGCTTTTATCTCTGAGATTAATGGCCCATAATTTACCTGTGACAGTGTTGAAAGATCCTTCGGCAGGGTTATTCCTAAATATTTTAATGATTTAGCTTCCCACTTAAGATCGTATGTATCCTGCAATTTTTTGGATGGTGTATAATTTAGGGACATAACCTGTGTTTTCTTTACATTTATTTTATAACCTGATATTTTCCCAAAGTCATCCAACAGTGTAAACAATCCTATAAATGATTTTTCTGGTTCACTCAGATAGACCAAAACATCATCTGCGAATAACGCCACTTCCTGTTCAATCCCTGCCATCTTGATACCTTTTACGATTTCGCTCTGTCTTATTAGTTGGGCAAGTGGTTCAATATATAGCGCAAAAAGGAGAGGAGAAATTGGGCATCCCTGTCTAGTGCCTCTCTCTAAAATGAAGGAGTCAGAGAGGTCCCCATTTATCTTAATTCGGGCTGTTGGGCTGTCATACAGAGTCTGAATTACTTTAATAAACCTTTCTTGAATGCAGTGGTCACCCTCAGGGACCAGAAGAACACTCTGTTTAACTGTATCTTTAAACATCTTTCTTCACTATTGGCAACTCTACCAATTTTCATCTACAAACTTAATAATCATATCCCCTATATCCTTATCCAAATTATTTATCTATATAAAACCAACAACAAAGGTCTCAACTCCAATCCCAGAGGCACACTATTTGTCACAGATTTTCAGTAAGAATAGACACCTCTGCTTCCAGTGCTGATGTACTTAACTGGATGATTGCCAACACACCTCAGATCACTTTTGCCTTACCATTCTGGAGCAGACTACCACACAGACCTTGTGAAAAACCTTCCATTGTCTGTACATATAGATACTTTCAACCATGCTGCCTTTCCAATTTGACATAAATCCTGTCCCTCAGAATCTTCCCAACAATTTCCCTACCGCTGATGAAAGGCTCGCCATCCTGTAGTTTCCAGGCTCGTAAAAAAGAATCTCTGTCTGAGCCTCAGTAATCTCCCCTCTTGCTACCCTTAGCACTCTGGTATAGATTCCACCTGGCCCCAATGTGGTTCAGTATTTCCAGAACCTCCTCCTTCCTGATACCAGCATTTTCCATAATATCAGTAGATCTCTCTAGCCTTCGTGTCCTACTCCCTGGAGAATACTGATGAGAAGCATTCATTTGGGCTCTCGACATAGATTGTTCTTCTGGTCCCTGAGGGTGACCACTGCATTGTTTCCTGGTGAAGATATTCTAGAAAAGTACCCAAAGTCTGATTCTAGGAGTATTTATGTAAGATCAGATTTCCATAAATCAGATCTTCCATAACCCTGTAAATGTCATAGCTAGTGGTGCCACAAATTTTCACATTTCTAATTTTCTTCTTCTTCTTTTCCTAAAATGCCTGCTCTCAATCAATCATATATCTCAAACTTTTCTGTATGTAATTCCACCTCTCAGTGCTGGATTCTATTGTTATTCTTTTACCTTGTTCTACCTCAAGGCACCATGTAATGATTTGACCTGTAAGAACAGTATGCAAGACAGGCTTTACACTGTATCTAGTACGTGTGATGATAATAAACAACATCCATTTTGAATTCCAATTCTAAATTGAGAAGATCTGCAAGTAAAGATACTTCATATGTTCCCAATATGTCACTCTGCTGGTGACGAAGCAGGGGAGGATGTCATTACAGCAAACTGGAGTAATCGCAATGTTCTGGCCCAGGCCCACTTAAAAATGATTAGATATTCTTCGTGCTCCCTCACAACAGAATTCTTTCAATATAAAAATGCTTATTAGTTACTGGGTTTAGTTTTTCTCCCAAAACAATTAATACTATGTTAAAATTAATGTTAATATGAATTCACCTCGGTCATACTGACAGCGGTCTACATTCCCCCCCCAGGTGGATGTGGAGTGTGTCCTGAACATACCGTATGCCAGCATCAGTGAGATTGAGACCAGGTATCTGGAGGCTTTGCTCATTACAGCCGGGGACTTTAACCAGGCCAACCTCAGAAAGGCGCTGCCAAAGTTATACCAACATGTCTCCTGCCCCACTAGAGGCCCAAATATACTTGACCACTGCTACACAGCAGTCAAGGATGCCTACCGTTCCGTCCCATGACCCCACTTCAGAAAATCGGACTATCAAGCCGTACTCCTCCTCCCAGCTTACAAAAAGAAACTGAAGTGGTGTCAAAAGTAGTGCCGCGTTGGATGGAGGAAACGGATGAGGTCCTCCGTGATTGCTTTGAATCGTTGGACTGGTTAGTATTCAACGACTCTGCAGCTAACCTCGATGAGTATGCCTCGGCTGTCACGGACTTTATTTGGAAATGCACGGAGAACTGTGTGTCTCGCAAGACGATCCGGGTATTCCCTAACCGGAAACCTTGGATGAATTACGAAGTCAAGTCCCTTTTAAAGGCTAGAGCTGCGGCTTTCAGGTCCGGGCATACCAGTCGCTACACGGAATCCAAGCGTGAACTCCGGAAAGCTATTAAGGGTGCCAAGAGGCAATATCAAGCTAAGTTGGAAGCCCAGGCTAACCAGAGAGATGCCAGTAGACTATGGGAGGATCTAAATGAGATCACTGGGCGCAAAGAAAAGGCTGGGAATATCAATAACTGTGGTGCTTCTCTTCCTGATGAACTTAACGTATTCTATGCAAGATTTGAACAGAGGAGGAGTGTCCCGCTCCCTCCGGGTGAGCCGGACCTGGTGGCATCGAGATTCATCGTCACCGAGGAGGACGTTAGAAGGGCCTTCCTGAAGATAAATGCAAGGAAGGCGACGGGTCCAGATGGCGTCCCAGGACGGGTTGTCAGGGCCTGTGCAAGCGAGCTAGCTGGACTGTTCGCTGACATCTTCAACTGCTCCTTGCTTCAGTCTGAGATCCCCTCGTGTTTTAAGAAGGCAACGATAATCCCAGTGCCGAAGAAGAGCAAGGTGGCATGCCTGAATGACTATCGACCTGTGGCTCTGACATCAATTGCTATGAAGTGCTTCGAGAGATTGATTATGGCACACATCAACCACAGCCTACCGGTCAACCTTGATACTTTGCAATTCGCCTACCGGAGCAACAGGTCAACGGCAGATGCCAGCTCTCTGGCCCTACATTCCTCCTTAGAACACCTGGAGAATAAAGACGCATACGTAAGGCTCCTTTTCATTGACTACAGCTCTGCCTTTAATACCATCATTCCAAATAAACTGATTCCTAAGTTCCAGAACCTGGGCCTCAGCACTCAGATCTGCAGCTGGATCTTCAGCTTCTTCACAGACAGGACCCAGGCTGTAAAAATAGGGGACAAGCTCTCCTCTACAATCACTCTGAGCACTGATGCCCCACAAGGCTGTGTACTCAGCCCCCTGCTGTACACACTGTACACCCATGATTGTGTAGCCAAGTTTCCAACAAACTCAATATATAAGTTTGCTGATGACACAACAATTGTAGGCCATATCTCGGGTAATGATGAGCCTGAGTGCAGAGAAGAAATTAAGAACCTGGCGGCATGGTGTGACGACAATAACCTATCCCTCAATGTCAGCAAGGCGAAGGAATTGGTTGTTGACTTCAGAAGGAGTAGTGGACCGCACGACCCAATTTACATCGGTGGTGCGCAAGTGGAACAGGTCAAAAGCTTTAAGTTCCTCGGGGTCAATATCACAAATTTCCTGACTTGGTCCAACCAAGCAGAGTTCACTGCCAAGAAGGCCCACCAGCACCTTTACTTCCTGAGAAAACTGAAGAAATTTGGCCTGTCCCCTAAAACCCTCACTAATTTTATAGATGCACCATAGAAAGCATTCTTGTAGGGTGCATCACAACCTGGTATGGAAGTTGTCCTGTCCAAGACTGAAAGATGCTGCAGAAGATCGTGAACACGGCGCAGCACATCACACAAACCAATCTTCCGTCCTTGGACTCACTTTACACTGCACGCTTTCGGAGCAGTACTGCCAGGATAATCAAAGACACAACCCACCCAGCCAACACACTTTTTGTCCCTCTTCCCTCCGGGAGAAGGCTCAGGAGCTTGAAGACTCGTATGGCCAGATTTGGGAACAGCTTCTTTCCAACTGTGATAAGACTGCTGAACGGATCCTGACCCGGATCTGGGCCGTACCCTCCAAGTATCTGGACCTGCCTCTCGGTTTTTTTGCACTGCCTCGCTTTCCATTTTTCTATTTTCTATTTATGATTTATAATTTAAATTTTTAATATTTACTATTTTTTTACTATTTTTAATATTTTAAATATTTGATATTTGTAATCCAGGGAGTGGGAAGCGCAGAATCAAATATCGCTGTGATGATTGTACGTTCTAGTATCAATTGTTTGGTGACAATAAAGTATAAAGTATAATAAAGTACAAAGTATAATAAAGTATAAATATTTGGATGAAAGATTGTATTCAGATAATTCTTTTGTTGTAATTCAGTATAACCACTTTTTATTAGCATTCCTTGAAATCTCAGACCACAATATTTTCAAAAATATTAAAAGAAGAGTAAATAATTTTCTGAGCAATAATTTAGTTCATGATGTCCCTTCTGATATAATATAAATTCACAGTTCAAAAAAGCACTTTAACCTCTACATTTACTCTTATTTTTTTTTGATAATACTCTGAACAAACCCAATAAAGAGATAAATATAATTTGGAACTTTAAAAATAGTCCACGAATTGTTACGGGTCAGATTCAGAATTTGCATGTGTAATGATGGTATAATCTTCACTGTCTTACGAGACCGCAACCAAGTTGCAGGTGGAAATTGTTTTCATTGATGCTTTAGTCCTCCAGAGGGCGCCCTGTTGCAGTCTTCTCAGCAATCTGACATGGTTTTCAATGACTTGTACACCCCTCCCACTCTAAAAGCCATTAAAATATTAAGGTTTTCTGAATGAGATATAATTGATCTTTCGTATTTCAGCTTCTGCCTTTATCCCAGACTTCTTGTTTTCAAAATATGGGAAATTTTTCAATCTGATTGGTCCCTCAGCTTGTTTGATGCTGAGTTTGCAAACTGCAAATCAATTGGGAAAGGGGAAATCAACACCACTTAACCTATCTTTGTGGTTAGGTGTCATTAAGGTCGGCAGCAAATGCACTTCCTTTGCCACTGATTACGAGTATCAGTCCTACATATCTGCATAAAATATATATATTTATGATTTCCCTGAATGATCAAACTAAGAATTTTGCTCAGTGGCCAATTACACATTTTTCCATTGACAGCGATTACATACACTCAACAACACCTACAATTTATGAATATTTATCTTATTACCTAGAGAGAGCTAATCGGATTTCAACTGTTCTCTAGATCACTAATTGCTATTTGTTATTGCCTTAAAGTCAATACATTTCCCAAACCAGATCCATCACTGACCACTTCAGTTTAATAAAGTCCTGTGACCATCTGCTCCACACGAACCAAAACTGCTGCTTTGGCATTGCTGAAAATACTTCAATTGTATCTCTTTCTGAATGATATCAGGGTGCTGTGGTTTTGAATCTGACAGTTATTTTACAGGGAGAAAGATGAAGCTCCGTGGGTTCTCAGGAGAGTGTGTTAGCCTTTACAGTTTTCTTTGGCTCTCCTCTCAAGGGTCACCTGGTTGTTGATGTGCGGCTGAATAGCACCTTATGCTTTCAACTCAGTTGCAAATTATCCATCTTACGAAGTATCAGAAATAGTTTGCAAATTAAGCCCCATCTTGGCATTACTTGAAAGCTAGAAATCATTAAAGATCAGCACACCTTCTTATTGAGAATTAAGTCCAGCTAAATTAAGAGTATCTGTGCTTTCATCCTCATCAGGTGCCGTGCCCAGTTTGAGCTTTGACTGCCATAGCCCACACACGCTTGTTTCGGGTCAAGTGGATCAATTCATTGGTATTCATTTACAGTTCTCTGGCTGCTGTCTCCATCATCATTTGTCTTTGTCTTCCTCTTGCTTTCTTCCCTTCAATCTTTCCCATAATTGCCGTGCATTCTAACGCCTCTTTCCTAATCACATGTCCAATGAAGTTACGCTGCCTTTTCATGATTTCATACATTATTTCTCTTTTTGTGTTTGCTATGTTCATGATATCCTCATTAGATATTCGTTTCATCCATGTTATTCTTCACATCCTCCTCAAAAACCACATCTCTGCTGCTTCAATTCGTTTCCTCATGTTACTAGATATTGTCCAACATTCTGAGCCATATAACACAACTGGATAAATGTAACATTTCAGTACTCTGAGGCAGGTTGTCATGCCTAGTTTAGTGTTGGCCAGTATACTCTTCATTCTTGTAAAGGTGTCTTTTGCCATCCCTATTCTTCTTTTGATGTCCATGTCACACCTGCCATCTGATGCCACCCAGCTTCCTAAGTAGCAAAAGTTCTGTACTTGTTTTATGTCTTCCCTGTTTATTCTCAGCCTGCAGATAGGATTCTCCTTCTTTTTGGATATCACCATACATTCTGTCTTTTTGCAATTGATTGATAGACCCATTTTTGCACTTTCTTCAACAAGTATATCAATTAAGTTTTGTAGTTCTTCTTCTGTACTTGCAATTAACACAGTGTCATCTGCATATCTGAAATTATTGATGTTTTCACCGCCAACTTTGATTCCCAAGATGTTTTTTGTAATATTGTTTCACATACACATTAAATAAATCAGGGGAGAAAACTCACCCTTGTCTAATGCCTCTCTTGATTTTCGTAAACTGACTCACTTCTCCATCTATTCTTACAGCGGCAGTTTGTTCACAGTACAGATTTCTGATTAGGCGGATGTCTTTCGAATCTAGATCTAGAGTTTTCTGTAATATTTCAAATAACTTATTGTGCTTCACTTTATCAAATGCTTTTGCGTAGTCAATAAAACAAACAAATCTTTTTGCACTTGAATAGCTCGTTCTGATAGTGTCCTTAACATCAATATTGCGTTTCTTGTACCTTTTCACAAAACCACATTGTTCCTTACCTATTTCAGCTTGTATCTTACTTTTAGCTTTCTTAGGGGTATCTTGGTGATGTGACTCACTAAACTTATGGTCTTATGTAATTCACATTATATTGCTCCAGTTTTCTTAGGAAGAGTGATAAATACTGATTTTTTTCATCTCTTCTGGTATTATTCCAGTCTCATAAATGTCATTGATTAAATCAGTACGTTGGGTAATTCCCATGATGTTAATCTTTGGTCTTTCCATTTCATTTATCACATTGTCCAATCTGTGCTTTAGGATGCCTAATAGATGTACTTAATAAAAGTGAATAAAATTGTTCAAATCAATGGCTAAATGCTGCTTATTTAGTAATGACAGATCAGTTATGCCAAGAAGACTATTGTTTTTTCATGAGAGAAAGTATCGCAGAGATGGCAGTGAGAAAATTATTACATGCTTAGAAAATGGCACGTGAGGAGTGCCGTCCGTCTGGCCACAGAGTGCATCACATAATGAGATTTATCCATGCTTGGTGCAGTTAAATGCAGAATATGATAGTGGCAGTGTTATTTTTGTAGATCAGGAGCAGAGTGGGATGAAGTTGTAAATTACATACACTTGACTAATGAGCACTAGCTTCATATGAGGCACAACATCACTGGATGATTTTTCTCTGCTCCAGCCAAGGGTTTAGTTTCATTTTGTCCTGAGATTGCTATGCTTTTTTGATGCCAAGCAACTTCGGTGTAAATTGGTGCGGTTGTTACTCTTGTGATCTAGAAAGGATGAGTTTCATCATTATTACCTTGATGTTAGAGTATTTGAATTTGGTTTAGAACTAGAAATGAAAATCCTGATAATGGTGAAAGTGAAACTGTCTGTTGGCCTAAAAAACCTGTTATTTTGATTTGGTCTGTCCTACACATGGCCAATATCTTCCACAGTAATTTGGGTAGTTAAAGTCGTTTTGGATGGGCAGTAATAAGCATTCATTGAAAATCATAGAAACCTAATCCATAGTTTTGGCACAAAAGGAAATTGTTCAGCCCACTAAGTCTAAAAATCTAACAATTTTGACGAACAGATAAAAGTTTGGTATAAACTTGGGACTTTTTAAATTCTTGTGGCTTAATACCTGGAATCATGCTACAGATACAAAATTCCCTAAAAGTGTCGTCACAGGTAGATAGGGTCGTAAAGAGAGCTTTTGGTACATTGGCCTTTATTAATCGAAGTATTGAGTATAAGAGCTGGAATGTTATGATGAGGTTGTATAAGGCATTGGTGAGGCCAAATCTGGAGTATTGTGCTCAGTTTTGGTCACCAAATTACAGGAAGGATATAAATAAGGTTGAAAGAGTGCAGAGAAGGTTTACAAGGATGTTGCCGAGACTTGAGAAACTCAGTTACAGAGAAAGATTGAGTAGGTTAGGACTTTATTCCCTGGAGCGTAGAAGAATGAGAGGAGATTTGATAGAGGTATATAAAATTATGATGGGTATAGATAGAGTGAATGGAAGCAGGCTTTTTCCACTGAGGCAAGGGGAGAAAAAAACCAGAGGACATGGGTTAAGGGTGAGGGGGGAAAAGTTTAAAGGGAACATTAGGGGGGGGCTTCTTCACACAGAGAGTAGTGGGGGTATGGAATGAGCTGCCAGACGAGGTGGTAAATGCGGGTTCTTTTTTAACATTTAAGAATAAATTGGAGAGATACATGGATGGGAGGTGTATGGAGGGATATGGTCCGTGTGCAGGTCAGTGGGACTAGGCAGAAAATGGTTCGGCACAGCCAAGGAGGGCCAAAAGGCCTGTTTCTGTGCTGTAGTTTCTATGGTTCTATGGTTCTATGGCAGGAAATTAAGATTTACTCGTGTAAATTAAGAAATAATTTGTGTTATTAAGATTTGCATATCAATGTTACAAATACAATACTTTGAACACAAAACACCAAAAAAATTCTAAATGTCACTTTTTAAGTTCCATGTTAGAAAACACTTTTCTTCAATTTATGTGTGAAGTGATTTTAAGATCCTGTGATATTTTGATTCAATGTTACAAAGCCAATCTGCTTTAATCTTTTTCTATATTTTTGTTGCCATGAAACACAATTATATTAGAGTAACACAAGAATTCCAGGGCTTGAATGGTTCAAATGGAAGGTCTTCAGTTCCTAATACTAACGGCAATAACATCCCATCAGAGATCAAAACACTGGGGAAGAAAAAAAAACACAAGTGATGGCACTGAGAAAAATAAAAGTACAGTGATGGTTTTCTACCATTCCATAGGCAAGCTCGTGCTTTCGAATAAGTTGTCAGGGCTACCTTAGTTAACGGCTTTGGTATGTGAAAAGTATTAACGCAGGTGAAGATAAAGTAATTCAAGCAATTATTTCTATGTTATGACCCTGAATTCATGAGAATTTTGCATTCCAAAAACTACAATGAAACAATAATGATATCGGTACTTGTACTTTCTGATGCACGAGGCAGTTTAAAGTTAATATTCATTCTACAGTTTCATTGTTTCATACTATATAGAGGGAAGCCATTCTGCCCATCTGGTTTTTGATGTTATTAGAGCAATCTCTTTATTCCTATTCTCTACCCATTTCCTTATAACCCATTCTCCCTCACGTGCTCATTAATTCCAGCCTGATTTTCATACCATCCACCTACAATAGGGCTAATTTATGGTTGTCAATTAATCTGACAATCAGGACATCTTTGGGACTTGGGAGGAAACCTAAGAAGCTAGTGGAAACCGTTGCAGTCAGAAGAACAATATGCAAACTCTACTCAGGCAATGCTGGAGGTCGGCATTGAACCTGTATCAGTCGAACCACTACCTGTTGCATGACTGTGCTGCTCTTGCAAATGGTTTGTGCAATTATTTTTAGATTTACTTCATCAACAATAGCCTATCCTGGTTCAATTATGTAGATGGCACAGTCACAAAAACTCACCAGTGCCTCTACTTCCTCAGAAAGCTAAAGAAATTTGACATGACTTCATTGATCTTCACCAATTTTTATAGATGCACAATTGAAAATATCTTATCTGGATATATCATAGCTTGGTATTGCAATTACTCTGCCTGAAACCAAAAGAAACTGCATGTTATGGACACACATCAGCAATTCACAAAATGTAACCTTTCTCTATGGTCTCTGTCCATGTTTCTCACTGCCTCAGTAAAGCAGTCAACCTGATCAAAGACCCCACCCATCCTAGACATACTTCCGTCTTTCCCCTCTCATCAGGCAGAAGATACAAAAGCCTGCAAACATATACCGCCACGCTCAAGTACAGCTTCTATTCTGCTATATTAAGTCCAAATAATAGACCTCATATATGATAAGATAGACTCTTGACCTCACAATCTACCTCACCTTATTGCACCTTGCACCTTATTGCCTCCTTGTCATACTCTTCCTCTGTAACTGCAATACTATATTCTGCATTCCGTTACTCCCTTGTACTGATTTAATGTACTGATTTGAAGAGGTATATGTATGGGTGGCATGCAAAACAGTTTTCAGTTGTACCTCAGTACACATAACAATAATAAATTAATTTACCAATTAGAATGGATCTTCAGGCGTCTAGGGAACTTGGGAACAGAAACAAAAACAGAAAAATTTGGAAATATTCAGCTGGTCATTCAGAACTTATGGAAAGAGGAACCTAGACAATATTCCAGGCCAAAGACCCTTCATCAGATATGTAAATTAGCTTTTTTTATATTCCCAAAGATGCTACCTGGTCTGCTGAGAGTTTCTTTCATTTTCTCTTTTTTTTTTCAGATATATGGTGCTACAGTTTTTGATTTTCAAATTGGAACAAATTACCTTTGTTATTAAACTCAAAGTACATTTATTATCAAAGTATGTATGCAGCATACAACCCTGAGATTACTCTTTCCAATGAAACAAAGAAAAACAATGGAACCCATTCAAAGAAAAATATCAAACACCCCCCACATGCAAAAATAAAACAAACTGTACAAATGGCAACGACAAAAATTAGCAAAAATATAGAACTTAAAACACAAAATTCAAAGAGTTCAGACATATTTCAGTTCAGCTCAGTGCTCATTATCTGCAGGCCACCCTGATTCAAAATCACCCAAAATAGCAGAAAAAAAGAGCGACCAGAAACCAGAAACACATTGTAACGTGAACTACAGAGTCCAGTCCACAAATCGTGTCAATTAAATCTTGCTCTGGTACCACTCTCCAACAGCATCGAAGGAGAGAGAGAGACTATTTGAACGCAGGGACCTTCCCTCAGGAGCAGAGAACAAGAGGCTGGTCGACAGTGCTGAATGCCTTCCACATTTGCCTCCATGATTTTAATCTTCCACTATGCTTTAATCAGCGAGATCGGTAAGAAATGGAGTCGATCAAAGACTGACATCCTGTCTCCAAGCCTCTTGGTCTCCAGGCCTTGCACTTTGTCTGCAGCCTTATGGAACCCTTGTGGAGACACTAAAGTGCCAGATTGTTCAATTGGCCTCAAAACACACCACCAAACTGTAGAAGACAGAGTCCAACAGCAGCAGAACCACATTTGTAAAAAAAAGGAGACATAAAAGAAGTGAAAGAAGTAACTTTGTAAAACATCCGGGGAGGTTGTCACCCTTGGTAGCGTTGTTCGCTGGCGCCATAAGTGTTTGGAATAAAGCAAAACTATGTCAATAATATTAATTTTTTTTCCAAGAGATTATTGGTTTTATACACTGCATAGACATGTCTTACATTGATCAATATAAAAAGCAGTACATGTGGTTCTCCAGTGGCAAGACTGTAAATGCAGGCCGCTGTAACAGTGCTACCTGAACCATGAAGTAAATCAGAAACTCTCTGATGCAATTAAGTATTGAGAAATACTTATTTCATTTAATAGGTGCAGGAATTAGTACCCACCGCAAATAAAATTCATGTGGAATTGTCACAATCTGCAAACCAGAATGTAAAAATCATATATTTTAAAAATATTTTACAGGGTGCAAACACACAGAATTATGGTTGATGTTAAGAGAACAAACTTGAAAATTAAATACTAAGTTACTTTAAACATGTAAGGGATATTGAAATATTTATTTGAGAGTTGCCACTTCAATTTCAGATACGACCAGGCAGTTTGTTGTGCAGTAATTATTCTTAACAAGGCCTTAAAACACAATCATATATCATGCAAAAATCATAAGATTTACATGCTTAGAATGAATGAGCAGAGACAGAACTTTCTATCAACCTCAAAAAACATTGCAACATAGATTTAGTTAGTTCTGTGGGTAAGTGTTCCTCTTTTTCCATACCAGCTAGTGTCAGACATCAATTCAATGGGGCCTCTGATGTCTTAGAGCTACAGTACAAAGTGACCAAAAACATGAAGCAAGTCAATGCTTTTTCCAGCATTATAAAGAATTCCAAAATTTGTACTCTAATGTTTTAAAGTCTGTTATTTAATTGATTTATTCAAACTTGGAAAAAGTGACTATTATAAACTGATTATCTACTAAGCAATTTCACCATTTGAAACAAAAGTTTATGTAAGTAAGCATGAAGTTTTCATGATATATAGTACAGTATATGGCTTTGAGAGTAAATAGCATAAAATAATATCAGTTTGATTCTGCAGAAGGCGGGTGAAAGTGTGCTGAATTGATAATAGGAATGTCAGGCTTTCTGCACAATTCTGAAAATCACTATGTTCCTTTTAATTTTGTAAAATGAACAGCAAGCATTACCATTTTCTCCCTCATATTACTACAATATTTGGGTCTTTAATGTCTCAGTCTTTGATTAGTGTAGATTACTCTGAAGGGGACTACAACAGCCAGTCTGTAGAGAAGCAGGGGATCATGGCGGTAAGCTATGGATTTAAGTGTTCAGTGATGCATGTGCATCGTTACATATTGCTGTCAGACTTCTTCCATTATAACATTCAGTGTTGATAGCGACAGCTTTTACTTCTTACTGTAAATTCCAAGCCAATTTCATAGAACAAGAACAATCACCTCAGAACTGTCATATGTATGACAGATGTTAATGACAAAATCAGTACATCACAATGACGGTAAGAAATTCATGGTGATGTCTGCTTTGGATGAACAACAGCAGCATTCAAATGGATGTGCAAGATGGTAGTGATTAATGGCCGTGGGCTTTCTGGTGCAAATCTTATTGAAATTACTGACATGAGCTGCACTTCTTGTTAATGAAAATGCACTGCCTAGAACAGAGGTCTAGTTCGGTGTTTAGTGTATGAAAAAGATCCAATAGCTGAAGGACAAGAGCACAGACCTGAGGTCAGGTGGCAAGTGGCCAGAAAGGGTTTTGGTGGTTGGAAATGGTCTTCAAAGAAGACTGAGAACTGCAATTGGAAATAGTGGCGATGTAGATGAGTGAGGGAAGGATGAAGATCCAAGGCTTCAGGGGTTGGGGCCTTAGAAGACAATGCAGCTTGGAACATCAGACAATGAAAAGAAACTGGAGAATTGGAACATCAGGACATCAGGACCCCTGTGGGTTTGAAGTTTGAATCAGAGCACTGGAAGATCTGAGCTATCAATTTGGGTGGGAGAATGGAATGGCCTTGGATACTACAGGATCGGAGTGTTGAGGCAGTCGGGTCTATTATGGATCAAAGGATCGAAACGCAAACACTAGGCTTGAGGAAAGAAATGGGGAACATAGAATATAGAACCGTACAGCACAGTGTAGGCCTTTTGGCTACTATGTTGCACCAATCTTTTAACCTCCTCCAAAATCAATCGAATGCTTCCCTCCCACATAGCCCCCCATTTTTTCTTTCATCCATCTGCCTTTCTACGTCTCTTAAATTTCCTAACATATCTGCCTCTACCACCACCCTTAGCAGTGTGTTCCACACACTTACCATCCTCTGGCATTCCCCCTATATATCCCTCCAATCACCTTAAAGTTATGCCCTCTTGTATTAGCCATTTCTGCCCTTGGAAAAAGGAACTGGCAGTCCACTTTATGCCTCTTATCTTCTTATACACTCTATCAAGCCATCTCTCATTCTTCTTTGCTCCAAAGAGGAAAAAACCCTAGCTTGCTCAACATTTCCTCCTAAGACTTGCTCTAATTCAGGCAGCATGGTAAATATCCTGGTAAATATCCTCTGCACCCTCTCTGAAACCTCTGCGTCCTTCCTGTAATGTGACCTGAACACAATACTCCTAGTGTGATCTAAACAGAATTTTATAGAGCTGCAACATTACTTCACAGCTCTTGAACTCAGTACCCAGACTAATGAAGGCCAACACACCATAAGCCTTTTTAACCAAACTACCAACTTGTACGGCAGGATTGGATGGAGGCAAATATTATTCTTTTGTTCAAGAAAGGTAACAGGGATAAAGTGTGAATGATACACTTTGAAATGTGGAACTTGAGGGCAGAGTTCAAGGTTAATGGCAAGATTCTTAGCAGAGTGAAGTGTGAAAAAATTATTTTCCGTACTGTCAGCTTCTATCCCTGTACAAGGCTATGCTAATGGTCAGGGAGTTGTAGTCACTGTCACCAAAATCAGGGATCTGCCACCTGATCAGGTTCATTGCCTTGTTCTAGATCCAGTATGGCCTCTCCTGTCGCCAGCCTGTCCATAGATTGTCATCCATGACAACAAGCCTGTTATTTATGCAACATTCCCAAATCTGCCTCCTGATCTGCTCCTCAGGGTCTCTGTTGCTATTGGGGGTGGGGTAGTTCATCGAATATTCCCAACAGAGTGATTGCTCCTTTCCTGTTTCTGACTTCCATCCGCACTGACTCAGCAGACAATCCTTCCATTACATCCTCTCTTTCTGCAGCTGTGATACTATCCCTGATTATCAATGCCACTCTTCCACCTCTTTTGCCCCCCCCCACCCCATCCCTTTTGAAAGATCTCAAACCTGGAATACCCAGCAGCAATTCCTGCCCTTGTGTCAGCCAAGTCTCTGGAATAGCCACAACATCGTTGTTCCATGTACTGATTCATGCTCTATGTTCATCACCCTTGTTCCTGGTACTTTTTACATTTAAATAAACACATTTCAACCCATCCAACCTGACTGCAGTTATTCCCTATCTACTGCCCATCTTTTCTCACAATCTCTCTCATGTTGCATTTACCTTTGCACCAACAGGTCCGTCCTCTGACCTATCACTCTGGTTCCTGAAGCACCTTCAATAACTCCAAAAGACTGAGGTTTGGTAAAATACTGTAAGGCTTTTATTCGCTGTACAATACGACCTCCACGGTGAGTGTCTGCCCCCGGACTGAGGGGGAGGGGCAAGGTGAACACCTTTATACAGGACTCTGTGGGAGGAGCCACAGGGGCAGTCAGCAGAGGGGCGTGTCCAGACAGTTAACCCAGTCACAACATATATATATGGTTTACCACAGTTCCCTTCTCCTACCAATCTAGTTTAAAGCCTCCTAATAGCTCTAGCCAACCTGCCCACAAGGATATTGGTTCCCCCTTGACTTCTGGTATAACCCATTCATCTGCCAATTTACTCTATTCTTACCTTCACTGCTGACTTTTTTCTTACACTTTATACTATTGCTATTGAAATACAGTTTTTCCTTTCAAATAATCAATAGAAATTTTTGCAACACACACACAAAACGCTGGAGGAACTCAGCAGGTCAGGCACCATCTATGAAAATGAATAAACCATCAAAGTTTTGGGCTGAAACCCTCCTTCAAATTGAACTTTTAAGAGTTTTTCTTATCAACTCAGTTAAGAAGCTGCAGATTGGTGTCCAGATGCAAATAACTCATATCCTTCCGTAACTGAAAGGACAAAGGTGGATGTTGCATCCACCTCCAAGTATACTCTTCAATTCACACAAAATTCTGTGAGGGGAAACACTGTCCTTTTTGCCACTGGGTCTAAATCATAGGATTTCCTTTTAGGTGAGGTATAGTACTTCATACACTGCAATCATTCATGAAGTAAGTCCATAACTACGTCCTTAAGAGCAGCCATGGGTGATCAATAAGTGAAGGTGTTACTAATGATGCTGAAATCCTGACTTTTAATTCTTAAAATCGAAATACAGTGCACACCATTTAAATTTCTCTTCCTGTACTGCTGACATAAGGCAAGTTCATGATTGGTATGAAGTCTCTCCTTAACCATTAAAACAAATAAATCACACTTGTGCAAATTAATTCTATTGGTCATTGCTATATAAATAAATTAAACAAAGACATCTGTTGTTTCTTTTGATCCAAAACTGCAAGATAGATCAAATCTCAGTCTAAAATCTCAATGAAGACCACCACTAAAGTGGGAACAGTTATCAGCATTCAAACCTTGGAGGTAAGAAGAAAAAAGAACTTTTAGAGGACATGAGACCACTAATTACATTGGCTTCCAATCCATCAACAACTCGCATTTAAAATTCATTCCACCATTTCCCTGCCTTCCCTCTTTTTTGCCCATTTAAGTTCTTCCAAGCGGATGCTCTTCGAAAACTTAGATCTATTAATTATTTTTCTTTGCCTCAATTCTATTCTGTTGTAAGTTCTACAATTACCTTCTTAAACTGAGCTATTCAATTTCCAAACCAAGCCATTCATCACATACCCCTAAATTCTCTTCTTTGGCTTCAGTGCCAATTTTTACCTGATTACATTTCCAGGAGATAGCTCTGGATATCTTACAACATGAAAAGAACCATATAAATATAAAAAAATTATGATGAATTATAATTTTAGATCTGTAACTAACCAAGGTGTAGTGTGAGATTATTAGTCTCTTGGAACGTACACGTGATTTTCAAAGAGTGACACAGTGAAAACTGTTGCTGCTTTGATGTTGACATAAAATGGAGGATTTCTATTAATGTCAGCAGTAGGCATCTGTGATTCTTTCAGTACTATATTCTGCTTTTGATCTTTGATTAAAAAGATGCACTTGCCTGAAATTTAGTTGCAAATTTTCAATTAATTTCAATTCTTTTCATACAGCTGGAAATCATTTTCCTAGAGTGAAATGCAACAGCAGAAATTTCTAGTTTATTTTTTGTCATTTCAGCAATTTGTCTGAATACTTCCTTGTCCCTTTGAGGCAATTGCCACATCATGGATGCAGAGGATGGTGGAACTGCTTGTACACTGCTCCTTTAGAATATTGTATTGCCATCAAAGTTTGTGGAGCGTACATTTCTTGTCACTTACCTGCTCATGCCTGAATGTTGTCTACGCCTTACTACATGCAAAAATGAACTGCTTCATTTACTGAGGAGCTGTGAACAGAACTGAATTTGGTGCAATCATCAGCAACATCCACACTTTTGATATTTGGATATCAGAGAGAAAGTCATTGATCAGAATCTGAATCAAAATCAGGTTTACTATCACTGGTATATGCCATGAAATTTGTTAACTTAGCAGCAGCAGGCCAATGCAATACATGAAAAATATATAGAAAAACATAAATAAATGAATTACATTAAGTATATATACTGCATGTATATTCAATAGTTAAATTATAGTAATTCAAAGACAGAAATTAAAAAGTGAGGTAGTGTTCATGGGTTCCAATGTCAATTTAGTTGGATGGCAGATGGGAAGAAACTGTTCCTGGGTCACTGAGTATGTACCTCCTTCCCGACAGTATCAATGAGAAGAGGGCATGATATTGCAGCTGTGTTTGGGTCTAAAATACAGTCTGGAAAAACACATACAGTGATGTCCTGGGCTGCAATGAAGAACTCAAACAACCAACAACCTTTATATGAGGAATTATTCCAAGCAGAAGAGGATTTTTCCCAATGCCTATTAACTACAGTTTTACCAGAGCACTCTTAGACAAACGCTACCTTGATATCAAGGGAAACTAGTCTCACTACACCTCACATTCAGCTCTTGAGAGTCATAAAGCCATAGAAAAACACAGCACTGTAAACAGGCCCTTCAGCCTATCTAGTCCAAGCCGAGCAACTTAAACTGTCATCTTCCACCGGGACCATAGCCCTCTATACCCCTATCATCCATATACCTATCTAAACCTCTCTTAAACATTGAAACCAAACTTGTATGCACCACTTGCGCTAGCAGCTCGACCCACACCCTCACCACCCTCTAAGTAAAACAGTTTCCTCTCATGTTCCCCTTAAATTCCTCACCTTTCATCCTTAAGCCATGACTGCTGGTCCTAGGCCCACCCAACTTCAGTGGAAAAAGCCTGCTTGCATTTACCCTGTCTGTACCCCTCATAATTCTGTATACCTCTACCAAATCTCCCCTCAGTCTTCCACGTTTTTGGCCTCTACTTGAGTGAAATGACAGCCAGAGCCTTGGCCAAACCCAGACTGGGCATGGGCAAGCAGAATATTCTTGAGGAAGCACTACTTAATAACACTTTTTATGACTGTTTCTATCATTTTGCTGATGATTGAAAGTAGGCTGATTGTGGTATAAATTGGCCAGAGTAGATTTGCTCTTGTTTTTTTTATAAATAGGGCATTCTGGATATTGGCAAGACAGATGGGCTATTGTCTGGTCCCATAGAATTTGTCATATCCACAAATTCTTGTTGTTCTGGATGGTGAAGTCATGGTTTTAGGGAACGTTGTCCAACTACACAAGGTAACTCAGCAGTCCCCAACCACCGGGCCGCAAAGCATGTGCTACCGGGCTGTGAGGAAATGATATGACTCAGCTGCACCTTTCCTCATTCCCTGTCACACACTGTTGAACTTGAACCTACAGTTGCCAACTTACATTTGTTAAGACAAATGTAGGTCCCTTACAGTCAGGAACGGGTGAATTGATCAAGGGGAACAAGGGCATGGCAGACCAATTGAATAACTACTTTGGTTCTGTCTTCACTAAAGAGGACATAAATAATCTTCCAGAAATAGTAAGGGACTGAGGGTCTAGTGAGATGGAGGAACTGAGGGAAATACATGTTAGTAGGGAAGTGGTGTTAGGTAAATTGAAGGGATTGAAGGCAGATAAATCCCCAGGGCCAGATGGTCTGCATCCCAGAGTGCTTAAGGAAGTAGCCCAAGAAATAGTGGATGCATTAGTGATAATTTTTCAAAACTCATTAGATTCTGGACTAGTTCCTGAGGATTGGAAGGTGGCTAATGTAACCCCGCTTTTTAAAAAAGGAGGGAGAGAAAAACCGGGGAATTATAGACCGGTTAGCCTGACATCGGTGGTGGGGAAAATGCTAGAGTCAGTTACCAAAGATGTGATAACAGCACATTTGGAAAGCAGTGAAATCATCGGACAAAGTCAGCATGGATTTGTGAAAGGAAAATCATGTCTGACGAATCTCATAGAATTTTTTGAGGATGTAACTGGTAGAGTGGATAGGGGAGAACCAGTAGATGTGGTATATTTGGATTTTCAAAAGGCTTTTGACAAGGTCCCACACAGGAGATTAGTGTGCAAACTTAAAGCACACGGTATTGGGGGTATGGTATTGATGTGGATAGAGAATTGGTTGGCAGACAGGAAGCAAAGAGTGGGAATAAACGGGACCTTTTCGGAATGGCTGGCAGTGACTAGTGGGGTACCGCAAGGCTCAGTGCTGGACCCCAGTTGTTTACAATATATATTAATGACTTAGACGAGGGAATTAAATGCAGCCTCTCCAAGTTTGCGGATGACACGAAGCTGAGCGTCAGTGTTAGCTGTGAGGAGGATGCTAAGAGGATGCAGGGTGACTTGGATAGGTTAGGTAAGTGGGCAAATTCATGGCAGATGCAATTTAATGTGGATAAATGTGAGGTTATCCACTTTGGTGGCAAGAACAGGAAAACAGATTATTATCTGAATGGTGAAAAAGGTGGATGGTATGCTGGCATTCATAGCAAGAGGATTCAAATACAGGAGCAGGGAGGTACTACTGCAGTTGTACAAGGCCTTGGTGAGACAACACCTGGAGTATTGCGTGCAGTTTTGGTCCCCTAATCTGAGGAAAGACATCCTTGCCATAGAGGGAGTACAAAGTAGGTTCACCAGATTGATTGCTGGGATGGCAGGACTTTCATATGATGAAAGACTGGATCGACTAGGCTTATACTGGTTGGAATTTAGAAGATTGAGGGGGGATCTTATTGAAACGCATAAAATTCTAATGGGATTGGACAGGCTAGATGTAGGAAGATTGTTCCCGATGTTGGGGAAGTCCCGAACGAGGGGTCACAGTTTGAGGATAGAGGGGAAGCCTTTTAGGACCGAGATGAGGAAAAACTTCTTCACACAGAGAGTGGTGAATCTGTGGAATTCTCTGCCACAGGAAACAGTTGAGGCCAGTTCATTGGCTATATTTAAGAGGGAGTTAGATATAGCCCTTGTAGCTAAAGGGATCAGGGGGTATGGAGAGAAGGCAGGTACAGGGTTCTGAGTTGGATGATCAGCCATGATCATACTGAATGGCGGTGCAGGCTCGAAGGGCCGAATGGTCTACTCCTGCACCTATTTTCTATGTTTCTATATTTCTATGTTCCATATTTGCCGGGACATCCCGTATATTGGGCTAAATTGGTTTGTCCCGTATTTCCCCCGCTAAGGTAGAGCGTTCCTATGAAATCTTTCGTGCCGAAATAGCAAGAAGCGAAGGAACAATTACCATTAATTTATATGGGAAAATTTTTGAGCGTTCCCAGACCCAAAAAATAACCTACCAAATCGTAACAAATAACACATAAAACCTAAAATAACACTAACATATAGTAAAAGCAGGAATGATATGATAAATACACAACGTATATAAAGTACAGTAGAAATAATGTCTGTACAGTGTAGTCGGGAAGATTAAGCCAAAACTGATTTGTGGGGGAAAAAATCGGCACATACTCGCATGTGCACACAGGTGCCTGCGCAAGGCTTCATGGTCATGGTAGTCTTTCTTGGGGTAAACACAAGTGTCCCAGGATTTGACTGCTACTTTTGTCCCTTATTTCGGAGTGAGAAAGTTGGCAACCCTAACTGTAAAAGACATGTTGAGGTGAGCTTAACCCTACTTGAACATCACCCCCCACCCCCGGTCGGCCAGTCCACAAGAATATTGTCAATATTAAACCGGTCCGCGGTGCAAAAAAGGCTGGGGACTCCTGAGATAACTGACTGTGACTGGTACATTTTGTAGCCATGATACATTAACAGTGGATGGTGTGAGTATCCACATAGAAACATGGAAAACCTACAGCACAATACAGGCCCTACGGCTCAAAATTCTGCGCCGAACTTGTACTTACTTTAGAAATCACCTAGTGTTACCCATAACCCTCTATTTTTCTAAGCTCCATGTACCTATCCAGGAGTCTCTTAAAAGACCCTATCGTTTCCACCTCCACCACCGCCGCCGGCAGCCCATTCCACGCACTCACAACTCTCTGTGTAAAAAACTTACTCCTGACATCTCCTCTGTAACTACTTCCAAGCACCTTAAAACTGTGCCCTTTCGTGTCAGCCCTGGGAAAAAGCCTCTGACTATTCACACTATCAATGCCTCTCATTATCTTGTACACTACTATCAGGTCACCTCTTATCCTCCATTGCTCCAAGGAGAAAAGGCCAAGTTCACTCAACCTATCCTTGTAAGGCATGCAATCCAGGCAACATCCTTGTAAATCTCCTCTGCATCCTTTCTATAGTTTCCACATCCTTCCTGTAGTGAGGTGACCAGAACTGAGCACAGTACTTCAAGTGGGGTCTGAGCAGGGTCCTATATAGCTGCAACATTACCTCTCGGCTCCTCAACTCAATCCCATGGTTGATGAAGGCCAAGGCACTGTATGCCTTCTTAACCACACAGTCAACCTGTGCAGCAGCTTTGAGTGTTGTATGGACACGGACCCCAAGATCCCTCTGATCCTCCACACTACCAAGAGTCTTACCATTAATACTATATTCTGCCATCATATTTGACCTCCTAACTTGAGCCACCTCACACTTATCTGGGTTGAACTTCATCTGGCACTTCTCAGCCCAGTTTTGCATCCTACCAATGTCCCGCTGTAACATCTGACAGCCCTCCACACTATCCACAACACCCTCAACCTTTGTGTCATCAGCAAGTTTACTAACCCATCCCTCCAGTTCCTCATCCAGGTCATTTATAAAAATCATGAAGAGAAGAGTCCCAGAACAGATCCTTGAGGCACACCACTGGTCACTAACCTGTATGCAGAATGTGACCTGTCTACAACCACTCTTTGCCTTCTGTGGGCAGGCCAATTCTGGATCCACAAAGCAAGGTTCCCTTGGATCACATGCCTCCTAAGCCTTGCATGGGGTACCTTATCAAATGCCTGCCGAAATCCATATACACTACATCTACTGCCCTACCTTCATCAATGTGGTTAGTCACATCCTCTGAAAAATCAATCAAGCTCATAAGGCACGACCTGCCTTTGACAAAGCCATGCTGACTATTCCTGATCATATTATGCGTCTCCAAAGGGGCATAATAAGAGATAAGGGAGGTCCAAAAAGATATAAAGCAGCAACTCAATGATATAAAGTCAGAGCTCGCCAACGTCAATCAGAAAATAGCGGTGGCAGAAACTCGAACTGAGAAGGTGGAAGATCGTGTGCAAAACGCGGAACAGATACTAAGTAAGACGATAAAAATAAAAATATTAAATCAACAGGAAAGTAAATTGCTTGATCAGAAGGGAAGATTGCGACGGAAAAATGTCAAGGTTTATAATGTTCCTGAAGGAGCGGAGGGATTGTCGATGATAGACTTTGTAGACAACCCCCCGGTGGTCCTACAGAAATGGAAGGAATATTCCGAAGCAAAATGAATATTAAAGCAAGAAAAGATTAAATTTCAAACCCAGCACCCTGCTAAACTGAGGGTATTTTACCAAGAAGGGATACGGCTATATCAGAGGGTGGAAGAGGCGACTGCAGACATGAAGAACAGAGGACTGCCCATTAGCGTGGTCAGACTAAGGGAAACTCTGGCTGAGCAGTTATCCCAAACTGCTTGGGAAATAGTAAGCGAACCTAGAAAGCAGGGGACGGGAACAGGATGAGAGAAGGATTTTAAGGAAGAGACTGTCAGTTCTCCGATGGCAGCCCTCACCTCCTCCAGAAGAGCCATAAGGTTTGGCTAACTTTAAAAGTGCTGATAAACTAAACGGAAGCAGAAATAGATGGTGATATACCTATCTCGAGAAATACGTGTTATAATGTGGATTTGATATTACTCAATTAAAAAAAAAATCATTTATTCATTCCTTTTTCCCCACCTAAATGAGAATATATACATGGGAGGAATACACAGGGAAATCATTTCTGTGTAATGGACATAGTTTTTTTTTACTTACTTTTATAGGTACTGCAGTGGGGGCCCTCAACCCACAGGTAGGAGGGACTATCCCCCACGGCTGGACTTTTCTTCTAGCCCAACACAGGGTCATCTAGAGACCCCAGCCTTGGAACCACATCTTCCTTACCTTTCTTTTTATTATTCATTTTTCTTGGTTCTTATTTGTTCAGGCAGTAGGTCGATTAAGTTATGTTCTGCAAATTTCAATGATATACCAACAGATAAATACACTTAGAGAGTAAGACCATATATTTTGGGTATATACCTCAAGAATGGCTGAAAAGAGATAAATATTTAATGAATGTAGTGCTGGGGGCTGGTAAAAGGACCCTTACCAGGAAATGGTTATCTCAGGAGAGCCCAACATTAAACGTATGGATGGAAATTACAATGGACATTTGCAAAATGGAGAAGATAACAACATCTGTTAATCATAAGTTGGAACAATTTTATTCATACTGGAAAAAATGGTTTAACTACATAACATCTCATAGGCCTGATTTTATTCTCACAATCAATGAATATGTTGTTAAAAAAATCACTCCCTACTCTGTACATAGTTTTCTTCTTTCAATTGTTCTTTCTTACCTCTTCTTTCTATAAGAGTATACTTCAGATAAACATTATGTGGAGGTTTGTTGATCAAACTCAATAAAAAATAAATTACAGAACAAAAGAAAAGACTTTGGGACATGAATAAGAGTGGATACTCAGGCTCTGATCAGCATATGTTTATCTGACTGATCTAGTTGAGTTAATAGTGACCCACAGGCTGCTGATGGTGAGGAGATGTCACTGAGTGTCAAGGGTAAATGGTGAGCTTTTCTTGTTAGAGCTAGTCATTATCTTGCACATCTGTGTACAGATGCTACTTGCTACTTATCAGCCCTTAGCAGAGTTTATCCCTCTCCTTAGGATTAGCAATCCTCTGCATGGTTCACATTGAATGTTGGTTAAATTTATACGATTCAATTTCGTACAAGTTAGTACATTGGAATTGATGTGCAATCCACATGCCCACAGAAAAAAGAATCTCAAGGTTGTATGTGGTGACATGTAGGTACTCTGGTAATAAATTTTACATGCTCCTGACACTGACAAGTCATGCACACAGAAGCTGCCAATCAACTCCATATACTGTACAGAATGTGCAATTATCCCTGACTATGTTTTGATTCTAAACATGAAATTGTTTGCACAGCATTTAAAATCAAAGACTACGTGACTATATTTCCGGGCAATTGTGATTTTGCCACTTGCCACCCCAAAGGTCAGGCATGGAAAGACAAGAAAAATCTTCATGACATTTACTAGATAGAAACAATTGATAACCCTGGTTCCTCATGTGTGATTGTTGCTCTAATTTGGTTTAATTGTGTCATTAGATGTTATAATGGTGGGATGGCAGCTTGTGTCTGATGTGATAAATCAGCTCAGCTTAACATGGGCATCATTGCAGGGAGTTCGGTATTGTAGATAGCTAGCCTAATACCTTTTTTTTAATGAAACAGCTCTAAACTAAAGTGGCTGGGATTTTGAAAACACAAGTGACCTTTTATGTTTGAATGGGTTATGAAATACTGGCTTTGTTTATGTTCATATTCAAATTGTAGAGTTCACTTAATATATATGATTAAAAACAAGGCATCCAAATATTCTCTTGAAATAGAGAAACAGAAAACAGCATTACAAAATCATGTTACAAAAAATGGCTCCTGGATTAGAAAATGTCCACACTTGTTTGGAATATGCGGCTAAATAGCAAAAAAAAACGTGAATGCTGGTGAGAAAAGGAGGAAATTCCAGCAACAGTGGTATTTTTTATCTCTCAGTTCCAGTATTACTATCTTTTCTTTCTCTTGTATTTTCATTTATCGCTTTCTGTAAACATTTCCTTCAGACAGAACGGGTAAGCTTTCACCACCCTCTGTTTGTCAATAACACCATAGAACCATAGAAACTACAGCACAGAAACAGGCTTTTTGGCCCTTCTTGGCTGTGCCGAACCATTTTCTGCCTAGTCCCACTGACCTGCACTCGGACCATATCCCTCCATACACCTCCCATCCATGTATCTGTCCAATTTATTCTTAAATATTAAAAAAGAACCCGCATTTACCACCTTGTCTGGCAGCTCATTCCATACTCCCACCACTCTCTGTGTGAAGAAGCCCCCCCTAATGTTCCCTTTAAACTTTTCCCCCCTCACCCTTAACCCATGTCCTCTGGTTTTTTTCTCCCCTTGCCTCAGTGGGAAAAGCCTGCTTGCATTCACTCTATCTATACCCATCATAATTTTATATACTTCTATCAAATCTCCCCTCATTCTTCTACGCTCCAGGGAATAAAGTCCCAACCTATTCAACCTTTCTCTGTAACTGAGTTTCTCAAGTCCTGGCAACATCCTTGTAAATCTTCTCTGCACTCTTTCAACCTTATTTATATCCTTCCTGTAATTTCGTGACCAAAACTGAACACAATACTCCAGATTCAGCCTCACCAATGCCTTGTACAACCTCATCATAACATTCCAGCTCTTATACTCAATACTTCGATTAATAAAGGCCAATGTACCAAAAGCTCTCTTTACGACCCTATCTACCTGTGACGACACACTTGAGTCATTCAGTCTGTCTCAACCCCTATAACAGTTGCTCCCTTTGTTGTCTCGACCCCCCCTTCTTCAGTGTCATTTAATACATATTTGACTTCTATTTGATCTTAAAAATGATGAAAGGTCATTGAATTGAAATCTTATTTCCATCTCCAGCAGGGCAGCTTGACTGGTTGAGTATTTTATGCATGTAATAATTTTGAGAATCTATACACTTTTGCTTTGCTATTGCTAAAAGGGGGATTAATTAGCAAGGTATGGCCTGCAGAGGGTGCTCCATTACTGAAACATCAAACTGTACAGTGAAGGGATAAACAATTTTTACATCAACAACATTTTCCCTCAACCTACTATTTTCAGCTTATTATCATACCAAAAGTGAAATCAGAGCCGTTTCATCATGGAATGGTTACTTACTCTGAGCCCAAGATAATCAGCTTCTCACCAGTAACTAACAAAATTTATTATCATTATCATGGTAGAAACCCCATAGACATTACAGAAAAACAGTATAAAAGTTTTAACACAATCCTCCAATCTTCCAAATAACTTCCAGTGAAACGGGGAAAACAGTTTGTATTTTTGTGACCTTATTCGTAATTTAGTAATCTCAGTTTTTCTTATATAAATAAATATTAGGCACTTAATTTCTCTGTCAAAACTATTTCAGGAGAACTTTCCCAGTTTATCTTAAATACAACCACTTTTGCTAGCTTGAGCTTTTTCCATGCCTTTCAAGTGTAAGGAAATTAATGGATCTCTGATCACAAAGATGATTTCTTCAGTTTGGTATTTGTCTTCTTGCCAGCAGCAATACACTAGGCTCACAATCCATGATTCCCTCTTGCTACATTTCCCATCATGGCTTTTCACATCTCATCTCATCTACTAATACCTGGCTCCTGCTCTTTTAAACCTATTACAATCAATCTATCACCTACCCAAATGTCCTTCCTGCCCTTACCCATTATCATCTCCTTCCTCAAACAATCCAAATTTAATTTCACTGTCCTTGCAAACTCCTGTCCCATTTCCAAATCCCTTTTTATCTCTGTGCCTGATACATACAGTATGTGCTCCCTTCGTTTTTCCTGATCAGAAGCTCAATATTCTTCATCAGCAAAAGGTCGCTAATCCTAATCACCTTTCTGGCCCTGAGCTCTTCTTACCTCACTTTTAAAAGCTCTCAGCTCTCCTTGCCAGATGTCCCTTTACTACAAAAATACCCATGCTATCAAAGTTTGTGCATTCCTGGCTGATGCAGTAAAATTAGCCTTCCCCTAATTTAGGACTTCAACTTGTCAACTAATCATGTCTTTTACAATCAAACTCTTCCCCACTGACATGACACTCATTTTACTGACATTTCCTAAGAGGAGATCAAGCATAGCCCCTTCTCTAGAAAGGCCAGAAACTTACCTGGTAATACTTAACAAATTCCATTTTCTCTAATCTCATCACACTAAGCCAGTCAATATTCAGGAAGTTAAAATCACCTATTATAACCTTAATATTCCTACAGCTGTGATTTCCCTACTGGTATTTTCTCATAGTCTAATGCTATAAAAGTAATTTCCCTTTCTTGTTCCTAAGTTTCACCCACATGACCTTGTTGGACTTTGCCCCAGGGTCATCTTTAATACAGGCATGGTTCCTCCATAATCATGAGTGTAATTCCCCCTCTGGCATAGTCATGTAGTGGTTAGCATGTTGCTATTATAGCACTAGCAACCACCAATCGGTGTTCAAATTCTGCCGCTGCCTGCAATGAATTTGTATGTTCTCCCTGTGACTGTGTGGGTTTCCCCTAGGTACCGCAGTTTCCTTCCACAGTCCATAAAAACAAAGATGTACTGTTAGAATTAGTGAGTTGTGGGCCTGCTATGTTGGCACCAGAGGCACGGTGACACTTGCAGACTGCCCCACACAATACTCATTGACTTGATTTGACGTAAAGCGGTGCATTTCACTGTATGTTTTGATGTACACTTGGTGACAGCTGTGTAGGGATGGGGTTCGTATTCTGGAGATGGAAAGAACAACCAGAAGACAGCAGACGAGAGCCAGGAGAAATGCAGTCATGGTTGCCACCACAACCACATATACATGACCCACCTACAATAGAGCTTGTGGGTCCAGGATAGGACTGTATAGTCATCAAAGATCTCACCGTTAAAGGAGTGAATGTTGTCATCGGATTTCGGTGGACAAACGAAGAAGAAGACATGGACAAATAAACCTAATCTTTCCTCTCTTACCTCCACCTCTGTCACACCTGACCATTGGTTCTCTGGAACATTGAGCTTGCCCAGACCTCAGCTCTGTTTCTGTAATAGCTATAATATCAGAATCTTTGTGCTGATCCAAGCTCCCGTACTGTGCAAAAGTCTTAGATACACACATATAGCTAGGGTGCCTAAGACTTTTGCTCAGTACTACATTTGTCAACGTGGAGCAGACAGCAAGTTTGTAAATCTGGTGGGAGCAAAGGATGTTGAGAAAGTGAGGGTAGAGCACCACTGGAGGGGTTGTGGGACAGGTAGCAGAAAAAGAGTGCAGGGGCAGGGGTTGGTGCGGGCGTAGACACACCCAGCCCTGAGACATCATTTCATTCCAAACCGTTGGTTTATTGATCATTACAGAATGCCCCTCTGGTGCTTCTTGCTCCCTTCACACTCCCTTCTTTTCCCAACCCTGTCCCTGTCCCCTTCCCACCTTCCCACTCTCAGTCCACAATAGAGACCCGTTTCAGAATCAGGTTTATCATCGCTCACATATATCACGATATTTGTTTTTTTGTGGAAGCAGGACAGTGCAATACTTAAAATTACTACAGCACTGTGCTGAAGTCTTGGGCACCTAGCTATATATATATGTGCCTAAGACTTTTGCACTGTACTGTCTGTGTTTATCTGCCATAACTATGAAGCTTTTTGCATTAAAATAAATTAAATTTAGCTTATCAGGCCTTCCATGCTCCCTGTCTTGACCGTCTTCACTGGACTTGCTTACTTTAACCTGTAGATTTGTTTAGTCTTTCTCATCTTTCGGTCCCGCCCTGCACTACACAAATTTAAACCCTCCTAATATTTGCAATAGCTCTCAAGCATCTCTTTTTTTGAGTCAGTAAGATGACAGCTGACCTTTTGTGTCGACTCCATTCTCCTGTTCTTTCCTTACATCCTCTAATTACCTTGTGTGGACATTTAATAATTTCAGAATTTAACAACAGAGCAGCTACAATCCCTGACAATTATCACTTCTAAATTAGAAAAACAAAATCATCCACGAAGTTACTACTTCCTTATTCTTAAACAAACATGTCCTGGTTAGTATACTCTAGGCAAGGAACAGAACTCTCACTATCTACCCTTCCAAGCTCTTAAGAACTCAGTTTGTTGAGATTGTTCTCTCTCTAATAAGAAATAAGCAGTTTCTATTCAGTTTACCCTCAATGGAGAGTGCTCTGATAAGAAGAATTAATTTACACTGGTGTAGAGATCTTGGGTTCCACACCGCCAGGTTGGTGAGTAGTTTTGCCCTGTAGCTGTCAAACTCCTAGACACCTCTTGCTAAAGTGGCTCTGTAGCTGTGGGCTCACTTTCAAGGATTCTGTGGTATGTGTTCTCTGAATTGTTTGTTTACTTTTTAAAAATTGTTTCCACGATTTGTTCTTTTTTTCACTTTGAGTGTTTGTTGGTCCTGGATGTATCGGGTTTTGCGGATTCTATTGCATTTCTTTGTTTAGTGGCTGCCGACAAGATGAATCTCAAAGTTGTATATGAACTTTGAAATTTTGAAACTTTGATATCATACATTAGAGAAGGAGAACAAACTGTATACAGTATTATATAAATAACCTCAAAAAGCTCTTTTAATTACAGAAATGTTCTCTTATCATAATGTCCCACATCCTTGTTGTCAAGGCTGGCAATCCATTTGGTTTCTTTATTAGTTGCTACATCCACATATTATCTTTGATTTTTTTCCCCCTAAATGGCCAAGAGCAATAATCACAATTTGTTATTGTGCAACAAAATGTCCCACAGGACCATCATCAGGGGAAACTTGACATCAAGCCACAGAATAGATGTTAGCGCAGATGGTGGAAAGATAGAGAGGCAAAACAGTTTAGGAGGGGAATTTGTGAGAACAGCTATCACTGAAACTCACTGAGTCATAAAGAGGTACACTGTAGCATGAAGGCAGGCTCTTCAGTCTACTTGGTGTATGCCAAAAATCAAACACACATTTTTACACTAAACCTTTTAATCTGTGCACATTATCATTCTCCCCCTACCATTAGGCATGACTGGCTAAAAGAATGCTCAAAAGGTCAGCAGGCGAATGCGCGTAGTATGTACTCACACATTTATTTATTATAGAGGTACAAAATGGAATAGCTAATGAGGACCAGAGGAATTGAGAAAATTTAATTAATTATGAGGTGTGAAGCCACAAAGGGATTTGAAAAGAAGGATGAGCAACGTAAAACCGAGAATCAATTAAATCACTGAGCAAAGGAATAGTAGGTGCATGGTGGGTGAATGGAGCGTAAATTGGGCCACCATCAATAAAGTACTTTAGTTTGGCTTATATAATGAGAAAGTGAGTTGGAATAGAATACCAAATGCAAGGAAAAATGTACATGCAATATTTGTGCTGGGTATGTATTCAATTGATTGATGACATAGGTGGGAATATGGGATCTAGATGATGAGGTAGACAGGTATTTCAAAACGTAAACACGAGGAATTCTGCAGATGCTTGAAATTCAAGCAACACACATCAAATTTGCTGGTGAATGCAGCCTGGCAGTATCTTTAGGAAGAGGTACAGTCGACGTTTCGGGCCGAGACCCTTCGTCAGGACTAATTGATGGAAGAGCTAGTAAGAGATTTGAAAGTGGGAGGGGGAGGGGGAGGGGGAGATCCAAAACGATAGGAGAAGACAGGAGAGGGAGGGATGGAGCCAAGAGCTGGACGGGTGATTGGCAAAAGGGATATGAGAGGATCATGGGACAGGAGGCCCAGGGAGAAGGAAAGGGGGAGGGGGGAAAAACCCAGAGGTTGGGTGAGGGGTATAGTCAAAGGGATAGAGGGAGAAAAAGGAGAGAGAGAGAGAAAGAATGTATGTATATAAATAAATAACGGATGGGGTACGAAGGGGAGGTGGGGCATTAGCGGAAGTTTGAGAAGTCAATGTTCATGCCATCAGGTTGGAGGCTACCCAGACGGAATATAAGGTGTTGTTCCTCCAACCTGAGTGTGGCTTCATCTTTACAGTAGAGGAGGCCATGGATAGACATATCAGAATGGGAATGGGATGTGGAATTAAAATGTGTGGCCACTGGGAGATCCTCCTTTCTCTGGCGAACAGAGCGTAGGTGTTCAGCAAAACGATCTCCCAGTCTGCATCGGGTCTTGCCAATATATAGAAGGCCACATCGGGAGCACCGGACGCAGTATATCACCCCAGTCGACTCACAGGTGAAGTGTTGCCTCACCTGGAAGGACTGTCTAGGGTCCTGAATGGTGGAAAGGGAGGAAGTGTAAGGGCATGTGTAGCACTTGTTCCGCTTACAAAGATAAGTGCCAGAAGGGAGATCAGTGGAGAGGAATGGGGGGGACGAATGGACAAGGGGGTCGCGTAGGGAGCGATCCCTGTGGAAAGTGGGGGAGGGGGGGGAAGGAAAGATGTGCTTAGTGGTGGGCTCCCGTTGGAGGTGGCGGAAGTTACGGAGAATAATATGTTGGACCTGGAGGCTAGTGGGGTGGTAGGTGAGGACCAGGGGAACCCTATTCCTAGTGGGGTAATGGGAGGATGGAGTGAGAGCACATGTGCGTGAAATGGGGGAGATGCGTTTGAGAGCAGGGTTCTCAATCAGCACCATCAGGATGAGGGAGATATCCTCCTTTTTTAAAGAAAGGTGTTTCCCTTCTTCCACCATCAGAACGAGGGAGATGTTCTCCTTTTTTAAAGAAAGGGGCTTCCCTTCTTCCACCATCAACTCTGCTCTCAAACGCATCTTGTAGTATTCCCTCCAATAACTTACCCACTACTGACGTCAAGCTTACCGGCCTATAATTTCCCGGATTACTTTTCGATCCTTTTTTAAAAAACGGAACAACATGAGCCATTCTCCAATCCTCCAGCACCTCACCGATAGACACCGATATTTTAAATATATCTGCCAGGGCCCCTGCAATTTCAACACTAGTCTCCTTCAAGGTCCGAGGGAATACCCTGTCAGGACCTGGGGATTTATCCACTTTAATTTGCCTCAAGATAGCAAGCACATCCTCCTTTTCAATCTGTACAGTTTCCATGATCTCACCACTTGTTTCCCTTAATTCCATAGACTTCATGTCAGTTTCCTTAGTAAATACAGATGCAAAAAACCCATTTAAGATCTCCCCCATTTCTTTTGGTTCCACACATAGCCGACCGCTCTGATCTTCAAGAGGACCAATTTTATCCCTTACAATCCTTTTACTCTTAATATACCTGTAAAAGCTCTTTGGATTATCCTTCACTTTGACTGCCAAGGCAACCTCATGTCTTTGTTTAGCCCTCCTGATTTCTTTCTTAAGTATTTTCTTACACTTTTGTACTCCTGAAGCACCTTATTTACTCCCTGTTTCCTATACATGTCATACAACTCTCTCTTCTTCTTTATCAGAGTTGCAATATCCCTTGAGAACCAAGGTTCCTTATTCCTATTCACTTTGCCTTTAATCCTGACAGGAACATACAAGCTCTGCACCCTCAAAATTTCTCCTTTGAAGGCTTCCCACTTACCGATCACATCCTTGCCAGAGAACAACTTGTCCCAATCCATGCTTTTTAGATCCTTTCTCATTTTTTCAAATTTGGCCTTCTTCCAGTTTAGAACCTCAACCCTAGGACCAGATCTATCTTTATCCATGATCAAGTTGAAATTAATGGTGTTATGATCACTGGAACAAAAGTGCTCCCCTACACACACTTCTGTCACTTGTCCTAACTCGTTTCCTAATAGGAGATCTAACATTGCATCCCCTCTAGTTCGTACCTCTATATATTGATTTAGAAAACTTTCCTGAACACATTTTACAAACTCTAATCCATCTAGACCCCTAACAGTATGAGAGTCCCAATCAATATGTGGAAAATTAAAATCCCCTACCATCACAACTTTATGTTTCCTGCAGTTACCTGCTATCTCTCTGCAGATTTGCTCCTCCAATTCTCGCTGACTATTGGGTGGTCTATAATACAACCCCACTAATGTGGCCATACCTTTCCTGTTTGTCAGCTCCACCCATAAGGACTCAGTAGATAAGCCCTCTAATCTGTCCTACCTGAGCACTGCTGTAACATTTTCCCTGACAAGCAATGCTACCCCACCCCCACCTTTCATTCCTCTTCCTCTGCCTAAACATGCCAAATTTGTTTAGCCTCCTGAGGAAGTAAAGGCAGTGGTGACCTTTCTGGGCCAAGTCTTCAACATGATTGGACCAGGACAAGCTATTGGTGATGTAGACAAGAGCACGTGCACTACAGCCTTCCTGAAGTCAATGACCAGCTCTTTTGTTTTTCTGAAATTGAGAGATAGGGTGCTGAGGGCACAGCTTTGTGGGACACCAGTGCTGAGGATAATCATTGCGGAGTTGTTGCTGCCTATCCTTCCTGATTGCGGTCTGTTAGTCAGGAAGCCA
Organism: Mobula hypostoma; assembly: GCF_963921235.1. Classification (NCBI taxonomy): domain Eukaryota; kingdom Metazoa; phylum Chordata; class Chondrichthyes; order Myliobatiformes; family Myliobatidae; genus Mobula; species Mobula hypostoma. The sequence goes on along the minus strand of NC_086103.1, from coordinate 104,115,942 downwards.
AGGATCCATTTGCAGAAGAAGTTATTGACTCCCAGGGTCTAGATATGCTGATATTAAGGAGTTTACAAACTATTTGCATCAATGCTTCCCCCACATTGTAGTTTCTTAATTCCTGCAGTAGTGATTCTACATTTGGATTTTCTTGGCACAATCCTTTCCTAATATGAATCTTACCTCATTCTTTATGATCAATCATGTCCTGCTTCCTTTTATGTTTTGCTTACCTTTTTCTCAAAAACACACACCTTGTAATATTTTATTCCCTACCCTGGTCACCCTGCAACCATTTGCTCATACACCATATCTATTTATCTCCATTTGTGCTATTAACTCATCCATCTGGTTACAGATATTTCAGGTATACTTTATATATATATATATATATATAGCACCTTTAATGGTGTCTTTATGTTACTTTTTAGATGATGTAGCCTTGATTACTAACATCTATTAACAGATTTAAGTTTTAAGTTCTTGCCAGGTACAACTTGATTGATTTTACTCAAATTATTGGCTGCTCTAGAGGCTTGAATTTCTTCTTCAGACATATAAATGCACCCTCATTTGAACCATCTTTATTATATTAAATAAATAGAACTATAGTAGTAGTAGTAGTACAGTAGTAGTCATACTTTATTGAACCCGAGGGAAATTGGTTTTTGTTCCAGGTGCACCATAAATAATTAAATAGTAATAAAACTATAAATAATTAAATAGTAATATGTAAATCACGCCAGGAAATAAGTCCAGGACCAGCCTATTGGCTCAGGGTGTCTGACCCTCCAAGGAAGGAGTTGTAAAGTTTGATGGTCACAGGCAGGAATGACTTCCTATGACGCACTGTGCTGCATCTTGGTGGAATGAGTCTCTGGATGAATGTACTCCTGTGCCCAACCAGTCCATTAGGTAGTGGATGGGAGGCATTGACCAAGATGGCATGCAACTTGGACAGCATCCTCTTTTCAGACACCACCGTCAGAGAGTCCAGTTCCATCCCCACAACATCACTGGCCTTACAAGTGAGTTTGTTGATTCTGTTGGTGTCTGCTACCCTCAGCCTGCTGCCCCAGCACACAACAGCAAACATGATAGCACTGGCCACCACAGACTCGTAGAACATCCTCAGCATCGTCCATCAGATGTTAAAGGACCTCAGTCTCCTCAGGAAACGGAGATGGCTCTGACCCTTCTTGTAGACAGCCTCAGTGTTCTTTGACCAGTCCAGTTTATTGTCAATTCGTATCCCTAGGTATTTGTAATCCTCCACCATGTCCACACTGATCCCCTGGATGGAAACAGGGGTCAACGGTGCCTTAGCTCTTCTCAGGTCTACCACCAGCTCCTTAGTCTTTTTCACATTAAGCTGCAGATAATTCTGCTCACACCATGTGACAAAGTTTCCTACCGTAGCCCTGTACTGAGCCTCATCTCCCTTGCTGGTGCATCCAACTATGGCAGAGTCATCTGAAAACTTCTGAAGATGACAAGACTCTGTGCAGTAGTTGAAGTCTGAGGTGTAAATGGCGAAGAATAAGGGAGACAAGACAGTCCCCTGTGGAGCCCCAGTGCTGCTGAACACTGTCGGACACACATTGTTGCAAGCACACGTACTGTGGTCTGCCAGTCAGGTAATCAAGAATCCATGACACCAGGAAAGCATCCACCTGCATCATTGTCAGCTTCTCTCCCAGCAGAGCAGGGCGGATGGTGTTGAACGCACTGGAGAAGTCAAAAAACATGACCCTCACAGTGCTCGCTGGCTTGTCCAGGTAGGCGCAGACACGGTTCAGCAGGTAGATGATGGCATCCTCAACTCCTAGTCGGGGCTGGTAGGCGAAATGGAGGGGATCTAAGTGTGGCCTAACCATAGGCTGGAGCAGCTCCAGAACAAGTCTCTCCAGGGTCTTCATGATGTGGGAGGTCAATGCTACCGGTCTGTAGTCATTGAGGCTGCTGGGGCACGGCGTCTTCGGCACAGGGATGAGGCAGGACGTCTTCCACAGCACAGGAACCCTCTGGAGACTCAGGCTCAGGTTGTAGACATGGTGAAGTACTCCACATAGCTGAGGGGCACAGGCTTTGAGCACCCTGGTACTGACACCATCCGGGCCTGCGGTCTTGCTTGGGTTGAGACGTTTCAATTGTCTTCTCACCTGTTCAGCTGTGAAGCCCACCGTGGTGGTTTTGTGTGGGAAAGGGGTATAGTCATGAGAGCAGGGTGGGGGACTGTGAGGAATGGTAGGAGGGGAGACTGGAATATGTGTTGGCTGGGGGCTGACAGCAGATGAATCATGTGGGGGATGGGCATCCTCTAATAAAATACTGGGTAGTTTGAAACCATCATCTTCAATTCCTGATTTCCAAGCCATAGACTCTGAATCAAGTCCCAGTTACTGCCTGAGGTTTAGCTGACTTTCAGTCTGAATTGGCCTTCTGTTCATTAATCTTTTCCAGAACCAAATGTTTTGCATTTACATTGACTATTCACCAACTTCAGCTCATTGCTACTGAAACCCTCATTTTAAGATTTCTGTGCACAGCTGTTCCATAATCCCGCCTTGTATCCTGGGGAAAATTTAACTACTTTGCTGCTGATATCTTATTAGGAGTGCAGAGGTCCGCAGCTGCAATCCTCTCTGTAGTAACAGCAGCATCTGGCAACCGACATTCTACAGTGCACACTCTCTCATAGACTTTAGTAAAGCAAAACCATATAAGAGCACCCTATAAAAGAAGAACAAGCCTGCATTCATTCGATGACCCTTTGATGTCTTTCAGCACCTTCTGCTGGTGAAGCACATTTCAAATGTAATTTCCTTTCGAAACGTAAAGGTGAATATTTTGTACACAGAAAGTGCCACCAGCTAATCTATTTCCTTTTGTTTCCTCTGTCCCTTTCACCTTCTCTGATATTTAACATTGCTCTTTAACTTTCTTACATCCCTTGATCTGATCAAGATTTACCTTGTGCAGTCTGTGTCTCCCTGTCCACAGAAGCTGTCTGACAGGCTGAGTTTCTCTATCATTTTGATTTTATGTGTTGATTGAGGGAGATTTGAGGGGAATGGTGTCAAGTGGAAGGACAGAAGAGACTGCTGTTCATGTGGTTATTAGATTAATTCTGATTTTCTGAGAAGTGGTGCTATGGACTCTTATATCTACCTAAGAATGCAAATAGAAATTCAGTTTAATGCCTTATCCAAATGCTAAATAACAACACAGCTATATCTTAAGCCACAAGAAAAATTAAAAGGTAATTCAACGATCCCCCTGCCCACTGTAAATGCCTTTGCTCTTTCCCCAGATAAACACAAAAGAGGGAAAAAGAGTATGGATACAAATATCATTGCATTGTGCTCAATTTATACATCAGTTGGGATTTCTCCATTTAATAACATTGGTACAAGCTCTGAGAAATCAGAAGCACAGAAATGAACCATAGACTGCAAGGTTATTTAACAAAAAGCCTGCTCTCATGAATCAGTACTTACTCCTTGCCAACCAGTCCCGGTGACGCATGGAACTGCCAAATTAGTACCAAAATCAGATGTTTTTCTTCTATGTCAAGCTATCAGCTTCAGAATCAGGACATTACCAATGACTTGGATGATGTGAAATTTGTTGTTTTGTGACTGCAGTTCAGTGAAAAGATATAAAATTACTATAAAGTGCAAAAATAAATAAATAGTGCCCAACAAAGGAATAATGAGGTAGTGTTTACGAGTTCATGGACCATTCAGAAATCTTGGCAGAGGGAAAGAAGCTGTTTGACTTCACTGACTGCGGAACTGTTTTGTCATTATCCTTTATGTATTAATGCAGTCAAGCAGCTTGAGAAACACCAGTAATAATAATAATGCCTTTTGAATATTCAATCAAGGATACACATCAGTAATAACAATATCCAACAGTTTCTCACTTCAGTGCACATTTTTCCCCCCAATTATACATTTTCTTGAATGCAGAGTGACTTAATCTTAGTGACTACTTTTAAAGTGTAGGAATGCAGCAAAAAGATTTTAACAAGATACCTGTGCAGACTGTTTCTTCATGGAAGAATTACTTGCTACTTGGTACATTAGAATTTTTCTTTATACCATAACTACGCAGTAAAGTAAAACACAGCAATACTAAGCTTTTATACAAATTATGTTCCTTTTGAAACTAGAAGCAATCTACAATGGCATAAATAAGATCATACAGTATGTGCAGAAATTATTGCAAAGTCATTCTACCATTACATCTCCGTAAACTATTTGTAAATAAGTAGGTTGCAATGTGATTAATTTTGTCCTTTCTTTCAAACCAATGGGCAACTTGTGTGGGAGAAAAAAGTATACATGATGTTCAACTTTATAACACAAGGATAGAGACTTGTATAAAGACAGTATGACTTCTGATTTCAAACCATCAGCTAAATTTGTACAAAGTAGTTTGCAAAAAAAGTCACACGTGTACCTTAATTTTCTGTGTACACATTGAAACTCTCAACCTGAGGGACTGCAGTTAGCTTAGGTCATTCACAGTTGACTAGAATGCAATCAGGCACACCAGAAATGGGGGGGGGGGGAAATACTGTAAATGTGATGTGCTCATTTTACCAGGCTGAAAACTGTACTTAGATGTAAATTAATCATACTTTGTGGCTTTTGGCTCATAAATAGTTTATGATAATCAATATAAAATGAAAATAATTTCACAAGCTATTTAATGAAGTTCTCTTCTGGGATCCTTAGCAGTATGAATTCTTAGCAACCATGTACAAGCTCTGGGTGGCAGTGTGGAGATATGTCTCTACTAAAGGAGGTGTAAGGCACTCCTTTCCTCCGTTAGCCTGCAGGTCACACTTGGGCAAGGTGTAGTACCTGGTTAGCCCCCCCAATCAGGGTCATATGAATCCATGGGAGCAGGTGGTGGATGATCATATAAGCATCTGGTGCCAATCACAAGTACAGGCTGGGCAACCACTAACGCCAAGCAGACATTTCTGAACAGTATTGATAATGGCTGGGGTTACCCATCTCATAAAGACACTGCCCAGAAGAATGCAATGTTAAACCAATTCTGCAAAATTTTCCAAGAACAATCATGATCATGGAAAGACCATGATCGACCATGTCATATGGCACGACTCATAATGAACCAACAAACATAGAAGCTCATTTTACTTGATCAAGCTAAATTACATGGAGGTCACACAAAGCTTAAGTGCAGATCTTATATGAATCAGTAATTTATTTGTACTGTTGAAAGTATCCTGATTGGTAGCATCATGGCCTGGTACAGCAATTCAAATGTGCAGGATTATAAGAAGCTGCCGAGTGAAGGGGACTCAGTGCAATGCATTATGGGCACATCCCTCCCTACCATTGGTAGTATCTACATGAGGTATTGCCTCAAAAAGGTAACATCCATCATCAAAAATTCCCATCACCTGGGGCATTCCATATTTTTGCAGCTACCATCAGCCAAAAAATGCGGAAGTATAAAATCCCATACCACCAGAACAGTTCCCCTCAAACTGGACATCCCTTCAAACATTTGCATCTTAAATCTGACTGGCCAAAATTGACTTTGTTATTTTGTTCTTTCTTATAAAAGTTATGTATAATTTATGTTTATGGTGATACTATGTGCTTGTGATGCTGCTACAAGTAAGTTTTTCATTGCATCTGTGCACACATGTACATCAGACATCCCACCTCTCCTGGAAGTTCTGGGAGTCTCCCGCATATTGATAGTGGCTCCCTGATGCCCGGAAATTATATACAATATCCCGGAAATAGATTTTTTTGAGAGGGAGAGCGAGCATCCTGATTGGTCTCTCTTCGTGCTAAGAGTGGTCCCCAACCACTGGGCTGCGAGGAAACAATATGTTTTGGCGATATGAAACGATATGAGTCAGCTGCACCTTTCCTCATTCCCTGTCACACACTGTTGAATTTTAACACACACGAGGTCATCAGTGACCCAAGACGTGCAAAGGAATGGGTCCGTGACCCATTTGTGAATGTCCCCAGTGAATCATCCATGTCAGTGCAGGAAAAAGATCAACTCTTCGAGCTTGCAGATGATAGTGGGCTGAAAAGTATGTTTGACATAACATCTCTGCCAGCATTCTGGATCAAAGTCAAGGCTGAATATCCTAAGATAGCCACGGAAGCACTGAAAACGTTGCTTCCATTACCAACATATGTCTGCGAAGCAGAGTTTTCTGCAATGAATGCAACGAAAACTAAATTGCGGAGTAGACTGGACATTAGGAACCTCCTTCGAGTATCGCTGTCTCCCATCATCCCTCGATGGGACCGTCTTGTTGCAGGGAAACAAGCCCAGGGCTCCCACTGATTCAGCGATATTGGTGTGTTGCAATGATTTTATATGTTCATAAGGGAAAATATGTGCTGTGTGTTTAATATCCAAACGGTACTTAAAACGTTATGATGCTATTCACTTATAATTGACTTATCACCTATATTCCTGTCATGATTAACAACACCGCCCCCGGTCGGCCGGTCCGCAAGAATATTGTCAATATTAAACCAGTCTGCGGTGTAAAAAATGTTGGGGACCACTGCTAAGTAGACCTATCAGTTTTCTCTGTGGGTGGGCTTTACAGTCGACCTCAAAAATAATGACAGTGTTGCTCTGCACTGTTTGCAACAGTGACTTTTCTGTTGCCCATGGTGGGTTAAAATGTAAAAGACATGTTGAGGTGAGTTTAACAGGTGTCATTCGTTCATTAGCATAGCTAACGTTATTTAAACTAGCTGGCTGGCTGCTAAGGAGCTATGCTATTGATGTCCTATGTGATGAGGTCAAACTCCCTGTAGACTTGCTTAAAGTTGTAATAGAATAAACATGATAATATAATATCAATATCATATTGTGTGGGCACGTGGCCAAGTGGTTAAGGCATTGGACTAGCGTCCTGAAGGTCGTGAGTTCGAACCCCAGCCGAGGGAACAAGTTGTGAACTTGAGCAAGGCACTTAATCACACATTGCTCTGCAACGACACTGGTGCCAAACTGTATGGGTCCTAATGCCCTTCCCTTGGACAACATTGGTGTCGTGGAGAGGGGAGACTTGCAGCATGGGCAACTGCTGGTTGAAGAAGTTTCTGTAACTTTCAAAGCCCAGGAGCAGAAAAATGGTCTTCCCTCTATCTATATTGTTTTAAGATTCAATGACTTTGTTTTGTACAAGTCTTGTAACTTTCCAGGTAATTTCTGAAGTTAGCAGAAATATAATAAGAAAACTAAAATGTACCTTGTGTCCTTTGTTACCATGGTTAAGTGTTACTTGAACTCCGTAAGTTAAAGTTGTGCAGAGATCCATGGTGAATTAAACAAAGGATAAACTAAGACGGAATGCTAAACTTTATCTCAATTCCATAATTGGAAGCTGTTTCTGTAGCATTGTTATAACTCAAGCATTGGTGTGAATCATTTGTCAATTTTAGTCAAGCTGAGTTCTCAGCAAAAATGCTTGAAGAATGGACCAAAGGAAGTAAAGCTGTAAATTTTAAGCCTCAGTTCTGGAAAGTCATGAGGCAAAATTCTGCTTGGGGTGACAGACTGGAAAAGTGGCTAACATAAAGTCTCAGGGTATCAAAATTGACACCTATACTATATATTTATTTCCATAAGCTGATTATTTAGCTGTGTTTGTGTACACTTTCTATATTGCTAAAGTATATCAATCAATGTCTTTCCAATTTGAGCTGTGCAGAGTGTGACGTTTCCCTTTTGGTGGATTAGTTTTCCCTCAGATGTTAATTCTAAATGCCTGACAATGAAGCTGTATCAATCTCATAGATGATTCTTCCTATGTGGCAACTCAATCAAATGTTCATCCCAAGTTTCAGATGTTTAATGAGTTCAATATTTATCTCTCCTGTTTTTCCAATTCATATTTATTTCTCATGTTCCTTCAATTAATCAGAACCAAGTGACAGCCTAATCACCCATGAAGCCATATAACATAATCCCCACGCCTCCTACCCATCTTCTTTGCTGTGGAAAGGCATATTAATCTGGTGGTTTGCAGAGGACCACCAGTGCAAAGTCCAATACTGAGTGAAGCTGAGGATATTCAGTTGTTTACAATAGGCTTTAAAAGAAGTTGCCTTTGTATTCTTTTCTATAGTAGAGTGTGCATGAGTAATTGGAAGAGCAAAGGGTGGTGGTGCATGAAGGACTGAAGTTGGGGGCCCTAAGGGAGAGCTCGCATAAGCACAAGGACCTTAGATAAAGAGGATCTGCTTGAGGTGAGTTTTCAGCACAGGATTTTCTCGCCTGGGATCTGACTGGGAATTCAATATTTGAATCTGATCATTTGGCTGCTAAAGGCAAGTTGTATGGGGTTGAGTTTGTAAATTAGGTGAGGGTGAATAACAAGGACAGACATAATCAGAAGGGAGAAGAATTCAGTTAGGGTAATAGTCAAGAGAGTATATGGGGTTTTATGTTTAGTTAACCAAATAGAGGGGTAGTAATAAACAGAAGTCTCTGTTGTCAGGGACTTTACAGAGGGCAGCTAGGAAGTACAGAAGTTAGGAAGTCCAGAGTTGAGCTGGAAATCACTCACTGGGTTAGGTACAGGGTTTGAAGAGTCTATGTCACATTTTGGGGGCTGTTGTTTGTGGGTCATCTCTGCAGTTGCATCCTAGGGAAAGAATGTCATGATGGATGAGGGCTTCACTTAGAGAAGTTCTACCCAAATTGGGTTACCAGTAACAGGCTCCTTGCCTGGGGTGCAATAAAATAAATCTTTTTTTTTTCACATACTGAGAAAGAATGATCTATAAATAGTGCAAAGACCTGGTACTGCATGAGTGGCCTGTGCTATCTGATCGGAGTAGTAAGTATGAATACCTTACATGTCATTGGATAGAACACAGCATAGTACACCACAATGTATTAACCTATATAGCCCTCCATTTTTCTATCATCCATGTGCTTATCTAAGAGTTTCCTCAATGTCCCTAATATATCTGCCTCTACCACCATTACCCTCCAAGAAGACCACAACCTTGTCATGGTTTGGAGGCGTGCATGCCTCAATGAGCCAGAGCACTAGGTTGGCTGGAGTCAGAGCTTTATGCTTTGGCTCTTCGTAGGGTCACCGAAGTGAAACCAGTCAAAGGGTAGAGGACAGGCTAAGAAAGGTCCACCAGTCCTCTAGGTTCAGGGGTTCATCGCAGGGCTAACAACCCTGGCTGGTAAAACAAAATTATTATGGAAACAGAAATGAAGAATACTTCTACATTTGAACATGATGGTATTCCCCTGATTTTCCACCTGGGACTTACACGACTGACAGTAGTGAAAGCTACTGACATGTTGAAGGAAGTCCTTAACACCACCAGAGGTGGTGGACCTTCATTGCTGCTCTAAACACCGGCAGAATAATGGGCAGTCAACCAAAATCAAAGCCATCATCCCGGGCAGGGTATTCCATGCACCCACCACTCTCTGTAAAAAAAACTTAACTCTGAAATCCCTCCTCTACTTTCCTCCAATCACCTTATAATTATGCCACCAAGTATTAGCCATTCTGCCCTGTGCAGAAGTTTCTGACTATCCACTCAATCCATACCTCTATCACATCACCTCTTATCCTCCTCACTCATTGAACCTATCCTCTTAAGGCAAGTTCTCTAATCCAGGTAGCATTATGGTTAATGTCCTCGGCACCCCCTCTGAAGCTTCCACATCTTCCTATAATGAAGCGACCAGAACTGAACACGATATTCTAAGTGTGGTCTAACCAGAATTTTATGGATCTGCAACATTACCCCACAGCTCCTGAACTCAAGCCCCTGACTAATGAAGACCAACACTCCATTCACCTTAACAACCCTATCCACTTGCATGGCAACATTGTGCAATCTGTGGATGTGGACCCCAAGATTCCTCTGTTCCTCCGCACTGCTAAGAATCCTTCCATTAATCCTGTATGTTGCCTTCAAGTTCAACCTTCCAAAGTGTATCAATTCATACTTTTCTGGGTTGAACTCCATCTGTCACTCTCAGCCCAGTTCTGCATCCTGTCAATGTCCCATAGTAACATACAACAACCTTCCACACTATCCACAACACCACAAATCTATGTGCTGTGACGGGGTCCTGAATTACCCTTATGAACTGTGCTTTTGAAAAGAGAGAGAGAGAGAGTTATTTAACACCGATATCTTACTTTGAAAAGAGAGAGACAGAGAGAGACGAAGATTAACTTTTGGACTGTCACTTTAAGGCACGAGAATAACTTTTGGATTTCTGCTGAGTGGGAGAGAGAGATCACCGAACAGCTTGTAAGTCGCTATGGTGACCGAAGGCGGCGTTATTTGATGGACAATCAATGTTATAGTTTCTCTGGAGAGTGTTTATACTTCCAAGGACATTTGCCTGCTTGTACATTTCTTACACAGTCAAAGGAAGGAGGAGTTATTTAAATGACAGTTGGTACTCAGTATGGTGAGATAAATAGGAGGTCAGATGATATAGACCTCAGACACATGTTTTTGAACACTGAATGAGCTTTGTTGTGCCCATAGAAAAAGTGGGTTTTTGGAGGATCGATCAGGCGGATAGATCAGTGGCTCTTGCAGTGAGAAAAGGGATTGACCGGTGGGGAGTTGTCCATGTGTCCACCCTTGCCTGGGTTGATAGCTCCACCACAGAAAACCGGTTCCCTTTATTGTGGTCACAGTCAGTGACTTTCAAAGGATTTCGGAGGACAATGGGAAGATCTACAGCATCAGCTCACCTGAAGACTCAAATCTCTCCCTCTCTCTCTCTCTCTCGATCACTACTCAACTCAATACCACGAACTGAACTGAACTTTACTCATCATCGTAAGATTGTATCTATTTACGCCCTAGACTTAAAGAAGCTTGGATTTTCATACATTTCCACATTTACTGGTATACTTATTTATATAAAATCATTGCTAACCTGTTTGATTTATCTACATTTATATTACTGTATTGCGTAGTCACTTATAAATATTATTACTTAATAGCAATACTGGACTCCAAAGTGTTTTCCATCTCTGCTGGTTTTTTAACCTGTCACGGGGTACGTGACAATGCCATCTGCAAACTTACTAACTCACCTTTCTATTTTCGCATCTAAGTCATTAATAAAAATCACAAAGAGTAGGGGTCCCAGAACAGATCCCTGTGGAACACCAATGCTCACCAACCATCAAGTAGAATACACACTGTCTGCTTTCTATAGACAAGCCAATTTTGAAGCCACACAGCCAAATTTCTCTGGATCCCATGCCTCCTGGCTTTCTGAATGGTAATAGGGATACTATGGGAAATAATATCAAACAACGTACTAAAATCCATATACACAATTTACATGCGCTATCTTAATCAAGAACTTTGTGCTTTGCAACATCCTCAAACAATTTAATAAGGCTTGTAAGGTGAGACCTGCCCCTCAAAAAACTAAGATGACTATGTTTCTCCAAATGCTTGTAAATCTTATCTCTAAGAATTTTCTCCAATAATTTGCCCATCATTGAATTATGCCTCAGTGGTCTATAATTCTATATTTATCCCAACTCACTTTATCATAAGGCATGACCGGCTTGCACTATCCATGTTGACTTTCCCTAATCAGACCATGTTTCTCGAAATGCTTGTAAATCCTGTCTCTTAGATTCCTCTCCATGGTTTTCCTCCCTCTGATGTAAAACTCACTGTCTATCCCTACTACCTTTCTTGAACGAAGGAATGACATATGTCATTCTCCAGTCTTCAGGTATTATTCCTGTGGCCAGTGAGGATGCAACAGTTATTGCCAAAAGTGCAGCAATCCCTTCCCTACCTTCCTGTAGTAACTTGGGGTACATCCCGACTGGCCCCAAGTACTTATCTATCCTACTGTTTTTCAAAACTTCCAGCACATTGTCTTTCTTAACATCACCATGTTCTACCATATCAGCTGGCTTTATGCTGCCCTCTCAAATGTCAATGTCCATCTTACTGGTGAATACTGAAGCAAGGACTTCCCCTACTTCCTCTGACTCCAGGCACATTTCCTCTTCACTCCCTGATCAGTCCTACCTTTACTCTAGTCACCCACCTGTTCTTCACATACGTGTAGAAAGCCTTGTGGTTTTCCTTAATCCTGCTTGCTAAAGCCTTTTCATGTTCCCTTCTAGCTCTCCTAAATCCATTCTTAAGCTCCTCCCTAGTTACCTAGTAACTGTCCAGAGCCCTATCTGATCATTAAGTAAGTAAGCTTCTTTTTTCCTCTTGACTTGATGTTCCACATCTCTTGTCACCCTGCTACAACAGGGCAATCCTATGCAGAACCCCATCAAGTGCTCACTAAACGACATGCACATTTCTGTTGTGCAATTACCTGGGTATGGCAATTCCCAATGTACAACCCCAATGCCTAATAACATCATAATTCACCATCCCCCATTTAATTACTTTCCCATACTGTCTGCTCCTGTCACTTTCCAAGGTTATGGTGGATGATTCTGGAAGGAGCATCTTCTGGGATTTCAGAAGGTTCAGGAAGTTGTGATCACTGTCACAGAAATGCTTACCCAATGAGAGGTCTGACACCTGACCAGATCCACTGCCGAGCACTAGATCCAGTATGGCCTCTCCTCTAAGTCTTCCTGTCTACATATTGTGTTAGAAATTCTTCCTGGACAGATCGAATAAATTCTGACCCATCTAACTCTTTTGAAGTATGTTCAAAAAAGCTGGAAGGTTAATAATATGCTTAAACTAATATAAACATATGTGACTTGGAGCATCCTAATAACTCCCACCTGACAAAAGAACATTTCAACATTTCCAAGTATTGAATTTCCCGTGAAAAAACAAGATTTGTATATGGGTATTATTGGTAGTAAAAGGATAATATTTCCTTCATGTCTGCTACTTCATTAAGTGCAGAGTATGCTGACCGTCTTTATCTGGGTTGCAAGGTTGTTTACTGAAGTTTCCTTTCAGCCTGGTGCAGTCCTTGCAACGTTCAGAAGAGTTCCCGAATTTTGCTGAATTTGTTCAACTGAGCAGAATGGTTAACCAGTGGATACTGTAACAATTAAAGTGGACAGATTGATTTGCAGGCACTAGACTATTAATTACAATGAGGAGTGAGGAGTATTAAAAAGAACAGAAATTAAACAGAAATGATGAAAGAGGAACACATGTTAAGACAGATCAATCTGTGATTGAGAATACATGCAATATGACACCTTCTTCAGCAGGAATATGCTCCTTTTCAGCGTCAGCCACAAATCAATTTTCACCTAACCCCTTTCCCATTCAGAACTGCATGGGTTTTGTCATTTTCTGCTTTATTAACTCCAATGCTGCGCAAAATTAATGCATAAAACAGTGTAAAATTTATCACAAGACATAAAATGTACTGCATCTCAACTTGCCCGTTGCTACTGGAGAGAGACCTTTAAACCTAGGGTCCTGAAAACAATGACAAGACAAAAATTTAAATTAGTAAGAGTCAAGATGAATAAATTTTAATGATAAAAATCAAAACTTCCTGCACCTCAAATAAGGGTAAAACTACTACAAATAGCCTCTAAATAAGAGCAAGATACTGTAATGGAACTCGATCCTACATTCTATTTCCCAAAGCACTTACTGCAGGCCTATAGGAATGAACATCCTCAAGATGCAAACCCCAATCTTTGTCAGCATCCCAGCGGAATCAATAACACCAGACGAAAATGGCGTGACCAAATGTCACAGAAAATACAATACCGTGGATGATGCAGAACAAGATACCTTCAAAATATTGGACCAAATTTTGCAAGACTGGGAAACCTCAGAAAGTATGTCATTAAGAACTTCACTTGCATTATCAAAGTCAAGATGTTTGTGTATGACATGCCAGCATTGTGAGCTGTTAGTGAGGTATCAATGGTCCATTAAAGCCCCATTAGTGAAGAACAGAAACATCAATCTATATCCTAGTCTAATGAGATTTTAAGATTCAGAAGGTAACAAAGTGATGAGGGAAGGATGTGACTACATTTGAAAGCCATCAGGTACAGAAAAAGAAATAAGCAAAGGAAAAGGTAGGATTAAAAGAGGGAAAAATAAAATATTTCAAACTTACAATTTATTGATTTAAAAAGCAATAAACAATAATATGCTGTATCGTATGCAGGAATAGTTTGATCCCTTTAAATAGTTCCTTTGCGGGATACAGACATTCTGTGTTTATTATTATTAAAGTGCACTTTCATTTCTTGATGACCTATCAAGACATTGAAAATTCAGAGAGGAACTGGTAGGATAGGTGCCTGGAGACCGTAGCTGCAAACTTGCGGATTTTGAATTAAAAAGCATATCCTCAGGACAAGGAACTAGACACCTGGTCTGAGATCAGCAGAGATTTCTGATGGTTCTAATTTAATCTGTCAGGAAAGGAGTACATCCTCTCAATGCATCGTCTGTTCCAGTTCTCAATAATAATTTATTCTGAGCCATCACAACCTCCCATCTTTCAGGGACCACACTGTCATGGGGGATTGCTTTTTAGGCTCCGTTCAAATGTCTGCTCAGTCTGCTTGAAGGGCCAAATGAACCAGCTGAGCCACGCCACTATGCCAAACACAGCTTACCAGCAGAAACTCAGCGGAAACCACAATAAGGCTGATGTAGGTGCCAGCTTGCTGTCTGCACTGATTTATCACATTTACCAGGTATGTCTATTACCCCATTATGGTCTACCCTGTATAAATTGGCTATCAGACAAGTTCAGTCATTTTTCTGCTGAGATGAAGGCCGCAGCAGACCAGCATGGTGGAATCTCTCATCGGGACAAGCACAAACAGAAGAGGAAGAAGATGAGGGAGAGAATCCACTCTGGAATTTTACAACAGGAGCCCAATTCCAGGCTTCCCTGAAGGAGGCACATTTTCAGGATCTGCTGTGAGGAAGCTCTTGATCCTGTAAAATTCTTATAAGCTTAATAAATCCAATCCTTCTCCCATCCACCGCTACCAACCTCATAGTTACTGCACCCTACACCTCCCGTTTCTACCTCCTACCCAAGATCCACAAACCTGCTTGCCGAGGTAGACCCATTGTTTCAGCTTGTTCCTGCCCCACTGAACTCATATCTGCATACCTCACAGCTACCTGGACCATACCTCTTCCCACTCTGTTACTTTGCAGATGACACAAAGCTGGGTGGCAGAGTGAGATTTGAGGAGGATGTTATGAGAATGCAGGGTAACTTGGACAGGTTGGGTGAGCGTGTAGATGCATGGCAGATGCAGTTTAATGTGGATAAATGTGAGGTGGCAAGAACAGGAAGGCAGATTACTATCTGAATGGTGTCAAGTTAGGGAAATTGGAAGTACAACGAGATCTAGGTGTCCTTGTTCATCAGTCACTGAAAGTAAGCAAGCAGGCACAGCAGGCGGTGAAGAAAGCTAATGGCATGTTGGCCTTCATAACAAGGGGAGTTGAGTAAGGAGCAAAGAGGTCCTTCTGCAGTTGTACAGAGCCCTGGTGAGACCACATCTGGAGTATTGTGTGCAGTTTTGGTTTCCAAATTTGAGGGAGGACATTCTTGCTATTGAGGGAGGGCAGAGTAGGTTCACAAGGTTAATTCCCAGGATGGTGGGACTGTCATATGTTGAAAGATTGGAGCAACCTGGCTTGTATTGTCATGGTCCAGTCCGTGAAGTCCGCATTCCGGTTCACGGTCTGGTCCATCGACCCTTGCTCCAGGTTTTCCTGTCTACCATGTTTCTGTTCCTGTTGAGCACTAATTGAGGCAGCTGATTCTCGTTGGGGCTGGCTGCATAAATACCTCCAGAGACCAGGGCACAGCTGCTGGATTGTGCTTGTCCTTACTCCTTCTATCCCTTCCCCTGCCCTATGTTTCCTCGCCTGAAGCCTTGCCTTGCCGTGCCGGTAACTCTCGCCTCACCTGAAGTTCTTGTCTCACCTTGCATTGCCTGAAGCCTTGCCTTGTCTTGCCGGTAACTCTCGCCTCGCCTGAAGTTCTTGTCTCGCCTTACATTGCCTGAAGCCTTGCCTTGTCTTGCTGGGGTAACTCTCACCTCATCTTGCCTGAAATCTTGTCTTGGAGCCACCCTGAACCTAGCTCCTTTCCTGTCCCTTGCCTCCGTCGGGTAAGCCAGGACAGATTGCCGTTACCCTGTGGTGGGTCCTGTCCCTTCCTGTCTCTTGCCTCAGTCGGGTAAGCCAGGACAGATTGCCATTACCCTACGGTTGGTTCTGTCCCTTCCTGTCCCTCGCCTCCGTCGGGTGGAGATCCGCACCCTGCCCAGGAGGAGCTTTAAGACCCCAAGCCTCGAGCCTCACCTCAACCCAAGCTTCAAGACCCCAAGCCTCGAGCCTCACCCCAAGGCAAGCCTTAAGACCCCAAGCCTCGAGCCTCGCCCCAAGCCAAGCTTCAAGACCCCAAGCCTCGAGCCTCGCCCCAAGCCAAGCTTCAACGCCCCAAGCCTCAAGCCTCTCCCCAAGCCAAGCTTCAAGACCCCAAGCCTCGAGCCTCGCCCCAAGCCAAGCTTCAAGGCCCCAAGCCTCAAGCCTCTCCCCAAGCCAAGCTTCAAGACCCCAAGTCTCAAGCCTCGCTTCCAGTCTTTGGTCTCAAGCCTGACCTCAAGTCTCTTGTCTCAAGCCTGACCTCAAGTCTCTTGTCTCAAGCCTCGCCTCAAGTCTCTGGTCTCAAGCCTCGCCTCAAGTCTCTGGTCTCAAGCCTTGCCTCAAGTCTGAAGACTCCAGCCTTGTCCTGCCTGCCCGCCAAGTCACATTCTTGCCTTGTTCTGGGGTCCGAGCCAGAGACAAGACCCAGGTTGTTGGTCCTCGTCTAGTCTCTAGCTCAGAGTCCAAGCTGGGGCTCCTAGCTCTCTTGTCCAGTCCTGTTCCGGGTCCCGGTTTTCGTGTCCATCTCCTAGCCCTCACCCTGTATCCTAATCCTGTCCCTAGTACTTCAGTGTCTGTGTCTTGCACTTGGGTCCGTTCTCAGCCACCACTTATGACATGTATACACTGGAATTTAGAAGGATGAGAGGGGATCTGATTGAAACATATAAGATTATTAGGGGATTGGACACGCTAGAGGCAGGAAACACGTTCCCGATGTTGGGGGAGTCCAGAACCAGAGGCCACAGTTTAAGAATAAGGGGTAGGCCATTTAGAACAGAGTTGAGGAAACACTTTTTCACACAGAGAGTTGTGGATCTGTGGAATGCTTTGCCTCAGAGGGCAGTGGCCAATTCTCTGGATGCTTTCAAGAAAGTGTTAGATAGAGCTCTTAAAGATAGCAGAGTCAAGGGATCTGGGGAGAAGGTAGGAATGGGGTACTGATTGTGAATGATCCACCATGACCACAGTGAATGGTGGTGCTGGCTCAAAAGGCCGAATGACCTAATCCTGCACCTATTGTCTATTGTCTAAAATGCCATTCCCTTCTCTCAATTCCTTCATCTCCACCGCATCTGCTCTTAGGATGAGGCTTTTCAATCTAGAACAAAGGAGATGTCCTTTTTCAAAGAAAGGGGCTTCACTTCCTCCACCATCACCACTGCCCTCAACCACATCGCTTTCATTTCACGCTCATCTGCTCTTACCCCATCCTCCCCCCACCCTACCAGGGATAGGGTTCCTCTTGTCCTCACCTACCATCTCACCAGCCTCTGCATACAGCACATCATAATTCTCTGAAACTACTGCCATCCCCAACAGGATCCCACCACCAAACACATCTCCCCCGCACCAGCCCCCCACTTACTGGTTTCTGCAGGGATCACTCCCTATGTAACTCCCTTGTCCATTCTTCCCTCCCCACTGATCTCCCTCCTGACCTTATCTTTCCTTATCCCTGCAAGCGGAACAAGTGCTACGCCTGCCCCTACACCTCTTCTCTCAATACCATTTAAGGCCCTAAACAGTCCTTCCAGGTGAGGCGACACATCACCTGTGAGTCTGTTGGGGTCATATACTGTGTCCAGTTCTTCCAGTGTGGTTTCCTATATATCAGTGAGACCCGACGTAAATTGGGAGACCGCTTCGCCCAGCACCTATGCTCCATCTATCAGAAAAAGTGGGATCTCCCAGTGGCCACTCATTTTAATTCCACTTCCCATTCCAATATGTCCATCCATGGCCTCCTCCACTTAGGCCACACTTAGATAGGAGGAACACTACCTTATATTCCATTTGGTTGCCTCCAGCCTGATGGCATGAACATAGATTTCTCAAATTTCCAGTAACGCCCCCCACCCCACCCCTCTCCTTCACCATTCCCCATTCCCTCTCTCACCTTATCTCCTTGCCTGCTCTTCGCCTCCCTCTGGTGCTCCTCCCCACTTTTCTTTCTTCCATGGTCTGTTTCTTTCGCCAACCAACTTCCCAGCTCTTTACTTCATCCCTCCCCCTCCAGGTTTCACCTATCACCTTGTGTTTCTCTCTCCCCTTCACCACCTTTTAAATCCACTCCTCAGCCTTTCTCCTCCAGTCCCATCCCGTCGAAGAGTTTCAGCCTGAAACATTGACTGTACTCTTTTCCATAGATGCTGCCTGGCCTACTGAGTTCCTCCAGCATTTTGTGCGTGTTGCTCAGATTTCCAGCAATCTGCAGGTTTTCTCTAATTTCCAATTCTTTCTTCACACACTTTCTTATATCATTCAATCTTGCAGGATCTTTTATACCTCTGGAGTATTTTACAGTATTTAGCTCAGGTAATAAAGTCAATTACTGCCATTATTTTACTGCAGCCATTCTGCCATAATAAATTATTTCAAGAACATGACTTTGCTTTACATTATTATACATTTTCTTGCCCATAAATACCATGTTGAAGCACCCAATTCATTTTCAATCTCAGACAGGCACACCATCATTAGGAACAACTTATCTATTAATAAATCAATACCATCATCATAATTAAGCCAAGTACAAATATGCATGTTCTTTCTCACTGTCCATACACTGTCCTTGTGTCTTATGCTTGATGCCTTAACACAATCTCAAGGAGTGAATGATTTTTTTTTATCTTCTCTATCCATTTACAAACCTACAGATGCTCATCAAATGTCTAGTTTAAACACTTGTTTAAGATCAGAACAACAGAGGAAGGTGTGTCTACACAGTGAGGTGAGAAAGGCACTTCTTGATTGGATGGAATTTGTAGGCAGCAGCTGCAAATGGCGAACATTTCATTTGATCAAGAAATGCATTGTCAGTTGAAACTGGAATGGACTCTTCAACCCGGAAACTCATTTGGTTTAGCTATCAATAAATCTGTTGATCCAATTTCATACTTTGACAGGCAAAATGAGATCCCAATCCTTCAACAAAGTCCCTGAGAGTGAAATACAATATTAGTACTATGTAATAATGCGCTTTGAGCCTATCTCCCTCTATCTTGCTGAAATATTTCTTCAGGTAATAACTTTTTAGTGATAAATATGTCTCAAACATCAAAACATGAAGCACAAACTGACCTGAGATCTGCCATCTTACAGCATAATCACAAATTTGAAATCATCTATATCTTTCCAAAAGTATTTCCAATCACTAAATATACTGGCATTGCCTATGAGACTGGATTAATCATAGCATCAGTCTGTGGTGCTGTTGAATTTCTGAGAAACCAGTGTAAATCACCATTTTAAGCTTTGGAACACCTACATAAATCCACTGTCGTTGTAAACCTTGGTGCATCATCGTATAATGGAGCCTGAGAAAACTCTTAATTTATTTCTATTTCCAGACCAAATATTGCAAACTGTACATGCATATGTGATGTTAGCAAAATGTTTATATTGATTGATATACTAAAACAGCACACAGTTCTAACTCCTTGGCTTCCTTATTTTATTAACTCATCTGGAGGCCAGTCGATTTAAATGCTTGGCTGCTGCATGTTTAGGAAAATTCTCTTGATGATGGGGTAATGGCTAATGGAGATAGACATTTTGGTGGTGGCAGAGGACTGTGGGGAGTGGGAGAGGTGTCTTGGTAGTGTGGGAGATTGGTGGGAGTGGGAGAGGTGTCTTGGTAGTGTGGGAGATTGGTGGGAATGGGAGAGGTGTCTTGGTAGTGTGGGAGATTGGTGGGAATGGGAGAGGTGTCTTGGTAGTGTGGGAGATTGGTGGGAATGGGAGACGTGTCTTGGTAGTGTGGGAGATTGGTGGGCAGTGGCTAGAATGTGGGTTCGGGATAGCTAAGGATGGGCAGTGGCAGCAGAGCTGAGTCTAGGCCAGAGAGTGAGATGACCCGGACATTTGTTGGTTGGACCAAATTGGAAGGGAGCTAAAAACTGGACAGTTGAAGAGAATCAGATCACAGCAGAGATGGCAGATAGGTGGTTGATGGAGTAAATTCAAAGATTATGAAAAGATTAATACGCAAACAACAGGAATTCTGCAGATGCTGGAAATTCAAGCAACACACATCAAAGTTGCTGGTGACGAAGGGTCTCAGCCTGAAACATCGACTGCGCCTCTTCCTAGAGATGCTGCCTGGCCTGCTGCGTTCACCACCAACTTTTATGTGTGTTGCTTGAAAAGATTAATAGTCAGTTTTTGGTGGGGGGATGTCTAACAATCAATGGTGTTAGTGATCTTGGGCTTTTGTTTTAATACTGATAAGCTTGTTGTGGTTTGAAGGAAACACTCTTATGCTTTTTGTGCCTCTGGTAGTGCCCTTCATTGATGTATACACCCACAAGCTTCCTGAAAGAGGGTTGGTTGTTCTGCCTACCACCAAACGGCAGTCCAGCTCCCTGTAATTAACTTACCATCAAAACAATTACTCATGATTACCTTCTAGGATCAGAACAAAGAAATGAAAAATAGAGAGAAAGCAGCATGAAAAGCTGAAAGAAGAAAATTGGAGAAATGGATGTAGAAAGAGATTAGAAAAAAAGAGAGAGCAACAGAGACTGAAAAGGAATAACACAGAAACCTGAAGCAGAGAGAGAAAAAAGTAAAATATACGTGAAAGGAACAGAGGAAAGTGGAGAGACACACAAAGACATAAGAGTGCAGCAAAACCAGCCTTTAGATTCCCAAAGCTGCTGATAACAGGCATCTCCACAATGATATACTGTATGGCCTAGATGGGTTGCAAGGATTGTAGTGGTCTGTGAATATTTCAACTTGGGGAACTAAAAGATTAACAAGCCAAAATGAAGTGACTTTTTTTCTATATTATGCATTGCTGCTTGGTGTCTGTCTTGAGTAGGTCTTGTCCATGGACCTATCCTAACAAATAAATAAAATCCCAGACATAGCAATGAGACTCCACCAAGAAATGAGGTATCGACATGCATCAATACATTTTACCACCTTTAACATAGAAAAAACATTTCAGTGTGTACGAATAAATTGTAGTCAGTTCATTGCCTCATGCTGCAAAAACTTAAATGAGTGACACCACAGGAAATATTGCTATTGATTTACAATTCAGACAGAAGTCAAATCATTCTGCAATGGTTTCATCCGTCTACTACCGGTTGTGCTAATTTCTTTAAAGTTAATTTTCAACGCAAACAGAAGAATCAAAGAAGGCACGGAGTTAGGTAAATTTACTAGAAACATCAATTCAAAATTCTGATAATTAATGATAGGTCATCATGAAACTGATTGATTAGACTGCTGTGGATCCATCAGTGATGATATTATCATGCACTGAATGCCCATACTTTGGGTAACTTCTTAAGGTGCAGCAGAAACGATAGAGCACTGTTAAATTCAAGCATTATGTTGATATGTTTTCAATCAACACCATAACTGAAAAATTCATAAAAACTGAAGTCTTCAGTTATGCGAAATTTCCTCAAGTGTGAGCTTCAGCTGTCTTTTGATCTAAAATAGGTTCTCACAGCTGCTGACATTTGGTCCAGCAGCTGAGATTTCAGCATATGGCTCTTAATGTATCGTACACGAAATTATTGGTCCATATTGCTACCTAAAAAAGGAATCACTAATGATCGGAGGGGTCAGGTGGAGGATTTGGGGTCCTCCCAGGGGATCTGATGATACTGGAGAGGCTGGTAAAGAAAAGACTCCTTGGAGGCATGGTCTTTCTGCAAGCTGACCACAATAACCATGGTCTCCTCCACTGGGAAGAACTTGCAAGGAACATCTCTGTAAGCACTGTTTCCACATGGGTGCAGCCTACAAATGCCTACATGTTGTGGAAGCTTGAAATTCTAACAAACCCTCATGCTCTTTTCCTCATTCCTTAAGGGTAAAAGTATATTCATTCTTCTTTCATTGAATATTGAATTTAGTTAACCACGCTTTTACACCAACAAGCGATGAGATCATTCAGGGATCAGTAGAAGAAGTCTGGAATGATCCTGAGGCAAGGAAAATGAATGCAAGCATGACTTGACCTGGAACTGCAAACCAGTCCATAAATCCCTGAGGGGGAAAAAAAGAACCTTTAAATACCAAAGTTTCAGGAAATAGAGTTTCTACAAAATGTTGGTTGATTTTTTTTCAGATATTTCAGAAATACGGAAAATTCTTATAGATCTTCAGTGAGATTCAAAATCATGCTGAAAATGGTTTTGAACATGGCATTTTCATTTCTGTGATGAAGGATGGGAGTAGGGTCATCTGTTTGAAAGAAAACTGCTTGAGCAAATGAAAGTATAGCCAAAAAATCAGGGCCAAATTTCCCAACAGACATTAAGACTCCCAGGAATTGTGCAATTTTGGTCTATTATTCCAGATCAGACTGATTTTTAACAGTATGGGACCTTTTGCTTCACAGTTGTGCCAAGGAAATTTGAGACCCTGTACATTTACTAAGATAGTCTTAAAATTTCCCATGGTACTTGCTTAAGGAAGTGAAATTCCTCATGTTATCTAGCTCAATATTTTTACCTTCAATCTCCTTAATAATGTACAGAAATTCACAATCATATGGGAATTTTGAAAATAGAATCATCATATATAATATACACATTGTATAAATTCACAGTCTTGGATTGGAACTATTGTAGACTTTTGCAACATGTAAACAAAGAGTCCAATTGACAAAGGTGCAAACAAAAATGAATCCTGGACTTATAATAGCCAGATCTTCAGAAAACATCACACACATGTCACTTCTTCTCCAGTCACAATTAGCTAAGTCCAAAAATAAAAGCAGTTTTTTCCAACTACACACACAAAATGCTGGAGGAACTCAGCAGGTCAGGCAATGTGTTCTAATTTTTTTCCTACTTTGCATCAATCTTAAAATTGCATTACTTCCCACCCTAATGCCAAGATCCTTAAAGATTGTGAGTGGCTTCCCTGTATACTGACATGATGTACCAGGTTCAGCACAAATCTACTTTATTGATCGAACACAAGTATAAAGTGCCATATCACAGATAATGCCAGACCAAAGGGAAGAAAATAAATCAGAACGAACTGTGTAAAAATCTGCGTAAAACTGTGTAAAAAAACCCAGTAAATTTGAAGTATAATTGCCTAGTAATGTAAGTTTCTTAGCAGAATCTGACACATCAGAAAATGATTGCCAAGACTGAAGCTGTATGAGTAGTAAGAATTTAGTCACCAAATCTGTAGGAGAGATATTACAGGGATGACTTTTCAGCATTGAATTCATTTCATTAGTGATGAATAGTGATTAATAATGTAAAATGAATGACTAAATCACGCAAGAGAGTTATTTAGTGGATGATACACTTTGAGGCCTATGGGTGATTTTGGTTAAAAACCACAAAGTAATCATGCAAGCCTGGAAATGTTGCCCAAATGTGACTCCAGGCTGGCTACAGCAGACCCAGGTCTAAAGTGAAATCTTGAGAAACAGGAATTGAAAAGGACCTTTCCAAAATTCAAACAAAATAAACAGTAGATGGAAGAAAATGAAGATCAGTAAATTTCAAAATAAACCATAATACTAGGACAAAGTGGATGCCCTCAAAAAAAAGTGAAAGGTAATTTTTGTCAGAAAAAATTTTGTACAAGTTGACTGCAGGTAAAAATGTAAGAGCAGTTCTAGATCCACTCAGATTTTGGGATGGCTCACTGCTGGGTTCTCTTACTTGATGGCAGAGCTAAGATATCTCAAATGTTCTTCCTTGTTTGACATTCTTGCTATTTCTATTATTAATTTTTTATTGCAACAACAACAAAATACATTCAATACAACCAGTTGCCAATTACATTTTGACTGGTTAACCCAGCCACCCCCAACCTTCATCACAATCCCCCTTCCACCCCTCTCCCCCATCCTTCTCCCCTCCACCAACCAACTGAATAGTAGTGCATACACAGACAAAGCATTCCTATTTTAACGAAAGATCTTTTAAGTTAGATATCAAATTTGTCCACATTATGATTGTGTTTGGTTGTGCATCATTTACTCTTGCTGATGACAGTTCCAGGTAAGAAATGTCCAAAAAGCTCTGAAGCCAGGGAGTATTTGAAATATCATGGGGAGGTTTCCAACGCTGGACTACAATCTTCTTAGCTGCAGTCAGGCCTGCCAGCCAGATTTTGCATGTTTTTTCCATAAGGGAAAGGTAGGAGTCATCACTTAGAAGATGTACAGTGGGCTTCATTGGTAATTGTACCCCTGTTGGTTCTGTAAGAGTACTGATAACCTTCCCCGACAAATCAAAAACCCCTGGACATTCCCATCCAACATGTATAAAAGAGCCAATGGCTCCATGGGGGCAAAATAAGCAATAAGGGTCAGGAACCAGTCCCATTTGATGTCTAATTCTCGGTGTTAAATATGCTCTATGACAAAATTTCAAGTGTATATATCGATGATTTGGGTTTTTCGAAGCACCGGCAGCATTATCCCAAATCGCATCCCAGTCTAAGTCTTGTCCCAATTCAGATATGTCCCTATCTCAAGCTTTCATTCCCAATGTGGGCATATAATTCTGGGAGTTTAATTTATCATAGATGTATGACACTATCTGTCCTGGAGCACTCTGTATCCAACTTAAAATGGGATGGTCCTTCAAATCTGACCCACAGGGTACGCCGTAGGCTTTACAAGCTGATCTTACTCGGAAGTAGAAGAAAAGAGAATGTTTATCAATATTATATCGAGATATCAGTTCTTGAAAGCTAAGGATAGTACTTGCCCCATTAATATCTTGAAGAGTAGTAATACCTTTATCCTCCCAGGTTCTGTTAATGAATGGTTTCCCCCCAGATAGAAAACGATTATTGTTCCATAATAGAGATGATTTGCACCATACGCTTTTAAATTCTCGGAATTTTTCTGCTGCTCTAAACACTTGTAGTATATGGGTTAAAATTGGACTGTAATACAAATCACATTTTGTGGTAGACATACCTATAAGGAGAAAGTCCTTCAACCTTATTGGTGCTATTAGCTCTTGTTCTATATTTTTCCAGGACGAAACTTTATCTTCCTCCATCCAATAGCTAAGACTTTTTAATACAAATGCCCAGTGATACAATTTAACATTCTTGCTATTTCCATTGTCAGGGCTGACAATGTTTTTGAGTATGCAAAGGATAGGAGCAGTGACAATTAAATTGCAAGCTGGGAATTATTCATTTTACTGTAGTTTCTACCCAACATTCCACATCCCAAAGTCCCTTGGATGAGAAAGGCCATGGTACTTTGCCACTGTATAAATTAATGGCATAACTATATTTGATGATGATTCATGATTGTTATTAGTATCAAATACAGTATGGAGATGGACATACAGAAACAGATGGCACATTAACAAGCAGTTCATCATATCCATAGAGTAAATATCCACCACACACTAAATATGCCCTTGGGCAGCTTTCAGATTCCATTGAGATACAAAGGGATGTTATATTTATACTGAACTTTAAAATTAAATTACATCAAGCACTTCACATCAATGAAACCATTACCAACCAAAGGGGGAGGCTTTTGGCTCATTTACAGATAACATATTTTGAATAAATGTGGTGCATGATATCCCTGAATGTGTCAGCTTGATGGTGATTATGCCTTGATTTGAACATGGAGAACACCACAGTAAATAAAACACTAATAGAACCATCATTGTTTCTCCGTATTAGTTTAACTGAGTCAGTATCACCAAGCTGCTTTATAATAACCTTACAACATAAACAAGAAAACAAGGATACTTAACTATCAGATCACCCCACCCCCATTCATTGATAAATATCAAATATCATCTCCTTTTATTGATCTCCAATCTCTTTATCAATCATTTCTTGAGATAAAAAGAAAATACAAAGGAACAAATAATCCTGAATGCTAGTATAGTACAATGAAAAGTAATTGTTTAAATATTTTTCAATGTTTGTCATTCACTTCAATGAAACCATTACCAACCAAAGAGGGAGGCTTTTTATGTCGTATCTGTTAAATAGGGGCCGTGGACAATTCTGATTTGATGGAGGATGGACGTGAAAGCACAGAGGAACATCTGGAGAAATTTCTGAAATGCCCGTCCGCTGCTGTCATTACTGCGTGGTCAGGAATCTTTCGGAGGGTAGGCCTCAAAATCACCGGCCTTGCCTGCTTTTGGCGACCAAGAAGGAGGTCGAATCGTTCGGACAGAGATGGCGCTCAGTACTCGGTGTTGGAGAGCTGATCAGAGCTCAAAGTTTTCGGATGACTCAGAATCGGATTGTGGTCAGCATGGCAGGGAGAGTTTTTCTCCCTTCTCTCGTCTGCGTGAGATATGGGACATTTGAGAAACTTTGAACTTTACTGTGCTCACGGACTTCATCAAGTTATGGTATTGTTACACTGTTTGTAACTATATGCTATAATTATGTGGTTTTGTCAGTTTTTTCAGTCTTGGTTTGTCCTGTATTTTGTGATATCACACTGGATGAAATAATGTATCATTTCTTAATGCATGCATTACTAAATGACAATAAAAGAGGACTATGTGTCTTCATAATTATTTTCCCTTAAGGAAGCCATTTCATCTATTCTCCCTTCCTCTCAAGGTATTGTATGCCTAATTTTGAAAGTGGAATTATAAAATTTAAACAAGATCCATTGGAAAAGTCTGAGTGTTAGCATTAATCACATTAGTCTCAGACTTGGTATGATATTCCATTATATTGTGAGCTCATGTCCAGAAAACTCTTTGCTCTAAGGTTAGAAGTTAACCAGTCTCATGGTTCATTTAAAAAAAATCAAGACATCCTGTTCCTTAATTTGTTCATTGACTGTCTTAAATACATATCATAAACATATCTATTAAGCTAGTTTGCCAATTATATTCACCCAGTCTCCATATTCATAGATTTTCCTGTTTGTATATGATGTATTTATCACAGGTAAAACTAGCATTTGTTGCCATTATTAGCTGTTCTGAGAGGCTGATGTTTAATTTCTATCCACGTGGTGAAAATATGTTGGTTTAACTAAGAGAGATCCAATGGTCTGACCCACCAGCAGTAAAGCATTAGTAATAAATTTTAAAGTAGGAATGGTGTGTAAAATGGAGCGAAGATTGCATGCAGGCAGTCATCATTTCAGCCTTGTCTTGCCCTTTTAGGGTGCAGATTAGGAGTTGTTGTCAAAGAAGTTCTTGTTGAGCCTCTTGTAATTTCATATTTTATTTTTCCTTACAAGATGGCTGAAAGTCATTTGGTCCATCAAGTCCAGTACAGCTCCCAGTCCAACCACAGTAATTTTTATATAATCTGTTTTCTTACATTAAGATCCTCAGATGTCCATTCAGAAATCTGATGACAGTGGGGAAGGAATTGTTTCTGAAATGCTGAGTATGTGCCTTCAGGTTCCTGTACCTTCTCCTTGATGGTAGCAATGAGAAGAGGGTACATCCTGGGTAATTAATGATGAATACTGCTTTTTTAAGGCATCACCATTTGAAGGTGTCCTCGATACTGGGGACGCTCGTGCCCATGATGGAACTGACTGAGTTTGAAACCTTCTGCAGCTTTTTCTGATCCTGTATAGTGGCTCCTCCATACTGGATGGTGATGCAACCCGTCAGAATGATCTCCACGGTACACCTATAGAAATTTGCAAGACGTTTTGGGAACCTCATTAGGAGTCTCCTCAAACTCCTAAAGAAATATAGCTGCTGTCGTGCCTTCTTTATAACTGCACCAATATTTTGGGCCCAGGATAGATCCTCAGAGCTGTTGATGCCTAGGAACTTGAAACTGCTGAGCCCTCAATGAGGACTAATGTGTGATCCTTCGACTTCTCCTTCCTGAAGTCCATAGGACTTGCTGATGTTCAGTGCAAGGATGTTGTTTCAATGACACTCAGCCAACTGATCTATCTCACTTCTGTACACCTCTTCGTCACCACCTGAAATTCTGCCAACAGTAGTGGCGTCATCGGCAAATTTATAGATGGCATTTCAGCTGTGCCTAGCCACACAGTTGTGACTGATGAGAGATTAGCACAGTGGCTAAGCACCCATCATTGAGGTGTGCCAGTGTTGGTTGTCAGCGAGGAGGAGATGTTACTGTCTCTGGTCTCCCAATGTGGAAGTCAAGGATGCAACTGCAGAGTGAGGTACTGAAGAAAAGGAGAGTGTCTCAGAGACTGATCTCCTGAGATTTTCACATACAACAGTCTCTAGAATTCACAGAGAATGGTGCAAAAAACACATAAGGAAAACATTCAATGAGCAACAGTCCTTTTGGCAAAAACACCTTGCAAATGAGAGGTCAGAAGAGAATGGCCAGAATGATTCAAGCTGACAGGAAGGTGACAGTAAATAACCATGCACTACAACATTGATGTGCAGAAGAGCATCTCTGAACACACATGTTGAAACTTGAAGTGGATGGCCTACAGCAGCAGAAGACCATGAATATATACTCAGTGACTACTTTATTAGGTACAGAAGGTACCTAGTGGCCACTGAGCCTATTTGGCTTTAGCTAACACCATATCACCTATGTAGAACACCAAAAAGCTGAAATCTGCTAATCTTTCAAATGTTATTATAGAGAGCACCTTTTCCACTGTAAAACTCCCCCAACAGTGATGCTATATGCAAACTACCTCTGCAGTGACATTTTTAACCTCACTGATGTTAAAACAACAATTTCTTATTAATAGTCAGAATTTACCCACCCAGTTTCTTCTAGAACTGTGCTTTTTAAAGGACTAACAACAAACTGTATTCTTTGTCGTCACAGATCTCTGATCTCCAGTCTTCAACACAATCTTATACATACGCCTTCACTGCATTGCCAATAGAGGTCAGGTTCACAGTCTTTGTGGATTCCTAACGTAAAGATTATTGTAAATTCCTGTTGTTAATTTCTGCTACAACTCGCAGTTTGCTTCTGGTTGATACATTAGGGATTTCAGCCAAACTCCACGCTCACGAGGAAACACAAGAAACTGCAGATGTTGGGATCTGGAGCAATACACAATCTGCTGGGAGCTCAGTGTGTTGAGCAGCATCCTTGGGGATGTAAGGGATTCTAATGCAGAGTTTTGAGCTGAAATATCAACAATTTCTCTCCTCCTGCTGCCTGCTGAGACCCCCCCAGCAGACTTATTATGAGAGTAAATTTGTGATATTTTTTCTGGATCTCCAAGTGCTCAGAGATAAAGTCAATGTTAATTTTCTGCTTGTTAGCATTAATAATTATAGTTTTGGGATTACATTTATCCTTATGATGTTACGAATAACATCTATTTATTCACGTGAATTTAATCCTCACTCGTCAAGAGCATACCACTCAATAAACAATCTTTATTCCATGTTACTTAAAAGGCCGTAAGTGTTTCACTGCACCCTGCAGTCTCAGTGCTTACATAGACATAGACATACTTTATTGATCACGAGGGAAATGGAGTTTCGTTACAGCTGCACTAACCAAGAATAGAGCATAAATATAGCAATACAAAAACCACAAACAATCAAACAACAATATGCAAACTATGCCAGACGGAAATAAATCCAGGACCAGCCTATTAGCTCAGGGTGTCTGACGGGGGGAGCTGCAAAGTTCAATGGCCACAGGCAGGAACGACCTCCCATGACGCCCAGTGTTGTATCTCGGTGGAATATGGCCAGAGTCCAACGGCAAAAAGTTCAATATCCGGGCTACAAACATGTTCCTCGATTGTAATATGACTAGGATTGCACTATCCGTTGTTAACCAGAATAGTAAGCCCCCAACTCCTTTACGCTTTACTCTATAGTGAGCTCACAGTCAAGGATGCTTTTGTACAAACTTTACTTCCTTTGTACAGTATTTGGTCCAACTCAAAGGATAGCAAGTAACTTAACTCTTAATACCCCCAGAGTCAGACTGCCATCTACAAGGATCAAGTCCAGAGTGTGATGTATTACTCAGCAATTGCCTGGATGAGCACTGCTTAGATTAGATTAGATTATGAGGACCCTCAGTCCTCGTTTATTGTCATTTAGAAATGCATACATTAAAAAATGCTACTATGTTCCTCCGGTATGATATCACAGAAACACAAGGCAGACCAAGACTAAAACTGACAAAAACCGCATAATTATAACATATAGTTACAACAGTGCAAAGCAATACCATAATTTGATGAAGAGCAGACCATGGGCATGGTAAAAAAAAGTCTCAAAGTCCAGATAGCCCCATCATCTCACGCAGACGGCAGAAGGAAGAAACTCTCCCTGCCATGAGCTTCCAGCGCCGCAAACTTGCCGATGCAGCATCCTGGAAACACCCAACCACAGTCCGACTCCGAGTCTGTCCAACAACTTTGAGCCTCCGACCAGCCCTCCGACACCGAGCACCATCTCTGCCGAGCGCTTCGACCCCGGCCCCGGCAACAGGCAAAGCCGAGGATTCGGGGCCTTCCCCTCCGGAGATTTCGGATCACACAGTAGCAGCGTCAGCGAAGAAGGCATTTCAGAAGTTTCACCAGATGTTCCTCTGTGCTCTCACGTCTGCCTCCATCAAATCAGAATTGTGCACGGCCTCCTACTTGACAGATAACAGATATTTACCACCGGAGAGGCCACGCACGCGCTGCGTCACGCTGCCATCTTCTCCTTCTCCCGAGACACTCAACAACACTCAAGGGACTCGACATTATGCTGAACACTGCAGTCTGCTTAATAGGTACCTCATCCACAGCCATTAATTCACTTCACCACCCATGCAAAGTAGCAGCAATTGTACCATCTACTGGATGAACTGCGGCTCACAAGCACTCCTTAGACAGCACCTTCAAAGTCACCACCTCTACCAGCTAGAAGGATAAGAACTGCAAAAGTATAGAATGCCATCACTTGGAAGTTGCCTCCATGACACACACCATCCTGACTTGAAAAACATATATTTTAGCATTCCTTCATTGTCTTAGGGTCAAAATCCTGGAGCTCTCCTCGCAACAGCATTGTGCATATAGCTATCCCTAAAGGACTGCACTGTTTCAAGAAAACAGCTCACCACCATCTTCTTAAGAGCAATTAGGGATGGGGAATTAAATGTTGGATCAGCCTACAAAGCCAACATGTCTTGAATGAATATTAAACAGAAATGCAACACTGTTTAACACTGGTCATGGAGATCATAAGGGAGTAAAAATAGAAGGAGTCATCACCTAGCCCCAATTCTTGAACTATAATATATATGAAGGAATATTCAGGAGATTTTGTTAATTGATTGGGCTTTAACAGTTTATCTAAAGCCAATTGCCTCAGTCCTTAACCAGTCAATTGTGATGAAGACGGAAAAGAGGTATTTAAGTACGTGGAGTGCAGTTCATCTTTGCTAGTCAGTGAGCAGGAGTAGATATTGGAGTAACAAAAGCTGCATTTGCACAGCTCCAACAGCCTGAATTTGATCTTAATCTTGGGTGCTGTCTGTGTGGAGCTTCCTTAAAGACATGCAGGTTAAATGGTTACTCTAAATTTCACTAGTTTCAGTAGGGTGTAGAAGAACTGGGGTAGAGCCGATGAGCAAGTGAAAGAACAGACAATAGAGATAACAAGGGGGAACTGGGAACACTCTGAGAGCAGGTATCGAGGCCTCCTTCAATGGAGTAAGGGAATCCGAATCAGAGTAATGAGAATATGAACAATCAGTGATTCTGCTGTACTAGAGAACCAGGAAGTCAATAGACAAGGTGCAGTCCTATACTGTTAATAGCACAATACTTTTGTGTAGTTCTATCAATTATATTGAAGAATATGGCAAACCCCAGTACCACCCACAGGATCAGCTAACATTAGTTTTTACATTTTCCTCCAATTAGTATACTTCCATTGAAAATGGAGATTCTTATTACAGTATAATGCAGGCCATTAATCCAGCAAGAGAGTGGAGATGGGCCAAAGACATCTCAAGCATAACTTGATTGATATGTGTACCATACTAAGGCAGTACAATTATCGTCGTTTCATGATATGAAGGGTTAATAGTGTCTAATTTAGCATGTGTCAGTATTCTAGACATTTAAGGTTTCACAGGACTGAATTACTGATATCAAGGATAAGAGTTCAAACCCCATCATGGGATTTTGAGATTTGAATTTAGCTTGAAAAAAATTCTGGAAATAAGGAGAACCATCTGGCATCAGTAAAATTGATTGCTAAACATTTCCTAAAAAGCAAACTAGGTCATGAGGGGAACTTTCAAATATGCAACTTGAATCCTACAGCGATGTTTTTCAATATCATTCTACCATGAATTGGCCTGCTAGCAAACAACTATCAGTATTTCCCAAGGCTAACTTGGGGTGGTCAGTAAACACTGGCCTTCTAGTAATGCCAATACTTTAAGCAGAAAATAAAGAAATAAGGCCAAAATAACATTTTTGTCTTATTGTCTTCATTAACTGAAAATACATACTTCGTAATTTACTGGAAAAAAACAAATACAGTAGATAGCAGAAATCTAATAAAAGTGGAATACTGGAAATACTCAGCTCAGCATCAAAGGGAAGAAAGTGAACATTTTAGTCAGTGTGGAAAAGATTGAGAATGAGTTTTGCAGCAGCAGTACATTGCAATACATAATAAAAACTATAATTTACAATAAGAAGCACTGTATTTTTAAAAAATAAACTAAGTAGTGTGAAAAAAGAGGAAAAATACTGAGATTTGGTTCATGGGTTCTTAAAGAAATCTGATGACAGAGGGAAAGAAGCTGTTCCTGAGTGTGATTTTTTAAGGCTCCAGTACCACTTCCTTGGTGGTAACATTGAGAAGTGGGAATTCCTTGATGAGGAATGGGGTTCCTTGATGAAGGATGCTGCCTTTTTGAGGCATTGCCTTTTGAAGGTGTCCTCGATGCTGGGGAGGCCAGTGCCCGTGATGGAGCTGGCTGAGTTTACAACTTTCTGCAGCTTTTTCCAATCCTGTGCAGTGGCCCGTCCATACCAGATAGGTATGCAACCAGTCAGAATACTCTCCACAGTACATCTGCAGAAATTTGTGAGGATCTTCGGTGACATACACAGTCTCCTCAAAATCCTAATGAAATACAGCAGCTGGCATGCCTTCTTTGTAATTGCATCAATATGTTGCTCCCAGGATAGATCCTCAGAGAGGTTGATACCCAAGGACTTAATAAAGCTACACTTTCCATTTCTGATCCCTCGATGAAGACTGGTGTGCATTCCCCTGACTTCCCATTCATGAAGTCCTCGGTCTCACTGACGTTGAGTGCAACACCACTCAACCAGCTGATCTATCTCACTCCCGTACGCCTCCTCATTACTGTACCATCTGAAATTCGGCCAAAATTAGTCGTCTGATTGGCAAATTTACAGATGGAGTTTGAGCTGTGCCTAGCTACACAGATGTGGGTGTAGAGAGAGTAGAGCAGTGGGCTAAACATGCATCCTTGAGGTGCGCCAGTGTTGATTGTCAGCGAGGAAAAGATGTTATTTCTGATTCACACAGACTGTGGTCTCCTGGTGAGGAAGTCAGGGATCCAGTTGCAGAGAGAGTTATAGAGGACCAAGTATTGGAGCTTGTAGATTAGTAGTGAGGGTATGACAATGTTGAACACTGAGCTGTAATCAATAGAAAGCAGGTATTCTTGTCCAGGTGACCCAAGGCTGAGTGGAGAGCCAGTAAGATTTTATCCACCGTCAACCTATTGTGGCGAAAGGCAAATTACAGTGGGTCCAGGTCCTTGCTTAGGTAAGAGTTGATTCTGGTCATGACTAACTTCTCAATGCACTTCATCACAGTAGATGAGAATACCACTAGGTGATAGTTGTTGAGGCAGCTCAGTCTGCTCTTTCATATCCTCCTTGTATACCTCTCATTCTTCATTGTCTCGTAGCTGTGTCCTTAGCAATAATGCAATGAATGACACTCTTTGATGGCAGTGTGGTCCTCCTTCTCCAGAGATACTGGGAATATATCCTGAGTAACAATATACACACATTTTGTGCAGCATCTTGCTTCAGGAACAATTGCAATTTTATTTATTTATTTTGGGCATCATACAAACAAAAAAGTTTTTTTTTTAAATTTCAAAATATTGGAATTTCAGCCAAGATTCCTATTTGAAAATAAAATTCAAACTGATATCTACATTGTTCAGTTCCCCAAGTGCCATTGTCAAAAATATGCCCAATTGATGATATGGTATTAAGTGAAACCAGGTAACATGTTAACAATGGTCTATTATACCTGTGCATAAAGTATCCATCTTTTAATGCACCAATTTTTAAATATTTTGCACGTGTCTAAACTGCATGAATCAAATAAATGCATTGAATGTTGTGAATCTCTGAAGAGTTCAAGAATTTATAATGGAATAATTCTCTTTTGGCAATGTTAGTTACGCAGTTGAGAAGAAATGTAAATAATTGTAAAAAATGTAAATAATAAATGTGAATAATTTATTTCATTAAAGCTGAAAATCCAATTGTTCTCAATCTCCTCAGCAACTTTCAATTCCCTGGTCCCGATCACATAATTTCCACCATGGATGTCCAGTGGATACACTTCTATTCCCCCACCAAGAAAGCCTTAAAGCTCTCCACTATCTTTCTTGACAGCAGACTCAGCCAGGTTCCAAATCTTCCCTGGTAATACACTCCAACTCTTGCTGCGCTATATTGATGACTGCTTCAAGCATCCATGCTCAGCTCATCAATTTCATCAACTTTGCCTCCATCTTCTACCCTACCTTTAAATTCACTTGGTCCATTTCTGACTCCACTCTCTCATTTCTCCATCTCTGAAGTCAAACTGTCTACTGATATCTTTTATAAACCCTCCAATTCCCACAACTATCTTCAGTATTTGTCTTCCCACCCTATCCCCTGTAAAAATGCCATTCCCTTTTCTCAGTTCCCTTGTCTTTGCTGCATCTGTTCCCAGAATGAGGCTTTCCTTTCCAGGATATCAGAGGTGTTCTCCTTCTTCAAAGAATGAGGTTTCCTTTCCTCCACCATTGATGCTGCCCTCACCTGCATCTCCTCCATTTCCTGGACAGCCCACCTTTCCATCATCTTAACAGTGATAGAGTTTTTCAGCTACCACTCCATGAGCTTCTGCATCCAATACATCATTCAGTGCAACTTTCGGCATCAACAGGTCCCTACCACCAAACACGTTTATTTCCCCCACAGCCCCCCCCCGCCATATTCACCAGCTTCTCCAGGGATTATTCTTTCTGCGATTCCCCTGTCCATGCATCCCCTTTCATTAATCTCCTCCCTGGCACTTATCCCTGCATGCAGCAGAAGAGCTACAACTGCCTATTCACCTCCGTTCATGGCCCCAAACAGTCCTTCCAGGTGAGGCAACACTTCATATGCAAATCTGTTGATGTTGTCTACTGTATCTGGTGTTCCCAGAGCAGTATGTTGGTGAGACCCGATTGTAGGTTGGGGGAATCACTTTGTTGAGCACCTCCAATCCATCCACTATAAGTGGAATTTCCCAGCGGTCAACAATTTCAATTCCTATCCCTATTCCCATTCTGACATGTTGGTTTATGGGCTCCTCTTGTGCCATGATGTGGTCACTCTCAGTCTGGATGGGCAACATCTCAATTTCTGTCTAGGTAGCCTCCAACCTAATGGCATGATCATCGATTTCTCCAACTTCTGGTATTTTTTTCACTTCCCCCTTCCCTCTTCTTCATTTCCCCACTCTGGACTCTTACCTCCTCTCCTCACATGCCTACCACTTCTCCCTGCTGCCCTTCATCCTTCCCCTTCTCCCTCGATTCACTCTCCTCATATCAGATTCTTTCTTCTCCAGTCCTTTGCCTTTTCCATTTATCACCTCCCAACTTCTTACTTCAACCCTTCTCCCACCCACCTGGCTTCACCTATCACCTTCTAGCTTGTCCTCCTCCATCTCCCAACCATCTTATTCTGGCTTCTTCCCCCTTCCTTTCCAGTTCCAATGAAGGGTCTTGGCCCGAAATGTTGACTGTTTATTCATTTCCATAGATACTGCCTGACCTGCTGAGTTCCTCCAACATTGTGTGTGTGTTGCCTTGGATTTCCAGCATCTGCAGAATCTCTTGTATATATGATTACTGTTGAGAAACTAATTTTATCAAGCACACCTCCAAGAGGGTTACAATAAATGCTACACTTTATTAAAAAGCCAAATTCATTACAATTGAGACTCATAAATGGTAATTTATATATAGAGCATCAACCATTGAAGATCAAAGTTACTTGTGATACATTAATTGGAAATATATTAGCTTCCAAGTAATTATCCAACTAATTAAATTTAGAGATTATAAGGCTGTTTGATTTATCTTATCATTTTACATTAATTTTAAATGACATGTTGGATGAAGTTCTACAGCTTTCCATTGTTTCATTAATGCTTCAGGCTGCAGGTTTGAAAATTCTGCCTTAAAGTGCTTATTTGATTGGACTACCAAGTTCCCTAATTAACTGTTTTCACCCTTACAGAATAAATTCTTGAGCCATTTAAATTCTATTCTTTTATTTTGTTCTGTACTTTTAATCCATCAGAATCATTGTTCATCATTTAATGTGTTCTCTCGTGAATCTTCACAGCTTTCAGATCAAAACCATTTCATTTTCTCAGACCACATCATTAGTCTTATGAATTGCCAGGTACAACTGTGTCCCCACTTCTTTCAGAAAGGAAAAGAAGACATGATGTTGTATGGTTTTGAAATTCTGATCTGAGCGCAGCGTAGAATATGAAGTATGCATTTGGCACTGCAAACTGAACGGCAATGTTGGACTTCTGCCGAAAATGGTAATTATACTCAAAACCCAAAGCAGAATCAAACCATCAGGTATTCCTTTTGGAGGTCAGGGCTGAGGATCATTAGTCACAGCCCAAATTATGGTTGGGGTGACAGCTAAGATCATGTCAGAAGGAGAGAGGGTGGAAAGGTGGATTTTAAGATTGCCATGTCAGGACATGAAAGGGGAATAATCATGGGGTAGGCATATGAGAGACTGGGGAATAGTAGATTCATCAGAGAGAAACAATAGATCAGGTCACTATGGGAGAATTTGTGCCCCACTATTTGGATGGGGATAAAATATAATTTGCAATCGGGTATCACAGTTTAAACGGTGCATGAAGATTATGGGGTTGTGGTACAGACAAGTGTGGTGTTTGAAAAGGTGGGAGAGATGGGAAGGAGAGCAAGCTAAAAGGTGATAGGTGAAGTCTGGTGTGTGGGAAAGGAAAAGGGCGGGAGAAGGAGGAATCTGATAGGAGAGGAGAGTGGACCATGGGAGAAAGGGAAGAAGGAGGGCGGCAGGGGAGATGATAGGCAGGTAAGGAAGGAGAAATCAAAGTTCATGCCATCAGGTTGGAGGCTACCTACACAGAACATGAGGTATTGCTCCTCAACCTGAGAATGGCCTTGTTGTGGCAGAAGAGGAGCCCATGGACCGACATGTCAGAAGTGGAATGGGGATAGGCATTAAATAGATTGGCCACCAGGACATTTCGCTTTTGGCAAATGGAGTGGAGGTGCTCGACAAAGTGGTTCTCCAGTTTACATCAGATCTCACCTATGCAGAGCAGCCTGCATCAGGAGCACTGGATACAACAGATGACCAACACCAACAGATTGGCAGATGAAGTGTTGCCTCACCTGGAAGGACTGTTTGGGGTCCTGAATGGAGGTGAACAGGCAACTGTAGGATTTCTGTTGCTTGCAGGGATAAGTGCTAGGATGGAGATGGGTGGGGAAGGATGAATGAACAAGTGAATGATGGAGGGAGTGATCCATGCAGAAAGCAGAGAATATTCTCAACAGTTGTACCCTGGGAAATAAACAGTGAGTTTTGTGTGCCTACTAAATGAATTACTGTCTTCCAAATAGTTAACTTGAAGTTCAAAGCTCAAATTTATTATCAAAACACATATGTCACCATATTGCTCTGCGACGACACCGGTGCCAAGCTGTATGGGTCCTAGTGCCCTTCCCTTGGACAATATCAGTGGCATGGAGAGGGGAGACTTGCAGCATGGGCAACTGCCAGTCTTCCATACAACCATGCCCAGGCCTCAGTCAACAGCGAAAATCGATGGACAGCCAAAGATGTCACCATATACTACTATGAGACTCATTTTCTTGCAGGCATTCACAATAGAACAAAGAAATGCAATAAAATCAATGAAAAACTACGCACAAAGACTAATAAACAACCAATCTGCAAAAGGAAACAAACTGTGCCAACATAAAAAAAAGCATATATACAGTAAATAAACAAACAATACTGACTGACAACATGCATTGTAAAATCCTTGGAAGTGAGACCAAAGTGGA
The DNA here is from genome assembly GCF_963921235.1 of Mobula hypostoma. Lineage (NCBI taxonomy): Eukaryota > Metazoa > Chordata > Chondrichthyes > Myliobatiformes > Myliobatidae > Mobula > Mobula hypostoma. The sequence goes on along the minus strand of NC_086103.1, from coordinate 104,077,216 downwards.
ATCAATTCAGTGTTGAGGTGAGTGAAGTTATCCATGCTGGTTTTGGAGCCTGGCAGTTGAAGGGTAATAAGTGTTCCTGAATCTTCTGCTGTGGGGCCTACGGGTCCTATACTTCCTTCCCAATAGCAGCTATGAGAAGAGAGCATGGCCTGGATAGTAGGGGTCATTGATGATAGATGCTGCTTTCTTGTTGCAGCACTCCATGCAGTATGCTAGCTGGTGGGGAGGGCTTTTCGTGTGATGGACTGGGCTGTATCCACCACGTTTTGTAGGTTTTTCCATCCTTGTGCATTGGTGTTTCCATACCAGCCCATGATACAACCAGTCAGGATACTCTTCACTGTGCTTCTAATGAAGTTTGTCAAAGTTTTCGATGACATGCTGAACCTGAGCAAAGAAAGTACAGGTGCTGTCATGCCTTCTTTGAAATGTCACTTGTGTGCTGGTCCCAGGACAGATCCTCTGTATGATAATGCCAAGGAATTTAAAGTGACCGACTCTTCACATCCGATACCCTAATAAAGACTGGGTCATGGACCTCCAGTTTCTTCCTCCTGTAGTCAGCAATCGGTTCATTGGTTTTGCTGAATTTGAGTGAGAGTTGTTATTGTGGTGCCATTCAACCAGATTTTCAATCTTCCTCCCATATGTCGATTCAATCGGCCAACAACAGAGCTGTTGTCAGAAAACCTAAATATGACATTGGAGCTGCACTTAGCCCCACAGTCATAAGTATAAAATGAGTGGGGAATGGCTGAGCACACAGCCTTGTGTTGTGCCTGTCCTAATATTGATTGCAGAGAAAATGTTGTGGCTGATCTGTACTGACTGGGATCTGCAAGTGAGGAAATCGAGGATCGAGTTACACAAGGAGGTATCAAAGCCCGGTCTTGGAGCTTATCGATTAGTTTCGAGGGGATGATGGTGTTGAATGCTGCGCTGCAGTGCATGTAGCATTCTGATGCTTCCACCTTCACTGTACAGATATTCCATAGCTGAGTGAAGAGTCAATGAATTAGCATCTGCTGTTGAGCTGTTGTGATGGTTGCCAAATTGGAGGGATCCAAGTCACTCTTCAGGCAGGAGTTGATATGTTTCATGACCAGCCTCTTAGAGCATTTCATCACAGAAGAGCCCAAAAATCACTAAGAAATATTGCCTAATGATAATTCTTGCAATTTGTGATTTAGTCCAACTTTCTACCAGCATCTTCCTAATTCATTGCAGAAAGTCACAATTTTCTTTTCTGGTTTTCATGGAAGAAATCTTTTTTGTATGTAGCACAGGAAATTAAATAACTAACATGTGTCAATAACACTGCTGCAAGTAAGCTTATCATTGTACCTGTATCTCACTATATTTTGTCACTGTACATCAATAAATTTGACTTCTCTTGACATAACCAATAATGTAAATAACTGAAGATGTTCTGAAAAGTGAAAGGAAGAGTTATTTTAGTCACAATAAGTGCTATCATTCTTCTGCAGTGGAGAGCTATGAAATACATTTTCTCTTTTTTCATCAAATGAAATACTATTTACACTGATCAAATCTGACACAGGTAGCTATTGACTATAATGTAAGCAGATGGTACCAACCATTACCAGAGGCATCAATCTCAAATAGCATAGCTCATAAGTTATCAGCTGGGCTAAATATTTCAGACAATTCAATCAACTTTTACTCTTAGATCTCTTTAGCACTCAAAATTTTCTTTGATAATTTATATCCTGGATAAGCTATCAGCTGATTTCTTTCAAAAATTAACATTTTAATTCAAAAAATTGAAGAGATTTGTAATCCATTCAGCCATTTATTCCTCTTCACCTTTCAAATCTCAGTTTTTGTTTTACACCTAGAATTCACATGAAATGAACCTCCCAGTAATTCTCTGAAATCTCTGCATTGGGAAATTCAATAAACAATTATATCAAACCGATAGGTTTCTTGAACAAAAATAAAACTGCTGGAGGAACCCAGTCAGACAGCAGCTGCAGAGACAAAGACTGCTATCAAATATTCAAGATTCAAAACACATTTATCATAGAATATATAAAATTATACAACCTTGAGGTTTGTTTGCTTACAGGTAGCCACAAAGCAAGAAACCCAAAAGAAATCAATTAAACAAAAAAATAATAAAAGACCAACACCCAATGTGCAGGAGCAAGAAAAAAAGACAAATCATTACAAACAATTGAAGTGAACAACAACATTCTGAACCAAACTGAGTCCTCAGATCTGAACCCTGGAGTAACTGGAGGAGGCCCAAAACCTCGCTTACCAGCTCAAGTCACAAATATGCAAAGAAACCAGGAAAAACGAGCTGTAATGTGCACAAATATTCAAATTGAAGTAAGATATATGTACTGTACATCATTTAACTATGATATTCTGGGTAAATGCATGGCAATGCTCATTCCTCTTGCACAGCACTCTTGTCTGCTATCATCCGAGAACTCCTCTATCTAGATGATAATGTGGCTCATTATGGAGCCAAATAGTTAAGGCAAGGGTAAATGCAGAGAACAAAGGGGGGGAAGATCCGTAAGTCCTTTTGGAAATCCAACAGATGGAGTGAGTATACCAGCCAACTAGAAAAGAAGCCAGAAAACCTGCCCAGTTGATGAATTACGCAGTTCTGTAATTAAGAGAGCAGAGGGTGATCAACACTGCAAATGCAGCCCTATCAACAATGACAATTCTCCTTTAACACAGCAAATCTCTCTCCCTTACAGTTGAACTAGAATTTTGTCAGCACGTGCAAAAAAACAAACGAGTACCTACAGTGCAGCTGGCACATGAGAGTTTAATTTCTGTATCACTTGTGCACAAACCCAAAGCCTCTCCCGTGAGCTGAAGCAAATCAGGGAAGTACAGAGCTGTGGCCAGGGTTGAGGAGGAGGGTCAAATGATCAGAGTGAGGGTCACAGACATCCCAGCTCTCCCGGAAGTTCCGGGAGTCTTCTGCATATCGATAGTGGCTCCCTGATGCCTGGAAATTATATACAATATCCCGGAAATAGATTTTTTTGAGCGGGAGAGGGAGAACGAGCATCCTGATTGGTCTCTCTTCGTGCTAAGAGCGGTCCCCAACCACCGGGCCACGAGAGAACGATATGATTTGGTGATATGAGTCAGCGGCACCTTTCCTCATTCCCTGTCACCCACTGTTGAACTTGAATGCACGTGAGGTCATTACCTGCGCGTCATCCATGTCAGCGCGGGATGATATCAAATCCTCGAGCTTCCAAATGACGGCGGGCTGAAAAGTATGTTTGACATAATATCTCTGCCAGAATTCCGGATCAAAGTCAAGGCTAAATATCCTGAGATAGCCATGTAAGCTCCGAAAACGCTGCTTCCATTTCCAACATCATATCGCTGCGAAGCGGAGTTTTCTGCAATGAATGCAACGAAAACTAAATCGCAGAATAGACTGGACATAAGGAACCCCCTTCGAGTATCACTGTCTCTCATCACCCTTCGATGGGACCGTCTTGTTGCAGGAAAACAAGCCCAAGGCTCCCACTGATTCAGCGATATTGGTGTGTTGCAATGATTTTATATGTTCATACAGGGAAAATATGCGCTGTATGTTTAATATCCAAACGTTACTTAAAATGTTATGATGCTATTGACTTATAATTGACTTATCACCTATATTCCGGTCGTGATTAACACCCTCCCCCAGTCGGCTGGTCCGCAAGAATATTGTCAATATTAAACTGGTCTGCGGTGCAAAAGATGTTGGGGAACCCTGCTAAGTAGACCTATCATTTTTCTGTGGGCAGGTTTTGCAGTCGACCTCAAAAATAATGACAGTGCTGCTCGCTGCACTGTTTGCAACAGTGACTTTTCTATTGTCCATGGTGGGTTAAAATGTAAAAGGCATGCTGAGGTGAGTTTAACAGGTGTTATTCGTTCATTAGTATAGTTACCGTTATTTAAACTAGCTGGTTAGCTGCTAAGGAGTTATGCTGTTGATGTCCTACGTGATGAGGCCAAACTCCCTGTAGACTTGCTTAAAGTTGTAATAGAATAAACATGATAATATAAGTACATATTTTAATGTCATATTTTCTGCATATACCCAACTTGGTTTACAGATTAGACAAAATCACTAAACAAAGTATTACATACACCCTTGGAGGTCGACTGGGGGGGGGGTGATGGGGTTGCGGGGGGCGGGGGTACTACCTTCCTGAAATGGTGGTGATACCTCCCTGAAATGAGTTTTTGCAGGGTGGGATGTCTGGGGTCAGCTTACAGGAATTGTTCAGGGATGAGGAGGGGTGTGAAATTGTTGGTTGGAAAGGAGGCCAAAATACAAAAACTGGTATGAAATAGTCAGTGGCTAATGTAGCGTGCATGTGGTAGGATAAGTGGTTGATGATTTCAGAAATTAGGCTGAGGAAATACTGGGAGTCATAATCATCGGAACGGAGGCAGAATGAGATCTGATGGTGACTAAATCAATTAATGGGAACCCACCCGCGTCCAGTGCTGGCCTAGGAGTTCCTTAGGGAAATCTCTTCTAAAACATGTAAAGGATTGTGCTCTTATAAGTGGAGAACTGTTTCTCCTCACTTGGCCTGCAGACCAATTGAGCCACACATATTAGAATGAAATTGACAGAAGTTGCATTCAAATATACAGTACAGATCTCTGGATCCCAATTTTTGGGTTGAGATTCTCTTGGCATTACGTGTCAGAATTTCATAGAAATTGGTTTGTGTATCACACATTTTGTGGCATAAAAAGTCAATTTCTATGCACCAGTATTTTCACAATGGAGTTCAACAAACAGTCCAAGAATTAATATTTCATCTCCAGCAGCTTTATTCGCTCCAAAGTAAAATATGGCATAAGATGGCAGTTGCTTTTTTACGAAGTGGTACAATAAAAGAATCCTTGTTTCTGTTGTAAGAAGGAATGCTGACCTAAATTAGCAGAAAATCATAGAATCTATTCAGAGTCATAGGCTCATGGGAACAGTACTCTAATTGGACTTAAGGCTTCACTCTGTATTAACACTAGTGTCTAAATTTGGTTTACCATGAAGGAAACCAACCTGTTTCTGTTAATTATATTGCAGAATTAGTCTGCTGTTATTTCCCCTCAGCTTGTACTTCCCAAATACCTACCGTTGATGTCATTTTTGCAAAGAAATTAACTTTAATTTATATACAAAGTAAAACTTCGGTGATGTGTTTCCTCATGATCAGTGTCGGTACAGTGCGTGGGAGGTAGAAGATGGGTATTAAATTGTGTAGCATTGTTGTCTATTCACGCCTTCAGCCTAATGATCATATGTTAGCTCCATTCATTCATTATAATACAATATTGTGTCAATAAGAAATGAAATACTATTGAGAATGGGAACGTCATGTAGTTCACACTGCTCATGATTTCCTCAGTTATTTGTGTACATTATGTACTGATGCACAGAGGAACGGAAAATACATCGCAATGTCCGATAACAATGCATTGGATGTCTGAATAGTAACTACGTAATCTTTCAACACATGTGCATAGCCCACACCAGACAAAGACCATTCCTCCAGAGGCAGGCAACACAGCATCTGTTATTTATTTCTTTATGATCTAAAGGATCTCCAACCTGTGCTGGAACAGGTAACCAGGTATATCCCCTTTAATTCATCTACTTCACTCACTCTCCTTTAGGCCCCCATCTTAGCAAAAATCCTCTAACCCATATCGTTGTTATACACTCACCTTGTCCCTCCTTACTGCTTGACCTGCTGACTCAGAACTTACTCCACATTTTCCTACCTGTTCAAATACACTCTGCCCACCACTGACCACATCTCCACCACAGGGTAATTTCAATTAATGTCAACTGCCACATCCCTGCCTGTTGATTCTACATCCTAATAAATATCAGGATTCCACCCATATCCAAGCATCTCTCCAGAAATCAAAGCTTTGGACCTTGTGCTCTTTACAATTTACTAGTAACGCTGCACAAATAACATTTTTAGTTGACTCCAAACTGAGCAATGTGGCTTTTGAGGTAACAACCAATTTCTAGGTGCAAAACTCGTGGCTAGGGTAAGAAAGCTGAAGGAATTTAAATTAGTATAATTTAATAAATTTATGATAATCTAGTATTAGTAATGCACATTCTATAAGTGTAAACATACCTTTAAGAACTGAGGATACCACATGACATAATCTCAATGCATAGTTGAAGTAAACATTGCAGTTCAGCTTGAGAATTACTGTCTTCGATTAAGGAATTTCTACTGTGATCTCTGACGAGAATGGTAGTACTTACAGAAACACCAAAGAAACCTTCACACACCACAGTTTGTGCATCTGTACCAGCATGCGGTCAAGGATCAAACTGGCAGATTTCCCAGGCAGTTTACAGGGTTGGGGATGTCAGGGTACGTGTTATCAATGGAGAGGAGGTGAGGACCTTCTGTAATCCAACAGAAGTGAAAGCAGATAATGTTTCAGCAGGTGTTCCTATCAGGTGCTTTGCTGATAGGATGAGAATGGCCTGGGTTTGACATACGATACCACCAAGGAACAATATGATCCAAGTTCCTCTGTAAAGATCCATTGGGGTGTTGCATTAGAATGGTGGCATTACATATGCTACTGCCATGGAAACTACATTGAGGTCAACTTCCCAGAGTGATGTAATACAACCCAGAGATACTTGCCATCTAGTTTCATTGTGAATTGATGCAGAAGTATGGTGACATGGGTTGAATCTTGTGAATATTTTGTTCCATCAAGTGTAGCTTCATATAAAACTGATTGTTGGAATTCTGTCTTCAAATATTAACCCTTGGCAGTCTGACGCATTCCTCTGCACTACTTACTCTTCTTCCAAACTGAGGAGTGTTCCAGCCACGGCACAGTCAGGGCACTTTCAACTCAAAGCTACAATGATATAGATTCTGGCAAAAACCTACAATGTATTCCAGTCTAGCACTGGGGGGCCCTGCATTGTCATACAGTCTTTCATTCAGAATACTAAACTAAGGATTTATTATGTTTCTCAGGTCAAGTTTACTGTCATTAGCATACATATACACGGTACAAATGCCATGAAAATTTACTTTCTCCAGCAGTAGCACAGTACATTACAGACATGACAAACGTACTAAATCAACTTCAAAGGTCTAATGTTAAAGATTTAAAGATATCCAAAGGTAAACAATTTTTATTCTTCAATCAACATCACTAAGTCTGCTCTCCTGATTGTTATCACAGTGCTACCTAGGGCAATTTGATGTGTGCAATTTCGCCACATTGCAACAGCAATTACAATTCGGCCATTCTTTCCTGGCTCTAAGGCACTTTGGAATTTCCCAAGTTCAAAGGCATGTTTTTGTTCATTTGCAGAGTTCAATATTATTATCCAAGTCACGGCTAAATACAGTGAGCTTGCTGAAACTCAACCATTGAAGTCTGTGGGCACCGTAAGTAACTGCACTTCCTCTTAAACTGACACACACCTTTTCTCCTTACTCTTTTATTTCCTGCGACCTACTCAACCTCGTGATCAATTCAGAACTTTGTAATTGATTTCACAGGCACAAACTTTAGTTAACATTTTAAGGCTGGTCAAAGTAGCAGATTTTAACGATGGTCTCAAAGGAGGTGAAGGAAGCAAGGTTTAAGAAGGAGATTACAGGGAGTAGTATCTAGGAATTTGAATATATATCCATCTTTGAGGCTGGAGTGTGAGGAAAAAAAATTTCACAGATTTGTATTCGTTTCTTATTTTTGAAAGGAGTCATTCCTTCCATCAATTTGTAATTATTGCTTGTGGAAATACTTGTGGATACTCTGAGTAGTGATAATTACATTCAAGATAATTTTCAGGCCAGATGTGAACTTCCAGATCAACAAAACACAGATATAACAGCAACTATTCTAGTAATAATAATATTATGCAGACACGAGGAAATCTGCAGATGCTGGAAATTCAAGCAACATACACACACACACAAAAAAAATTATCATGCTTTCCTGCATACAAAATGCTTTCCAATAAATGTTAATTTTACATCAGTATGGTTTAGCTATAGAATGCTGTCTTGTTTTTTTTAAGACAGAACAGGTTTGGCCACAATGGTAATTAGAGGAAGAAATCTTGCTTCCAATAGTGGTTAATCTGGGGTTTAAACAGGTTTCAGAAAAGAAGTGTTATTAAACACAGTACAGCAATACGTTTTCAAGTTCTTTTAGGTGCAACGTGCTCTAAGCCCTTATCAGTTTCTATTGTAATTGGTCATGAACTCACCTATTGATTCCGCTCTCCTCATTCACTCATGATCCTAAAGGGAAGTTGATAACACAGACCCACATCTTGCTACTCAATAACAGCGTCAATTCAATACAATTCTGCCACCAAGTACTTGTAATTGTGCATGACAGCAGAAAAAGTTGTTTTGCATTAAATCCACTTCTGAGAATCACACTCCAAAATGGATTCTTATTACATCTATTGAAAACTTTAGCAATATTTCTCTTCAATTAGGAAGTGGTGTCTTAGAAAGGTAGTGTCCATTATTAAAGACCTCCAGCACCCAGGGCATGCACTATTCTCACTGTCATCATCGGGTAGGAGATACAGAAGCTTGAAGGCACACACTCAGTGATTCAGGAACAGCTTCTTCCCCTCTGCCATCTGATTCCTAAATGGACTTTGAAGCTTTGGACACTACCTCACTTTTTTAATATACAGTATTTCTGTTTTTGCACATTTAAAAATAATCTATTCAATATACATAATTGATTTACTTGTTTATTTATTGTTTTATTTTATTATTATTTTTTCTCTCACTGCTGAATTATTTATTGCATTGAACTGTTGCTGCTAACTTAACAAATTTCACGTCACATGCCAGTGATAATAATCCTGATTCTGAATGTATGTAATAACTACATATTCTAAACATAGGGAAAGAATATTTATTTATCCTTACATTTACCTTGATTGGGATGCAGTGAAATATTGTGTCCAAATCTGGACACTACTCATGAGGGAGTGTTATGGAGGTTCACCAGCTTGCTTCCTGGGGATGAGTGGATTGTCCTCAAGGAGAGATTAAGCAATGTCTAGAGTACAAAATAAAGAGGGAATATCACATTGAAACTGATTACTAAACAGGTGCAGGGAAGATGCTCTTAAAACAGAGGTCAGAGTCTCAGAGAAGGGGTCCAACATCCAGGACTGAAGTAAGCAGAATTTGTTTTCTTCCAGAATGGTACTGAACCATTAGAATTTTCTACCCAAGTGGGCTGTGAAGGATCAGACACAGTATATTCAAGACAGAGATTGCTACAGGAATTCAAGAAAGAGGCTTTGAAAAAGAAAAAGTAATACTTTATTGAATGGTGGTTTGGGTGCCAGCGCCTGATGGCCTATTCCTGCTTATTTTGTTTTGCAGTCTTGTATATTTTACCACCTTATCTCAAGTGGCTCCACTAATACTTCCACCATTCAATCTCCCCCGTTCTCTTTTGCAAACTTTCCCCTTTGATCTCTCTTCTCTCTGCCACTCCCCCTTTATTTACTAAAATTGTGTTGACATTCATCCAGGTCATTGATATTTCTAACAAAGAATAGGTCTCAGTGGAATACCACTGGTCACAAACTTCCAGCTATGATTATACCTTTACACCACTATAATCTGTCTTTTATGGCCAAGCCAATTCTGAATCCAAATCTGCAATTCATCCTGGATCCCATACATCCAAATCTCTGAATCATCTTACCATGAAGTAAGTTATCAAATACCATAGTAAAGTCCATGTAGATCATGCTCCCTGTCCTACCTTCAACAATCATTTTCATCACCTGCTGAAATCAGCAAAATTTGTAAAACGTGTCCTGCCCCACACAAACCCACGCCGACTGACCCTAATCAAGGCATAGTGTTTCAAATGCACCTAAATCCCATCCCTTTGTTTTTAATAGCTCTCAGTAGCTTCCCTCACCCTGCTGTGAGGCTCAAGGCCCTAGAATTTCCTTGATTACTCTATTTCCCTTCCTGAACAAAGGAACAACATAGCGGGAACTCTCAAATCCTCTGGGACCAAACCTGTTACTAGTGAAGATACAAAGATCTTTGTCAAGACACCAGCAAACTCTTCGTTTGCATCTCTCAGGAACCTTGGACATATGCCATATGGTCTTAAGAATTTACCCACTTTAATTTCCTTCAAGAGACCCAATGCCACTTCCTTCTGTTCTCAAAATTCCACACCTTTTTATGCCTCCCATTATTGACAGTATCCTTGGTGAAGACTGGCACAAAGTACTCATTTAGTACCTTGCCCCTATGCTCTGGTTCCAGGCATAAATTCCATTCCTTCTCTTTGAGTGGTCCTAAAAGCTCCCCAGTTTTCCTCTCGTTTTTAATGTAAGTATAAAATGCCTTTGGATTCTCTTCTGCCTGACTTTCCGAGAACATTTCTCGGCCACTTTGAGCTCTACTATCTCCTACTTGAGTTTTCCTACTTAAATTTATCAAGAGCCAAGTCTAAAGCTTACATACTGTGACACCTCACTATCAAGTGTGGGTAAGGGTGCCAAACGAGGGTCACCAGTTGAAAAAAAAACAGATGGTAAACCGGAGCAGCACGTTAGTACAAGTGGCTTTATTTAGTACTAGGTGAAAAAAAGTGCAAAATCTGCGAAGCAGAAATATTTACAAATAGGTAAATGAAAACAAACATGCATGTATAAAAATTTACAAACATACAGTCGCTTTTTCAACAACACACTTTCCAATATAACTATTCACCAACCATCAAATCCAACCTCCACACCTCTCTGGTAAAGCCAGACTAGGGGTTTAAATCACTTTTTCTCTCCAGTCCTACTGCAGCATCCCGGCCCGAAACTGTCTGTCTGTATCTTGTTTTATGGCGGTTGGCATCCAGCTTAATGGTGCATTACCACCACCCTCTGCTCCGGAATGTGCACTAGACATACATTCTAAATCCTTTCACTCAATCGCGCACACGTATACACACACACACACACACACATATATATACAAACCTACACTTCACCCTCCCATCTTTGACCATCCTAGTATCCTATTCCTGCTTATTCGTCATATTCTATAAAAAACCCCTGTACCCCTTAAAAACGCTAAAAATACCCGGACTTGTGCTCTCTCACCCATGTCCAGCAACCCTTTTAATGTGAATTCCTGCATCCCCAACTCCCTTAATTTATTTCTCATCATCTCTCTCTGTATCCCATACTTCCTGCAACACAAAACTACATGTTCTACTGACTCCTCTTCCTGACATTCCTCACACAATCCTGTCTGATGTTTCCCTATCATTTTCAATGTTTTGTTTAATGCACAATGCCCCAGCCTTAACCTAGTCCACACAATTTCCTCTCTTCTGTTTCCATTACCTACCCTAGTAACTGCAACACTCTTTTGTATTTGATATAAATGCCTCCCTTTCCCCTCCCTGTCCCATCTTTCTTGCCACATTCGGTTGACTTTTTCCCAGATTACACACTTAACCTCTGCTTTACTGATACTAATGTGCATTTCCACATTTTCTTTCTTTAACGCCCTCTTTGCCAACTCATCCACCCTCTCATTCCCCTTCACCCCTACATGTGCTGGAACCCATAGAAATTTTACCTGACCTCCCTGATTTGCAATTCTTGTAACTAACTGAAGGACTTCATAAAGTACATCTTGCCGACTGTTTGTGTGAAAAGACCTTAAACTTGCTAGAACTGAGGATGAATCTGAACATATCAATGCTTTGGCTTGTCTGGCTTTCTGCACCCATTGCAACGCAACCAACACTGCCAGCATCTCCACTGTAAACACCCCTAACTTATTAGATGTTCTTCTGCTGATTCCAATTTCTTTTGCTGGTATTACCACCCCAAACTCTGTCACTCCTGTTTCAGGTTCCTTCGCACCATCCGTATAAATGTGAGTATAATCACTATACTTTTCCATCACATGACAGTTAAATGCATCTACCAAATCTATTTTATATCTTTCTTTCCTTTTTACCTCTAACAAATGCCAGTCTATATCAGGCCATACAAGCTTCCATGGAGCTACAACCGGATAAACTACTGAAGGACTTATCCTCAGATCAAATACTCCACATTCTTTCGCGATATCATTCCCTACCCGACTAAAGGTATTCCTCTGAAACCTCCCATTTTCCCAGCACTCCTGCAACACTCCTTTAGTAGGGTGAGAATCATTGTGCCCCTGCAAGTTAGCCCAGTAGTTTGCCATCAGTTGCATCCTTCTTAGTTCCAAAGGCATTATTCCCATTTCTACCTGTAGGGCTGACACTGGTGACGTTTTAAAAGCCCCACTGCACACTCTCAAGGCCTGAGCCTGAATCACATCCAGTTTCCTTATAAGAGACCTAGCTGCTGATCCATATACTATATTTCCATAATCCAGTACAGATCTTACTAAAGCCACTTACAGTCTCTTCAAAGCTGAACAACTTGCTCCCCATTCCCTACCAGTCAAACATCTCATCACATTTATTACTTTTTTACATTTCTCCTCAACTTTCCTGATATGGTCTGCCCACGTTAATCGTGAATCAAATATAACTCCCAGAAATTTAAATGATGCAACCCTTTCTAATTCAACCCCATACATCCTTAACTTCTTCCCTACCTCAACCCTTTTCCTGGTAAAAAATACAGTTTGAGTTTTGTCTACTGAAAATCTACATCCCCAATCATAACCCCACTCCACCACTTCATCAATTGCTTCTTGTAGTTTCCTGATTATATGGTCCATGTTCCTGCCTCTTTTCCACAAGGCCCCATCATCCGCAAACAGTGACCTACCTATATCCACTGGTACCTTTGTGAAGACATCATTGATCATAATGATGAAAAGTAACGGGCTAATCACACTACCTTGAGGTGTGCCATTTTCCACTATGTACTGTTTTGATAATTCTGATCCAATCCGAACTTGAATTTTTCTACCAAACAAAAAATCTTTAATCCAATTAAAAACTCTCCCACCAACCCCCATCTTGTGCAGTTTAATTAATAATCCTTCCTTCCACATCATATCATAGGCTTTTTCAATGTCAAAGAACACTGCCACTACTGACTCTCTATTTGCCTGGGCCTTCTTTATTTCAGTCTCTAACATAATCACTGAGTCCATGGAATTCCTTCCCTTTCTAAAACCACTCTGATAACTTGCCAGCATTCCCCTTTTCTCAAGCTCATATGATAACCTTCCTGTTATCATCCTTTCCATTATCTTACATATACTTGATGTTAATGCAATTGGTCTGTAGCTAGTGGGTTTTGACAGATCCTTGCCAGGCTTCCTTATTGGAATTACTACTGCTTCTTTCCATGCACTTGGTAATCTTCCCTCCTCCCACACTCTGTTATAAAAATGCAGCAACTTCAAGAGCACTCCTTCTCCTAGATTTTTTAGCATCATAGAGCATATCAGATCTTTCCCTGGGGAGGTTGGTCTCGATCTCTTTATTGCTCTCACCATTTCTGCTAATGTAAATGGATCATCAATTATATCATCTGTTCCTTCCCTCCTGCTTAACACACTTGGGTGTTGGCTCATTATTCTTTCCCTTCTTCTTCTCCCTTCTTCAGACAAATTTTCTGAACTGTGTATCAGTACAAATGACTTGGCCATGACCTCAGCCTTATCCCTACTGGAGACTGCAGTTTCCTCCTCAGATATCATTACTGGATATTCCCATTCCCTTCTATTTCCTCCCATCCTCTTAATCATTCCCCATATCTCTCCCACAGGTGTTGTTCTTCCTACCTTGTCGCAAAAACTCCTCCAACTTGCCCTTTTAGCTTGACGTATAGTTCTTCTCACCACTGCCTGCGCTTTCTTATATTGAAGCAAATGCTGCATATTATGGGTTCTTTTAACTAGCCTGAATGCTCTATTTCTGTTTTTTACAGCCTGACAACATTCCTCTGTCCACCATGGTACCAGTTTTCTATTCATCCTATTTTTACTCCTAGGTATAGATCCTTCTGCTGCCATGATAATTGCTGAAGTCACCTGACTGTTTAATTCATCTACATTTCCAGAACTATCAATCTTTGTCAACCCTTCTTCACTCAACTTCTGGAACTTACCCCAATCAGCTTTTTCAAACACCCACTTTGGGGTTCCGCCACCTGGTCTTACTTCAACTCTTTCACCCACTGAACACAAAACTGGGTAGTGATCACTGCCTACTGTTGAAGCAGTCCAAACTCCCCAGTTACTAATGCCAGCCAAGCTATTAGACACTAACGTAATATCTAACACTGACTCAGTTCCTGTTGTTATATCTATCCTTGTGCCGCTACCATCATTCATACACACCAAATCCCTTTCTTCCATCAAATCTTCAATTACCTTTCCATTTGGATCTGTAATCTGATCCCCCCCATATTGTGCTATGAGCATTGAAATCTGCACACCACACTACTTTGTCTGTTTTGTCCTTGTATCTTTAATAGGCTGTCCAAATCCAACCTTTTACATGGATTGTAGCAGTTAATTACAACCACTCCCTCCCCTCTCTCCCACACTTCCACCACTATGTATTCCTGATCATCTCCTTTTTCCAGTACCCTATATGGTATACCTTCCTTGATTAACATAGCACAACCCCCTCCTCCCCCTAGATTTCTATCTTTCCTTATCATTGTATACCCATATACCACAAAGTCTAAAGTTGGTATCAACCAAGTTTCCTGAATACACACTACATCTGGTTTTACAACCATTTCTTTAATAAAGTGCTTGAATTCCTGGCTATTGGCCAGTAAGCTCCTTGCATTCCATTGTAAAAGAATCACCATAATTAGTATTAACCAACACATGACACTTCCTGGCTTGACTGATTACTGAGGTTCTCCCTCACTTCCTCCCATGTCAGTCCTACTAACCCTAAATGGTTTACTGCTGCTTTTACCACCAGCTGAATTTTGTCACTTTTTGACTTTACCTCAGCAGTACTATTAATCACTCCTGCAATGAATGTTACTAGAGCCTTTTTGTCTACATAAATCCTGTCATTTGTTCTTTGTTGCATCTCTCGTATCCCTATTGCTCCCTGTTCATTAGGAACATTATTCTGTTCTCTTGACATTCTTACAGCTTCTGCATAAGTGATCTTTCTTTTCACTCTTATTTCTTGAATTTTAGTCTCCCGTCTCACAACCTCACACCCATTATATGCAACATTATGAGCTCCTCCACAATTGCAGCATTTTGGTTGAACTCCTGTTCCGCACTTTCCGTATTCATGATCACCCCCACATCTAGCACATCTCCTCTGCCTTTTACAGTTTTTAGCCACGTGTCCAAACCTTTTGACAATTATAGCACCTCAATGGCTTTGGCACATACACCCTTACTGGGTAACTCATGAAACCCAGGAACACCTTCCTTGGCACTCTTTCTTCTTCAAATTCAATCAATTCAGATTCACTTTCCTTTTTCACTCCCTCCTTTGTTGTTTTCAGTCTTTGAACATTCATTACTTTCCCTCCTTTGATATTCCTCTTTATCTTCTCCATATTTATACTCATTGGTATCCCCATGATCACTCCTTTACAACCACTGTTTTGTGCTCCCACCCTCCCAGTGTATTCCACCTTGCATTTTCCTATCTCTTTTAGCTTGAGTGCTTTCTCAAGTTGTTCCTCATTCGCACATCTTACCAATAAGTTGCCATCATTAAGGACTTTTGCAAATACTATTTCCCCTATCTTATTTGTCAGAGTTGTTGTTAGCACAAACGGGTTAATTTTCTTCATATGTCCCTGAGTCTTCTCATTAAACCTAATTATGACAACACCTCCTCTCTGAGCTTGTTCATCTTCCTCACTTTCAGAGCTTTCTCCACTATCATTTCTTATTCTTTTATTCCCTTTGTCTTGGTTTTTATTCATCCGACCCCTCACTACCTCCTCATTCCCTTTATTTCTCCCTTCACAATAATCCACCTCTCCCCAGCTGCCGACCTCTGGTCCCAAGTCTCTATCCCTCTCCTTCTCCACTTTCTTTCCCTCAACCCCGCCTCTTATCTTGTCCGCCATTACCGGACCCACACAACCGTTCCTTCCCCACTCTCTTTCCCTCAACAGGTTCCAAACCACATTCACACATCCACCAGTCCACCCGTCGACTGGTTGTGTTTAAATCTGCCTGCCGCGAAGGATCAGGGCATTCTACTGTCGTCTGGGGCAGGGGGGACCAGACCATAATAGTCATGTCAGATGCAGAATCGGAACATTTTAAATTGGGATTCTAATACTCTTTAGTTTTATTCCAGAACAAACGCCTTAGTTAAACCCATAGGTCAGTGTCCACATGCTCAGATGAACATAACAGAATAATGCCCCCCACCAGTGGCGTTGCCTGTGTAGGCTGTGGTGCGCCTGCTCCCACTAACTCAGGCATTATTTTAGGACACCTCAAACTATCCCTTGGGTCTTTTGGGGCCGCTCTGCTGTCGACGAACCGATGTAACGGGGTGAGTGAAAATAAACGGAACCGTTTGAAAAGCCGGTGTCCAGAATCCTCACTTTTATCAGTTATAAACCAGTAGAGCACAAACTCGCGCTTGTTTTACTGTTGGGTGAACTCCCAAGGACTGTGCAACGGGAGGGTGAATTGTGTGAACGACCGGGGACAGGACGGGGAGGAGTGACTAACCGGCAAAGGGGAAAGCTTAGCGGGAGAATTAGTATTGCCAACCTGTTTTGTCACATGTATATTGACAAAATTCACCCTTTCTCTCATTAATTAAAGTTTCGTTAGCTTGCCAGCCTCATCCACGTCCCTCGTCCTTCCTGGTACATGGCGGCTTTGGGCTCTAAGCAGAAACAAGAGAAAACCTACTGATGCTGGAAATCCGAGCAATACACATAAAATGCTGAAGGAATTCAGTGGACCAGGTAGCATCTATGTAGAAAAGGTGCAGCTGAAACCCTTCGGCAGGACTCGAATCAGCTTGTTTTTAAGGAGCTATCGTGTCAGATGTGGTCTTTCCTGATAGCAACGTTCTCAATGAACTTCCCCAGCTTCTTTTCAATTGTGCCATAATCTGTTCTCCACCAATTTAGTGCTTTTATCGAAATGTCAAGATCCATCGTTATTCACAAACTCTTAAAACTTGTGTTTTTCTGCAAATGCATTATCCCTAACTTTTCTTGATTTTGATCATAGATCATTGATGTGAAACATGAACCTGCTTTTAGCGATGTTCAGCAATGTCTATTTAATGTAGGTAGTTAGCTAATTATATAAAATGATTATTAAAGAATTCATTATTCCCACTCATCTTTTCACCTCACCTGGCGGCTCATTAATTTTATACTCCCGCCCTCCAGTTCAGTACTTCCACATCTCTCATCATGGTAGAAATCACATCTTATCTCACTCTCTGCTTCTCCATTCTAAAGTGCTGCACTTTTTGGATATTGAAACCAGTACAGAAGATTGGATGAGGGTTGGGGCAGAGGTAGTAAATTAAAATGAGTGGTCCCCCAAAATAATTTAAAAATGAGTAATGCACTCTTTCCCAACTCAGGAGTACTGGAGAAGCAGCAGCGAGCACACTTCATGATTCACCTAGGCCCAAAACTCAAATTATACACTTGAGCGATTTCATTAGTAAGATTTCAGAGCACAGACAGTGAACATTCATGGAGCTCAACTTTGTGAGAAACTTTCCTACACCCACTAAAATTAGGTGTTTTATATCTGTAACCAGTAACCAGACTTCCTCTGGCCAAGACAAAGTAGATGATTTTGCACCAAGCACACCTTTCTGTCTATACCAACATGACAAATCACAGGATTCATGATAAAATGTTGTACATGAGGGAAATCTAAACCTATTGATACCTACCACAATCTATATAATGCATAGAACAATTATTATAAAGTCTTTACTATCTGTGCCCCAGCAATACAGTCAGAAAGACATTGTAACAAATTTATTTCTGTTAAACTTTTCAATATTTACCAAAGGAGGAAGAATGAGTCACAAGCCTAGATAATCAATCTGGTAATAGAATGATTCTATAAGCTGTACAATAGAAATCATGTCCCAAAACAGGAATGTTTTTCATTAATTTACCTTTAAAGTTTAACTCCACTGTAGCCACCCCCCCACCCATTATCCTGTTCTTTTCCCTCCTCCCCCTAATCCATCTGACTGCCACCTAGACACCCCTTCCACTGAGCTTACTCCACCCGCTGTTCCTATGTGGCCAACCATCTGAGCACATGCTCCACCTTACTTTCCCATCATATTCCATCATCTGCACCCTTTGTTGATTCCACCTGTCACCTTCCAGTCTCTTTTGCTATTTTCACTTTACTCCTCCATCTTCATCAATTGGATTCACATTTGTCCTTCTTAGTTCTTGTTCTACTCCTTCCCATCACCTACTTATATTGACTATTTCCCCTCTGTTTTTCAGTCCAGATGAAAAATCTTGACCTGAAATGTGGACTGTCTATTTGCCTGCATAGATAATAGAGAAAGTGAGAGAGAGGATGAGAGGAAAGGAAAGGGGATAAAAAACTGAGAGCAGTGGTGAGAGAAAGGCTGATGTTGAGAAGAAATGAAACTGAAACGGAGAGAGAAACTTGCTATTGTTTGAAACAAATAACTTGCAAAAGCTGGACTGGATAAGTCTGGAAAAAGCCCCAGACCCCAGAATGATAGAAGCTGGACTGGATAAGTCTGTAAAAAGCCCCAGACCCCAGAATGATAGAAGCTGGACTGGATAAGTCTGGAAAAAGCCCCAAACCCCAGAATGATAGAAGCTGGACTGGATAAGTCTGGAAAAAGCCCCAGGCCCCAGAATGATAAAAGCTGGACTGGATAAGTCTGGAAAAAGCCCCAGACCCCAGAATGATAGAAGCTGGACTGGATAAGTCTGGAAAAAGCCCCAGACCCCAGAATGATAGAAGCTGGACTGGATAAGTCTGGAAAAAGCCCCAGACCCCAGAATGATAGAAGCTGGACTGGATAAGTCTGTAAAAAGCCCCAGACCCCAGAATGATAGAAGCTGGACTGGATAAGTCTGGAAAAAGCCCCAGACCCCAGAATGATAGAAGCTGGACTGGATAAGTCTGTAAAAAGCCCCAGACCCCAGAATGATAGAAGCTGGACTGGATAAGTCTGGAAAAAGCCCCAAACCCCAGAATGATAGAAGCTGGACTGGATAAGTCTGGAAAAAGCCCCAGGCCCCAGAATGATAAAAGCTGGACTGGATAAGTCTGGAAAAAGCCCCAGACCCCAGAATGATAGAAGCTGGACTGGATAAGTCTGGAAAAAGCCCCAGACCCCAGAATGATAGAAGCTGGACTGGATAAGTCTGGAAAAGCCCCAGACCCCAGAATGATAGAAGCTGGACTGGATAAGTCTGGAACAGCCCCAGACCCCAGAATGATAGAAGCTGGACTGGATAAGTTTGGAAAAGCCCCAGACCCCAGAATGATAAAAGCTGGATTGGATAAGTCTGGAAAAAGCCCCAGACCCCAGAATGATAAAAGCTGGACTGGATAAGTTTGGAAAAGCCCCAGACCCCAGAATGATAAAAGCTGGACTGGATAAGTCTGGAAAAAGCCCCAGACCCCAGAATGATAAAAGCTGGACTGCATAAGTCTGGAAAAAGCCCCAGACCCCAGAATGATAAAAGCTGGACTGGATAAGTCTGGAAAAAGCCCCAGACCCCAGAATGATAAAAGCTGGACTGCATAAGTCTGGAAAAGACCTAGACCCCAGAATGATAGAAGCTGGACTGGATAAGTCTGGAAAAAGCCCCAGACCCCAGAATGATAAAAGCTGGACTGGATAAGTCTGGAACAGCCCCAGACCCCAGAATGATAGAAGCTGGACTGGATAAGTCTGGAAAAAGCCCCAGACCCCAGAATGATAAAAGCTGGACTGGATAAGTCTGGAAAAAGCCCCAGAACCCAGAATGATAGAAGCTGGACTGGATAAGTCTGGAAAAGCCCCAGACCCCAGAATGATAGAAGCTGGACTGGATAAGTCTGGAAAAAGCCCCAGACCCCAGAATGATAAAAGCTGGACTGGATAAGTCTGGAAAAAGCCCCAGACCCCAGAATGATAAAAGCTGGACTGGATAAGTCTGGAAAAAGCCCCAGACCCCAGAATGATAGAAGCTGGGCTGGATAAGTCTGGAAAAAGCCCCAGACCCCAGAATGATAAAAGCTGGACTGGATAAGTCTGGAAAAAGCCCCAGACCCCAGAATGATAAAAGCTGGACTGGATAAGTCTGGAAAAAGCCCCAGACCCCAGAATGATAGAAGCTGCTGTTTAGTGTTGGGTTGGTAGAGGTTGTGTTTGGGGTAATGGCAAGGGTGGGGATGCATGCACTTGACTTGTGTCAGGAAAATAAGTTTGTGCATGATGTCACAAAATTACTCACTACAAAATTCATCATATTACATTGAGATGAACTTTATGATGCACTTATTAAATAGAGATTACTCTCATAAATGGGAACTGCAGATCTAAATACACAAGGAAAAATTGAAACATTTTCCTCAAAGTAGCTGTCTGATCCATTGGCATCCTCCAGCATTTTCTATGTTCTTCCCCAAGTAAGAACTCTGCAAGTATCAAACTGAATGTAATAATTTGCACAAAGAGCTTTCTTATTAAAGATTTAATGCCACACAAAATAAACAGAGCAAATATGTTCCCACCAAGAGAAAATAAAGTGTAACTTACAAATCCAACTACTTCTGGATGTTATTAATGACACAGAATAACTTACGGCAATGAAAATAAATCCAAAACATTTGCTTGACATATAAAAGGCATGTATCAAGTTTGTTAATACTCTTGTGCCTATTAAAATCAAATCTGGACCAATAGCTGGAGGAAGGGGGCAGAGTCTGGACACTGACTCACTTCCTGATTTTTCAAAGTTCCACAATCTTCAATACACAACTTTGAGTTAGATCAGGTGATTAGATTAGATTATGAGGACATGCAGTCCTCTTTTATTGTCATTTAGTAATGCATGCATTAAGAAATGATACAATATTCCTCCGGTGTGATATCACAAACACAGGACAGACCAAAACTGAAAAACTGACAAAAACCACGTAACTATAAGATATAGTTACAACAGTGCAAAGCAATACTGTAACTTGATGAAGAACAGGCCATGGGCACGGTAAAAAAAGTTCAAAGTCTCTCGAAAGTCCCACATCTCACGCAGACGGGAGAAGGAAGAAAACTCTCCCTGCCATGCCCGACCACGGTCCAACTCAGAGTTGTCCGAAAACCTCGAGCCTCTGACCAGCCCTCCGACACCGAGCACCATTTCTGCCGAACGCTTCGACCCCAGCCCTGGCCGCCAGCAGCAGGCAAAGCCGAGAATTTGGGGCCTTCCCTCCGGAGATTCTCGATCGCACAGTAGCAGCAGCAGCGAACAGGGCGTTTCAGAAGTTTCTCCAGATGTTCCTCCGTGCTTCTCACGGCTATCTCCAACAAATCAGAATTGTGCACGGTACCCTATTTAACAAATATGATATCATTTCACCGGAGAGGCTGCGCGTGCTGCGTCGTGCCGCCATCTTCTCCTCCCATAACCATAAATGCTTAAGACTTTAAATATTGTCCAGGCAAAGTAGCACTCCATACAGTCTCCTGCTGCTTCCCCTCCCCATTATTGCTACAATGTACAGGGACAGTCCCAATAGTGCTTCTTTAATAACACTTTACAAACTTTCAGTCTCTATTATCTAGAACAGGGGTTCCCAATCTTTTTTTGTGTCATTTACCCCTACCATTAACTGAGGTGTCTGCAGACCCCAGGTTGGGAAGCCCTGATCTAGGAGGACGGAGAATACGGGTATTCCACTACATGCAAATCCCTTCCTGATTTGTAAATCTATCTCTGTCCCTTCATTGTTGATCAATAATTATCAAAGTGCTCCCTACATTAACACAGTACAGACTGTAAATGATTCCAGACAGCAGCTTCTTTCCCCAGGGCATTTAGGGTTGGGTGTTCAATATCAATCGTCTTTCTAAATTTAAAGCTCAAAGTACATTTTTTAATCGAAGTATGTATACTACCTACAACTTTGAGATTTGTCTCCTTACGGGCAGCCTCAAAACAAAGAAACCCAAAAGAACCCATTAAAAAAAGACCGTCAAACATCGAAAACCTACGGCACAATACAGGTCCTTCGGCCCACAATTCTGTGCCGAACATCCAACATGCAATAAAAAAACAAATCATGCAAACGATAAAAGTAAGCAAATAGCATTCAGAACTGAAGTTCACAGCCATGAAGCCAGTCATCACTGCAGCTGGTCCAGGAGCCCGCTGGTTGCAGACCGTAGCCTTTGTTCAGCACAGAGACGAGTTGACCTCAGAGCAGTGAGCTGAACACCAGCCCATCCCCCTGCTCTGGCCCCAACACCCTGACCTTTTCAATCTGACCTGGCGCTTAAGTCAGCCAAGCCTTGCTCTTGGACTTGGGCCCTGTGCTTCGATATGTGGAAAGTAAAATAAAATAGAATCTGAACAAAGTCAATGAAAATACTTCATAACAGATATTTACTAAGTACATATGTAATATGTTTGGATTAGCTTTTTGAAGCTTATGAATGTAATAGTAAGCTTCCAGTTAACATTTGCCTAAGATTAAAGAAGATGGGAGAGAAAATACATAGAATACAGGCAGCCACCAGGTTCCCTGTTGTGTACTCTGCTATCTATCCAGGGCATACATTTGTGACTGGCTTATTTTTTTCTCATTTAACATTTTGTAAAATTTGTTCCTAAAAAAAAGTCATCTTAATTTAAGGTTAATAACATCTGCTGCAAATTTGACAAATCACATTTCATGAAGTGTTTCCAATATTTAAATCTAAGCAGCTAATTAGCCTGTAAATCATTGTACTGTAAAAATAAACAGGATAATTCATTGGTTTGCATAACCAGAGAGAACAATTTCACACAAGTTCAACATATGCTCAGGCGCTTATATGCGGAAAAACTAGGATTCTTTATCTGCTGTGTAAGGTGTGTTTCATTCAGTAAAAGGACAAATGCTTAGGAAAATAGGAATAAGGATACAAGCTTGAATAGACTATTCAGCCTTCAAACTGTTCTACCAATCAGCTGCTGAACTCTACCTCTTCTTCACTTACTCACCTTTATCTTCCTATCCTTAATAAATAAAAAGATCTATCAGTGTCAGTCTTGAAATTTTCAGTTGGCTCAGCAGACACATCTTCTGGGAGCGGGTGGAGGGGTTGGTTTACAGATTTTTCATTGGGTGAAAAGGTTCTTACTGATTTGGGGCTCTTTTTAGGTTACTTGACACAGGATAATATATCTGTAGTGTATTAAAGCAGGGCAGGTAAATACACATGGGATCATGGGATCATGATGAGTGCAAAAGAGGATTGGTCAGAACTTATTTGGATCCAGTGGAGGGGCTGTGAGACTTGGACTGGGGTGTGGATATTATGTACATGCTTGGGTGAGTGTATTACTACAGATTCAGGTTTGCCATTTCCTTTCATAGAAGGTCACTTCAATATTCTACAAAAAGTCAAAGCATATGACAACAATATGGCAATGCTAGTTTTGATAGTCAGGAGTTGGTATTAATTCTATGAAAATATTCTTATCTGTTATACTACTCCCAGATATTATACTACTACTGGTTATTAGAAATAGAGTGGGAAATTAGGAAGTCCTTCTTATAGAAAAGTAAGATTAAGAGATCACAGAACATATAACAGTACAACATTGGAACAGAACCTTTGCTTGATGCTCTCTGTGCCAACCATGTCAATTTAACTAATTCTAACTGCTTGCAGATGGTCTATATCCTTCTATTCTCCGCCTGTTCTTGTACCTGTCTACATGCATCTTAAAGTTGCTGACATACGTTTCCACCACTTCTCCTAGAAGTGCATTTCAGGGATCTACCAGTCCCTGAGTAAACAAACTTGCCTCAGAAATCTTTAAAATTTTTCCTTTTCACCTTACAACTATGTTCCCTAGCGTTTGATATTTCCATCCTGGGAAAGTGACTCTGAATATCGACCCTACCTAAACTTCTCATAGTTTTATATATTTTTTATTAGGTCACTCCTCAGCCTGTGACACTTCAGAGCAAACGGTCCAGGTTTGTCCAACCTCTCCTTATAGCTAATATTGTTCAATCCAAGCAACATCCTGGTAAACCTCCTCTGCATCCAATATACCAAAAGTCTGACCAAGTTTAATTCAGTTGCAGCAAAACTTGACAACTTTTACACTCTCCATCCCACTTCAGGGTTGTAAAATGATTGACATTTCAGGGCAATCAACCAATGTAATACTTTAGGAAGAATCTTCAATAAACTGTGAAATTAGGGCCTCTGGAATTATTTCTAATATTTAACTGGTTGATTAATCCAAACACTTTCTTTTGCCTATCAGGAAGACATGGCCCCATTCATTTCTATTTGGAACCATAACTTCATTCTTCTGATGGTAAATTAATACAATTATACTACATTGATACATCATGTTTAACTTTTCCCACTTTAGTGGTAGTAGCAGGATCTACTAATTTGTGAGTGAGAACTCAAGTTAGGAGGGAAATCCCATTAGTTGACGGGGAATGAGCAAGTTGGTGTAATGTCTTCTTGAATGTATTGATATACAGCAAATAAATCCAAAATATGCCATGTAGAATTGCAAAATCAGAACCAGGTTCTGAATCAGAATCAGGTTTAATAACTATCGGCATATGTTGTGAAATATGTTAACTTTGTGGCAGCAGTACAATGCAATGCACAAAAAATATAGGAAAAACTGAATTACCATGAGTATATATATGTATATTAAAAAGTTAAATTAAGATAAGTAGTGCAAAAACAGGATTTTTAAAGAAGTACTGAGGGAGTATTCATGGGTTCAGTGCCCATTCAGAAATCTGATGGCAGAGGGGAAGAAGCTGTTCCTGAATCACCGAGTGTGTGCCTTCAGGCTTCTGCACCTCCTTCCTGATGATAACAGTGAGAAGGGGCATGTTCTGGCTGGTGGGGGTCCTAAATGACGGATATGGCCTTTGTGAGGCACTGTTCCTTGAAGATGTCTTTGATACTTTGGAGGCTGGTACTCATGATGGAGCTGACTATTTTTATAACTCTGCAGCTTACTTCGATCCTGTGCAGTAACCCACCCCCACCCCTCATACCAGATACAATATTTACATGTTGACTTTCTCTTGGTGTAAAACCGAATATCTGTGAAGCTATTTCATTATTAACAAATAACAGACACTAGATGATTCGGCTGTTCAACAGGATTGCAGCAAGCACACACAAAAATACACTATCAATAGCATATTTCTATGCTTAAAGCTACATTACAATGTTGGTGTTTGTTTCCTGGATATGATCGGGGCTAAGATTAAGAGCATAGGACAAAAGGCATTCTGGTAAAGCCTAGAGAAGTATTTCTATTCCACAAGCATAACAAATGTTATCACAGAATAATTATTGTAATCTCCCTTCATCACTTTGGGTCATGTATCCTGCTGGCCTCCATCAAGATATGGCAGGGAAGCAGGAGTAACAGATAGGGTGAAGCTGCTGTTTTATTTAAGTGGCCCACTCACTCAGTTTTGAAAAGGCTTGAAGTTTAAGTTTGGAGATGCTGCTTGTTCTTCCTTGCACAAGAATTACTGAAAATTGCCAGTTATTGGTAAGGATTCACACTAAGTTAATAGCAAAAACAAGCTGATATGGATGCATCTTAATGAGTGATGGTTCAACTGCAGTCATCATTTTTCTCTGTGAATACTGAGCAATGATGAATTTTGAAAGGGCCCATGAATTATTAATTTTGACAATTTGATAAATGCTTCAGACTCTTGCTGTCACAGTGAGCTATTTTTATATTACATATTTCTATTCATCATAGCATGAACTTTTAAATGAAAAGTTATTCCGAAGTATTTGTCTGAAAAGTTTCCAAACTCTAAATTCCCATTGCCTCAAGTCTGAGATAGTATACAGATCCTGGCACAATGCCAGTTTCAACACTTAAAAGAAGATTTTATCAGGACATAGATAATTGAATGTAAACAAGAGAAGGAACTTGGAATCATATAGCACTTTTCACAGCTTTCTGACTCTGCGAAGACCTCATTAATAAGCATTGCTCATTGAGGAATCAGCAATAAAAAATGTAAGCAGTTTCAAATTCCTGGGTATCAACATCTCTGAAAATCTAACCTGGGCCCAACATATTGAGGCAATCACAAAGAAGGCTTGACAGTGCTTATATTTCATTTGGGTTTTGAAGATACTTGGTATGTCACCAAAGGGACTGGCAAATTTCTACAGATGTACCGTGGAGAGCAGTCTAACTGGTGGCATCCCACCTAGTATGGAGGGGCCACTGCACAGGACTGGAAAAAGCTGCAGCAAATTGCAAACCTAGCCAGCTCCATCATGGGCACTAGCTTCCCCAACATCAAGGTTATCTCAAAGGTTGGTGCTTCAAAAAGGTGACACTCATCCCCATCACCCAAGAGATGCCCTCTTCTCATTGTTACCATCAAGAAGGAGGTGCAGGAGCCTGAAGACCCACTTTCAATGTTTCAGGAGCAGCTTCTTCCCCTCCGTCATCAGATTTCTGAATGGGCAATGAACTCATGTACACTACCTATTTTCTTTGTCTTTGCTCTGTTTTTGCACTACTATTTCATTTTATATATACTTATTGCAATTTATAGGCTTTTTAAATTGTGTATTGTGATATACTGTTGCCACTAAACAAGACGTTTCATGACATATGCATGTGATATTAAACATGATTCAGATTCTGATTCTGAAGTATGGCTGCCTTTTAAAAATTAATTTAGAAGGTGTGTGTATCATTGGTAAGGTCTACATTTATTATGTTTTTCTAATCGCTCTCTGGAAGTTGGTAGTGAGTTTCTTTCTGTTATTGTTCAACGATAGCAGTTTATATCCAACACTATCATCCCCTTAAAATTCATCACAAAGCTCCAAAACCGGGGCTTGGTATCCCCCTGTACAACTGGTTCCTTAATTTCCTCTCTGACAGACCCTAGTTAGTACGGAATAACAACAACATCTCTTCCACACTCACCATGAGCACAAGTGCACTGTAAGGACATGTTCTTAGCCCCCTGCTCTACTCAAATTATGCTTAACTACAGCTCCAATGCTGTATTTAAATTTGTTGACAAAATCACTGTCGTTATCTGAATCAAAAGTGGTGGCATATAGGAGGGAGATTGAATTGCTTGAGTAGTACCACAACAGAATCTCACTCAACATCAGCAAAACCAAACAGCTAATAATTGACTACAGGAGGAAGAAACTGGCGATCCATGAGCCAGTCCTCATTTTGGAAATGAAGGTGGAGAGGGTCCGTGGCTTTAAATCCCTTAACGTTTGTATGTCAAAGGATATCTCTTGGGTCCAACACATCTTATGTCTCATCAAAAGGAGGCATGACAGCACCTCAATTTTCTTACAAGTTTGCACCAAAAACTTTGATTAACTTCTATGAATACATAGTGAACTGGTTGTATCACAGCATGGTATGGAATCACCAGTAACCAGGAATGGAAAAGCTTACAGAAAGTGATGGATACAACCCAGTTCATCATAGCTGAAGCCCTCCCCACTATTGAGTACATTACATGGAGTGCGGCCAGAAGGAAGCAGCATCCATCATCAAAGATCTCCACCATCCAGGCCAAGTCCTCTTTCTACTACCATTGGATAGGAGGTAGAGAAGCTTTGGGTCCCACACCACTGGGTTCATGTACAGTTATTACCCTATAACCATGAGCTTCCAGAGCTGTCATGGATAACTTCGTTCACCACTCCTCTGAACAGATTCTATGGCCTACAGACTTACTTTCAAGGTCCCTTTATAACTCATGTTCCCAGTATTACTTTTACTTGCACAGTTTGTCTTCTTTTGTGCATTGGTGTTTGTCACTCTTTGTCTGTTTATCTATAGTATTTTTTCTGTAAATTTTTTTTTTTCTTCTTCTAAGTGGTTCCAGGGAAATGAATCTTAAGGTAGTATACAGTAACATATACATAATAATAAATTTATTTTGAACTTTGAATTTTGTTACAGTCCTGCAGAACCTCCACTTACAGCATTGGTGGGTAAGGAATTATTGTATATGGATCCAGCAACAATGAGCGAATGGAAATGCAGGACTAGAAATGTGTTTTAACAATTGCAGACAAATAGTAATTGGAACAAAAAAAAACTATTGATGTTGATAATATAATATAAAAACTGAAAATGGTGAAATATTTAATAGGTCAGGCAGCATCTGTGCAGAGAGTAACAGAGTCAGTGTTGCAGGTCAATTGCTATCTCTGTCCGCTACTCTAAAAATTCACTCAATTAACCATTGTCGATGTGAAGCATTTATAACAGTGTTCCAGCAATAAGCTCAGGCATCATAGGTAGCTTAATGTTTCAACAAATTAGAAGGACGAATGGAGGCATGGCAATGGTACAAGCTGTAAGCTCCCCTAAACAGTAACCTATCTTAACTTGGAAATATAATCTTGTTATTAGTTTTGAACAATGTTATTGGGTCACCCTAACGTTGCTATGAATGTGAAATAAAAATCAAGAACGTGATGTACAAGGTTCACACTGCTGTCCCCATTTTCCTCGTCAGAGATCCCCACCACCCAGGTCAGGCTCTCTTCTCGTTGCTGCCGGCAGGTAGAGGTTACAAGAGACTCAGGACTTGCACCACCAGGTTCAGGAACAATTACTACCCATCAACCTTCAGGTTCTTGAATCAAAGGGAATAACTACACTCACCTGCCCCATCACTGAGATGTTCCCATAACCAGTCACTTTAAGGACTCTATCTTGTCTTTTCATGTTCCCGTTATTTATTTATATTTTCATTTGCACAGTTTGTTGCTTTCTGCACTCTGGCTGATCTTTCATTGATCCTGTTATAATTACTATTCTATAGATTTATAGAAACATAGAAACATAGAAAATAGGTGCAGGAGTAGGCCATTCGGCCCTTCGAGCCTGCACCGCCATTTATTATGATCATGGCTGATCATCCAACTCAGAACCCAGCCTTCCCTCCATACCCCGTGACCCCTGTAGCCACAAGGGCCATATCTAACTTCCTTTTAAACATAGCTAATGAACTGGCCTCAACAGTTTGCTGTGGCAGAGAATTCCACAGATTCACCACTCTCTGTGTGAAGAAGTTTTTCCTAACCTCGGTCCTAAAAGGCTTCCCCTCTATCCTCAAACTGTGACCCCTCGTTCTAGACCTCCCCAACATCGGGAACAATCTTCCCGCATCTAGCCTGTCCAATCCCTTTAGGATCTTATACGTTTCAATCAGATCCCCCCTCAATCTTCTAAATTCCAACGAGTACAAGCCCAGTTCATCCAGTCTTTCTTCATATGAAAGACCTGCCATCCCAGGAATCAATCTGGTGAACCTTCTTTGTACTCCCTCTATGGCAAGGATGTCTTTCCTCAGATTAGGGGACCAAAACTGCACACAATACTCCAGGTGTGGTCTCACCAAGGCCTTGTACAACTGCAGTAGTACCTCCCTGCTCCTGTACTCGAATCCTCTCGCTATAAATGCCAGCATACCGTTCGCCTTTTTCACCGCCTGCTGTACCTGCATGCCCACTTTCAATGACTGGTGTATAATGACACCCAGGTCTCGTTGCACCTCCCCTTTTCCTAATCGGCCACCATTCAGATAATCTGTTTTCCTATTTTTGCCACCAAAGTGGATAACTTCACATTTATCCACATTAAATTGCATCTGCCATGAGTTTGCCCACTCACCCAACCTATCCAAGTCACCCTGCATCCTCTTAGCATCCTCCTCACTGCTAACACTGCCACCCAGCTTCGTGTCATCCGCAAACTTGGAGATGCTGCATTTAATTCCCTCATCCAAGTCATTAATATATATTGTAAACAACTGGGGTCCCAGCACTGAGCCTTGCGGTACCCCACTAGTCACCGCCTGCCATTCTGAAAAGGTCCCGTTTATTCCCACTCTTTGCTTCCTGTCTGCTAACCAATTCTCCACCCACACCAATACCTTACCCCCAATACCATGTGCTTTAAGTTTGCACACTAATCTCCTGTGTGGGACCTTGTCAAAAGCCTTTTGAAAATCCAAGTATAGCACATCCACTGGTTCTCCCCTATCCACTCTACTAGTTACAACCTCAAAAAATTCTATGAGATTCGTCAGACATGATTTTCCTTTCACAAATCCATGCTGACTTTGTCCGATCATTTCACCGCTTTCCAAATGTGCTGTTATCACATCCTTGATAACTGACTCCAGCAGTTTCCCCACCACCGACGTTAGGCTAACCGGCCTATAATTCCCCGGTTTCTCTCTCCCTCCTTTTTTAAAAAGTGGGGTTACATTAGCCACCCTCCAATCCTCAGGAACTAGTCCAGAATCTAACGAGTTTTGAAAAATTATCACTAATGCATCCACTATTTCTTGGGCCACTTCCTTAAGCACTCTGGGATGCAGACCATCTGGCCCTGGGGATTTATCTGCCTTCAATCCCTTCAATTTACCTAACACCACTTCCCTACTAACATGTATTTCGCTCAGTTCCTCCATCTCACTGGACGCTCTGTCCCTTACTATTTCTGGAAGATTATTTATGTCCTCCTTAGTGAAGACAGAACCAAAGTAATTATTCAATTTGTCTGCCATGTCCTTGCTCCCCATAATCAATTCACCTGTTTCTGTTTGCAGGGGACCTACATTTGTCTTTATCAGTCTTTTCCTTTTTACATATCTATAAAAGCTTTTACAGTCCGTTTTTATGTTCTCTGCCAGTTTTCTCTCATAATCTTTTTTCCCCTTCCTAATTAAGCCCTTTGTCCTCCTCTGCTGAACTCTGAATTTCTCCCAGTCCTCAGGTGAGCCACTTTCTCTGGCTAATTTGTATGCTACTTCTTTGGAATTGATACTATCCCTAATTTCTCTTGTCAGCCACGGGTGCACTACCTTCCTTGATTTATTCTTTTGCCAAACTGGGATGAACAATTGTTGTAGTTCATCCATGCAACCTTTAAATGCCTGCCATTGCATATCCACCGTCAATCCTTGAAGTGTCATTTGCCAGTCTATCTTAGCTAATTCATGTTGATGATGCCCACAAGAAAATGAATCTCAGGGTTCTATATGGTGACAAATATGTACTTTGATAATAACATTGAACCTTGATACATATCAAGTTCTCTCTGTTACAGCATTACAAAGTACATGTACTGTTTGCAACCAGGTTTTAAAGGAACGTGCCACTGCCAATACAGCAGAGTGCTGCTAGTGAGTCAGTGGATTTGGGAGAATGAGTACGCCCAGAGCAAGCAGAGAAACTGAACACGTCTCAGAAGAGCAGTGTCAACATGAGGACCAGAGAAACCATGGAAGACCACAGAAGCCAATAAACAGGTGCCCTTGGTAGAAGGTTGTCAGGGGATGCCTCTGTAAAGAGTATAGTTGATGACTGCACACACATGAAAAAGCCAGAAAAATTCCAATGTTTTTTAGCCCACATCTGTGAGATGAATGTAATCAAATCTAATCAATATGGTCTTACGAATGGTAAATCTTGTTTGACAAACTTATTTAAGGATGTAAGTGGTGACAGAGGGGATCCCATAGATGTAAAATACTTAGATTTCCAAAAGGTATTTGATAGGTGCATGATGGACTTATTCAGTGTTGCACAGTAAATAGTGATTTGGATTAATTGAGTCCTTTTCAGGCTGGAAGGATGTACTGTAACCTGCAGAATATGCAGGGTTGAGTCTTGGCCCTTGATTGTTTACTATTGACGTTAATGACCTGGAAGAGGAAATGAAATGCGAGGTTTCCAAGTTAACCAAAACAGGTGGTGTTGAGGACGTTGTTTTTCCGCATAGTTGGAGTGATTGGGTGAAAATCTGACAAATGGCATTTAATGTGGCGAAGTGTGAGACCAATGAACTTCAGTAAGACAAATCAAAAGGCAGATTACTACCTTGAGCAGAGGTTTCCAACCTTTTTTATGCAATGGACTTCTACCATTAACTGAGGAGTCCATACACCCCAGGTCTGGATACCTCTGAGAAAGAATGTAATTGGGTGAAGTATCAAGAGATCTAGATGCTCTACTGCCTGAATCACAACATATTAGCAGGCAGATCCAACCAGCAGTTAAGAAGGCAAATGAGAATTTGGCTCTTATTGCAAAGGGATTGGAGTTTAAAACTAGGGAGATTTTGTCACAGTTGTATAGGTATTGGTGAGTCCTCACCTGGAACACTATGCTGGTTTTTGTCACCTTGCACCAAAGGAGGTTATCCAAAAGAGATTTACTATGCAAACAAGACTAGAAAGTTTGGATCTGTATTCCTTGGAGTTTAGATAAATGAGGGGTTACCTTATTTGAGCATACTAGATCCTAAGTGCACTTGACATGGTCGATGCAGTGATGTTCTCATCAGTTGGAGAGTTACAGACAACAAAATATAGTTACAAAACATGGGCTGGTCATTTAAAACCTGTTTTATCAGAGCGCAGTGGAATTCTCTGCCATTGAGGATGATGGGGACCACACTGTGAGACATTTTTAAGGTGAAGATAGACAAAAGAAAGACTGAGGAATTGAAGGTTGATAGCATCATAGATCAGCCAGGGTCATATTACATTGTGGGGCTGGATTGAGGAGCCAGGTAACCTAATCCTGCTCCTTTTTTTCCTGAGTGTTTAATGAGGAAAAATCTCCTCTACTTGAACATGGAGAGTGGGTGTCTTTCCCCAATGTGGCAGTGGGAAGCACACTGTCAGCACCCATCCCCACTTTTGACCTTGACTTGGAGAGTTTAGTGATGAAGCAGCTGTCAGTTGAATAGAGATACATCATTGAGAAACTCCACTAAAAATGGTTGAGATGATTTATTTCAACAGTTATAACTACCTTCATTTCTGACAATAAAGACATTTGTTTGCTGGAAAAGGGTTCTCTGATTTTGATTGCACTTGCATCTTCTATTTCAATCATGGAACCATTTGTGCTACCTCTCAAAATTTTGGCATAACTTGAATGTCTTTGTTAATGGCTCAAAGTGGAGACAATGGATAACAGTGTCAGAATGAAGGATCCAACCTTTTTTTGGATCCAATCCCAGCAACAAATGCTCCTCATTTTATTAAAGTCTCCTATGTTTTGTGAAGTAATCCATTTCTCCCTTTGAATGTGTGCCTGAAGAAAATATTTCATCTTTATCTGTTTCTTTCAAAACTCATCCAACTTTAATAAGATTCAAAGAGAAGGATAAGAATGACAACAGATGCAGATTATCTTCTTTTGGAATAATGCCAGGAAATGAAGGAAATATATTTTTACTTATTCTTTTGAGATCATGGAATATCATTGGCTTAGAAAATAGTCGTTGCCTTTACATATTCCTTCTACCAAAATGCTTGACAATACACCCCTCTATGCTATATTCCGTCTGCCACTTCTTTGCCCATTCTCCCAATCTGTTCACATGCTTCTCAGACTCTCTGCTTCCTTAACACCATTTATCTTCATATTGTCTGCAAACTTGGCCACACTCCATCAATTCTGTCATCCATAATATATGTCAACATATAACTTGAAAAGAGGAGGTCCCAACGCTGAACCCTGCGGAACATTACCAGTCACCAGCAGCCAACCAGAGCATGCCCTCTTGTTTTTGACTCTTTACCTCCTGCCGGTCAGCCAATCTTCTATCTATGCTAGTATCTTTCCTGTAATACTACCGGCTCTTATTAAGTAACCTCATATGTGGCACCTTATCAAAGGACTTCTGTATATCCAAGTAAGCAAGATCCTCCGATTCTTCTTTGTCTATCCTGCCTGTTATTTCCTGAAAAAATCCCAACATATTTGACAGGCATGATATTTCCTTAAAGGCAATAAAGCTGACTTTGACCTACTTTATCATATGCCTCCAAGCACCCCAAAAGGACTCCAACATCTTCCAACCTCTTCCAAACCACTGAAATAAGGCTGACAGGGCTATTATTTCCTTTTTTCTGCCTCTCACCCTTCTTAAAGAGTGGAGTGACATTTGCAATTTTCCAGTCTTCCAGAGTCATTCCAGAATCGAGTGATTCTTGAAAGCTCATTACTAATTTCTCTTTCAGAACCCTGGAGTGTAGTCTAATTTGTCCAGGTGATGTATCTAACTTCAGAACTTTCAGTTTCCCAAGCATATTCTCCTTAATAATAGCAACAACACTCACTCCCCCGCCCCCGACACTCTCACATTTCTAGCATTCTGCTGCTAGTGTCTTCCACAGTGAAGATTAACACAAAATACTTATTAAGTTAGTCTGCCATTTCTTTATCCCCCATTATTACCTCTCCAGCATCATTTTCCAGTGATCTAATATTCACTCTCAACCTTTCTTTTATAACATAAATATATATGAAAAGCTTTTGGTATCCACTTTGATACTATTGGGTAGCTTACCTTCATATTTAATCTTTCCCTTCCTTATGGTTTTTTTAGTTGCCTTCTGCTAGTTTTTAATAGTTTCCCAATCCTCTAAATTCTTACTAATTTTTGCTATATTATATGCCCTCTCTTTTTTCCATTTATGTTGTCTTTGACTTCCCTTGTCAGCCACAGTTGCTTCATCTCCCTTCAGAATACTTCTTCATCTTTGGGACATACCTATTATGCGCCTTCTGAGTTGTCCCCGGAAACTCCACCTATTGCTATTCTGACATCATCCATGCTAGTGTCCCCTTCCAATCAACTTTGGCCAGGTCCTCTCCCATGCCTCTGTAATTTTATTTACTGCACTGTAATACTGACACATCTGATTTTTATCCCTCTCAATTGGCAGGGTGAATTCTATCGTGTTATGTTGACTGCCTCCTAAGGGTTCCTCTACCTTAATCTCCCTAATCGAATACTCTTTATTACACAACACCCAGTCCAAAATTTTCTTTCTCCTAATGCACTCAACCACAAGCTGCTCTAAAAAGCTATCTTGTAGGCGATCTACAAATTCTTTCTCTTGGAATCCAGTACCGACCCGATTTTTCCAATCTATGTGAATATTGAAGGACTATTGTAACATTGTGGGCACGTGGCCAAGTGGTTAAGGCATTGGACTAGTGACCTGAAGGTTGTGAGTTCGAGACCCAGCCAAGGCAACGTGTTGTGTCCTTGAGCAAGGCACTTAATCACACATTGCTCTGCGACGACACTGGTGCCAAGCTGTATGGGTCCTAATGCCCTTCCCTTGGATAACATTGGTGTCATGGAGAGGGGAGACTTGCAGCATGGGCAACTACTGGTCTTCCATACAACCTTGCCCAGGCCTGCGCCCTGGAGAGTGAAGACTTTCCAGGCGCAGATCCATGGTCTCACAAGACTAACGGATGCCTAAATTGTAACATTGTCCTTATTACGTGCCTTTTCTATTTCCCATTGAAATTTATATCCCACATCCTGGCTACTTCTATAACTCCCATCAGGGTCTTTTGACCCTTGCAGTTCCTTAACTCTACCCACAAGGATCCTATGTCACTTCTTTCGAAGGATTTGATTTAATATTTTACCAATTGAGCCACTCTACTCCTCTGCCTACCTCCCTGTTCTTTTGATACAATGTGTATCCTTGGATATAAGTCCCCAACTATGATCTTCTTTCAGCCACAACTCAATGATGCCCACAATGTCATACCTACCAATCTCTAAGTGTGCTACAAGATTACCTACCTTATTCAATATAGTGTGTCCATTCATATATAACCCCTTCAATTCTGTATTCATCACCCTTTTTGATTTTGCCTCCATGTTTCACTTCAGCTCATCCCACTGACTGCAGCTTTACCCTATCATCTGCCTCTCCTTCCTCACAATCTCACAACACACTGCATTGACTTGTATAACAATTGCCCCATCCTCTGCCCTATCACCCTGTTTCCCATCTCCATGCCAACATAGTTTAAGCCCTCCCAAACAACTCAAGCAAACCTTCCTGCAAGGATATTGATCCCCCTCAAATTCAGGTGTAACCCGTCCTTTTTGTACAGGACGGAGATCCCAGTGATTCAGAAACCAGAAATCCTGCTCCCTGCACCGCTTCCTCAGCCACTTGTTCATCTATGCTATCATCCTGTTCCTGCTCTGAGTAGCACGTGGTATTGGGAGTAACCTTGGGGGTCCTGATCTTCAGCCTCTTCCTTAACTCCCTATACTCACTGCACACGACCTCTTCCCCCTTTCTACCTATATCATTGGTGCCAATGTGCACCAATACTTCTGGCTGCTCACTCTCCCTCTTTGAGAGTCTTCTGCAGCTGCTCTGAGACATCCTCAACCCTAGCACGTGGAAGGTAACACACCATCCTGCTTCTTTATCGTGCCCACAGAATTGCTCTCCGTTCCCATGGCTGTGAAGTCTCATATCACCATTGATAATATAATGCTAACATTTACACAAATAGATCTTGGTCCTTTACTATCTACCATTTCAAAATTTCCTTTGTTCTTTGGTGCAGATTAAATCAACAGTTTTATATTTCACTCTTAAATCAAAGAGGTATTGTTATCCTGAAAATTGTTTGGCAGTGTTCTCCAACGTTTTTACACATAATATTGTTTAACTGTGTTTTGGAAAAAAAGGAAAAATTAAGGAATTTTAAAATTCATTTCACTTATGAAGAAAGAGAATTTTTTAAATTATCAGTTAGCCTGCTGGAAAACATTTGGTGTGCCAAAATCAGTCAGTGGCCTTCAGGAATACACTTAATCATGATGTTTGAACATATGGGAAACCAACTGAAGGCAGCAATTTCCACATTGATTGAGAGAGCAGCTAAACCACTCAAGTGAGGCTCACAGTAACTACGAGCAGTGGTGTTTTCTATATACAGAGAGTCTAAAATCTGGTGTTGGCAATATTGTCATAATTTGAATGCTTTCTACTGCCTTTGTGTCTATACAGTAGTAAAGTAATTAGAATGTGGTTAGCCTAACACCCGAATGAACTCTGCAATAAAGATAACTTTCCTTCCAGTTTGAAATTACTCCAACTACATTCCTCAGCTTTGGCCAATATTAGCATGTAGATTAATATTATATTGCACGACTGTTCATTACTAAGTAGCTTATAAAATCAGACAGTGGGTAAATAGATCTTGTGCTGTAGTGAGCACTTTGAAATAGTTCTGCAATTAGTCAGATTTCCCCTATAAATGGTTTCTTCAAACATGCCTAATTACCTGTACAAAGTATTTTTCATTATCCTTTGTTGGTACCTGGGGCTGGATAATAAATGTCAGGCTAACATTGAGAGTGGAAGTTTGTATTTTGCACCTGATGATCCGTTACTGTATACTAAGATCTGCCAGCAACCGCTAGCACAGTGTAGAGAAACAATGAGATAGTTGCTAAGAGAGAGGTTGGGAACACTGACACTTAGGAATTCCAAATTTCTAGTAGTGACAATAAAATTCAAGATAAGACAAAGGAGAAGTCATTCTTCTTCCTAGATAGATAGTAGATACTTTATAAATCCCAAAGGAAATTACTGTGTCACAGTAGCATTGCAAGTGCACAGATATAAATATTAGAAGTGGAAAGAATTAAAAAAAGTTACTACAAACAGTCTAACGGGGGTGGGGGGGGGGTCATCACTTCCCTGGTTATAGGTTGACTCATTATAGAGACTAATGGTCAAGAGTAAGAATGACTTCATATAGCACTCTTTGGAGCAGTGCAGTTGTCTTAGGCTATTACTGAAAGTCTGTCCTGTTCAGCCAAGAGGGTGAGAAATATTGTCCAGAATTGCCAGGATTTCTGTAGGGTCCTTGGTTCTATCACAGCATCCAGTGTGTTCAGCTTGACTCCTATAACAGAGCCAGCCTTTCTAATCAGTTTATTGAGCCTGTTGACATCACCCATGTTGATACCATTACCCCAGCACGCCACCACTTAGAAGATTGTACTGGTGACAGCAGACTGATAGAACATGTGAAGGAGACACCTGCATACTCCAAAAGGACTTCAGTCTCCTCTGGAAGTAGAGGCAACTCTGGCCCTTCTTGTACACAGCCTCTGTGTTGGTGATCCACTCAAGTCTGTCATCCAGGTGCACCTCCAGGTATTGTAGCTTCTCAGCACATCCTACAGTGGTGCCAAGCATTTCCTCCTTGAGTAACTGAAGTTATATAGTCAAGAATATTATTTGTTCTTAATACAGAACCTGGAATCTCATTGTGTCTTATGATGATGTTAGCAAAAATGACGACAAAAACATGCAGACTTCTTGACAAAAAAAGAGAGAACATTTATATTAACTCAGTGAATAGTAGGACATCACACACAAAATGCTGGAGTGGAATAAAGAGTTGATATTTCAGCCCAAGACCCTTCATCAGGACTGAAAAGGAAGGGAGTAGAAACAAGACTAAACAGCTGGTGGGAAGGGATGGAGTAAAAGCTGGCAAGTGATAAGTGAGATGAGGAGAGGGGGAAGGTGGTTTATTCCCTTCATAGATGCTACCTAGTTTGCTGAGTTCCTCCAGCACTTTCTATGAGTGGCTCAA
Source organism: Mobula hypostoma (assembly GCF_963921235.1). Classification (NCBI taxonomy): domain Eukaryota; kingdom Metazoa; phylum Chordata; class Chondrichthyes; order Myliobatiformes; family Myliobatidae; genus Mobula; species Mobula hypostoma. Next base: position 104,038,489 of record NC_086103.1, on the reverse strand, counting down.
TATTTCCACCATCTGCAGAATCTCTTGTGAGTAACAGGACATGTGTGATTTTTAAGTGGTTACTAAATTGCAGCTGGTATATACTCTAGGTCCCATGTGTTAAGATCTTATTTTTATCCAAGGGAGATTTATATACCATACCTAACTCCAGTGGCACTTTTTGTCAGAATTGCAGCTTAATATGATGGGAAGGACTTTATAGTCATATGTCTTAAAGAGCGAAATTGATTGTATCTAACTATCCACTCTTGAAATAATTTCCTTTTTCCATTTAGAGAGGATTTCAAGAACAGTAAGAATTCTCATTATATTACAAACTTAGACTCCATTAACAGTCTTGGCAAAAGAAAGTCTCAAAGAGTTGGAGATGATGATGTGAAGACTACTCATAGTGTATAGGCTAACTTTTCTCATTTTACCTTTCCACTTTCATCTCTAACTCATGTTCAAAGTATGAAACCCAGGGCTTCATTATGCACCCATATCATTTGTACCTCAACCTGTGGAATTTGCTATCACGGGCAGCTGTGGAGGGCAAGTCCTAAAGTATATTTAAGAAAGTGGTTGATAGATTCTTAATTGGTCAGGGCATGAAGGGATCAATGGAGAAGGCGGGAGATTGGGGCTGAGAGGAAAATTGGATCAGTCAGGATGAAATGTCGAAGCAGATTCGATGGGCCAAATGGCCTAATGCTACTCCTATATCTTCTGGTCTTATTATTATATTCACTTTCATTCCTCGCCCTTTCTTTTAAGTCTAATTGATTCTCTGGGTCTCCAAACAGCCAGGGAACAGTTCTCAAGTCCATAAAACAAAGTTTCCAGAGCCCATACTATTTGGTGACTCCAAGTCCAAGACATATACTTTTTGAAAAGGGCGGCGGGGGGGGGGGGGGGTGGTTAAATAGCTCCCTATCTGGAAATGAAGAAGAACTGTTTCAAGGTAAGTTCTGGATATTCCTTTAACTAGCTATAGTTTGACATCACCCGCTGTTGTTCTTCTGGGAAATGGGAAACGTGTGTCTGCACTGATGTTCCTAGACTGCACAACTTGATGTGTATTTTTCCTGTTAAACTAAACTAGAAGTGGCATCAACCAAGTTTTAGGTTCAAGACTTCACCTGTTATAATTCTCTCCAGCTTGTTATGCGTTCCTCTGTGACAGCAAAGAATTATGTGAGTGACGCCACACTGTATTTCATACTATTTATGTCATTAATTTGTGTGCTCTTTTCAATTACGAGTCTTTTGAAACTACGATTTAGGTAAGATCTGACAGGTGAATAAGATGACTAAAATGCAGGCTTCTTCGGGTCACATAAATTTGACTTTAAAATGAACAAAATACCACAAATGAACTCAGAGACTCGGACTAAATTGTGATGCTGATTTACTGCAAACTTAACAAGAAATGAGGAATTGACATCAATGGATAATTAAGTGTTTTGTAAGATGAAATAAAAAGAGAGAACAAGCATTTTTCTATGACTAAATCAATATATCTGTACATCACTTATAAATTTATTTATCTTTCCCAGCATGTTCATGCTTTGAGCAATTATTTGGTACTATCTAATTATTCGTGGTGCCACGGTAGTGTAGTGATTAGCTCGATGCTATTACAGCTCGAGGTGTTGGAGTTCAAAGTTAAATTACGGTGCCATTTGTATGTTCTCCCAGTGACCGCGTGGGTTTCCTCCGGGTGCTCCGGTTTCCTCCCACAGTCCAAAGACGCACCGGTTGGTAGGTTAATTGGTCATTGTAAATTGTTCTGTGATTAAGTTAGTGTTAAATAGGTGGGTTGCTAGGCAAATGGGCCTGTTCTGCACTGTATCTTTAAATAATTAAGACTTTTACAGCCTGTTATCTTTACTTTCAAAGGTATTATTCACTCATAAATCATGCTTGTGCAAGTCATAATAAATACAGAAACTACAAAATATCATCAGGTCATGGTGCAAGTCCTCAGGTTTCAGGAGAATAAATAAAACTTGGTAATAAGCTGATATATTGTATTAATTCCCAAAATGTATCTAAAACATAATTTCACATGGCTGAGAACAAATTAAACTCCTTTATGTCTAGGCCTGTGATATTCAATTATATAAATATTCTATGCAAAGCAAGAGATCCCCAGTATTCTTGTTTAATCCAAATTATCTGCATTATCTGTTGGCATTTGATTAACAGGGAATATGAGACAGACAAATGTAAAATAGCTGACGTTAATGGAATAAGAAATTTGGATAATGATCAACTGAGTAAGGTTATGGAGAAGAGTTACTTCAGAATCAATCAACGGCACTTTTATTTGTAGCATTTACAGATGATTTCATTGGTCATTATGGAAAACTATTTTCACATAACGCAAAAGGATTTGCAAATGCTGACAGAGGCTGCTTAAGATTCAGGGTTACCAATTTGTCTCTGAAACATGCTAAATACTTGATATGGTAATGTACCTGAAGTTCAATTCCAAGTTGTTATATTTTGTTTTTAACATGAGCAATATATTTTAAGTTGACACAGGGGAAGGATAACAGAATGATGGACTGGCAGTAGATGAGATTTGCCAAATACAGCTTCAGCAGCTCTAACCTGAAAATACTCAGCATCCATAAACCAAAAATAGTTCATTGTGACCCCAACAACATTCATACTCCAAAGAGGGCACAATGGCACTGTCCTCGTAAGCAAAGAAAATGGTGATAAGCAAACTGTACTAGTACACTAGTCCAAGAGAATAAATGCTCATTCACAAAAAGAGCTCTGATAAACCAACCATATTTGTACAACAGAGCAGCAAAAGCACTAAATTACCAGTTGCCTTACAATTAAATACTGTCAAATAATACAGAACCAAATGCAAAAGCATCATCTCCTATATATCTAGTGTTTCCATACAATCTTTACAGTTGCAGGTTTGGGAGATTTTTCATTGCCTTTAGTATCATCTCTGAAGCTAAAGTACATATTTTGTCCTTACTGATTATCTGAGGAGACGCAAGCTGACCTTTGGAAATCTACCCCCACCCACCCCCCACAGTTGATGGCGAGTCCCATTCTTCATATGATGAGTCGTGTAACATAAGGATTGGTTGAGATGTGCACTAGAACTGTTTTAAAAAATTGTGAATTCTGGAGGACTGACATTTAGACAGCTGTTTCCAGCTGAGTGACAGATCTTCAAAGCACCAGGCAGTATTGTCAGTGGCTTTATTCTGCTGTTTTTGCCAGAAAGCCTGAATAGGAACAGTTTCCTTACTGCAGGCACAGTGCTAGCATGGGTTTCCCATCAGCTTTCTGGTAGTTTCACTGGATTAGCGAGTAGAGGAAGAATTCCTATAGAATGAAGCGTACGACTTTGATGGGCCGACTACTTTAACTAGTTTGTTCCTAAGACTGTGGTTGATTTTTAATTAGACATCAAACACCAAGCATTACTATGGCCATAATGTTTCAAATCCATCAGTGTCACAGTGGAGAGAGAACACAATACTTAGACTGTGTAACACAGTGCAATGTCATAAATAATTTACAGAGTCCAGGCGTCATTCTTTCAGCCCTGTTGCATTATGGCAGCAGCTCTGCAAGGCTTCTTGTAAACACTGCCTCCCATGTCTGTGACCTGCACAAACTGGAAAGATAAAGGCATCCTGTATATGTAAACTACTTCTTCCAAGTTCTGTCCCATCATCCACCTTCCTGAGCTTGATGCAGTTCTGATTCTGATTCTGATTCTTAGAGAATCTTCATCAAAAACTGGGGCAGGTTTTTGAAAGGGGCGAAACTGGCTTTTCCATTGATGCACCAAACCTAAATGGAATAACAATCACTGGGGGACAAGGGCAAACTTTACTACACTGGATCAGAAGAACAGTCAGGTATCCCCTTACCAAAGTGGCAATAAAGTGCTGTGAGGCACATGGCTCTCTCAGGATTCTGGAGAACCAGCCAAGCACGCGGCAATGCTGGTTGACAGCCTTGGCTACAGCATTCAGAGGAAGAAGAGTTAGCCAAGGATGACACATTATCAGATGAAATGGTGCAACAAGAACTGTTTAACAGAGTTTTCAGTTATTCTTCAGGTTCCTTTTTCTATATTCTTCAAGTTTCTTTATGAACAGTTAAATACTTTCACTGTATTGCACCGGATTCTGACCAAGATGATTGTCTGAATGTGCAGCCTGTCCCAAAACATTCATGACCAACCCTACACATTTATTTACAATGCCGACATGCATATGGGCAATTTACCTCAAGAAACCTCAGTCAGGCACTCTGAAAAAGATACACAACTTATTCTATAGATCCATACAAAGCTGCATTAATAGTTGTATTGCCTCTGCTTTCACTCAGTGTAAAATATTTGTCATATACATTTTAATCTTAAACTATCTTCCAGGAAGGATTCAAGTGTTGTGTCTCATTTTAATTTCTCAATGGGGAACCATTGAATTTTTATGTGGCTGCTGTGTTCGTGTTGGAGATTGAAGTTCTGCCACTCCTTTCAATCATTTACTTTCTATGCAGGTCTCCCTTATGTCCTCTAAGGAGGTGATCTGTCAGGTATAGATAGGTGTCACCCTAAGATGTCGAGCCCTTATCTAGGAGTACATTCAGCCAGAGACTCATTCCTCCGAGATGCAGCACAGAGCATCATAGGAAGTCATTCCTGCCTGTGGCCATCAAACTTTACAACTCCTCCCTTGGAGGGTCAGACACCCTGAGCTGATGGGCTGGTCCTGGACTTACTTCATAATTTACTGGCATAATTTACATATTACTATTTAACTATTTATTACTATTTTCTACTACTATTCTATTACTATTTGTTATTTCTATGACTATTACTATTTACTATTTACAAATAGTAATATTACTATTACTATTTCTATTACTATTTATTATTTATGGTGCAACTGTAATGAAAACCAATTTCCCCCGGGATCAATAAAGTATGACTATGACTATGACTACGACTATGACTATGTCTATGACTATCTCACTTCATGTAATAGCATAGTCCTCGGAGGTCCTTTAAACTGTGTAGAAATAGATCCTTGGCTGCTATTAATAAAGAAACCCATTCACCATCTCTGCTGAAGAGAACTCCCTGTAAAATGGAAGGAAGCAGATCAGTAAATTTGGATACAAGCAAATGCAGCAGTAGCAGCACTGATGAGTAAAACACCATCCGCATTCATTGTTTGGAGTTTGGATACGGGAGTAGTGGTGGTGAGAAGGCCACTATCATTACACATGGTACCATGGATTTTCCACTCTGCAAACTCTGGGTATCAGACATATCCACATTTTCCAACGTTCCATCAATATTCCCAATAGACTGCATGAGCTTCTGCTGATTCCAGCGTGTAGTTCAGTAAGTATTCTGTGTAAGGGTGGAAAACGTGGACCCTGTAACAGCTACTCAAATGACCCAACCATCCCTGCTCCTCTGCTTTCACCTTCATTTGATCCTCTTTTAGCAAGTATCTTGCTTTGTGCCTCCCCCCCAACTCCCTTGTTTGATTGCCCTAAAACTGATATTTCTATGACTGGTGCTTGTGAAATCTGGGGTGCTTGCAATGGGCATGCTTCATTTTCCTTTCTGCTTCCAGCTTCCTCTTGTGAGACTCCTACACAAAGAGAAAGGGAACATGGATGAGCAGAGGGTATGCAGCCCATAGCTCTGTGCACATGAATGAGATCATGATCATAGATTGCAGTAAAACATGATTTCCTGTTAGTCACTGAGTGAGAGGTAGATGTTAGCTAGTAGAAGTGATTGAAGTTACTCTTACCTTGATGGGTTTGCATGAAGTCATTCAGCTTCCCCTCACCCACTCCTACAGCCTTCTCCTACAAAAACAGAGCAAATAGATGCTTTCAGCATTAGCACTGAAAAGCGGTTGCACCCCAGTGCTCAACCAACGTTCCATCTGGAGCAAAAGAAATGAGTAGCATGCAAGTTGCTTCAGGAATCATAATGGCTGGTCAATAGTCATGCAACAGCTCTGTCAGTGGGAGGAAACTTCGGCTTTCATCTCCATTAACTCAGATATGCACACTTACTGAAAGATTATTGATGGAGTGTTCCATCAAGAGAGTTGGGGCCAATGCTTTGCATTATAGATATATCACTATGATAAAGTTAGAGAGCTTGACAGCACAATGCAGCTATTGTACAAGCCTTTCTTTTCCTTTCAGCTTTTGTCCTTCATTAATCCCACCACAAAACCCTTCCTAACTCCTGAGAATTTTTGCTTTTAAAATATTAATTCTTTGCGTCTGTTTATTCTGCATTGGAGAGATTACAGCTCATAAATTATCCACTTTCTCAGAGCCATGATGTTCAACATGTCTATGGGACATTTTCCTTTGTCTATTTCTCAGGAGAGTTTGTTTATACAAAAAACTGTCTCAACCAAAATCAAGGGCAATATGCAAGTCTTTTAGCGTGTTGTATTTCATTTTTTCTAGGGAAGCAGAAAAGGCTACCTCAATAACTATACAGTATTGAAAACAGCGTTTTGCATAGCAGTGGACTTTATGGTTATGGGAAGAGGCAGGGAGACAGAGCTGAGTCCACGGCCATGTCAGCCATGATCTTAGTCAATGACAGAGCAGGGTCAATGGACTAGATTGCCTACTCCTGCTCTTACTTTTTATGTTCTTGTGTTCACTCCCCCACCCCCAACACTCCTCCTCCCACAACTACTGAGAGTACTACAAGAGACCCGCCAAGTAAAGGACATAACTCAGCCTCAAGAACTTCAGTTCCTGTTGGTGCACTTAATTTTCCTATTCTTTTGCTTAATTGCCAAATTAATGCCCCTGAACAAACCAGTGCAACATGGACTTCAGCATTTATATGATATATCAGTGGACGAATCCACAGATATGGTTCTCTAAGAAAAGTCATGTAGTTTTCCTAATTCTGATTACTAACCAGCAACCAGCCTGATTGAAGGGCTGTGTGCATAACTGAACAGAGCAACATTCGCCTCAGAGTAACATCAAAAGTATCTGCGTAGCAAGAGCAAATGTAGAACAACAGTAATAAAAAAAACCTTATCTGCATGTTAGCGAAACTACAAACTAAAGAATGACAGAATTTACTCTTGGGCATAAAAAGAACAACACTAACCATTGTATAGTAACATATGCCTTAACACCTGACTTAAAGTACTCATCCAGAAAATGTTAGACAAAATCTGAAATAAAACACTTTCCTAAGTGTTAAGATTTCTACTGCTATGCTGTGAGGTATTTTTACTTTAGCAGTTTTCTTCAAAAGCAATGTGTCCTGCTCACAAGAGTGTTTTGGCTTTGCTTAAAGATAAGGAGCCATGTTGTCCAACTTAGGAATGTTGTGTCAGCCACTCGGGGTTGGCTTGGTAACATGATGTAACCTTCTGCCCAATGGGATGCCATGGAACATTTGAGGGGGTGGGGGGGTGCTTTAGGCAGGAGCTGCAGAGCAGGGCACAAGGGAGGCATTCAGCTGGCATCTTCCCAACTTTCCTGTTTGGTGGAATCCAAATGTTACCAACCATAGATGTATATTGCTTATGAAGGGTGGCCTTCCCACCTCTGAATCATGTGGCTGTTAACAGAGTTAGCTAACAAGCCAAGTTTGTATATGAGCCCTGGTGAGAGGGTTGCATTAGCAACACTCACCTACACCACAATAACAAATAAAGCAATCACCAGTTCTGGTTTATCAGCTCTTATGCCAGAACAGAGTAATACATATTTTAAATAAAAAGGAATCCTACTCACATTAGCAACAATCTTTCTGAAATAAACTTGAACATAGTAAAATATCAGCAGCCTACATCCCATAAGTGAACAAATTCATTACGGAGATAGAAAACCAACCTGGAATAATAGTGCAAACATCACAAGGGAAAGAAGCTTGCTCCATAATACCATCATTCTCAGTCAAAATTTGCATGCAGTATTTCAGAGCTTCCGATTCACATCCAAGCAAAGCAATAGCAGAATTCACACTTGAAAGAAGTGATATGAGACCAGAACAGCCATCGCCAGTGCTTGAACAGAAGAACAGCAATTCTGGAAAAATAGCATTTATATTCCTTTGAAAAATTTCCAAAGAAATATACACTGAATGTGTGATCGCTGGCTCTAAATTAATAGTATTCACATTTGAATACAGTAGCAGAACTCCAGCATCACAGCACAAACACTGCAAAGTCAATTCAAGAACAACATACATAAGCACTTGCTCTGGAATAGCTGGTGTTAATGGAACAGGGCCATTGTATAATTAACACATATGACAATATAGTTATTACTGGTGGTCCATTTGTTGGTACTCTCAACTTTGAGTCAGAAAATTGGTTCATTCTTCATATTGAGGGACTGCTGTTCTGTTTGAGTATGATCTGACAGAAACAGGATACTAAGAAACCTTAAGTCACAGAAGTTTACAACTAACAATGGAAGAAGAATATTCAACTCATTAAAGATTGAGCATGAATTTATAAAGAGTGTAGGATTCATCTGATGAAACTGATCAACGTTTTTGAAGAGTTGACCAAATCAGTGAAACAGGGAATATATATTGATGTTATTTATTTGGTCTTCCAGGCATTTTGTGATATGCTACATATTAGTTAATTTGAAATTCATCCATTTGAATAAAACACCATTGATCGGACTGGGAAATTAGCTAAGCAACAAGATGGAAGAGGGTATCAGAATTCATTTGCTAAGGTGTGACTACTGGAGCCCACAAGGATTTATGGTACCAAAATATTCAAAAACAATTAGGTGGTAGCAAAGACAAACTTATATCTGAGTTTGTTAATGGCACAATGACATGTGGTGCTCCGAAATTCATAAAAATGTATGGATAAAACAGTGATAAAAGTGAGATTAGGAAGGATAGGGCAGAGTATTTGCCATGTGATGAAAAGCTGGAAGCTGTGAAAGTCGAAAAACATTTTGGAGTCTATCTATGCACATTTATCAACTGGTGTCATGAATAGGTATAGAAAAATAGCTATTCGAATGCTGCTCGTTATATCCAAAGAACAAGATTACAAGTGGGTGAAAATAAGCTACAACTAAACATTCCTGGTGAGAACACAATCCTATTTTTCCCAGCAGCAGTCCAAATAAAGATGAGCTCTTTATATAACACTGGATAATTCTGTAACCTTCCAGCTAAGACCTGATGCTGTGGGATTGTAAATTGTATATATATGGTAGAATATCACACAAATGGCATGAGCCAAATAAGGGACTGACCTTCAGTTAACAGGTACATATTATAAAAGTACTCAAACAACAGGAATTCTGCAGATGCTGGAAATTCAAGCAACACACATCAAAGTTGCTGGTCCTGACGAAGGGTCTCGGCCTGAAACGTCGACTGTACCTCTTCCTAGAGATGCTGCCTGGCCTGCTGCGTTCACCAGCAAATTTGATAAAAGTACTCAATGTTGACTGGGTGCTGATAAAATCAGTTGCATAGCAGATAAAATGTACTGTGTGACAAAGGCAGGTCAGTTTCTCCCTTTTGGGGTGGAAGTTGCACGTAACCAGGTTTAAGAAACCAAGTAGTCTCTCACAATTATAATGTTGTATCTAGGTCTTTATTTTCCAAATCGGTGGCACATCCTGCAGTCAATAATGTCAGAGCAACACCCACTCCATAATAATAACATTAGCACCTAAACAAAGCATCCATCTCTGGAATAGTGTTATAATTTCATGTACTTGTCATTGTTAAGGTCAGTAAATATTATCTGGTACTAACTGCTCTGTGAATGGTGTGGGTTAGTCAGACAGATCATAAGACAATTACAAGACAATCACATGGCTTAGGGTCAGAGGTCATATATTGGCTAGATACGGCATGCATGAAAAATTTCCTTTCATAAAGACTGTGTGAGTTAGAGATTTTAGATAATCCAAAGTTCATAGTCCCCATCTCCAATACTCGCTTTTATTCTGGATTTAAACCACATAATTGCTGTGATTAGATTCCAAAACATGTCATGGATGAGTAGTCCTGGTTCTGTATTCCACTCATCTAGTGATCACTTTGCACCCTGCACCGAAATGAAACAAATCAATCACTATAAGTAAATATGTACTTACTTCATGATACACATGGTATATGTCCAGTGAGGTCTGGTCATGATACACATGGTATATGTCCAGTGAGGTCTGGTCATGATACACATGGTATATGTCCAGTGAGGTCTGGTCATGATACACATGGTATATGTCCAGTGAGGTCTGGTCATGATACACATGGTATATGTCCAGTGAGGTCTGGTCATGATACACATGGTATATGTCCAGTGAGGTCTGGTCATGATACACATGGTATATGTCCAGTGAGGTCTGGTCATGATACACATGGTATATGTCCAGTGAGGTCTGGTCATGATACACATGGTATATGTCCAGTGAGGTCTGGTCATGATACACATGGTATATGTCCAGTGAGGTCTGGTCATGATACACATGGTATATGTCCAGTGAGGTCTGGTCATGATACACATGGTATATGTCCAGTGAGGTCTGGTCATGATACACATGGTATATGTCCAGTGAGGTCTGGTCATGATACACATGGTATATGTCCAGTGAGGTCTGGAGGTGTCATCGTATAAAATCATGCATTAATGGTTCATAGACTGCTGGGTCTTGAAATATGCTATTAATAGAGCATTCACACCCGTTCCTTTCCAGGGCAGTCCCAGGGAGTGTGTGATCTTGAGCTGCTTTGGCTGAGTTTATGTTTTGACTTCCTACCTGTAGTGATCATTCTAGCTGCTCACAACTATTTTACACTTTTTGCCTATATCCTTTTGGTCCTTTGGATGTTATTCTCACTACCCACTGATCATTTCTGTGGTTTTCTTGTTGCTCCCCTTGGTGTTCTGACTTCCTCCTCAAAGTCTTACTCAAAATTTTCCTCGGCCTCCCTGAGCTCAATTGCCTATCCATTCATGACAGTTTTCTTTCTCAACCATCATACCCCAGATTATTTCCCACAGTGGGTCTCTCCTCAAGCTCCCAGTTTCCACCACTCACAACAAAACCCCTAACTCCCTCATGTGACCCCAACCATAGCCTCTCTGCTTTTCCACACAATCTTGCTAACACTCTTTTCCAACCTCTATAGTTAGGAGTCATGGGGAATGCTTCAAGATTTTGTAAAACAGAATTGCTCCAAAACATGGGTACGTTAATGGTAGCAGAACTGAATTTGAGGAAGGGACAAACAGAGCAGTTAAATTTGGTCAAGGAAGAAGAAGGAGAAGCTGAAAATGAGCCTTCAGCAGGAAGCCAAATCTACCAATAAATTATTCGACCCAGTTCAACAATGAACGAAACAAAAAGAGTGGGAATAAACGGGACCTTTTCAGAATGGCAGGCAGTGACTAGTGGGGTACTGCAAGACTCAGTGCTGGGACCCCAGTTGTTTACAATATATATTAATGACTTAGATGAGGGAATTAAATGCAGCATCTCCAAGTTTGTGGATGATACGAAGCTGGGCGGCAGTGTTAGCTGTGAGGAGGATGCTAAGAGGATGCAGGGTGACATGGATAGGTTAGGTGAGTGGGAAAATTCATGGCAGATGCAATTTAATGTGGATAAATGTGAGGTTATCCACTTTGGTGGCAAAAACAGGAAAACAGATTATCATCTGAATGGTGGCCGATTAGGAAAAGGGGAAGTGCAACGAGACCTGGGTGTCATTGTGCACCAGTCATTGAAAGTGGGCATGCAGGTACAGCAGGTGGTGAAAAAGGCGAATGGTATGCTGGCCTTCATAGCAAGAGGATTCGAGTACAGGAGTAGAGAGGTACTACTGCAGTTGTACAAGGCTTGGTGAGACCACGCCTGGAGTATTATGTGCAGTTTTGGTCCCCTAATCTGCGGAAAGACATTCTTGCCATAGAGGGAGTACAAAGAAGGATTACCAGATTGATTCCTGGGATGGCAGGACTTTCATATGATGAAAGATTGGATCAACTAGGCTTATACTCGCTGGAATTTAGAAGATTGAGGGGGGATCTTATTGAAATGTAATAAAATTGTAAAGGGGTTGGATAGGCTAGATGCAGGAAGTTTGTTCCTGATGTTGGGGAAGTCCAGAACGTGGGGTCACAGTTTAAGGATGAAGGGGAAGCCTTTTAGGACCGAGATGAGGAAAAACTTTTTCACACAGAGACTGGTGAATCTGTGGAATTCTCTGCCACAGGAAACAGTTGAGACCAGTTCATTGGCTATATTTAAGAGGGAGTTAGATATGACCCTTGAGGCTAAAGGGATCAGGGGGTATGGAGGGAAGGCTGGTACAGGGTTCTGAGTTGGATGATCAGCCATGATCATACTGAATGGCGGTGCAGGCTTGAAGGGCCGAATGGCCTACTCCTGCACCTATTTTATATGCTTCTATGTTTCTAAAAAAATATTAGCACAAGTCCCTGATTAGCGTAGTCTGAAGATTGATGGTGCATGTGATGTTGTCCTGGAGCCACATTTCTGTAAGAACAGGTATGCAGCAGTTCCTCATCTCACACTGGTTCTGCCGCAGATGAAGGCAAATCAGCTTGTCTTGTGCCGTGTCAGCCTCAAGAAAAAAGGGAATACAGCTTGTCTTCCCAAGAGTGAACACTGGAGGGCGGCAATGATAGGAGAGGCCAGCCCCCAGGCCAGCGTGGACTCCAGGCTGTTGCCATGCCTCTGTTCTCTCCCATACAGCCTCTGGAACCTCCTTCTGTAACAGGTGATGCACAGAATGAGGACCTGGTCCATGCAACAACTGAGGATTCTGCTTTTGGATTTAGTATTCTACTTGGGTACCTAGTTAACTCTGCTGTGGTAGTACCTTTATTGAAAAGGCTAAAATGATGAGGAGGCACATAGGATTGAAATAGATCAGCTGGTTGAGTAATTCATAAGAACCTTGCGCTCAACATTAGTAAGACCAAGGAATTGATTGTGGACTTCAGGAAGGGGAAGTCGAGGGAACACACACCAGGCCTCATCAAGTGATCAGCAGTGGAAGGGTGAGCAGTTTCAAGTTCCTGGGTGCCAACATCTCTGAAGATCTATCCTTGCTCCAATGTATTGATGCAATTATGAAGAAAGCATAGCAGTGGCTGTATTTCAGGTGTTTGGGGGATTAGGTATGACACCAAAGACCGAAGCAAATTTCTGTATTATTGCATGGAGGATATTCTAACTGGCTGCTTCACCATCTGTTTGGAGGAGCACAGGCCTGGAAAAGAGCTGCAGAGGGTTTTAAACTCAGCCGGCTCCAACATGGGCATTAGCCATCAAGAGCATCTTCGAAATGTGATGCCTTAAAAAGGTGGCATCTATCATTAAGGACTCCCTCCACCCAGGACATGTCCCAATTACTATCATCAGACTGGGGCTACAAGAACCTGAAGACATGCACTCAATATTTTAGGAACAGCTTTTTCCGTTTCACCATCAGTTTTCTGAGTGGACATTGATCCCATGTACACTATCTTACTATTTTTGCATTACTTATTTAACTACATACATCTAACAACAAATTTCACAACATAAGACCCTAAGATGTAGGAGCAGAATTAGGCCATTTGGCTAATCGAGTCTGCTCTGCCATTCAATCATGGCTGATCCTTTTCCCCCTCCTCAGCCTCACTCCATACATGCTGAGGGTCGCCATTAAATTCTCTTGAGAATTAGATGAGGAGCTGCCTTCATGATCCACTTCAGAATCAGAATCAGTGTTAATAAGCCTGATGTCAGCGATAATAAACCTGATTCTGATTCTGAAGTGGTTCATGAAGGCAGCTCCTCATCTAATTCTCAAGAGTATTTGATGGCGACCCTCAGCATGTTGTCCACATCACATTAAGGTATGAAACAAGCTAACCACCCTGGAAATAATAGTTTTACCAATTTAATCTAATCAAATCAATGGTGTCACGTACCCCGTGACGGGGGTTAAGAACCAGCAGAGATGGAAAACACTTTGGAGTCTGGTATTGCTATAAACTAATAATATTTATTAGTAACTACACAATACAGTAATATAAATGTAAATAAATCAAACAGGTTAGCAAAGATTATATATAAAAGTAAGTGTGGAATATATATGTATGAAAAAACCAAGCTTCTTTAAGTCTAGGGGTAAAAAGATACAGTCTTACGATGTTGAGTAAAGTTCAGTTGAGTTCAGTTTGTGGTATTTAGTTGAGTAGTGATGGAGAGAGAGAGAGAGAGAGAGAGTGAGTTGAGTCTTCAGGTGAGCTGATACCGTCGATCTTCTCGTCGTCCTCTGAAATCCTTCACAAGTCACCGACTGTGACTTTAACCGGGGGACCGGTCTTCTGTGGTGGAGCTATCACCCAGGCGAGGGTGGACACATAGACAACTCCCCACCAGTCAACCCCTTCTCCTTCAAACTGGAATAGCAATTTGGATCAATCCACCTGATTGATCCTCCAAACCCCACTTTCTCTGTGGGCATAACAATGCTCATTCAGTGTCCAGATCATGTGTCCTGAGGTCTGTGTCATCTGACCTCCTATTTATTTCTCTGTGCTGAGCATCACCTGTCATTCAAAGAGTCCCTCCCTCCTTTGTCTGTAAAGGAGTACAAGCAGGCAACAAGTCCTTGGAAGTAACATCAACAACCTGCTGAAAATCATAACATTGAGTGTCCACCGCCTTCAGTCACCATAGCAATCTTCGAGCTGCTCGGTGCTGTCTCCAACGCCCAACTCAGTAAAAATCCAAAGTTACTTCCAATGCCTTAAAGTGACAGTCCAACTGTTAATCTTCGTCTCTCTCTCTCTTCAAAAGCAACATATCGGTGGTAAGTAACTCTGTCTCTCTTTCCTTTCCAAACAAACCATCAGTGATAAATGTCTCCCTCCAAATAGTTAATAGGGGTACTCCAGGATCCCCTCACAAAGGCAACTAATGATAATAGTCAATCATAGAAACACAATAGAATGAGAACTAGCTGCAAGTGATTGATATAAACAGCAGGACAAGGAAACACAAAGTCATAACAGCAGCAACAATGAGTAGTTTCTATTTCAGAATAATATTGACTCACCCATACAAAGCAATGATTATTCCACCTGATGACCCTGTGATCTCTGTTTCAGAGGCCAATGTTAGGCTGTCTTTAAAGAGAGTGAACCCTTGCAAGGCGAAAGTCCTGATGGAGTACCTGGTAAGGCCCTAAAAACCTGTGCCAACCAACTGGAAGGAGTAGTCAAGGACATATTCAACCTCTCACTGCTACGGTCAGAAGTTCTCACTTGCTTCCAAAAGGCAAAAATTATACCAGTGTCTCAGAAGAATAATGCGAGCTGCCTTAATGACTATTGCCCAGTAGCACTCACATCTACAGTGATGAATTGCTTTGAAAAGTTGGTCATGACTAGTCTGAACTCCTGCCTCAACAAGGACCTGGACCCACTGCAATTTGCCTATTGCCACAATAGGTCAATGGCAGATGCAATCTCAATGGCTCTTCACACAGCTTTAGACCACCAGGACAACAGAAACACCCATGTCAGGATGCTGTTCATCAACTATAGCTCAGCATTTAATATCATCATTTCCAGAATCCTGATTGAAAAGTTGCAGAACCTGGGCTTCCCTCTGCAATTGGATCCTTGACTCCCTAACTGGAAGAACACAGTCTGTCTGGATTGGTGGTAACATCTCCTCCTCGCTGACAATCAACACTGATGCACCTCGGGGGTGTGTGCTTAGTCCACTGCTCTATTCTCTGTATACACATGACTGTGTGGCTAGACATAGCTCAAATACCATCTATAAATTTGCTGATGATACAACCATTGTTGGTAGAATCTCAGGTGGTGACGAGAGGGTGTACAGGAGTGAGATATGCCAACTAGTGGAGTGGTGCCGCAGCAACAACCTGGCACTCAACGTCAGTCAGACGAAAGAGCTGATT
Organism: Mobula hypostoma; assembly: GCF_963921235.1. Lineage (NCBI taxonomy): Eukaryota > Metazoa > Chordata > Chondrichthyes > Myliobatiformes > Myliobatidae > Mobula > Mobula hypostoma. The sequence goes on along the minus strand of NC_086103.1, from coordinate 104,022,498 downwards.
GTGGACTTCAGGAAGGGTAAGACCAATCCTCATAGAGGGATCAGAAGTGGAGAGAGTGAGCAGGTTCAAGTTCCTGGGTGTCAAGATCTCTGAGGATCTAACCTTGTCCCAACATATCAATGCAGTTATAAAGAAGGCAAGACAACGGCTATACCTTATTAGGAGTTTGAAGAGATTTTGTATGTCAACAAATACACTCAAAAACTTCTATAGATGTACCTTGGAGAGCATTCCAACAGACTGCATCACTGTCTGGTATGGGGGAGGGCAACTACTGCACAGAAATGAAAGACGCTGCAGAGGGTTGTAAATTTAGTCGGCTCCATCTTGGGTACTAGCCTACAAAGTACCCAGGACATCTTCAAGGAGTGGTGTCGCAGAAAGGCAGCATCCATTATTGCCATCCAACACCCAGGCATGCCCTTTACTCACTGTTACCATCAGGTAGGAGGTACAGAAGCCTGAAGGCACACACTCAGCGATTCAGGAACAACTTCTTCCCCTCTGCCATCCAGTTCCTAAATGGCCATTGAACTCTTGGACACTTTTCACTTCTCACTTTTTAAAAATATATAGTATTTCTGTTTCTTGCACGATTTTTAAGCTATTCAATATATGTATACTGTATAAAGTACACTGAATAAGATTATTTATTTGTTATTATTTTTCTTCTTCTGTATTATTTATTGCATTGAACTGCTGCTGCTAAGTTAACAAATTTCTTGTCACATGCTGGTGATAATAAGCCTGATTCTGATTCTGAGAATTACAGCTAACTACCCAAAAAGCAGAAAACTAAATTAACAATAAAACAAATGTACAACTGAATAGAGCAATGCCGCCTTCAAAATAACATACAGGTGTCCCCCGCTTTTCGAACGTTCGCTTTACGAAACCTCACTGTTCCGAAAGATCTACATTAGTTACCTGTTTTCACTAACAGAAGGTGTTTTCACTGTTATGAAGAAAGGCAGCGCGCGAAAAAAATCAGTGCGCAATAAAAAAAATCAGCGCGCGGCCCGAGCAGCTGCTCTCCCCCGGATTCGGAACGGCATTCTCGCCGGCATTGTTTAAACACATGCCTGTGAGCAGCCGTTTGCAAGATGAGTTCTAAGGTATTGGAAAAGCCTAAAAGAGCTCGTTAGGGTGTTACACTTCGCGTAAAACTAGACATAATTAAGCATTTCGATCGTGGTGAATGAAGTAAGGACAAAGTGAGTTTGGCTTGTGGAAGTTGATGAAGATGATGTTGAAGAGGTTTTGGCATCCCATGACCAAGAACTGATAGATGAAGAGCTGATGCAATTGGAAGAGGAAAGGATAACAATCGAAACCGAATTCAGTAGCGAAAATGAAGTCATCGAGGAACTGAACGTGAAGCAACTACGTGAGATTTTCGCTACAATGATAAAGTACAACTTCAATTTTGAAAGGGTACGTCGGTTTAGGGCATATTTGCAGGATGGTTTGAGTGCTTGCAAAGAACTGTATGATAGAAAAATGCGCGAGGCTCAGCAGTCAAGCAAGCCTTCCACATCAGCCACAGCAGACGACGGACCTCAACCTTTGACATTGAGGCGGGCAGTCATAGAAGAAGATGAGCTGCCTGCCCTCATGGAAACAGACGACGATGAGATGACACCCCAGTGACCCACCAACCAACCTCCAGGCCGCGGGCAGATACTGATTCGCGGAGGATGCACCAATAGCCGGGAGGCACACAGCACATCTTTAAGAAAAAAGCTGAAATAAACAAGCTAATTAATTAGGTGCCGCCCGGCACGTAAATATCGGCCTAGATCAGAGGTGATTGCTGATTGCGACAATTACGTGCTGGGCGGCACCTAATTAATTAGCATGTTTATTTCGGCTTTTTTCTTAAAGATGTGCTGTGTGCCTCCCGGCACCGCTGCACCCCTGCATGCTTCGCGGATTGGTATCAGTCGGTAGCCCGGAGGGTGGGGGCCACTGCAGCACCCCAAACTCCGACAACTCAGTCTAACACACCATCATCAGTGTGCTCGGCAAGCTGTGTTCCAAATTCCCGTAAGTGATACTATACTGTACATACATTATTTCTACTTTATATAGGCTGTGTATTTTTATGTGTTATTTGGTATGATTTGGCAGCTTCATAGCTTAAAGGTTACTGGAGAGAGTGTTTTTGCCAACAGCACTTACATGAGATTTTCTGCCGAGAGCGCTTGCGTGAGATTTTCGCTACAGAGAACAGTGCCAGCACTGAGTGTGGAAAAGTATTTCTACTTTATATAGGCTGTGTATTTATCATATCATTCCTGTTTTTACTATATGTTACTGTTATTTTTGGTTTTATGTGCTATGTGGTAGGTTATTTTTGGGTCTGCGAATGCTCACAAAATTTTCCCATATAAATAAATGGTAATTGCTTCTTCGCTTTACGACATTCCGGCTTACGAACTGTTTCATAGGAACGCTCTACCTTCGGATGACAGGGGAAACCTGTACTGGGACACAATAAAAACTTTCACATTGACAGATTCAAAGGACAAAATGACTTCAGTTAAAGATCATAAACCACCCATTTGAACACAAATTACACTTCAAGTCAAAGCAACCCTAATTTCAAACTAATTATATCAGAAAAAAATAAAACCATCTTTCTTAACAAAGTGAAAAGAATTCTAGAATAGGAAAATTTACTGTCACAATAGTAATACCATCTCTAAAATAACCCCTTCTGCTTCAGAGAATGATACAAGCTCCACAGTAACAATATCCATCCTCACACTGAACAATACAAACTCCACAGTAACAATATCCATCCTCACACTGAAAACAAACTCCACAGTAACAATATCCATCCTCACACTGAACACAAACTCCACAGTAACAATATTAGATTAGATTATGAGAACACTCAGTCCTCTTTTATTGTCATTTAGAAATGCATACATGCATTAAGAAATGATACAATGTTTCTCCGGAGTAATATCACAGAAAACAGGACAGACCAAAGACTAACACTGACAGAACCACATAATTATAACATATAGTTACAGCAGTGCAAAGCAATACCATAATTTGATGAAGAACAGACCATGGGCACAGTGGAAAAAAAGACTCAGAAGTCCCGAGTTGATCGACTCCCGAGTCCCGATAGCAGGCGGCAAAGGGGAGAAACTCCCTGCCATAAACCTCCAGGCACCATCAACTTGCCGATACCTTGGAAGCAGCCAACACTGAGTCCATCCGTCCAAAAACTTTGAGCTTCCGATACAGCCTCCTGAGTGCCATCCTCTGCCGAGCACCTTCGACCTGGCCTCTGAAACACGCAAAACCAAGGATTTGGGGGCCTTCAGCTCTGGAGATTCCGGTTACCACACAGTAGCAGTGGCCGCGAAGTGGGCATTTCAGAAGTTTTCCAGAAGTTTTCTTCAACTTCCTCACAGACAGGCCCCAGGCTGTAAAAATAGGGGACAAGCTCTCCTCTACAATCACTCTGAGCACCGGTGCCTCACAAGGCTGTGTACTCAGCCCCCTGCTGTACTCACTGTACACCCATGATTGTGTAGCCAAGTTTCCATCAAACTCAATATATAAGTTTGCTGATGACACAACAATTGTAGGCCGTATCTCGGGTAATGATGAGTTTGAGTACAGAGAAGAAATTAAGAACCTGGTGGCATGGTGCGAAGACAATAACCTATCCCTCAATGTCAGCGAGACGAAGGAATTGGTTGTTGACTTCAGAAGGAGTAGCGGACCGCACGACCCAATTTACATCGGTGGTGCGCAAGTGGAACAGGTCTAAAGCTTTAAGTTCCTCGGGGTCAATATCACAAATGATCTGACTTGGTCCAACCAAGCAGAGTTCACTGCCATGAAGGCCCACCAGCGCCTTTACTTTCTGAGAAAATTAAAGAAATTTGGCCTGACCTGTAAAACCCTCACTAATTTTTATAGATGCACCGTAGAAAGCATTGTTCTAGGGTGCATCACAACCTGGTATGGAAGTTGTCCTGTCCAAGCCCAAAAGAAGCTGCAGAAGATCGTGAACACGGTGCAGCACATCACAGAAACCAATCTTCCGTCCCTGGACTCACTTTACACCGCATGCTGTTGGAGCAGTGCTGCCAGGATAATCAAGGACATGACCCACCCAGCCAACATACTTTTCGTCCCTCTTCCCTCCGGGAGAAGGCTCAGGAGCTTGAAGACTCGTACGGCCAGATTTGGGAACAGCTTCTTTCCAACTGTGATAAGACTGCTGAATGGATCCTGACCCGGATCTGAGCCGTACCCTCCAAATATCCGGACCTGCCTCTCGGTTTTTTTGCACGACTTTACTTTCCATTTTTCTATTTTCTATTTATGATTTATAATTTAAATTTTTAATATTTACTGATTTTTACTATTTTTAATATTTAATATTATTAATCCAGGGAGTGTGAAGCGCAGAATCAAATATCACTGTGATGATTGTACATTCTAGTACCAATTGTTTGGCGACAATAAAGTATAAAGTATGTTCCTCCATGCTCTCACATCTGTCTCCATCAAATCAGAATTGTGCATGGTCCCCTACTTGACAGATAACAGATATCATTACTGAAGAGGCTGTGCGCGTTGCTGTCGCGTCACCATCTTCTCCCCCTCCCGGGAGAATATCTACTCTCGCACTGAACACAAACTCCACAGTAAGAATATCCATTCTCACACTGAACAGTACAAACTCCACAGTAACAATATCCATCCTCACACTGAACACAAACTCCACAGTAACAATATCCATCCTCACACTGAACAACACAAACTCCACAGTAACAATATCCACCCTCACACTGAACACACACTCCACAGTAACAATATCCATCCTCACACTGAACACAAACTCCACAGTAACAATATCCATCCTCACACTGACCACAAACTCCACAGTAACAATATCCATCCTCACACTGTGCAACACAAACTCAACAGTGACAATATCCACTCTCACACTGAACACAAACTCCACAGTAACAATATCCATCCTCACACTGAACACAAACTCCACAGTGACAATATCCATCCTCACACTGAACACAAACTCAACAGTAACAATATCCATCCTCACACTGAACACAAAGTCCACAGTAACAATATCCATCCTCACACTGAACACAAACTCCACAGTAACAATATCTACCCTCACATTGAACAACACAAACTCCACAGTAACAATATTCATCCTCACACTGAACACAAACTCCACAGTAACAATATCCATCCTCACACTGTACACAAAGTCCACAGTAACAATATCCATCCTCACACTGTACACAAAGTCCACAGTAACAATATCCATCCTCACACTGAACACAAACTCCACAGTAACAATATCCATCCTCACACTGAGCAACACAAACTCCACAGTAACAATATCCATCCTCACACTGAACAATACAAACTCCACAGTAACAATATCCATCCTCACACTGAACACAAACTCCACAGTAACAATATCCATCCTCACACTGTGCAACACAAACTCCACAGTAACAATATCCATCCTTACACTGAGCAATCCAAACTCCAGATTAAAAGTATTTGTCCATGCTGAAAGCTACAGTATGAACCCATAGCAGCTCCTCAATAATGCCAGTGTACACCCAAATGGAAATAATAAATAACCTCTCTTAGACATTCAGACAGATCAAACATAATTCCAATCTCACTACAGCACTTTAAAAACATCAAAAATAGCAATGATTCCAGATTAATATTTACTGTATACCTAAACACAAGGCCAAATCTAAAATAGTAATGTTCATCCCAAGTTGAGAATCATTAATCCAGAATAACAGTATTCACAAAGTTCCATTAAGTACATGAACTATACACACTCTTAACAGCATTTCCAATTCCAAAACAACACATATAACTGAACAAGGCAAAATCTATGCCAGAATAATATAATGTACTGAAAACAACACAACAATCAGAATAACACACTGGTTCTTCCTCAAAGAGAACACTACCAGCACCTTAATAATTCGCCCAAGAACCAAGTCACTTCTTCGCAAAAAAAGCATTCACAGTTGAGCAAAGCAATCACAACTCTAGAATAAAAGATTTTCTCATTGCAAATGTAGTACAAACTCCAGAATAATGGCATTCACTACCAAAATATCAAAAGGAACTCCAATTTACCAGTACTGGCACATAAAGGAAAGTCAGCTTCAGAATAAATGTACTTGTTTCAAAACAGCATAACTTGCAAGTCACAATAAAACTATTCATGCATATAAAGTAACATTTATTTCAGAGTAATACATATACAAAATATGAACAACAGAACCTTCAGTTTAACACCATGAGCAGCAAGAAAACAGCATGAACTCCGATGTAACCACACAGCACAGAAAAATCTAGCCCAATTCTGGAATATCTCAGACCAATGAACACCGTAGCATGAGAGCTAGATATAGCCAGATTAAGCAAAGCCAAATCCAGACCAAAGGCTGCACCAATTACTCTGCATAACTGAAAGACTTAAATCAACACTAACTCAATAATATTAACATTCCCATTTAAAAAAAAACATAAGTTCCAGCATCAGAGTATTCCACAAGACATAAGAGTAGAACTAGGCTGTTCAGCCCATCGAGTTGTTTGAACATTTCCCAATGGAACAAAACAACAAATTAACAAATTGGGCCAAGTCAGTTCCAGCATTTACTCCCAAACAGGGAAACATCAAACTCGGTTGAAAAACTCACAGTGAGAAGGCAATACCATGTCCAAACTAATTCCAAACATCAAAATAGCAGTAACATCAGAATAATCAAATTCACACTCACACAAGGAAAACTACAGATCAAAGAATTCGCATTAAAACAGGGTAACAAAATCTAGAGAAACACAATCTGAAGATTAGCGACATTCATATCTGCAGATAACAAAGCTAGTATCATAGAGTCATGGAGAATTACAGCACAGAAACTGGCCCTTTGACCCATCTAGAAAATGTCCAACTATTTTCCACCTGGACCTTAGCTCATTATCTATCTCCCATTGGTGTATTTATCCAAACTTGTTTTAAATGTTGAATCAATTCTGCATCCACCACTTCCATTGGCTGCTCATTCCACAGTCGTATTACCCTCTGAGTGAAGAAGTGAGGTCGGCCTGAAACGTCGACTGCGCCTCTTCCTATAGATGCTGCTTGGCCTGCTGCGTTCACCAGCAACTTTGATGTATGTTCCTCTTAAATATCTCACCTTTCACCATTAAGCTACACTATGTCCTCTTTTTCTAGACTTGCCCAAACTCAGTGGGTAAAGCCTGATTTTATTTACCCTTGCTATACACCTCATAATTCTTTGTATCACTATCAAATTTCACCTCATTCTCCTCCTCTGCAGGGAAAAAATCCAAACCTATTTTAGCCCCATCCTATAACCTAGGACCCACCAACATCTAAATTGTCTCTATACTCTTTCAATCTTATTTATATCATTCCTGTAGGTAGGTAACCAGATCCCAGGGTGTTTCAAGGTGATTGAACCCAATGTTTGAATATCGATTAGGAGCAGGACTAGATTGAAAAGGTCAGGGTGTCGAGGCCTGAGGCGAGAGACTGACCAGTTCAGATTGCTGCTCCATAAGGTTTACTCGGCTCTGTGCTGAACCATTCCGAACTATAGGACTCTCTTGCGGATTTCAGTTCTGAACTCTATTTGTTTTACTCGGCTCTGAGCTGAACTATTCTGAACTATCGGACTCTCTTGCGGATTTCAGTTCTGAATGCTATTTGTTTGTGGGTTTTTTCTCTCTGCATATTGGGTGCTTTATTTGGGTTCCTTTATTTTTTTAATGGGTTCTTTTTTATGAGCATGATGTGTTTTTTTTCTCTGCACATTTGGTGATCGATAGTCTTCTTTTTATATACAGTTCTTCCGGGTTTTTTTGTCCTATGGATGCCTGTTGGGAGATGAATCTCAAGGTTGTATAATGTATACAATGAAGGTAGGACCAATTAGAGATAAAGGTGGGAAGATGTGCCTGGAGGCTGTGGAAGTGAGTGAGGTCCTCAATGAATACTTCTCTTCGGTATTCACCAATGAGGGGGAACTTGAAGACGGGGAGGACAATATGAGTGAGGTTAATGTTCTGGAGCATGTTGATATTAAGGGAGAGGAGGTGTTGGAGTTGTTAAAATACATTAGGACAGATAAGTCCCCGGGGCCTGACGGAATGTTCCCCAGGCTGCTCCACGAGGCGAGAGAAGAGATTGCTGAGCCTCTGGCTAGGATCTTTATATCCTCGTTGTCCACGGGAATGGTACCGGAGGATTGGAGGGAGGCAAATGTTGTTCCCTGGTTCAAAAAAGGTAGTAGGGATAGTCTGGGTAATTATAGACCAGTGAGCCTTACGTCTGTGGTGGGAAAGCTGTTGGAAAAGATCCTTAGAGATAGGATCTATAGGCATTTAGAGAATCATGGTCTGATCAGGGACAGTCAGCATGGCTTTGTGAAGGGCAGATCGTGTCTAACAAGCCTGATAGAGTTCTTTGAGGAGGTGACAAGGCATATAGATGAGGGTAGTGCAGTGCATGTGATCTATATGGATTTTAGTAAGGCATTTGACAAGGTTCCACATGGTAGGCTTATTCAGAAAGTCAGAAGGCATGGGATCCAGTGAAGTTTGGCCAGGTGGATTCAGAATTGGCTTGCCTACAGAAGGCAGAGGGTGGTGGTGGAGGGAGTACATTCAGATTGGAGGATTGTGACTAGTGGTGTCCCACAAGGATCTGTTCTGGGACCTCTACTTTTCGTGATTTTTATTAACGACCTGGATGTGGGGGTAGAAGGGTGTGTTGGCAAGTTTGCAGACGACACAAAGGTTGGTGGTGTTATAGATAGTGTAGAGGATTGTCAAAGATTGCAGAGAGACATTGATAGGATGCAGAAGTGGGCTGAGAAGTGGCAGATGGAGTTCAACCTGGAGAAGTGTGAGGTGGTACACTTTGGGAGGACAAACTCCAAGGCAGAGTACAAAGTAAATGGCAGGATACTTGGTAGTGTGGAGGAGCAGAGGGATCTCGGGGTACATGTCCACAGATCCCTGAAAGTTGCCTCACAGGTGGATAGGGTAGTTAAGAAAGCTTATGGGGTGTTAGCTTTCATAAGTCAAGGGATAGAGTTTGAGTCGCGATGTAATGATGCAGCTCTATAAAACTCTGGTTAGGCCACACTTGGAGTACTGTGTCCAGTTCTGGCCACCTCACTATAGGAAGGATGTGGAAGCATTGGAAAGGGTAAAGAGGAGATTTACCAGGATGCTGCCTGGTTTATAAAGTATGCATTATGATCAGAGATTAAGGGAGCTAGGGCTTTACTCTTTGGAGAGAAGGAGGATGAGAGGAGAAATGATAGAGGTGTACAAGATAATAAGAGGAATAGATAGAGTGGATAGTCAGTGCCTCTTCCCCAGGGCACCACTGCTCAATACAAGAGGACATGGCTTTAAGGTAAGGGGTAGGAAGTTCAAGGGGGATATTAGAGGAAGGTTTTTTACTCAGAGAGTGGTTGGTGCGTGGAATGCACTGCCTGAGTCAGTGGTGGAGGCAGATACACTAGTGAAGTTTAAGAGACAACTAGACAGGTATATGGAGGAATCTAAGGTGGGGGCTTATATAGGAGGCAGGGTTTGAGGGTCGGCACAACATTGTGGGCCGAAGGGCCTGTACTGTGCTGTACTATTCTATGTTCTATATATACATACTTCGATAATAAAAGTACTTTGAACTTTAGAACTACACAGAATACTCCAAATTTAGCCTCACCAATGACTTATACAATTCTAACATAACATCCCAACTCCTGTACTCAATGCACTGATCTATGAAGGCAACGTGTCAAAAGTTCTCTTTACAATCCCATCTACCTGTGATGCCACTTTCAAAGAGTTCTGAATCTGTATTCTGAGATCCCTTTGCTATATCACACTCCTCAGTGTCCTACCATTCACTGTGCAGCTTTACCCTGGTTTGTCCTTCCAAAGTGCAACCTCACACTTGTCTGAACTAAATTTCATCCGCCATTTATCAGCCCATTTTTTATTTCAGCTGGTCTAGCTCCCACTTCAAGCTTAGGTATGTTTCATTGTTGTCCACTGAGCCCTCAACGTTTGTGTCATCAGCAAATCTGGCGATCCAGTTTACCACATTATCCTCCAAATCATTAATATAGATGACAAACAACAAGGACCCAGCACTCCACTAGACACTCCACTCCACTAGACACAGGCTTCCAGTCAGGGAGTCAGTCATCTACTATCACTCTCTGGCTTTTCGCAGTAAGTCAATGTTAAATCCAATTTACTACTTCGTCCTGAATGCTAAGTAGCTGACATTCTTGACCAGCCTCCCATGTGGGACCTTATCAAAGGCCTTGGTAAAGTCCGCATAGACAACGTCTACTGTCTACTTCATCAGCTTTTCTGGTAACCTCCTTGAAAAACTCAATAAGATTAATTAAGCATGACCTACCATGCACAAAGCCATGTTGGCTAACCCCAATCAGGTCCTGTTTATTCAAATACTTATATCCTGTCCCCTAGAATATCTTCCAATAATTTACCTACCACTGATGTCAGGCTCACTGGCCTATAATTTCCCAGTTTATTCTTAGAGCCTTTCTTGAACAATGGAGCATTAGCTAACCTCCATTCCTCTAGCACCTCATCCGTGGCTAGCCACTTTTTAAATAGCTCTGTGCTGACTCCAGCAATGTCTACACTAGCCTCCTGCAAGATCTGAGGAGACACCTTTTCAGGCCCTGGGGGAGCCCATCCATCCTAATTTTCCTCAAGACAGCAGACATCTCCTCTTCTGTAATCTGGGTAGCTTCAATTCTAGCTTCAGCATAGAAACATTTATGTCCTGTTTTGTAAATCCAGAACATCAAACTGATTCAAAATAAAACAAGAGAGATGAGAGATGCAAGACTTAGTTTGTGTTTTTACTTTAAGTGAAGCGCGTATGTATCACATGGTAGCGTGATGATATATGCAATTTTCATATTTATACATAATAACCCATAAGGAATTATTTAAATGAACAAGAATGCTTCATCAAATATGTATACAAGATTACTCAAAACCCCCTGAAATATTAAACACATAACACTCCTTCCTGCTTAGTTATAAACTCCAAATCAATATAGAATGCATTTCTGCTATGTACAGAGTATACTCTATAATGCAGCTACTATATAGACATCCATAGCATAGTAAATTTTAAAGTGCTCATTCAGGCCGAAAGATTGAATTGTTGTGGAGGTTTTCTTATTCTTGTGGGATAACAATTTTCCTGACAAGGAGATCACTCTGTTTGGCGGGTGAGATTTGTGGCTGTGAAACAATCTCAGGTTCTGCGGTTCCTCCACGGTGGTTGTAGAAGTTGATTCTGAGACTGCAAGAAATGGTTCTGACAGCACGGTCCTGGCTTCTGACTCTATCTTTATCCCCCTCCTTTTCTTTCTCTTCTGTCTAGTTTGTGCATCTTGATCTTGGGAAGGTTCATTTAGTTCACTGGAGTATTCTCTTAATAATCCTTCTATTTCTCCCTTTACGATCTGATCTCTTCTCTTGGTTTCCTCATCCACAACACAATCTGATGCACCCTTTATTTTTGTTTCTGCATTGAGTCACTTCTTGTTGGCCTTCCATTCATTCAACTGGGCTTTGGTCTTTGCATCTACATTTACAAGCAGCTTTTTATCTCCCACTTGAAGTTCATGCAATAACCTTCAAGTACACAGAGTGGATTCTGGTTCTGTATACCCGCAAAACCTGAAGGTCCTTGAACTCTCCTTCATCGTGGTCTTTCCTTTGGGCCAATATGCTTTCCAACCAGAGGCAGAGGTTGGCACCAGTACCTGTTTTCCCTCTGTTGGGCAACTATTTATGGTGTACAGCATGAAGACACTTATGGCATCATCCAGTACCTTTCAGAATTCACATTCAGTTGAATTTATTGTAGGAAATGTGTCATGCAAATAGTAGATGGGTCTCCAATCAAGTTGTAGTTGTCTCAGCCAGTCACACCCCACAATGCTGACCCTCCTGTTTTACCACATACACTCCAATGTGACTTGTTGGTTGCTGTATTTCACTGTTACAAATGACATTCCCACAGGAGTTACCTTTTCTCTAGTATAAGTTCTTAGTTGGATATCTGCAGGCTTCAGTTCAGTATGATGGAAATGCCATTCAAACTTATTTTGTGGAATGACTGAAACAGCCAAACCAGTGTCCAATTCCATTTTAATTAATTTGCTATTCACTTCTGGTGTAAGCCATATTGCTTGTTTCATGTCAGTTTTCACATGGTCAATCTCAAAGCTAGGCAGTCCTGTGTCACTCTCATCATTATCTGATTTTTTTTTTATCAACAACATGCAGATCAGTGCTCTTTTTGAAATTGCAAATTGACATTTTAGCTTTTTTTCTTCCCTGTGCAGTCCATTTATTGCCTGACGTACTCTTGGTATGAGTCCTACTTTGCTGCATTTTCTGCAAGTTTCGCTTTTAAATCTACATTGACCTTGCGTATGTGAGCCCCTGCTACGATTGTAACACAATTTGTTTGGCCAGACTGGTTTCTGTTTAGATATTCTAATTATATTCATGCTTCCTTTCATTCCTGATTGCAACTTAATTGTGTCTCCATCTGCTGTTTCTATTGGTGCAGCAACTTCAACTGCTCTCTTAAGTGTAAGTTGTGCTTCAGTTAGGAGCTGTTTTTGAATGCTTACTTGTAAGGTTCCACAAACTAAATGATATCTTAGTGTATCATTAGTCACATTATTGAAATGACAATGCTTAATCTCTTCAGTTAGGCCACATACACTGAAATTGACTCTCTCTCCTTTTGATTCTGCTTATGAAACCTAAAGTGTTCTGCAATAAAAAATGCCTTGGTTCTAAATGTATATTCATTACTTTCAGAATGTCAGCAAAGCTCATGTCTGCTGGTTTGGTTGGGGAGGTTAAACTTTGAAGCAAACTGTATGCCTTTAAACCCAATGTACCTAGGAAAATTTGTACTCATTGCTCATAGGCTGTTTCATTTGCTTCAAAGTACACTGTTCAATTAGCTCAGTATATATGAGCTAGTTTCCAGCTGAGCAATTGAACGTGTATATCTTTCCGATGTAGGCAACCATTTCTGCTCTTTTTTTAATGATTATTGTTACCCCGTACTCACTGTTTTTGAACCTATGAAATCTTCCATTTTCTGCCTTTTTAAAAATTTCATCATGCCTTCCCTTTTGAAGAACATGTGCTGCTTTGTTTTTTTTTAACTCAACCGTTCTTCACTGTGCTTTTTTTTAACGTATGTCTCACTGCTCTTCAACAGGTCAGTAGTCAGCTTGGGTTCATTTTAAAAATAACTCTTCACCACTGTTATGTTTTGTAATTCCGAAACCTTAAACTAATTCAAAGGAAAACAAGAGAGCCGAGAGATGCGAGCCTTAATTTGTGTTTTTACTTTAAGTGAGGCATGCACCTATCGCGTGCTAGCATAATGTTGTATACAATTCACATATTTATGCATATAACCTGTAATGAATTATTTAAATAAACAAGAATGCTTAATCAAATATATATATATACGATTACTCAAATAATATGAAAATATTAAATACACAATTCATACCTACATAAAAGACAAAGCTACACACTTTGCGTGCTATGCAGACACACACACACAAACTGCTGAAGGAACTCATCAGGTCAGGCAGCATCTATGGAGGGTAATAAACGGTTGATGTTTCGGGCCAAGACCTTTTATCAGTGGCACGCACACAATTGGATTTGTGGAATAACGACACACACACACACACACACACACACACACACACACACACACACACACACACACCCTCCAGATTCATAGCATCCACTATAAAAACATAACAAACTCCAGATTAATACGCAATACTAAATAGGGTAACATCAAGCACAGTGATGCCCACCCAATCTACTCCATAATAAAATCACACTTTCGCTCATAAAGGACAAGGTCATATAAATGTGTGCACTCGAAAACATTACAACACTAGAAAAGTAGCACATGTTCCCAGATTGATCAAAATTGCCTTTAACATAGTAATACCAACATATCCAAGTTAAGCAAAATCTAATCTAAAGGAACAGAAAACAAGCAAGTAAATAAGAAAAATAACATCTTTCACACACCCACTGTAGAGAAAGAACAATGCTGAATAACAACACTCACTCCCTAACTCAGCAAACGAGTTAGGTTGCTAAACCTATACTAAAATAAGACTAAAACAACCCTAAAATAACAATAAACACTGACTGAAAATTAACACCAGTCCTTATATATACTGGAAAAAGAGGAGCACCATCTCCAGAGTAATATCTTTCAGGCCTATATGGAACATCACTTTAGAATAACATCACTCATATGTCCAACAAAAAGAATCCAGAGTCCAAAATAAGTCACACAACTAAATCAAGTAACTCTTACAACATTACATCACCCACATAACTAGGTAGAGTAAAACAGTATCTAAACAACAGTACTCACATAACTGATTGAGATACACTGCTTCCAAAGTCATATCTTCCGGGCAAAACAATGTAGACATAAAATAATCCATTATGGATTTATGAAGGGAAAGACTTTCCAATCTAACTTACTGGTTTTCTTTCAGGATGTGACAAGGAGCTTGATCGGGGTAAGGCTGTGGTTGAAGTATACTTGGAATTCAGTAAGGTCTTGGACACTGTTCCTCTGGACAAGCTGGTACTGAAAATAAAGAAAGCGGGAATCAGTGGAAATATTTAACAATGGATAAGTCATTGCTTGACCGTTAGAACCCATTATGTTGTGTTACACGGATCAAAAGCAGCCTAGAAGAATGCTGTCATTGAGATGCCACAATGGTTGGTTTTGGAACATTCCTTTAATATTTTTGTAAAAGTGTGGAGCTAGAAGCTACAAGCAAACTGGCTAAATTTGCAGATGATACAGAGCTAGTGAAGGTGACATTCAAATGCTAAACAGGAAAACTACCAGAGGATTGAATATACTTAGGATAAAAACAGAAAACACTGGAAATACCTAGAGGTGATGTAGGACCTGGGGAATGAGAAACTGCTTTTTTTTTTACAGATGCTGTTTGCCCATTTAGTGTTTCCAGAACTTTCTGTTTTTATTTCAGATTTCCTGTATCTAAAGCTTTGTGATTTTTTGATATACTTCGGAATTGGGTGGACAGGTGAAAGATTAAGCTCACTAAAGTAAAATACAAAATGCTTCACAAGTTGACAGTGAAATTTTATTTACTGTGATGCAGTGCAGTACAGGCCCCTCCGGCCCTGCAAACTGCATCACCTGGCAAATCCTGATCTAACCCTAATCACGGGGCAATTTATAATGACTAACTAAAATCTAAGCAGGATTGTAATAAAATATTCAGCATAGAAAATAAAACTAATTTGGCTTTTTTTCATTGACAGTAAATCAATGCAATCACATCTATGCTCATCAGCATTCAGTAAGCAAATCAGATTCGGGAAACACAGCTTTGAGTTGAAAAAAATGGGGCAGCCAACAACACTGTAGAATATCTGCTCAAGTGGACTGACTTTTATTTATAACATAGTAAAACATACTAAAACTGCTGAGAGCACATGGAAAAGGAAAAATTGAACAATCTAGTCAATAAAAAGATTGGATTGTTATATAAATTGATTATGCTCTAAATGGAAAATAGAAAACTGAAGTAAAGTGCTGTTTATAGAATTATAAATGGAGTGCTGATAGTTCACCTTGTCCTAAATAGCAGAATCAGAAAACACGGTCAGTATTTAAATAGGGATAACCTCTAGAAAATGAATAATAACTGATAGAATAGATTCTCAAAGGATTCCCAAGGGGAATGGTGGAATTACTCAAAAGCAATTAACTAGTTTTCTTCTATAAAATAATATTTTGTGGTACTTAAATGGGAAGTTTCAGGCTTACAAATGGTCTGCATAATATGCTTAGGAGTGTAAGTAACCCTGGATCCATATTTCACAAAGCTTTCTACTTGAGGTTGTCCTCGGCTCTCCTGAATTTTTTGACATGCGTTTTGAGGAGGTTGGCTGCTTCGATTGTTAATCCACTCCATTTTTATTGTGTCATGCAACCACCATGAAACTAGATCATAAACAAAGTAGAACTTTCTCTTTAATCTTCCAGCAATTCAACTCTTCCCATCATCAACTCCAAAATAACAGAACTCTTGCACTCGGACTGAACTAAAATGACAGAATTCACAATATCAAAGAGATCAACACCAAATCTGGAAGAATTTTAAAAAGAACAAGCAACACTGATTCTGAAAGCCATCATCCACATAACTGTACAGAATACTGGCTCCTAGAGTACGTCCTCTCACACGCCTATACAGAATGCTGACTCCCAGAATATTGCTTCTCACAGACCTGTACAGAATGCTGTCTCCTGGCATAATTCCTCTGACACATCTGTCCGGAATACTGAACCCAGAGTACTGCCTTTCACAGACCTGAACCCAGAATATCACCATACATACACTTGTACTGAACAGCACTGATCTTTAAATAATATAACTCACACAGGCAAAAAGAATCAGTCTCTAGAACAATGGTTCCCAATCTTTTTTATGCCATGGAGCCTTACCATTAACCGAGGGGTCCATGGACCCTAGGTTGGGAACCTCTGATCTAGAACATCATCACTTTGATGAGATAAATAGAGTAAACAGGTTCTGTGTCCTGATGATGGGTCTCGGCCCAGAAATGTCAACTGTTTACTTTTTTCCATAGATGTTGCCTGACCTTCTGAGTTCCTCCTGCATTTTGTGTGTGTTGCCTTGATATCCAGCATCGCTGAGCTTCCTGTTTGTGACCCGATGAGTGGAGCTCAGTCCAAGATCACCCGCACAACTCTCGCTGACAACAAGTTGCAGCATTCACAATCTTTCTCATTAGCATGAAATAAAACAAGCCTGATGCTGGAATGTCAGAATAGATCAATACGCTAAATAATTGAGATAAATCGGCAGTCTGCAAAATGCTGGTGCAGTTTGGATGTAGGATTATATCCAAATTTGATAATTACCCAACAAAAAAATGACTGAAACTGTTGAAAGTGCACATGTGATCAACTGAGTGAGGGATTGTGGGCAAGATCACAAGGAAATGCAAACGTACGTGGCTGAGAGGTTAAATGACAGGTTTTTAGGACACTGAAGGGATGGGATAATGTGAATCATCACAAAATAGTCATCGTTTTGATTGTTGATTACAAAGGTAGCTTTCAATCTGATGTACCATTGCCACGATTTGACTCTGAAATGCCCGCATAGTGCAGGTTAAATACAGTTGCAATTGCATAGCGTTGAAAAACAGTCTCTATGATCCAATTTATTGACCAATGATTTCACTTACACAGTCAAACAAAACACCAGCAATTTAAAAAGTATTATCACTCACACACTTGAGCAGAACAACAGGCACTCAAAAGCCAGAGTATTGACACACCAAAACTGAGAAAAAATAGACTATATTCCCAATTCCATAACAGACAAAACTAAACAGCAAAATAACCGTCATCACACTTGCCAGTGCAGAAATATGACACATTCAAACAATATACATACTTCTGAAGGAAGGAAAACCTAATTTTAATTACGACCATTTTGTGTGATGTTTGAAGCAAGCAAAACTTCCTAAGGGTACAGTTGTACTAGATAAATAACTGAAAGCAGTAATTAATACAAGTAAGAAAGAGCAAACAAAGGCCAGAGTTTCTATCCTGAGGGTTGGAGACAAACAGTTCTGGTTAAAAATATTCACTGATAAATTCAGTAAGAAACTCAGGAAGAGTTAGATTATGGAATTTGCTACTATAAGGAATAGGTAAGAATGATAACCATTATCATAGATGAATTTAAAATAAATGTAATAGGAATGAGGGAGAAAAGAATTAAAAGGTACTGTACCTTGGTAAAATATAGTTGAATAAGGATGCTAGAAAGCTTAATGGAGCATATTCAAGTGATTAAAAAAGTTGGGCCAAATGTCTGTTTCTAAGCAGACCATAAGATCATAAGATCATAAGATATAGGAGCAGAAGTAGGCCATTCGGTCCATTGAGTCTGCTCCGCCATTCAATCATGAGCTGATCCAATTCTTCCAGTCATCCTCACTCCCCTGCCTTCTCCCCATACCCCTTGATGCCTTGGCTAATCAAGAAACTATCTGTCTCTGCTTTAAATATACCCAATGACTTGGCCTCCGGAGCTGTTCATGGCAACAAATTCCATGGATTTACCACCCTCTGATGAAAGTAATTTCTCTGCATCTCTGTTCTAAATGGACGTCCCTGAATCCTGAAGTTGTGCCCTCTTGTCCTATACTCCCCTACCATGGGAAATAACTTTGCCATATCTAATCTGTTTAGGCCTTTTACCATTCAGAACGTTTCTATGAGATCCCCCCTCATTCTCCTGAACTCCAGGGAACACAGCCCAAGAGCTGCCAGATGTTTCTCATATGGTAACCCTTTCATTCCTGAACAATCCTCGTGAATCTTCTCTGAATCCCCTCCTGTGTAAATGTTGTGTAAATAATTTTACTCTTGTTTTTCCTCCACGTCCAAGGTAAAGCCCAACACAAACTAGAAGAACAACATGTCAAATTCCATCAGGATAGTCTCCAAATGAATGGTATTAACATAGATTTTTTTTTTATTTTCAGGTATTCCTTACCTTCTGTGAATCCCTCCCCTCTCCTGATCCACCTTCAGACCACTCATGTTTGTTTTCCTCTCTCCATCTCCCCATCACTCATTTTCATCTTCATCCCCTTCCTGGTTCAACTTCATCACTACACACTCACTTTGCCCTGCATATTCTCTCCTCTATCTGTTTCCATTTGCCCTTAATGATCCCCAATATCACCTCCCTTACTTATCAGATTCCAACACTCTTAACCTGTGTGTCTCCATTTATCAACCTCCACTTTCACCTCCCCATCCCCATCTGCTTCTTTATTTTCCTTCCTCACACTCCACCAACCAACCCACTACCACTCTTTCCATCACCTCTGTATCCCAACTTCACCCATCCCCCTCCCCTGCCCGGTTCTTTCTGCACATCACCTGTCTCTCTTCAGCCTACTCCTCACCTTGCCGACTCCTTGCCTTGACACACCCTTTGTACTGCTGTCTTCCCATTTTCCCTGATGTCTTGGCACAAGGTGTCAAACCAAAACATCAACAATTCCATCCCCTCACCCCTCAACCCCACCCCGACCCCTACAGATGCTACTTGAACTTTTTTGTCCTTCCAACAGTCTGTTTATTGCTCCTGAATCTGGCACCTGGACTCCCTTCTGTCTCCAGAGTTTTACCTCTCACTGTTCTAAAATATTAGCACAGTGCTGTTGTAGCTTTAATGTACCAGCACCCTGACATCTCTCTGTTTAAACAAAAGTATCATCACTGCTCTGGCATAGCAACACTCACACATCCGATCAATGCAACATTGATTCTCTTGTTACAAGACCCACATCCGAGCACGAAAGTACACATGGTTTAGATTGGGCCATAGGGCTGAAGCTGCCAAGAATATGAACATAAATCAAAGCTGACTAAGATCACAGCCTCTGCACTGAACTGGCACATTAGTCTGCCTCTATATAATCTTGAACTAAAAATGTGATTGCCTATTAACAAATGTCCATCAATTAATGCCTCAATATTTTAAAGCATTTAAATTTATGGGCAGCTCAAATTTCCTATATGTCCTGAAAATCTCCAGTTGTACCAAGGACAGAATACAACAGAAATTGATGGTGTTCTTAAAAATTCAGATCAATATTTAGTACCCACATTAACAAAATGACTATGACTATAAGTTCTCGTTGACTGAACAACATGTCAACAACACTAATTTCAGGTCGAATCTTGCAGGAGACAAGCACTTGCAATGCAAGACATACAGATGAAGTTTCCATGGACTGTTAGAGTAGCCGTGCTTCTTGAAATGCAGTTTGTCACGGACACTTGTACTTCCTGGAAGATGAGTCTCTGCCAGACCTGGTGGCCAGCTGCTGATAATGGTTATCAATAGTACTACCCAGCTCAACATTATTGTCTCTACCTTTTTCTAAGATCCTGAAAGAAATACATTCAAGATCAAGTCCCATCAAGCATACAAATTAGCCAGAGAAAGTGGCTCACCTGAGGACTGGGAGAAATTCAGAGTTCAGCAGAGGAGGACAAAGGGCTTAATTAGGAAGGGGAAAAAAGATTATGAGAGAAAACTGGCAGAGAACATAAAAACGGACTGTAAAAGCTTTTATAGATATGTAAAAAGGAGAAGACTGGTAAAGACAAATGTAGGTCCCCTGCAGACAGAAACAGGTGAATTGATTATGGGGAGAAAGGACATGGCAGACCAATTGAATAATTAGTTTGGTTCTGTCTTCACTAAGGAGGACATAAATAATCTTCCAGAAATAGTAGGGGACAGAGGGTCCAGTGAGATGGAGGAACTGAGCGAAATACATGTTAGTAGGGAAGTGGTGTTAGGTAAATTGAAGGGATTGAAGGCAGATAAATCCCCAGGGCCAGATGGTCTGCATCCTAGAGTGCTTAAGGAAGTAGCCCAAGAAATAGTGGATACATTAGTGTTAATTTTTCAAAACTCGTGAGATTCTGGACTAGTTCCTGAGGATTGGAGGGTGGCTAATGTAACCCCACTTTTTAAAAAAGGAGGGAGAGAGAAACCGGGGAATTATAGACCGGTTAGCCTAACGTTGGTGGTGGGGAAACTGCTGGAGTCAGTTATCAAGGATGTGATAACAGCACATTTGGAAAATGGTGAAATCATCGGACAAAGTCAGCATGGATTTGTGAAAGGAAAATCATGTCTGACGAATCTCATAGAATTTTTTGAGGATGTAACTAGTAGAGTGGATAGGGCAGAACCAGTGGATGTGGTATATTTGGATTTTCAAAAGGCTTTTGACAAGGTCCCACACAGGAGATTAGTGTGCAAACTTAAAGCACACGGTATTGGGGGTAAGGTATTGGTGTGGGTGGAGAACTGGTTAGCAGACAGGAAGCAAAGAGTGGGAATAAACGAGACCTTTTCAGAATGGCAGGCGGTGACTAGTGGGGTACCGCAAGGCTCAGTGCTATTTATATTAATGACTTGGATGAGGGAATTGAATGCAGCATCTCCAAGTTTGCGGATGACACAAAGCTGGGTGGCAGTGTTAGCTGTGAGGAGGATGCTAAGAGGATGCAGGGTGACTTGGATAGGTTGGTTGAGTGGGCAAATTCATGGCAGATGCAATTTAATGTGGATAAATGTGAAATTATCCACTTTGGTGGCAAAAATAGGAAAACAGATTATTATCTGAATGGTGGCTGATTAGGAAAAGGGGAGGTGCAACGAGACCTGGGTGTCATTATACGCCAGTCATTGAAAGTGGGCATGCAGGTACAGCAGGCGGTGAAAAAGGCGAATGGTATGCTGGCATTTATAGCGAGAGGATTCGAGTACAGGAGCAGGGAGGTACTACTGCAGTTGTACAAGGCCTTGGTGAGACCACACCTGGAGTATTGTGTGCAGTTTTGGTCCCCTAATCTGAGGAAAGACATTCTTGCCATAGAGGGAGTACAAAGAAGGTTCACCAGATTGATTCCTGGGATGACAGGACTTTCATATGAAGAAAGACTGGATGAACTGGGTTTGTACTCGTTGGAATTTAGAAGATTGAGGGGGGGATCTGATTGAAACGTATAAAATCCTAAAGGGATTGGACAGGCTAGATGCAGGAAGATTGTTCCCGATGTTGGGGAAGTCCAGAACGAGGGGTCACAGTTTGAGGATAAAGGGGAAGCCTTTTAGGACCGAGATTAGGAAAAACTTCTTCACACAGAGAGTGGTGAATCTGTGGAATTCTCTGCCACAGGAAACAGTTGAGGCCAGTTCATTGGCTATATTTAAGAGGGAGTTAGATATGGCCCTTGTGGCTACGGGGGTCAGGGGGTATGGAGGGAAGGCTGGGGTAGGGTTCTGAGTTGGATGATCAGCCATGATAATAATAAATGGCGGTGCAGGCTCGAAGGGCCGAATGGCCTACTCCTGCACCTATTTTCTATGTTTCTATGTTTCTATATGCCATATACATCCAGGCAATAATGATCTCCAACAAGACAATCTAACTTATTTCAAATTCAGTGCTATCCATTGGGGCAGGTGAAATTCAGACATCATGAACAGTTGTTTGTTTGGAGCAGAGTCAGCATGAGATTTAAAAAGTGAGCAAGTCCTTTCGGGACTTTTTGGTGGCTTTAGTCATCGTGAACAGTTGCTTGTGAGGTAGCGCAAAAGTTAAGAAGAGCTTAGCGTCATTCAGAACTTTTGGGTGAGCAACCATCACAGTCAGATCCTTGTTTTGGTGAGGCATCATGAGATTTAAGAGGAGATTGGAGCCTTTTGAGACTTTTCAGTCGGCTGCAGTTATCATGATTTATTCGGCAATTGGCAGAGGCCAGTAAAAATAAGTTAGATTTAAGGAGAGCAGCCATTGTGGGAGAGGACAGTGTTAGAGTGGAGGGTTTGAGGCATTGGCTCAAGAGGCTTAGGCTAGAAACAACAAAGCCTAAGTAAGTTTCTGATAGGTTTCTTTCTGTCTTCCCTTGTCTATTAGTGCATAGCCAGTGCAGTAAATATAGGTTCAGGGACAGTGGTGTGTTCTTCATGCCAGATGTGGCAATTCAATGAGGCCTCTGCCTCTGCGTGAAGTGTACCCAGCTGCAGTTCATTCAGTCTGCTTTAGGGAACTGGAGTTACAGCTGGGGGACCTACGGCTCATACAGAAGAATGATGAAGAAGTAGATAAGATCTACAGTAATGTAGTTACCCCTGAGTGGCAGGAGGTGGAAAGGGCATAGACAGACAGTGCAGTCCGCATGTAGCCGTTTCCCTCTATAATAAATATACCACTTTGGGCACGGATGGGTGGGGTGGGGGTGGGGGGTTACTGGGAAGACTGTAGCAACCAGGTTCCTGGCACTGAATCTGGTCTGTGGCTCAGAAGAGAAGTGGAAGAAGAGGAGTACAGTGGTGATAGAAGATTCAATATTTAGGGGAGCAGACAGGAGATCTCATGGGTGTGAGAGAGACACCCGGATAGTATGTTGCCTCCCAGGTGCCAGGTTGGGGGACCTCTTGGATCAGGTCCACAGCATTCTAGGGGTGGGGTGTGGTGAGACAGAAGTCATGGTGCATTTACTCATCAAGGACATACGGAAGGTAGGGAAGGGGATGAGATCCTAGAGAGAATACAATGAGCTAAGCAGCATCTGAAAAGCAGTACATCAAGGGTAGTAATCACTAAATTGCTGCCTATGGCACATGTCCTTGATCATAAGAATAGCTGAATGTGTGGCTGAGGAATTGGTGCAGGGGACAGGGTTTCAGATTCGTGGGTCTCTTATATCTCTTCTGGTATGACCCGAACAAAGATGATGAGTTACACCTGAACTTGAGGGTTCAGGTTCAAGTCCTTGTGGACAGTTTCGCATGAGCTGTTTGAAGGGTTTAAACTAGTATGGCAGAGAGATGGGAAAGTGAGTGATGGGGCAGTTGGTGCATAGGCAGATGCAGCTTGTAGAGAGACTGTGAGGAAGGATAGACAATTGATGGGGCAAAATTGCAGTCTGTTGGATGGGTTGAAGTGTGTCTATTTTAATGCAAGAAGTAGCAGGAAGAAGGGAGATGAACTTAGAGCATGGATCAGTACATGGAACTATAATGCTGTGGCTACTATGGAGGATTGGCAATCACGAGGGCAGGAATAGATGCTGGATGTTCTGGGATGTTTAGTTGTTTCAAAAATAACAGGGAGAGAGGTAAAACGGGGGGGGAGCGGCATTGATAATCAGGGGTAGGGTCACAACTGCTGGAAAAGACGGGCATTGTGGAGGGATTGCCTGCTAAGTCAGTGCATGAGGAAATCAGAAACAGGATGGGAGCAATCACTCTATTGGAAGTATTCTATAAACCCAGCAGCCCTCCCCCACCCCCACCATAGCAAAAGAAACATGGAGAAACAGGCTGGGAGGCAGATTTTGGAAATGTGCAAAAATAACCGGGTTGTTATTCAGATGCAGCAGATTTTTTTAGGTGTATCCAGGAAGGAAGCAGGACTTCCAGGGTAGTCATCTCTGGATTGCTGCTTGAGTCACACACCAGAGAAGGTGAGAATAGTATGATCTGACAGATAAATGTATGGCTTAGGAACTGGTGCAGAGGACAGGATTTCAGATTTTTGAATCATTGAGATCTCTTCTGGGGAACCTGAACTCACGGGGAAGGCTTAATCACAAACAAGAGAAAATCTGCAGATGCTGGAAATCCGAGCAGCACACACAAAATGCTGGAGGAACTCAGCAGGCCAGGCAGCATCTATGAGTTTAAACTAATTTTGCAGGGGGATGGGAAACTGAGGGATAGGGCTGAGGATGGGACAGTTGATATACAAGCAGAGGCAGAGTGCTGTGAGACTGTCAGGAAGAAATAGGGACAAAACTATGGTTAGTGGGATGAGTTGCAGTATAATAGGAGGACAAAAGCAAAAAGGGTGATGAAATCAGACTGAAGATAATTTATTTGAATGAATACAGTATATGGAATAAGGTAGATGATCTTGTAGCACAGTTAGAGATTGGCAAGTATGATGTAATGGGCATCACTGAGTCATGGCTGAAAGAAGGTTATAATTGGGAGCTCAACATCCAAGTACTGAAAGGAGAAACAGGTAGGCACAGGGGTGGGGTGGCTCTGTTGGTAACAAACTGAAATCAAATCCTTGGAAAGAGGTGACATAGAATTGGAAGATGTTGAATCATTGTGTGTAGAGTTAACAAACTGCAAGAGTAAAAAGGAGTTTGATGGGAGTAATATACCGGCCTTTGAACAGTAACACGTTGTGGGCTACAAATTACAGTGGAAGGTAGAAAATGCATGTCAAAAGGACAAGGTTATGATAGTGATGGGGTATTTTAATATGCAGGTAGTTTGGGAAAAATCATTTTGGTGCTGATTTTGGATCCAAAAAGAGAGAATTAGACGAATGCCCTCAAGATTGCTTTTTAGAGCAGCTTGCGGTCGAGCCCACTAGGGGATCAGCTATTCTGGATTGGGTGTCATGTAATGAATCAGATTTGATTTGGGAGCTTAAGGTAAATTAACTCTTAGGAGACAGTGATCATAATATAATAGAATTTACCCTGCAATTTGAGAGGGAGAAGCTAAAGTCAAAAGTAACAGTATTTATAGTACTGATACATTTGACTTTAGCTGCTCCATCTCAAATCGCAGGGTGAATTCTATTATATTATGATCAAATGTGTCAGTATTTACAGAGATATGAGAGAGGAGCTGGGCAAAGTTGATTAGAAGGGGACACTAGCAGTGATGATGGCAAGTAGCAACGGCTGAAATTTCTGGGAGCAATATGGAAGGTGCAGGATAGATACATCCCAAAGACAAAGAAGTATTCTAAAGAGAGGATGACATAGCCAAGGCTGACAAGGGAAGTCAAAGCCGACATAAAGGCAAAAGTGAAGGAAGTTAGAAGATTGGAAAGCTTTTAAAAAACATCAGAAGGAACTAAAAAATTGATAAGGAGGGAAAAGATGAAATATGAAGGTAAGTTAGCCAATACTATCAAAGAGGACACAAAAAGTTTTTTTTTCAGATATATAAAGAGTAAAAGAGAGGCAAGAGACCACTGGAAAATGCTGGGAGTCGTTGATTGGAGTACTGCGCAGACGCAACAGGAGCATTTCCGCACAGGTCCGACAAAAGAGCTTTTAAAAATCCAGTCTCTATAAAAGAGGGATACCACCTAGTGGAGTGGTCATTGTGGGAGTGGTCGTCGTGAGAGTAGTTTTAGGTCACAGTGGTAAGGCTTTGGCTCAACAAGGCTTCAGCAAAAACAGGTAAAGGCTAGGTAAGTTCACTCCTTCTTTCTCATTTAACTCTAGTGAGAACAGTGGGAGTATACATGGAGCCAGTGTTCTGTTCTGGGTGTCAGATGTGGGATTTCCAGGAGCCTCGCAGCCTCCCCGATGGCCACATCTGCACCAGGTGCATTGAGAACATGTTAGGGAACTGGAGCTGCAGCTTGATGACCTTCAGCTTGCTGGGAAAATGAAGCAGTGATACACAGGAGCTACAGGGAGTTAGTTACCCCAAGGCTACAGGAGACAGATGAATGGGTGACTGTCAGGAGAGGGAAGGGAGAACATGAGATAGTGGAGAGCACCCCTGTGGCCGTATCCCTCAACAATAAGTACTCCATTTTGAGTACTGTTAGGGGTGGGACCTTCCTGGGGGAAGCAACAGCGGCTCTGCCTCTGGCACTGAGTCTGGCCCTGTGGCTCAGAAGGGTATGGAAATGAAGAGGATGGCAGCAGTGATAGGGGACTTCATAGTCAGGGGGACAGATAGGTAATTTGGTGGATGCAAAAAGGAAACATGGCTGGTAGTTTGCCTCCCAGGTGCCAGGGTCCAAGATATTTCTGGACGCATCCACAGTATCCTGAAAATGGAGGGTGAGCAGTCAGAGGTCGTGGTACATATTCGTAGCAACAACATAGGAAGGAAAAGAGAGGAAGTCCTGAAAAAAGAATATACAGATTTAGTAAGGAAGCTGAGAAGCAGGACCTCAAAGATAGCAATCTCGGAATTACTGCCTGTGCCATGCGACAGAGAGGATAGGAGTAGAATGAGGTGGCAGATAAATACAAGACTGAAGAATTGGAGCAAGGGTCAGGGATTTAGATTTCTGGATCATTGGGACCTCTTCTGGGGCAGGTGGGGCCTGTACAAAAGGGACGGATTGCACTTCAATCCAAGGCCGAGCAATATTCTTGTGGTCAGGTTTATGAGAGTTGTTAGGAGTGGTTTAAACTAATATGGCAGGGGAATGAGAACCAGTATGATAGAACTGAGGATGAGCCAACAGCTTTACAAGTACGTTTGTAGATGATGGATGTAACATGATCATAGGAAGGACAAGCCAATGGTTGGGCATAAGTGCGACAGAGTAAAGAGTTAAATTGTACCTCAGCAGCAAAATTCGTAAGAGCGAAGAATGCAGGACTACAGGGGCTGTATTTAGATGCACGTAGCATTCGGAATAAGGAGGACGAACTTGTGGAGCAATTAGAAACTGGTCGGTATGACGTTGCGGGCATCACTGAGTCATGGCTGAAAGAAGGCCATAGTTGGGAGCTTAACATCAAAGGATGTGCTTTGTATCAAAAGGACAGACAGGAAGGCACAGGCGGTGGTGTGGCTCTATTGGTAAGAGATAGAATTACTTCTTTAGAAAGAGGTGACATAGAGTCTGAGAATGTTGAATTTTGTGGGTGGAGTTAAGAAACTGCAAGGGTAAAAAAGCCATTATGGGAATCATATATAGGCCTCCAAATAGTAGCCAAGATGTGAGGTTGAGATTGCAAAGGGAGCTGGAAAAGGCATGTAATAAGGGTAATGACACAATGGTAATGGGGTGCTTCAATATGCAAGGGGATTGGGAAAATCAGGTTGGTGTTGGATTGCAAGGGAGAGAATTTGTTGAATGCCTATGAGGTGGCTTTTTAGAGAAGCTTGTGCTTGAGCCTTTCCGGGGAAAAACTATCTTAGATTGGCTGTTGTGTAATAACCCAGATCTTATTAGGGAGCTTAATGTAAAGGAACCCTTAGGAGACAGTGATCATAATATGATTGAATTCATACTGTTTGAGAGGGAGAAGCACAAGTCAGATGTATCAGTATCGCAATGGAGTAAAGGGAATTACAGAGGCATGAGAGAGGAGCTTGCGGAGATGGATGGGAGGAGGATACTGGCGGGGTGATGGCAGAACAGAGGTGACTGAAGTTTCTGGGAATAGTTCACAAGGCGCAGGATAGATATATCTCACAGAGGAAGAAGTTCTCAAATGGCAGAGGTAGGCAACTGTGGCTGACAAAGGTAATTAAGGACTGCATAAAAGCCAAGGAAAGGGCATTATAAGGTAGCAAAAGTGACTTGGAAGTTGGATGATTGGGAAGCTTTTAAACTCCAACAAAAAGCAACTAAAAAGCGATAAGGCAAAATATGAAATATGAGGGCAGACATACCAATAATATGAAGTAGAATACCAGAAGTTTTTTCAGTTATATAAAGAGTAAAAGGGAGGTGACACCTGATCTTGGACTACTGGAAAATGATGCTGGTGAGGTAGTAATGGGGGACAAAGAAATAGCAGATGAACTGAATGGGTACTTTGCATCTGTCTTCTGTGGAAGACACCAGCCGTGTGCCAGAGGTCTGTGAGCGTCAGGGAGCAGAAGTGAGTGCCATTGGTATTACAAAGGAAAACGTGTTCAGCAAATTGAAAAGTCTTGCTAAGTCACCTCGACCAGATGGACTACATCCCAGAGTCCTGAGAGAGGTTACTGAAGAGATAATGGAGGCACTGGTCATGATCTTTCAAGAATCACTTGATTCTGGCATGGTCCCGGAAGACTCGAGAATTACAAATGTCATTCCACTCTTTAAGGGAAGAAGACAAAAGAAAGGAAATTATAGGCCAGTTAGCCTAACCTCAGTGGTTGTGAAAGTGTTGGAGTCTATTATTAAGGATGAGGTTTCGAAGTACTTGAAGACTAATAATAAAATAAGTCAAAGTCAACATGGTTTCTGTAAAGAGAAATCTTGCCTGACAAATCTGTTAAAATTCTTAGAGGAACTAGCAGGGTGGACAAAGGAGAGGCAGTGGATGTGTTCAGTTCTGTTCACCTTATTACAGGAAAGATGTAAGTTCTATACAGAGAATGGTGGGTTCATGGGACGCCCTGCCAGGGGTGGTGGTAGAGGCAGATACATTAGGGGTATTTAAGAGACTCTTAGATAGGCACATGGATGACTGCAAAAACGAGATTTATGTAGTGGGGGGGGGGTATGGTTACATTGATCTCAGAGTAGGTTAAATGTTTGGCACAACATCATTGGCCAAATGGTCTGTACTGTGCTGTTATGTTCTATGCTCGTTACCTTGTCTGCTAACATCAAACCTTGAGGATGACCACTGATTAGAAATTTAAATTAACCAGTTGCATATGATTGTGGCTACAAGGACAGGGTATCCTATGCAAATGATGCACTTCCTGATTCCAGAGGCCTTCATTATTTACCAGAAACAAGCCGGCAGTCTGATGTAATACTTTCCACTTGTTTCAATGAATACAACTCCAAGAGCCTTTAAGGAGCTCACCAACCTAAATCTTCATTCTTTTCACCAAGATTTCACTGTGGCTGCAGTCTATATTCCTATTTAATTTGTGTCAACAGGTTGAGTTTCCTTCCATTGAACTTCACAAACCCATGATCCCCATTGTCTAGAAAGACAAAAGCAGCAGACACATAGAATTGTCACAACGTGTAACTAAGTTACAGAAAATACTGACTTGAAAGTATATCACCATTACTACATCGTTGCTTGCTTTAAGATTCTGGTGCTCACAACTTAACAATGCTTCCTCGCCATGAACATTCTCACTGTAGCAATTCAATAAAGGAGCTCATAATCATTTTCCAAAGGTAGTTAAGGATGGGAGATAGTGTTGGCGCATGAGTGGTTAAGGCGTTGGTCTAGTGATCTGAAGGTCGCTAGTTCGAGCCTCAGCTGAGGCAGCGCGTTGTGTCCTTGAGCAAGGCACTTAACCACACATTGCTCTGCGACGACACCGGTGCCAAGTTGTATCAGCCCTAGTGCCCTTCCCTTGGACAATGTCGGTGGCGTGGAGAGGGGAGACTGCAGCATGGGCAACTGCCGGTCTTCCCTACAACCTTGCCCAGGCCTGTGCCCTGGAAACCTTCCAAGGCACAAATCCATCGTCTCACAAGACTAACGGATGCCTATTAAGGATGGGAGATAAAAGCTGCCTCTGCTAACAATGTCTGTATTCCACAAGAGAAAAAGAGTACTGTCACTTGGCAGCATCCACATACTTAAAGTCACTGATTGTTTATTTCCAAGGGCATGCAATGGTACTTTGGCTGGAGTGGCTACTGACGGAAATGACTGCTCAGGCTTGGACCTCATGCTGGCTTACCCCCATCTTATGAATGGAGGAAATCATCAATTAAACACAGCAGACAATCTAGGCTTCCCTACACGACCCACGAGGATTTGTGTTCAGAATGGGCTTCAATGTGGACCAATAAAGAGATAGTTCTTCAGATGGGCACAAGAATTCCATGAGCTGCCTGATACTGAGACATTTTTGGACCCATCAAAAACAAAACATGCAGTGAAAAGTGCTCCTGTCATACAGCCAGTGGGGAATTGCCAGCATGAAGATACTGCTCATGATTCTGGACAGCTCAGGAAGTGTCCGGTGGTGAAGCCATCCAGGCTGCTTTGCAAAATATTTTGCAGCTGTGAAAATTTGGAATTGTCGAATGAGAATCCAGTGAAACTATTTCATCCATGAAGACTGTAGCATGGGAATTATTGGAGGAATAAATATCATGAAAAACAAGGTAACCAAGCCGGTGGAGTCACAGCTACTCACAGTACAGCCTGAGTTCCGGTTACCCTATGCAACATCCAGTTTAATTTCACCCCTACCTCCAATACCACATCAAGCAAATGCCCAGATGTACGTTACAGATCCTGCTGCACCTCCCCTCCTTGTCCTTGCCACAAAGAACCTTTTTAGCTCGTGATACTCAGTCACCAAATCAGCATGTGTCAAACTAGAATGAGAACACTGAAAGACCTGAGTGGGTCAACAGGCATCCGTGGAAGCAAAAGGTACAAGTCAACATTTTGGGCCAAGACACTGTATCAGGACTAAGAGGGAAGAAGGAAGATGGCCAATATATAGTAGTTTTAGGGTGGTGTGGGATAGAAACTCTTAGCTGTAAAGTGCAGGAGATGTTGGATAGGTGGAACACATTGGATGTGAGAAAGAAGCTGGCTGATGATAATTGAAACTGGATGCAGAAGAACTCGAAGAGTTCACCTCTGTTTACTACTGAAATGGTGTTAACATTGAACACATTTAACATTGAAAGTTTCAGATAACCCACATCCCTAGTGTTCTTTCGTTACACATTTGCCTGTGCACTTACAGTACTTCCCTTTTTCTATTTGTTCACCTTCTCCATTCTCACATTCCCCCTTTCCCATCTGGTTCCATCTGCCCATAGATCAGGCTCCAGCTACTTACACCTGTGATCACTTATACCTTTTGCCTCTAGAGAACTTTCTTGATTCCATGAGTTCTTCCAGTGTTCTGTCTTTTCATATTCCAGATTCCAGTATCTGAAGTCTCTTTTGAATTATTATGTTGAACTAAGTTGATATGCACGAATGAAGAAGAATGGGCAAGTTGAGAAAGGGATACAAAGTAATAACTTTTATGTAATCTTACTCAGAGAATGTGTACTTCTTGATTTTGGGACACTTCCAAAGCTCTTTATCACAGGTAAGGTATTTCCAAGGTGCAGATATTTTTGCGGCAAGCTGTTTGCACATTAAAATATAAGATTCATAAAATGACATCCTCTCTATACTCGAGTGTGTCCTGCTCTGAAAACTTGTGGCTGCTGTGCCTTTGTTCATCTTATATGACTTCAGTCGGTATAGAGGGAATCTGGTTACAACACTGCTCTATTAAATCGCATTGAAATGCACACTCCGTGATTTGACGCTGTAAAGCGCCCACAAAGTCTGCACCTCCTAGCTCTATTCAGAGCCATTTGGACTATTAAGAGGCAACTTGCCAGGTACTGAATGAGATAGGGGCTGGGTGAGTGCAGCGAGCAGATGATAAGAAACGGAACTGCTTTGTGAGGAGTCACCTGCATGATCTGACTCACCATCATTCTTTTCATAGATGAACTGCACTTCACAACTAGCACTCCACTCTGAGGTTGAGAGCTTCAAGAGCTAGAAGTAAACAACACCTACAGCCTGTCTTGATCCAACCACATGGACTCCTAGCAAAGAAACCTCAGCAGTGTCTCTACTTTCTCAGGAGGGTAATAAAATTTGTTGTGTCCCTGTTGACCCTTACCAATTTTTATCACTGCACTTTAAAAAGCATCCTATCTAGATGCATCTTGGCTTGGTATGGCCAACTGCAAACGAGTTGTGGACACAATTCAGCACACGATGAAAACCAGCCTTTCCTCCATGGACTCTGTCTGTATTTCTCAGTGCCTCAGTAAAGCAGCCAGGCTCAAGGACTGCTCTACCCTGCTGCTTTGAAACTATTGAATCATTCCCTAGTATGATAAGATATGCTGTTGACCTCAAAAACTACCTTCTGTAGCTTTACTCTTTATTCTCATTCTGTTATTGTTTACCCTTATACTAAATGAATCTCTGAGTAATAAATTGATCTTTATGAACAGAGTGCAAGTCAATCTTTTTGCTCTATCTTGGCACATTGTGATAATAATAAATCAGTTCCAATTAGGTGAGATGCTACAGAGCCTAGGGAAAGTCATAAGCTATTCAGAAGTCGGCAGATAGGTTAGCATTCCCAATCTCGCCTGGGTTAGGATATGTAATGGCTTATTTGAAAGTCAGCGTTAATTCTGCACATTTTACCACTTTATCCATGCAAGAAGATCAATTTTGTGTCTCTGCAGTATTATCCCACCACTGACTAAAGTGAATATTTCCATCCTCCTTACAATCACAGTGAACATGTTGGAATGAACACGTCCTCTGTTGCTGTTCAGTCATAATCCATCATGATCAACAGCTTGAGGGTTCAGCAACTGTTCACCAGAGTGTAGTTTGAAGAGGCTACATTCTCTGATGTGGATTTTCCATGGATATTCTTGGTTGTTCTTGCTCACTTGCGGGGTATGAGTCACCGACTAACTGCCTAACTGGTTCCACTGAAGCTGTGAGCATATAAGATGATGCTTGGTAAGCACAAATCCTATGATAGTGCATCCTCTGAAGGAACAAGCTCCTCTGAACAGTCACTGTTGCAGAGAATCAGAAACTTCTGTTCCTCTTCCAAGAGCCCTGGTAAAAAGAAAATGAATTATTACTACTCGCAGGCTATCAGTGCTAAAATCTACTAAAATAAAGATGATTATATTGCAATTCAGTTAAAATCAAGTCAACAAAATTGAGCCTTAGAAGACCCATATACATTATCTTTTATTCTGTTCCTGCTAGATATTCCCCGCCCTCTCCTTAAAGTCAGTTAAGATGGAGACAGCCCTGGTTTCCAATACTTCCACATCTGCAGTTGTTAGCTATGAGATCTCCAGAGGCCCATCTTTGTCCCCCTCCATCCCAATTGACACATCAGATTATAAAATGCTGGGAGTGAGCAATAGCGATGGATGGAGGGATGAAAGCAAATGATGACTGTGAAAAGGTGGATGAAGCTCTGAGTTAGTGAAGAGGAAGATGAAAGCTTGCAATTGACGTGCACATGATGGGTGTGAGGATTGACTTGCTGAAACAGGTTGCACAAAATGAGGGCTGGTATGGAGTCAGTCAGCATGAAGTTTACTGACCTGCCTCAGCTGGATACTGCTGATAGTATATCTTCAACC
The DNA here is from genome assembly GCF_963921235.1 of Mobula hypostoma. Taxonomy (NCBI): domain Eukaryota; kingdom Metazoa; phylum Chordata; class Chondrichthyes; order Myliobatiformes; family Myliobatidae; genus Mobula; species Mobula hypostoma. The sequence continues at coordinate 103,988,793 of NC_086103.1, read as the reverse complement.
GAATCCAAAAGGGTGCCTTGGTTCTCCTGCTGTTAATCCATGGGGACACCAGCAGTCAATCTTTAATCTTTAATTGTGAAAGCAGCAGATTTCTTCACTCCAATTTAAGGAAGAGTATCTCTGCAATCTCCTCGTACCTCTCACTATGGTATATTTGGGGAACAGTCACAGGTAATTGAGCGAGACTAACTTCACAACACAAATCACTTCTACATAAAACTGTAGAAGCCGGAAAGCTGAAAGAAAATCAGAAAGTGCTGGAAATACTCTACAGGTTAGACAACATTCTAGTGAGAGAGAAGCAGAACTGATCAATGATCATTGTAATGAAGTGCTAATTTCTTTTCTCCACACAAGTTGCCTTACCCGCTGAGTATTTGCAGCACTTTCTGTTCCCATTAAAAAGAATACTTCATATCCCTCTTCCCACGATAAAATCAATTCTTTTTTCATGTAATTGGAGCAGAAAACCTGATTTGACAAAAACCATCTGGTAGACATTCAACACTTGTGTAGTCATATTTAGAGCAAAAGATGCAAACTGAATTCGGAGAGATGGACCCAAGAAGCTAATGTAGAAGTAGTTTGCAACTGACAGACCAATAAATTAACTAAATATTTAACATCACAGAATGAAATAAGAGAATCAAGTATGGTAAGTAGACAAGATGTAAAATTAGAGGAGAGACAGATGCGTATTTGCTAATGTTTAACTATGCCTTTTCTTCTCTAACCCTCGGTTTATAACTACCCACAAGCCTATCAGAGTAATCAGCAAAGCTGTATGTATCTTGTAGCTGTTGTCTTTGGAAATGCTAACAAATGTCGTCAAATTGAAAACCATCAGAAAGAGTATATTAGGTGATTACAGGATAAGCAAAAAAAAGCTTCATTTGGAAATAACATCATATGCTTGATCCTTTACACGTCACATTTCATGTCAATATACTGATCACACAATAGGTGAGATCTCACCATAGCAGGTCGGGACGTTTTGTTTTATTCCCACCTGAAATGAAGACTCATTGTGAATAAGCAAATCTATTGTACTTGACTTCATCTCTGAAACTGACAGAAAACCCTGTTTTCAGGGTAACCCCTTTGTAACAACTGAAGTTGTGTCTGACCACTTGGAATATAAATCAAAATTGTGACTTTGTAACATACAGTTTGTGTCCAGTTAATAAAGAGCATTGCTTCCTAAAGAACAAAAAGGCAGCATCCATCACTAAAGACCCCCATCACCTAACATATGCCCTCTTCTCATTGCTACCATTAAGGAGGGCGTACAGGGCCTGAAGACATACTCAACATTTCAGGAACAACCTCTTCCCCTCCACCATCAGATTTCTGAATGGGCAATGAAACCAAGAAAACTTCCTCTCTATTTTTTCTTCTTGATTTTCCCCTTTCTTTTTGCACCACTTATTTATTTATTTGCTTTTGAGCGCAGTACTCCAAGTGGGGTCTGACCAGGGTCCTATATAGCTGTAACATTACCTCTCGGCTCCTAAATTCAATTCCACGATTGATGAAGGCCAATACACCGTATGCCTTCTTAACCACAGAGTCGATCTGCGCAGCTGCTTTGAGTGTCCTATGGACTCGGACCCCAAGATCCCTCTGATCCTCCACACTGCCAAGAGTCTTACCATTAATATTATATTCTGCCATCATATTTGACCTACCAAAATGAACTATCTCATACTTATCTGGTTTGAACTCCATCTTCCACTTCTCAGTCCAGTTTTGCATCCTATTGATGTCTCGCTGAAACCTCTGACAGCCCGCCACACTATTCACAACACGCCCAACCTTTGTGTCATCAGCAAACTTACTAACCCATCCTTCCACTTCCTCATCCAGGTCATTTATAAAAATCACCAAGAGTAAGGGTCCCAGAACAGATCCCTGAGGCACTCCACTGGTGACCCACCTCCATGCAGAATATGGCCCATCTACAACCACTCTTTGCCTTCTGTGGGCAAGCCAGTTCTGGATCCACAAAGCAATGACCCCTTGGATCCCATGCCTCCTTACTTTCTCAATAAGCCTTGCTTGGGGTACCTTATCAAATGCCTTGATGAAATCCATGTACACTACATCTACTGCTCCTCCTTCATCAATGTGTTTAGTCACATCTTCAAAAAATTCAATCAGGCTTATAAGGCATGACCTGCCCTTGACAAAGCCATGTTGACTATTCCTAATCATATTATACCTCTCCAAATGTTCATAAATACTGCCTCTCAGGAACTTCTCCATCAACTTACCAACCACTGAGGTAAGACTCACTGGTCTATAATTTCCTGGGTGATTTCTACTCCCTTTCTTGAATAAAGGAACAACATCTGCAACCCTCCAATCCTCCGGAACCTCTCCTGTCCCCATTGATGATGCAAATATCATCGCCAGAGGCTCAGCAATCTCCTCCTTCGCCTCCCACAGTAGCCTGGGGTACATCTGATCTGATCCCGACGACTTATCCAACTTGATGCTTTCCAAAAGCTCCAGCACATCCTCTTTCTTAATATCTACATGCTCAAGCTTTTCAGTCTGCTGCAAGTCATCACTACAATCACCAAGATCCTTTTCCATAGTGATTACTTAAGTATTCATTAAGTACCTCTGCTATTTCCTCCATTTCCATGCACACCTTCCCACTATCACACTTGATAGGTCCTATTCTTTCACATCTTATCCTCTTGCTCTTCACATACTTGTAGAATGCCTTGGGGTTTTTCTTAATCCTGCCCACCAAGGCCTTCTCATGTCCCCTTCTGGCTCTCCTAGTTTCCTTCTTAAGTTCCTTCCTATTAGCCTTATAATTTTCTAGCTCTCTGAATGTTTTGTAAGTTTTTCTTTTCTTCTTGACTAGATTTATTACAGCCTTTGTACACCACGGTTCCTGTACCCTACCATAATTTCCCTGTCTCATTGGAATGTACCTATGCAGAACTCCACACAAATATCCCCTGAATATTTGCCACATTTTCCCTGAGAACATCTGTTGCCAATTTAATCTTCCAATTTCCTGCCTGATAGCCTCATAATTCCCCTTACCCCAATTAAATGCTTTTCTAACTTGTCTGCTCCTAGCTCTCTCCAATGCTATTGTAAAGGAGATAGAATTGTGATCACTGTCTCCAAACTGCTCTCCCACTGAGAGATCTGACACCTGACCAGGTTCATTTCCCAATACCAAATCAAATACAGCCTCTCCTCTTGTTGTCTTATCTACATATTGTGTCAATCTTCCTAACCACACCTAAAAAACTCCACCCCATCTATACCCTTTGCTTTAGGGAGATGCCAATCGATATTTGGGAAAATAAAATCTCCCATCACAACAACTCTGTTATTATAAAAGTTGCTGGTGAACACAGCAGGCCAGGCAGCATCTCTAGGAAGAGGTGCAGTCGACGTTTCCGGCCGAGACCCTTTGTCAGGACTAACTGAAGGAAGAGTGCGTAAGGGATTTGAAAGTTGGAGGGGGAGGGGGAGATCCAAAAGGATCCTGACGAAGGGTCTCGGCCGGAAACGTCGACTGCACCTCTTCCTAGAGATGCTGCCTGGCCTGCTGCGTTCACCAGCAACTTTTATGTGTGTTGCTTGAATTTCCAGCATCTGCAGAATTCCTGTTGTTTGCGTTTAAACTCTGTTATTATTATACCTTTCCAGGATCTGTTTCCCTATCTGCTCTTCGATATCCCCGTTATATTGGGTGGCCTATAAAAAACACCCAGTAGAGTTATTGACCCCTTCCTGTTCCTAACCTCCACCCACAGAGACTCTGTAGACAATTCCTCCATGGTGTCCACCTTTCCTGCAGCCGTGACATATCTCTGATCAACAGTGCCACGCCCCCACTTCTTTTGCCTCCCTCCCTGTCCTTTCTGAAACATCTAAAACCCGGCACTTGAAGGAACTATTCCTATTGATTGAAACATATAAGATTATTAAGGGATTGGACACGCTGGAGGCAGGAAGTAAGTTCCCGCTGATGGGTGAGTCCAGAACCAGAGGCCACAGTTTAAGAATAAGGGGTAGGCCATTTAGAACGGAATTGAGGAAAAAACTTTTTCACCCAGAGAGTGGTGGATATGTGGAATGCTTTGCCCCAGAAGGCAGTGGAGGCCAAGTCTCTGGATGCTTTCAAGAAAGAGATAGATAGAGCTCTTAAAGATAGCGGAATCAAAGGTTATGGAGATAAGGCAGGAACTGAATACAGATTGTGGATGATCAGCCATGATCACAGTGAATTGTGGTGCTGGCTCGAAGGGCCAAATGGCCTACTCCTGCACCTATTGTCTAATGTCTATTGTTTGTCCCTGAGCCATCCAAGTCTCTGTAATGGTCTCCACAACATATCTCCAAGTACTGATCCACGCTCTAAGCTCATCCACTTTGTTCACAACATTCCTTGCATTAAAATAGACACATCTCAAACCGTCGGTCTGAGTGTATCCCTTCTCTATCACCTGCCTATCCTCCCTCTTGCACTGTCTACAATCTTTCTCTATTTATGAGCCACCTGCCCCTTCCTCCGTCACTTTAATTCTGTTCCCACCCCCCAACAATTCTAGTTTAGACTGTCCCCAGTAGCCTTTGCAAACCTCCCCACCAGGATATTGGTCCCCCTGGGATTTAAGTGCAACCCGTCCTTTTTGTACAGGTCACACCTACCCCAGAAGAGGTCCCAATGATCCAGAAATCTGAATCCCTGCCCCCTGTTCCAATCCCTCAGCCATGTATTTATCCTTCACCTCACTCTATTTCTATTCTCACTGTCGCGTGGCACAGGCAGTAATCCCGAGATTACTACCTTTGCGGTCCTGCTTCTCAAATTCCTTCCTAACTCCCTGTATCTTTTTTCAGGACCTCTTCCCTTTTCCTACCTATGTCATTGGTACCAATATGTACCATGACCTCTGGCTGTTCGCCCTCCTACTGCAGGATATCTTGGACGTGATCTGAAACATCCCGGACCCTGGAACCTGGGAGGAAAACTACCATCTGAGCTTCTTTCCTGCATCCACAGAATCGCCTGTCTGACCCCCTAACTATAGAGTCCCCTATCACTGCTGCCAACTTCTTCCTTTCCCTTCACTTCTGAGCCACAGGCCAGACTCTGTGCCAGAGGCATGGCCGCTGTCGCTTCTCCCAGGTAGGCTGTTCCCCCCAACAGTACTCAGACAGGAGTACTTATTGTCAAGGGGTACAGCCATAGGGGTACTCTCTAGTACCTGACTATTCCCCTTCTCTCTCCTGACTGTGACGTACTCGTCTGTCTTCTGTGGCGCAGGTGTGATCACCTGCCTATAACTCCTTTCTATCACCTCCTCACTCTCTTTAACCAGGCGAAGGTCATCGAGCTGCATCTCCAGTTTGCTAACTCAGTCCCTTAGGAGCTGCAGCTCGACACACCTGGTGCAGATATGGCCGTCCGGGAGGCTAGGAGACTCCAGGACCTCCCACATTGGACACCGAGCACAGAAAACAGGTCTCACACACGTACCTCCTACTTTCTGCAAATAACACCAGTAAACCTACCTCGCGTTGTCCTATTACCACCTAAGCCCGTTGAGCCAAAGCCTGATCACTCTGCTGCCTCTCACTCCGCTGCCCGCTCTGATCGCTATCTGCTGGATATGGTGGTCTCCTTTTTAAACCTTTCGCACTCTACTGGCTGACGTCACACACCTGCGCAGTCTCGTCTCTCTTTTGCCCCGAGTAGTAAAAAACTTCCTTCGCTCCCTTCGGATGAGGTACAGGAATCAGAAAAATGCAGGACATGAAGTACTCTCAGAATGAATTGGTAACAATGAGACCCATGTGTACTCCAATACCTTTCCTGGTTGTTACATTAAATATGAAACAGGTAATAGAGGTAAATTAGGACAATTGTATGAAAGAGTCATGGAAGTATTAAAGCAGATAACACTTCAAGGAAATTTCAGTCTCATGAAATTCCCTAAACCAGTTCCAGCTGCACTCCATAGAATGGAGGATGCAGGTGAACTGGGGTAGTGGTGTTTGAAAGGGGCACAATGTTATTCTGAACAAAACTGTATGCTGAATGCAGTCAAGCTACAAAAGCAAATTGATCATATGCATTTATGTGTGATTGTGAAGATGATAATGCGGAGGAAGATTTAATTTTGTTTTGGTGGAATGTATTCAGGGAAGCAGACTCTCATTCAACCATAGAACAACAACAACCACAAATTTCAAACAGATATTTCAAACAGGGCCAACCAGATGTAATTCTTTGAAAGAACAACCAATGGAGCTTAATGGCATTCCAGCTTGACCTGTAAGTCAGGTGAGTAAGCCACCAGGTTGGGTAAATATGTATTATTTCAGGGTCCTAGCCCAAATAAAAAAAATATGGTCATGGAAGATGTTCCAGGGAAGGAAAGATGTGGAAGAGGATGCAGTAAGCTGACCATCAGAATTCCTAAACAGTATGAGAGTAGTGAGGGATAAGACACTTCCTCTAAACAGGATTAATAGAGATTATTTAACTAATTAATTAAAAATATTATTACTCTCCCTACAATAGTCTAAACTTGGTACAAATAAGATCATATAAGCAATAGATGGCCAGTTGAAAAGTTTGTAGAACCAGAGGAGTATTGCCTAATTAGACTGAATCTATCAGCATAAGAACATAACTCGTAAGTTAAGAAGAGGTGGTGACAATATAGCACGTGCTCCACTGGAGAGTGGGTGGAGTATCATGATCCCTTTCCTCAGGGATCACTCCCTCTGTGATCCTCTTGTCAATCCATCCCTCCCCACTACTCTTCCTACTGGCACTTATCCCTGCAAGCAGCCTAAGTTCTACATGTGGCCATTCACCTCCACCCTCACCTCCATTCAGGGCCCCAGTCTTTTGAAGTGAGGCAACACTTTACCTGTGAATCTGCTGGGATTGTCTATTGAGTCCGGTGCTCTCAATGTGGGCTCCTCTACTCTGGTGAGACCATCGTAAATTGGGGACTTCTTCATCGAGTGCCTGCATTCCATCCATCATAAGTCGTTCTTCCTGGTGGCCAAGCATTTTAAGACCAATTCCCATTCCCATTCTGACATGTCACACCATGGCCCCTTCTTGTGCCAAGATGAGGCCAATTCAGGGTGGTGGAGCAACACTTCATATTCTGTCTGGGTAGCCACCAACCTCTTGGCATGAATATTAATTTCTCCTTCGCCTCCCTCCCCCTCCCCTCTTTTTCTATTTCCCACTCTGGCCCCTTACCTCCTCTCACCTGCGTATCACTTCCCTATGGGTCCCCTCCTTCCCTTTCTCATGTTGTCCACTCTCCTCACCTATCAGATTACTTCTTCTCCAGCCCTTTATCTTTCCTACCCACCTAGCTTCACCTACTACCTAGCTATCTCTTTCCCCTTCCCCCCCACCTTTTTGTTCCGGCATCTACACCTTCCCTTCCAGTCCTGAAGAAGTGTTTTGGCCTGAAACTTTGACTATTTTTTTTCATTTTCATAGATGCTGCCTGACCTGCCAAGCTCCTCCAGCATTTTGTGTGTCTTTCTTAAATCCATGCCTTGATAATATAATGGACCATTTACCATCAATGTGTGGGATCAGGATCCCTATCACTGGCAATAACTACAGGCCTGCACTTCCTTGTAAGGTGAGCCTACAGAAGGAAAGTGGAGCATGAACGATGTGACAACGTGGACTCAGAACATCAGCTCGGGAGGCAATACAACTGACCAGATACATTGGGATGTTTGCTGGTCTTTCTCCAGTTTAACTTTAACACAGGTTTCACTGACAATTGTTCATGGATTAGGATTCCATCATTATTCGCCTTGTGACACCTTTGCTCATTATACGTGTGCTCATATGGAATCCGTGCCAGAAACAGAAGGAAAAGACTGGCTGAGTCTATTGGCAAACGTTATAGAAGACTTGCCCCAGCCTGAGGTAAGAAGGCTAGTACACAATATGTTAGCTCAGCAGGAGTGGGAGAGCTCAAAGCTTCACAAACACAAGAAAATCTGCAGATGCTAGAAATCCAGGCAACGCACACAAAGTGCTGGAGGGACTCAGCAGGCCAGGCAGCATCTATGGAAAACGGTAAACAGTTGACGCTTTGGGCCAAGACCCTTCATCCTATCACCTTGTACTTCTTCCTCCCCTCCCCCCCACCTTCTTACACTGACTTTTCCTCTTCCTTTTCAGTCCGGTTGAAGGTTCTCAGCCCAAAATGTTGACTGTTTACTCTTTTCCATAGATAATACCTGGCCTGCTGAGTTTCGCCAGCATTTTGTATGTGTTGCTTGAACTCAAAGCTTCAGTCATGTGAGGGTGCAATCCTTTGAAGGAAGAGGGGCCAAATGCATTGACATTACTGGGAAAATTAAAGTAGAACAGAGGCAATTTGTGATTTAGAATATCAAAAATTGACTAATAACTTAATATCTCAGCAAGCCGTAAAGGAATAAGGGTTCTGTAATGTCCAAGTGGGAGTGGGAGAGAGAACGCAAACATGAGGAAATCTGCAGATGCTGGAATTTCAAGCAACACACATATACATTGCTGGTGAACGCAGCAGGCCAGGCAGCATCTATAGGAAGAGGTACAGTCGACGTTTCGGGCTGAGACCCTTCATCAGGACTAACTGAAAGAAGAGCTAGTAAGAGATTTGAAAGTGGGAGGGGGAGGGGGAGGGGGAGGGGGAGGGGGAGGGGGAGAGGGAGATCCGAAATGATAGGAGAAGACAGGAGGGGGAGGGATGGAGCCAAGAGCTGGACAGGTGATAGGCAAAAGGGATATGAGAGGATCATGGGACAGGAGGTCCGGGGAGAAAGAAAGAGGGAGGGGGGGATGCCCAGAGGATGGGCAAGGGGTATAGTGAGAGGGACAGAGGGAGAAAAAGGAGAGAGAAAAAAGCATATATATATATATACACACACACACACACACACACACACACACACACACACACATATAATAATAAATAAATAAATACATACATACATAAATAAATAACTAACATGGGGTACGAGGGGGAGGTGGGGAATTAACGGAAGTTAGAGAAGTCAATGTTCATGCTATCAGGTTGGAGGCTACCCAGACGGAATATAAGGTGTTGTTCCTCCAACCTGAGTGTGGCTTCATCTTGACAGTAGAGGAGGCCTTGGATAGACATATCAGAATGGGAATGGGACATGGAATTGAAACGTGTGGCCACTGGGAGATCCTGCTTTCTCTGTCTCTATTTCTGGAGACAGCTTATCTACTGATGTCTACTATAAGCTTACTGACTTGCACAGCTACCTGGACTGTTCCTCTTCTCACCCTGTCTCTTGCAAAAATGCCATCCCCTTCCTGCAATTCCTCTGTCTCCGCCGCATCTGCTCTCAGGATGAGGCTTTTCATTCCAGGACGAAGGAGATGTCCTCCTTTTTCAAAGAAAGGGGCTTTCCTTCCTCCACCATCAACTCTGCTCTTAAACGCATCTCTCCCATTTCACAGACATCTGCTCTCACTCCATCCTCCTGCCACCCCACTAGGAATAGGGCTCCCCTTATCCTCATCTACAACCCCACCAGCCTCCGGGTCCAACATATAATTCTCCGTAACTTCCGTCACCTCCATCGGGATCCCACCACCAAGCACATCTTTCCCACCACTAAGCACATATTTCCCTCCCTTCCCCTCTGCTTTCCACAGGGATTGCTTCCTACGCGACTCCCTTGTCCATTTGTCCCCCCCATCCCTTCCCACCGATCTCCTTCCCGGCACTTATCCTTGTAAGCAGAACAAGTGCTACACATGCCCTTGCACTTCCTCCCTCACCATTCAGGGCCCCAGACAGTCCTTGCAGCTGAGGCGACACTTCACCTGAGAGTTGGCTAGGGTGATATACTGCGTCCGGTGCTCCCGATGTGGCCTTCTATATATCGGCAGACTGGGAGCCCGTTTCGCTGAACACCTACGCTCTGTCTGCCAGATAAAGCAGGATCTCCCAGTGGCCACACATTTTAAATCCACGTCCCATTCCCATTCTGATACGTCTATCCATGGCCTCCTCTACTGTCAAGATGAAGCCACACTCAGGATGGAGGAACAACAGCTTATATTCCGTCTGGGTAGCCTCCAACCTGATGGCATGAACATTGACTTCTCTAACTTCCGTTAATGCCCCAGCTCCCCTTCGTACCCCATCTGTTATTCATTTATTATTATATTTTTTTTTCTCTCTCTCCTTTTTCTCCCTCTGTCCCTCTCACTATACCCCTTGCCCATCCTCTGGGCTTCCCCTCTCCCCTTTTCTTTCTCCCTGGGCCTCCCGTCCCATGATCCTCTCATATTCCTTTTGCCAATCAACTTTCCAGCTCTTAGCTCCATCCCTCCCCCTCCTGTGTTCACTTATCATTTCGAATCTCCCCCACCCCCTTCCACTTTCAAATCTCTTACTATCTCTTCTTTCAGTTAGTCCTGACAAAGGGTCTTGGCCCGAAACGTCGACTGTACCTCTTCCTATAGATGCTGCCTGACCTGCTGCATTCACCAGCAATTTTTATGTGTGTTGTGGGAGAGAGGAGAGAGGATTGTTAATCATTAATAGTGTCTTTTTTTCTCTCTAACCCCCTGTGGTTTTTCACTAACTGCATCTAAGATATTCACCATACAGCAATCAGCAAGGCTCTATATGTCAAGGTTGTACCAAACACCTTTTAAAATGCTAATAGTCAGGAGTTATTAAGTTGAAAGCCATTAGAAAGAACACTTCAACTAGGTAAACACAAATTCAACATTTGGAAACTCTCCTGTATGCCTTAAGGATATATTTGCTTATCCATGGCATTTCATGTCAATATGTAGCAATGTTCTAAACTTTTATTTTCCATACCTGAAATGCAACTCCATTCAGAATATGTAATTTTATTGAAATTACTGTTTCACCTAAAACCCTGTTGAAGTGAAAATCCATTATAAGTGGAACATATTGTAATAATTGAAATTCTGTCTTTTTGGAAAGTACTTGAAAACTATAAACATTTTATCTTGTATCTTTGTAAATTTGTTTCTGGTATCCAACAGCTGACACAGATACCAAATAGGAGAAGTAGTGTGGAGATGGTGTATAGACCTGAAGTTCTGTTTGGATCAAAGGGAAAACAGTAATTCCGGTTGATAATGGCTAAAAGAATTTTACGTTTAAAGTAGTATCTGCAAGTCCCCAAGGGCACTGTAATAAGTCATCTGCGGATGCCAGCTGGTTGACCACTAAGCAGAGGATTGATGTTCCTCTCCCTGCCGAGGTGGTTATGAGCCTAGGATTGGCTCGACTCAAAGGAGGTGGACAGGTAGACAGGGTATTATATTGTGTGCTGCTGTTGTTATTATAATCACTTGGCCTTATTTAGTCACAATGTGAAAATTCTAAAGCATTTTTGAATGACTTTTTTTATTGAATTTGTTTGTCAGAATTTCTGCATAATTAGCAGGTAGTAATTCAATCACGAGCCCATTGTAAACAGGTAGCAAGGGGAAGCCACAAATTCTTCAGTTACAGGACTAATGGTGTAAATGTGGTGAAAGAGGGGTCACATGATCATTGTGACTGAGCAAATGAACTTTGGCTCTATCAGGGTAATCCGGACGTTCTCTATTCTCCCCTCTTCCAACAAGCAGAAGATACAGTATAAAAGCCTGAAAGCGTATACCACCAGGCTCATGGACACCTTTCACCTCACTGTTATAAGACTATTGCGTAGTTTCCTAGTATGATAAAATAGACACCTGACCTTATAATTTACCTTGTTATCATCCTGTACCTTATTGTTTACCTACAGTGCACTTTCTCTGTAGCTGTTACACTTTATTTTGCATTGTTATTGGTTTACCTTACTCTGCCTCAATGAACCGTGTAATGATCTGATCTGCGTGAACAGTTTGCAAGGCAGGTTTTCCACTGTATTCTGGTATATATGACAATAATAAACCAATTCAATCCAATTCAGTTTAAGTCAATTCACACCCAGGCACCAATGTAATTAGCTAATTTAGTGCAATGTGTCCTACCATTCTTTTACTCCTCATCTTTGCAAAACCCTACAAATAATTCTTTCACATAATATCATAATCTGAAGGATTCGATAAAGTAGCTGTGGATATTAGTTCAGTGCTCAAATTGGTGCTATGGCCTGAGCTATCCCAGTGAGGAATTTATCTTCACTGCTTATCCTGCAGATTTCTGGGAAGCAGTAATTAGTTTTTGATAGTTTCTGACTGCATGATAAATATTAATCAAGAATGTACTTGTCCATGACAGAATATTTAGATCCTCTGATAACTGCTACCAGCGAAAATGTCAAGAAACTAAATTACAGATTAATTTGTTTTCAGCATATTGCCATTGTACTTGTGAACTATGATATTGATATTGTTCGCTTCCAAGTTGTTTTACATCATTCAGAAAATTTGACTAGATACTTCCTCATGAGTGTCAAATTCATACCAGCTCTATAAGAACAATTTAAGACCTCTTCCTGCCCTCTTCCCATAGTCCTGACACTTTCAGAAGCTTGTCCAGCTCCTTTATGAATGTCATAGTAGAATATACTGCCACACTACTACTGTTTGAGCATTCTAAACCTAATCATTCACTGAGTAGAAAAAGTACTTCTATTGTTCTTTTTTCAACTTCATTCTATGTCCCCTAGTTACTGAGTCTTCCACCAATTTTTCTCTTCCTACACTGTCTATGACCTTAATGATTTTAAATAACTGTATTAGATATCTTCTCTACCACCTTCAGTCCACGGAGAACCATCCTAGATTTTGCTGTCTATCCTCATAATTAAAGTCCACACCTCGGGAAACATTTCCATATAATATATTCTTCACCTTCTCTAAACCTGATTACTTTCCAAGGTATTGAAAAGAAGACAAGGTTACTGGAAAAGTCATTAATGTCAGAACATGGAATAGGAAATTTGAACTTTCTTCCAATTGCATTTACCTTTGAATAGAGCTTGCCAGCATTAATTAAATTGTTGAACCTCTCATTGACTTTTAATTCATTAACAGTAGTGATGAAGCAACTAGCATGCTGATCCTAGCACTTTCAGTAGGGTCAAAGATCCCTTGCTTCTCAAGTCATCTCTATGTCAGAGAAAAAAAATAATTGTGAATCGGTGCCTGCAGTTTCATCTTTAAATCAGAAGGTCATCAATTCACCTTGTACTCTTACACTTGAACACGTAATCAAGGTTGATATTTCAATACACTCTTGACTGAGGGCAGTACTGTCAGTCAAAATCAGTCCTTGAAATGATAAAGATTCTACATGGCCATCAGATGAAGAGAAGCTCTCTTCATTAGTAAGATTTATCCCTCAGCAAATGCCACTATTGTAGGTTGCCTCGTCATTTATCTGGCAGTTTCTATAGGAATTCACTGCATGAAAATTACCTGTCATATTTCCCTACTTTATAAAATAAACAACTCAAAAATACTCATGTTGTGAAGGAGGTTTTAGCTTATTAAACTGATATATAACTCGAAACATATTTTATTTTTCACATAGCCAACAGAGCAATGTAAATTCTCAAGTAGTCCCTTGTACCAATAATGAAATAACAGCATTTATTCATGGAAAAAAAGTCAGATGTATGAACAGTCAACAATTATATACTGTATTAACAGGCAACATGTAGAACTATTAACAGATGTACCATCAAACAGGCAGCATTGCCACGACAATAATAGCACCTATACAACCAAGCACACCAACTATATTTCCTGAAGCATGTAACTCAGATTTTTGATGGAATTTAGCACAGTAAAGAACATTAGAGGAAGATAAATAGGAAAAGACATGTAAACCAGATGATTAAACTTAAAAAAGGAGTATAGAAGCAAAAGAGTTAGAGACTCCAATGCACAAACTTTGGAAATGGAAAGGCAAATAGAGCAATCTCTAAATATTGTAAGTGAAATCAGATATATTACTGGAGACACGGTGTAGGTAAATAAATTTGTAATGGAAAACTTTTGTTAATTTTATTAAATTTTCATCCCCACTGCTGGCAGAGAAGGAAGAGATAGTTAATCACAGCGTATTCTGAACCTACCCATTCCCATCAACGTGTACAGTAGGTCTCAACTATTTTGCTTGTAGTCTTGAACTGGTACCCTGATGTAAATATACATGGTCTCATAGGTCAGGCAGTTTGCAGTTCACTGACTTCAACTGTTTATGAATGAAACTTAGACGCACCAAATGGAGGACTGGACTACAGATCATGCACTCTCCACTGTCTGGTACTGCTGTTGATTGGCTCTTCCTTCTATCTTTAAATTAATAGCTCTACTCTTCTTGCAGGGCATGTACAGACTAGCTTCCTACAGGTATTTTGAGACTTAGGTGGAACCTATTAGACAAATATTGAGTAACAAGAGAAAATCTGCAGATGCTGGAAATCTGAGCAACACACACAAAATGCTGGAGGAATTCAGCAGGCCTGGCAGCATCTATGGAAAAATGTACAGTTGACTTTTCAGGCTGAGACCCTTTATCAGGGCTGGTAAAGAAGATGAGGAGTGAGAGTAAAAAGTGGGGGGAAGGGAGGAAGAAACACAAGGTGATGGGTGAAACGGGGGTGGGAGGGGAGGAAGGGTGAAGTAAATAGCTGGGAAGTTGATTGGTAAAAGAGATATGGGGCTGGGGAAGGGGGGATCTGATAGAACAGGACAGAAGGTCATTGAAGAAAGAAAAGGGGGAGGAACACCAGAGGAAGGTACTAGGCAGGTAAGGAGATAAGGTGAGAGAGAGAAATTGGAATGGGAATGGTGAAGGAGAGGGAGACATTACCGAACGTTTGAGAAATCGATGTTCATGCCATCAGGTTGGAGGCAACCCAGGCGAATACAAGGTGTTGCTCCTCCACCCTGAGTGAGGCCTCATCACGGCAGTAGAGGAGCCACAGATGGACATGTCAGTATGGGAATAGGAAGTGGAATTTCAATGGGTGGTCTCTGGGGGATCCCGCTTGTTCTGGCGGATGCAGCAACGGTGCACAGCAAAGCAGTCTCCCAGTCTACGTCACGTCTCATCGATATACAAGAGGCCACACTGGGAGCACTGGATACAGTAGATGACCCCAACAGACTCACAGGTGAAGTGTCACCTCACCTGGAAGAACTGTTTAGACACTACACACTAGAATACTACAGCACAGTACAGGCCCTTCAGCCCTCGATGTTGTGCTGACCCATCTATTCCTAAAAAAAAGGTACTAAACCCACACTAACCGTAGCCCTCTATTTTTCTTTTTCTTTTTTTTTGGCGTGTGCCTGCGTGCATGTGAGTCTGTACATGTACATCTGCGTGTGCATGCATGCGCGTCTGTGCGTCTGCATTTGCGTGTGTATGCGTGCGTCTGTTATGATGTCTTTTTCATGGCTTTTACAAGGCGCAGAGCAAGAGAGAGACTGTGTGGCACGCCACTCATCACACAGACATTTTCGCAGTATTTTTCCCTTTTACTTTATGAGGTTGAGTTGCGATCTTGACACTCAACCTGGCACGGATGGAAAGTATACTTGGGAGTGGACCCGACTGGTTTCAAACCCGGGAACCTCCGCTCCCAGGTCCGGTGCTGATGTCGTTGCACCACCAGCCAGCCTAACCCTCTATTTTTCTTTTTAGGGTCCTGAATGGTAGTGAGGGAGGAGGTGTAGGGGTAGGTGTAACATTCGTTCCACTTGCAAGGATAAGTACCAGGAGGGAGATCAGTGGGGAGGGTTGAACGGACAAGCGAGTCTTGTAGGGTCTCTTACTGAGGAAAGCAGAAAGTCGGGGTGGGGGGGAGGGAAAAATGTGCTTGGTGGTGGGATTTCGCTGGAGATTGTGGAAGTCACGGAGAAGTACGTGCTGGATGCGGAGATTAGTGGGGTGGAAGATAAGGACAAGAGGAACCCTATCCTTGGTGTGGTGGCTGGAGGATGGGGTGAGGGCAGACTTGAGCGAAATAGAAGAGAATAGAAGAGATGAGGATGAAGGCAGCGTTGATGATGGAGGAAGGGAAACCTCTGTTTTAATTAAAAGAGGACATCTCGTTAGTTCTAGAATGAAAGGCCTCATTCTGAGAGCAGATGCAGTGGAGACGAGAGAATTGACAGAAGGCATCTCTACAGGTTACAGGGTGGGAAGAGGTGTAATCCAGGTAGCTGTGAGAAACATTGGGTTTATAATAGACACCATTAGATAAGCTGTCTCCAGAGATAGAGACAGAGAGATCGGGAGAGGGGAGGTAGGTTGTGGAAATGGTAAATCTGAGGATACGGTGGAAGTTGGAGGCAAAGTTGATGAAGTCGACAAACTCCACATACGTGCAGGAAGCAGCACCAATGCAGTCGTTGATGTAGCATAGGAAAAGTTGGGCAGTGAAACCAGTTTAGGCTTGTTCCACATAGCTGACAAAAAGGCATGCTTAGCTGGAACCCAGGCGAGTGCCCATGGCTACACCTTTTGTTTGAAGGTAGTGGGAGGAGCGAAAGGAAAAATTATTAAGAATAAGGACAAGTTCTGTTAGATGGAACAGATAGTGGTGGAGGGGAAATGGTTGAGTCTGGTATCCAGAAAGAAGCGGAAAGCTTTCAGATTTCCTCGTGGGGGTTGGAGGTATATAGAGACTAGACATCCATAGTAAAAATTAAATGATCGGGGCCAGGGAGCTTGAAATCATTGAAAAGATTAAGAGCACATGAAGTGTCATGGATGTCGGTGGGAAGGGACTGAACCGGGGGGATAAAATAAGTCAAGGATTACAGATGTGAGTTCAGTGGGGCAGGAACAAGCTGAAACAATGGGTATATCTGGACAGGCTGGTTTGTAGATCCTGGGTAGGAGGTAGAAATGGGAGGTGCAAGTTGAGAGAACTATGAGGTTGGTGGCAGTGGATGGAAGATCCCCAGAGTTAGTAAAGTCGGTGATGGTGTGGAAGACAATGGCCTGCTGCTTGTTAGTGGGATCAGTTCGAAGGGTTAGTAAAAGGAGGTTGTCTGACAGTTGTTGCTGGGACTCAGCAAGGTAGAGGTCCATCTGCCAGACTACTTCATCACATTGTTTATCTGCGGGTTTGATGGTGAGGTTAAGATTAGTGCTGATAGGGTGGAGAGCAGTGTGTTTGGAAGGAGTGAGGTTGGAAATAGAGAGAGGAGTGGTGAAGTTGAGATGGTTAATGTCCCATTGGCAGTTGGCAATGAAAAGATCCAGAACAGGCTGTCCAGGAAGAGAAGAAGCGTTGAGGGTTGAAGATGGGAGAAGGGGTCATTGGTGAAGAGTCCTTGCCAAGGAAATAGGCTCGGAGATGGAGGTGGCGATGAAGAAGAGCTCAGCGTCGTGGTGAATATGGTACTCTCTGAAGTGTGGGTGCAGGGGGACAAAAGTGAGGCCCTTCCTGAGGACAGAACATTCTGTCTCAGAGGGGAAGGCCAGAGGGGATGGTAAAGAACCAGCGTGGATGAAAGCCGGGATCAGAGGCGGGGAGGATGTTGGTAGTATCTGAGGGGAAGAGAGGCTTGGAGGGTTCAAGGATGGTGGGGTGAGAGGAAGATGGAGTCTCTGAGGACCCAAGAGCAGGTGGTGGGACCTGAGAGAGATAGGTTTGCAGAATGGTGATGGGGGAAGGGGAGACGGGGGTTTCTAGTGGCAGCGCGTGAAATCCTGGCCCGGAGGTCAAGGCTGGAGTTGGAGTTGGAAGTTGCGCAGTTGGCACTTTGGAAATGTCCGAGGTCGCTGGGACCTGCATTGGTAGCAGTGGAGTCTGGGTTCTATTGTTCTCAGGATTGTTAGAGCCATTAAGGTCAGCAGCAGGGGTCACAGTCTGGAGATGTCCGTGCCTGCTGGCAATGGAGACATCAGGTTCTGCAGTCCGTAGGCGGGCGATTTTCTGATCCTTGCAGGACACGAGAAAGTCAGTGAACCAGTGATTGAAAGTGTGGATCTGGCAGAGGATAAAGTAACAGGCAGGTCCATTGCAGGCATGTCAGTCCATAGCCTCCTACTGTCGTGATGAGGCCACACTCAGGTTGGAGGAGCAGCACCTTATATTCCATCTGGATAGCCTCCAAGCTGATGGCATGAACATCGATATCTCAAATGTCTGGTAGTGCCCCCCTCCTTCACCATTCCCATTTCTCTCTCATGTTATCTCCTTACCTGCCCCTCACCTCCCTCTGGTGCTCCACCCCCTTTTTTTTCTTACGTGGCCTCCTGTCCTCTCCTATTAGATTCCCCTGTCTCCAGCCCTGTATCTCTTTCACCCAATCAACTTCCCAGCTCTTTACTTCACCCCTCCTCCTTTCCTCCCTCTTGGATTCACCAATCACCTCATGGTTCCTCCTTGCCTCCCCCCACTTTCTTACTCTGGCTCCTCATCTTTTTATTTTCCAGTCCTGATGAAGGGTCTCCACCTGAAACGTGGACTGTGCTCTTTCCATAGATGTTGACTGGCCAGACAAATATTTTCCCCATCACTTAATATATTTACCTTGGAAAATGCTTTATCAAATTTACACATAGCAGGTTCTCACAGACAAGAATGAAATGATTCAGCATTTTTTTTTATCTACTTCTAAACGTACTTCATGATTCTGAGCAGATTCAAACCCAAGAGCAGATGTTAATTCAGCAGCTGTCTCTGCTGAGTCAATATTGAAGCAGTGCTGGGAGATGGTCCCTCTCCTGGATACCAAGTCAAAAACATTCCAATATTTGAATTTGTACCTTGCCTAGCGGAAGATCATTGTGGATGCTGAATATAATCATCCTAATCCCAAGTCATCCATGCAGTTTCTTAGGCCAAAACAAACCACGTTTAACTGTTTCACTAAAGACCTTTTGTCCATCACAAGATAAAGTGTACAGATGCAGAACAATGATCATAATAGACAATAGACAATAGACAATAGGTGCAGGAGCAGGCCATTCAGCCCTTCGAGCCAGCACCGCCATTCACTGTGATCATGGCTGATCATCCACAATCAGTATCCAGTTCCTGCCTTATCCCCATAACCTTTGATTCTGCTATCTTTAAGAGCTCTATCCATCTCTTTCTTGAAAGCATCCAGAGACTTGGCCTCCACAGCCTTCTGGGGCAGAGCATTCCATATATCCACCACTCTCTGGGTGAAAAACTTTTTCCTCAACTCCGTCCTAAATGGCCTACCCCTTATCCTTAAACTGTGGCCTCTGGTTCTGGACTCAGCCATCAGCGGGAACATGCTTCCTGCCTCCAGCATGTCCAATCCCTTAATAATCTTATATGTTTCAATAAGATCCCCTCTCAGCCTTCTAAATTCCAGAGTATACAAGCCCAGTCACTCCAAGCTTTCAACATATGACAGTCCCGCCATCCCAGGAATTAGCCTCGTGAACCTACGCTGCACTCCCTCAATAGCAAGAATGTCCTTCCTCAAATTTGGAGACCAAAACTGCACACGGTACTCCAGGTGTGGTCTCACCAGGGCCCTGTACAGCTGCAGAAGGACCTTTTTGCTCTTATACTCAATTCCCCTTGTTATGAAGGCCAGCATGCCATTAGCTTTCTTCACTGCCTGCTGTACTTGCATGCTTGCTTTCAGTGACTGATGTACAAGAACGCCTAGATCTCGTTGTACTTCCCCTTTTCCTAACTTGACTCCATTCAGATAATAATCTGCCTTCTTGTTCTTACCACCAAAGTGAATAACCTCACATTTATTCACATTAAACTGCACCTGCCATGCATCTGCCCACTCACCCAGCCTGTCCAAGTCACCCTGCATTCTCATAACATCCACCTCACATTTCACACTGTCACCCAGCTTTGTGTCATTGGTAAATTTGCTAATGTTACTTTTAATTCCCTCATCTAAATCATTAATATATATTGTAAATAGCTGCAGTCCCAGCACTGAACCCTGCGGTACCCCACTGGTCACGCCTGCCATTCCGAAAGGGACCCATTAATTGCTACTCTTTGTTTTCTGTCAGCCAGCCAATTTTCAATCCATGTCAGTACTCTGCTCCCAATACCATGTGCCCTAATTTTGCCCATTAATCTCCTATGTGGGACTTTATCAAAGGCTTTCTGAAAGTCCAGGTACACTACATCCACTGGCTCTCCCTTGTCCATTTTCATAGTTACATCCTCAAAAAATTCCAGAAGATTAGTCAAGCATGATTTGCCCTTCGTAAATCCATTCTGACTCGGACCGATCCTGTTACTGCTATCCAGATGTGTCATAATTTCATCTTTTATAATTGACTCCAGCATCCTTCCCACCACCGACGTCAGGCTGACCAGTCTATAATTCCCTGTTTTCTCTCTTCCTCCCTTCTTGAAGAGAGGGACAACTTAGCCACCCTCCAATCCACAGGAACTGAACCTGAATCTATAGAACATTGGAAAATGATTACCAATGCGTCCACAATTTCTAAAGCCACCTCCTTAAGTACCCTGGGATGCAGACCATCAGATCCCGGGGACCTATCAGCCTTCAGACCCAACAGCCTATCCAACACCATTTCCTGCCTAATATAAATTTCCTTCAATTCATCCAATACCCTAGGTCCTTTGGCCACTATTACATCTGGGAGATTGTTTGTGTCTTCCCTAGTGAAGACAGATCCAAAGTACCTGTTCAACTCGTCTGCCATTTCCTTGTTCCCCATAATAAATTCACCCGCTTCTGTCTTCAAGGGCCCAATTTTGGTCTTAACTATTTTTTTCCTTTTCATATACCTAAAGGAGCTTTTGCTATCCTCCTTTATATTCTTGGCTAGTTTACCTTTGTATCTCATTTTTTCTCCACGTATTGCCTTTTTAGTTACCTTCTACTGCTCTTTAAAAGTTTCCCAGTCCTCCAGCTTCCCACTCGTCTTTGCTATGTTATACTTCTTCTCTTTTATTTTTATACTGTCCATTACTTCCCCTGCCAGCCACGGCCTCCCCTTATTCCCCTTAGGATCTTTCTTCCTCTTTGGAATGAACTGATCCTGAACTTTCCGCATTACCTGAACTTTCCGCATTATTCCTAGAAACACTTGCCATTGCTGTTCCACTGTCATCCCTGCTAGGGTATTGTTCCATTGAACTTTGGCCAGCTCCTCCCTCATAGCGCCATAGTTCCCTTTGTTCAACTGTAATTCTGACACTTCCGATTTTCCCTTCTCCCTCTCAATTTGTAGATTAAAACTTATCATATTATGGTCACTACCTCCTATGGCTCCTTTATCTCCAGTCCCTGATCAAATCCAGTTCATTGCACAACACTAAATCTAGAATTGCGTTCTCTCTGGTAGGCTCCAGTACAAGCTGTTCTAAGAATCCATCTCGGAGAGACTCAAAGGGACTCAACATCACACAATGTTCAATTCCATAAATAGCTCCTCCACAAGTGAACTAGTCTGCAGCTGTGCTGAGACATCACTCAAACCTGGTCTGACAGGTGGCAAGTAACTTCCATGCCACAAAAGTGCTGTGGAATAACCATCTCCAACAAGTGACAGTATACCTTCAATGCCTGGGTGTTACCACTGACCAAAACCTCAGGGTAGGCTAGCCACACAAATACTGGGGCTACAGACGTAAGTTAAAAGCTGAACAAGTGACTTAGTTCATGACACCTTCTTATAAGACCATTTTAACGTATTTATTTTCTTGCAAAATTTCCAGGGCCAACTATTTTATTATTATTGTTTGAGAAATGAACAGTAGTCTGGATATAAAAGTTGCTGGTGAACGCAGCAGGCCAGGCAGCATCTCTAGGAAGAGGTGCAGTCGACGTTTCAGGCCGAGACGAAGACGAAGGGTCTCGGCCTGAAACGTCGACTGCACCTCTTCCTAGAGATGCTGCCTGGCCTGCTGCGTTCACTAGCAACTTTTATGTGTGTTGCTTGAATTTCCAGCATCTGCAGAATTTCTGTTGTTAGTGGTCTGGATATTATGTTTTGCTCCTAATTAAAATAGTAGGGAAATTTAATATTTCTTCCAGAAAATGGGGACTGGAAATGGGAACCCACTCCCCAAATAAAGCATCCAAAAACTGCTGGCTGCGTGTAAACAATACATTGGCTGTAGTGTAGCACAATAGTTAAATGGTAAAAATATATGGCAAGTATGCTCTGCCGACTCTGTCTGGTGCTTCTCCCATTACAAATGGACTGTACGAAAATCATGATCCTTCCTTCCGTCGCGGGTGGCACCCAGACAGGGATTGTCTGCTGACACCATTGTCTACTGTGCACCCAAACTAACGATTACACTTTAATACCATCTTAATCCAACTACATAACAAACCCAAATTAGTTCAGTATAACAATGGCTCTAAAATAACTCAGGACAATGATGGGACAATATGTCTAAAATAATGCAGGTAACAATGGATGCAATATAATTCAGAAGAGGTCTTTAACAGTCAAGGTTGGATATTGGTCTCAAATTATTCTGGGTAAAATAGACCCAAAGTAATCTCAGATAACAATAAATGTAAAATAAAGAAGGGAACAATGGGTCTAAAATTATCAAGAGTTCAAACTGACAGTTTGAATGAAAGGAGATATTTATAAATACTCTGATTAAAACTATATAAGGCTTAAGCAACATAAACGGTGGAGTTGCATTGAAATTGGGAGAGCAGGTGGTTTGAATTAAATCCGTCCAAAGCTTTTGACTCAAGGATGTATTGGCTGGGCCAGAGAGTGTACTGTATATGCCTTCCCCAGTACAATTGGATTTGTACTGTATTGAATGATTTTGTGTATTTTTCAGCACTATATTATAAATTGTATATTATTACTATATTGCATTGTTATAAACTCTTCTTATGGAATCCTGTGCTTACCCGGAACTGCCTACAAAGTATCCAATTTTTAATGGTGCTTTCATGTGAAGGCTAGAAATAACCTATATGTATTTTTCAGAATAGTTTTCTGCCTAAACTTGAGGTCTCTTCCTTGATATATTGACTATAGTGAAGAAATACAAACTCATTGCTGCAGAGGGTAGTGAAGGCCAAGTCAATGGATATATTTAAAGCGAAAGCTGATAGATTCTTGATTAGCAAGGGTGTCAAAGGTTACGTGGAGAAGGTAGGAGAATGCTCTTTACTTACAGACTTGCATGCTTTATGCTTTATACTAATAACTGTAGGGCTAAGCACAACTCCAATGCTACATTTACATTTGCTGATGACATCACTGTTGCTGGCCGCATCAAAGGTGGTCATCACAACAATAGCCTCCTACTCAATGTCAGCAAAACTGCTGATGACTGTCTGCAGGAGGAGGAAACCAGAGGTCCATGAGCCAGTCCTCATCAGGGGATCAGAGATGGAGAGGGTCAACAACTTTAAATTTCTAGGTATTATCACTTCAAAGGATCTGTCCTGGGTCCAGCATATACTGTAAGTACCACTACAAAAAAGCACAGCAGTGCCTCTGTTTCTGTTAGAAATTTGTGAAGATTTGGCATGTCATTTAAAACTCTGACAAACTTCTACAGATGCGTGGTTAAGAGTATATTGACTGTGTTACGTACCCCGTAACTGGGTTGCCAAACCAGCAGAAATGGACAACTTAGTTGGAGTCTGGTTAACAGAAACTAATAAAGTTTTATTAAAGAAATAAGCAACAGAGTACTCTAATCGTAAGGATGTAAAATGCAACAGGTTAGCAATGATAAAACACACATGTACACAGAACTAGGGTAATAGGAATCAGCCAAGCTCTATCACAGTCTAGGGGTAAAATGATCAGTCTCAAGTGACGCAGAGTTCAGTTCAGCTTAGTACAGTTCGCAGTAATCATTGTTGTGCCGTTGGAGAGAGAGAGAGAGGATGATATGCAAATCTGATTCAGACAGACCTTTGATGTTCTTCGCAGTTAGCTTTTGGGCAAACCCTTTTAATATCTTCTGTGGTCACCGACTGTGACCGCTCCATTCCGGATACGACCTTACTTCCACGGTGAATCTGGCACCCAGGCAAGGGCGGACACACACACCAGGTTCCCGCCGATCGTATCTTTTCACCCTGTGCGTCTATGATTGGTCCCCGTGACCAGACCTCCAAACTCACACCAACTTGTGGGGGCACACCGCTCTTCCAGGGTCTCGTTATCTCGTGATCTCGTGGTGTGTAGTGCCTTAGCGAACCTGTTCTTTTTATCCCCCTGCTGGGGTATCGCCTGTCCATCAAACTTCAAACAGTTCAGGTTCAAAGCAACTGGTCTGTCAATACTCTGAAAGGTGTTTCTTTCTCGTTTATCTCTCTCTTCTCTCTTATTAGCATTTTGAATGTTTCTCCATTGTCTCCCTTATCTCTCTCATCAGCATCAATCTTCTGATAACTTGGTTTGTCGTCACAACTGATTGCATCATGACCTGCTAAGGAAACACCAATGTCCTTGAACAGACCAGTTTACAAACAGTAGTGGATAAAGCCCAGTCCATCACTGTAAAGTCAGTACATAATTCTCTGTAACTTTTGCCATCTCCTCGGGGTACTACCACCAATCACGTCTTTCCCTCCCCCACAATTTCTGCTTTCTGCAGGGATCGCTCCCTCCCGACTCCCCTGTCCATTCATTCCTCCCCACTGATCTCCCTCCTGGTACTTATCCTTGCAAGCGGAACAAGTGCCACAACTGCCCCTACACCTCCTCCCTCACTACCATTCAGGGCCCCAACTAGTCCTTTCAGGTAAGGCAGCACTTCACTTGTGAGTCTATTGGGGTCATCTGCTGTATTTGGTGCTCCCGGTGTGGCCTCCTGTATATTGGTGATACCAAACGTAGATCAGGAGACCACTTCTCCAAGCTCCTATGCTCTGTCTGCCAGAAAAAGTGGGATCTCCTGATGGCCACCTACTTCAATTCTATATCCCATTCCCTTTTAGCGTCAATCCATGGCTTCCTCTACTGCTGCAATGAGGCAACACTCTGACTGGAGGGGAAACTTCTTATGCACCTCCAGCCGGATGGCAAGGACATCGATTTCTCAAACTTCTGGTAATTTCCCTCCCCTTCACCATTTCTGTTTCCTCTCTCATTTAATCTCCTTACATGCCCATCACCTCCCTCTGATGATCCTCACCCCTTCCCCCTTCTTCCATGGTCTCCTCTCAGATTCCCCCTTCTCCAGGTTTTATCTCTTTCACTTATCAGCTTCCCAGCTCCTTACTTCACCCCCTTCCTCTCCCAGTTTCACATATCACCTACTGTCTTGTATTTCTTCCTCCCCTCTCCCCCACCTTGCTCTAACTTCTCATCTTTTGTTCCAGTCCTGATGAAGGGTCTTGGCCCGAAACATTGACTGTGTACTCTTTTTCACCGATGCTGTCTGACCTGCTGAATTCCTCCAGCATTTTGTGTGTGCTGCATGAGCAAAGTCCTCCCCACCATCAGGAAGGAGGTAGAGGGAACTCAGGACCCACACCACCAGATTTACCAACAGTTATTGCTCTCAACCATCATGCTTTTGAAACAGAGGGGATAAGTTCACTCAACTTCACTCACCCAAACTCTGAACTGTTCTCACAAATATGGACTCACTTTCAAGGACGCTTCAACTCATGTTCTCTATATTTATTGCTTATTTATTTTTTATTATTATTTTGTTTGTTTTTTTCTTTATGCACTTGCACAGTCTGGTGTATTTTGCACATTGTTTGTTTGTATGTCTTGTTGTGTGTGGTCTTTCACTGATTCTGTTGTGTTTCTTTGTACTTACTGTGAATGCCCAGAAGAAAATAAATGTCAGGGTTGTACATGGTGACATATACAGTATGTACTTAGATAATAAATTTACATAGAACTTTGAATGGGGTAAAGAGGGAAAATAAACCAGCCATGATTGAAATGCAGGTCAGACTCAATTTGCTGAATGGCCTAAGCCTGTTCCTAAGTCTTATGGTTTTATGGTTTTATTAAGCAAATTATTACAAAAGCTAAATTATTAAAGAAAAATCTGGGTTTATACCTTCAAATAATAATAATTTTTCCAATGCTATCTCAATGGAACTAATTGAATTAACTTACTTTTTTGTCCTTTCTCTAAAAATTCTCTCTTTCAGGGCTTTTATTTGATTAATTTTGTTTTGTACCTTTTCTGTATGATTCAGCGATTAAATCCAATAGCACTGGAAAATATACACTGTGATTATCATGCTACAATCTCCTGAAAAATTTGTGATATCCTGCACAGGATCAAACCGTTTCATTACTGTGTGCCTCTTTGATCCTGTGCAGGCTACTACAAAATTTGCCCTTCAATCCTATTACTATGATTTCTGTATCCAGTCAGCTGTGCTATTACTGACCTGGGCAAAGATCCACAGAAGCACAAATTCAAGGCAGCTAGCATTGACTGAATCAGAACTTCAGCAATAATAGAGGAGGTGCTAGGTGAAGCTCGCTGGAAAATGCTGATTATGGGGTCCCTGAGAACTCACCCCAAGTGCATTAGTAGATGAAAGTGAGATGATTTTTTTTTAACTTGCAGGAAATCAGTTAGTAGTGAGAGAAGATCATAAATGAGATCAGTGAAAGGAGCAAAGCATCATAGGTGTACTATGTGTAATGCCCTGGTTCACATCTTTACCGTTATGCTGTAGGTATTTCATTTAGCAGCTGCTGCTCTGCTTTCAGCCTGTTTGGATTATTGTTGAAGAGAAGGGATGATATGGAATGTGTGCCATTCAATTAGTGGGAGGTTTTCTTGCTGAGGGACAATAAGGTTGGGCTTAGGTTTTCTTTTGTTCGAAGGAGATGAAGAGAGAAGATGCTGGGGAGAACTGGTCGTAACATACGATCTGTGGGAGACCCGTTTGTTCGAGATGGATTGCAAGCGATGTTTGGAAGGTGGTGTGTGCTTTCACGTGGACTGAGGGCCCAGCGTGTGAGTGACAGAGTTCAAGATGTGCTCCAACTTAGGCACATTTGACTGTTTAATTAGAATAAAGGATGAAGGGAAGATGGTGGCACGACGCAGTGCGCAGCTGCCACTCCGGTGATGAATATCTGTTATCTGTCAAGTAGGGTGCCGTGCACAATCCTGATTTGATGGAGACAGATGTGAGAGCACGGAGGAACATCTGGTGAAACTTCTGAAATGCCTGTTTCACTGCCGCTGCTACTGTGTGATCCTGAACCTCGGGAGGGGAAGGCCCTGAGTCCTCGACTTTGCTTGTTGCTCGGCGGTCGGGGCGAGGTGGAAGCACTCGACAGAGATGGTGCTCGGTGCTCGGTGTCGGAGGGCCGGTCGAAGGCTTGAAGTTTTCAGACGGATTCAAAGTCGGCTGTGGTCGGGTGCTTCCAGGATGCTGCGTCGACAAGTTTGCAGCGCTGGAGGTTCATGGTAGGGAGAGTTTCTCCCTTCTACCATGTGCGTGAGATGATGGGTTATCGGGACTTTGAGACTTTTTTTACCGTGCCCATGGTCTGCTCTTTATTAAATTATGGTATTGTTTGCACTGTTGTAACTATATGTTATAATTATGTGGTTTTTGTCAGTTTTAGTCTTTGTCTGTCCTGTGTTTCTGTGATATCATACCAGAGGAACATTGTACCATTTCTTAATGCATGCATTTCTAATTGGCAATAAACTAGGACTGAGTGTCCTCATAATCTAATCTAATAATCTAATAGGCCCTTTTCTTTTTGTTATTCTTTACTAACCCTTCAGTTAAGATTCATAAATATAATTCCTTTAATCGTATGCAGTGTGCTGTCTGTTATTTTGTGGCATTAATTTGTAACAGGGTAGCAAATGACACAGTATCCACACAAACTGAGGTTTGGGGTGGGATGAAACACACCTTGAGGCCGGAGGTTGTCTTCCCTAGATTTACGTTGCCAAGGAAACCTGGATGTTTCATATGTTTCACAAAAAAGACCATGATTTCCTGACATCCACTGTCAAGGTCAGTAAAGAAATCATGAAATTCCGCCTTTAACAGTTACATTACTAGCCCCACCACTGCTCCATGCCATGTATCCCCATAGCATACCTAGCCTCAGTCTCCAACAATCCAGACAACTAACAAACTGCACACTCACAAACGGATCATTACTTCTCCAAGACCCATATTCAAATCTCACTTCTTCTACAATCTGGCAGTCATTCAAGTATTGGTCTGACATCATCCAACGGGATTAGGGAATACTTGCTAATGTTAATCTGTCTCATTTATGAAAGTGTAGCCCCCCCCCCCCCCCCGGCCACCCTCAGGGTCGCCTGGCTCGCTGTCATCTAGGGAAACAGCCTTGGCCCTGGCAAACTGGGTAATTCGTTTGTGTGGATGCTGTGTGAGGTACCCCACCCCGCCCAAATAACAGACAATACACCAGATGCAATTAAATGATATACAGTTTATAGATATTACTGGAACTATATAATTAAGAGAGAATAAAATATAAAAGGAAAATAAAAGGCGCCACAATTATCAAAGATCAATCTCTTCGTGCACAAAAACCACTGGAGCTCAAGGACCTTCTTCTTCACCCTGCAACCCCTCGGATCACCTCGACTGGCTGCCTGGGACCACCAACAGTGGTCGACCAGATGCTCCACACAAGTCCGTCTCCGTCTCCTCACCGAATGTCCCGTTCAGGGTCCGATCCTGTTAGCGGACTCACAGCACCTCGTCCATTCTCTGTATTGCTCTCCTGCCTTCTGCCCCAAAACCCTGCGCATACAGTATCTTCAAATACACCAAAAACATAACAACTATCCCAATTGGTTAATAGCACTCTCTTAACACACTCTAAAGCAAAAACAATCTGCTAGCGCAAAATTTCTCAACGTTTAACACAACAAAGCCGCATTCTCCAGATTAACATAACAAAGACGCCATTTTAATTAGCCTTCACAGTAACATAAAAGTCGAAACCCCCTTACAAAAGGAAAAATCACATGTTTACCACATTTGAACACTGAGCTAGCCTTTAATATACTGGCCACTTGAATCTCTAAGACTAGTAAAGATAGAGACAATTTTGGATGATTGCATGCTCATATCTAATCCTCTCTAATGTCTCCATTTTTAACTTCTCTCTCATCCCACAAACTCTTTGTGTAAAAACTGGAAATGAGCTTATCCCAAACTACCTACTTGACCCACCCTCCCACAAGATAGTCCTGTCCTCATGCCTTTTATCTCACAGATTGTCAAGAACTCCCACCGAGACACGTACAACCATCAAATCATGGCAAATTCATTTCTGTGTAGGTAACATAGATGTCAGTCTTGTCTAATTACAATTCAAGGGCATTTGCAATCTTGAGTTATAATTTAACAAGATAAAAGGATGTACAATATTTTTCAGAGGTCAGGAAACAGTGGATTCTGCTTCAGAAAACCTGGTTTGGAACTTTGATGTGACTCTGGGGTGCACACATTAAAATGCTGATGCATTGTCAAGCATTGGTGTGAGAGATCACAGATGCTAACTTGCTCAGGGCTTTGCAGAGAGCCTATAGTCTATTCTTTCCAGCATGAAGGATAGTGGGCAATCTCATTTCAAAATCTGTAAATCCCAACTATTTTGTAGCTTCCACTGCAGCAATGGCAGATGTTATTCAACATTTCGTACTGCAGTGAAAATTTGGATATCTGCCATCATACCACTAGGAATCAATTTTCAAAGGGATTTTGATGGTATGTCAGTGGTTCCAGCAACCCCTCCTCCAATAGATCAGTAGCATTATTAAGGTACCACAAGAGCAACAAATTATATCAGATCCATAATTAAATTACTCATGAACTCCACACAGACTAAGCTCACCATTCCGATATAGTTCCACATAACAAACCAAACTCACCCTCCAAAAAAGAAATAATTGCAGTCAAATCATTGCAAGTTAACCAAAGATAGAACATGGCATTAGATAATCACATTCACACTTTGTAATGGACCAGAAGTAATCACTGAATAGTTTTAACATCATAGAATTGAGAAAATAATTTTAAAAGCTCCCACTCTTAGACAGAACTGCTTCATCTGATTGGGATGAGTGAACTCACTTAGAGCCTCTCTATTGAGAGGAGCTAATTGTACTGTAGCTCCAACAGCTGCAGCACTTTGAACAGTCAATCATTAGCAGAAGGCCCCATGTGTTAGCAAGGGGCTCCAATCTGGAACAAAGTTGGGGCAAGTTTTTCCCAGAGTTGCTAAACAAGCCCGAAATAGTGCAAAATCCCAGGTGACTCCTTACACTAGTTTGAGGAACATTAAGCTACCTAGCCCTAGTGGTAATGCTTGTTGAGTCACTGTCTCACAATGGCAGAGTCCTGGGTTCAATCCTGTCCTTGGGTATTGTCTATGTGGAGGTTGCATGTTCCCCATGGGACCAAGTGGGTTTCTTTTAGCTGCTGTGCTTTATTACCACATGCAGTTTGGTAGGTTAATTGGTCACTGTAACTTGCCCTTCGTATATAGGTGAGTGTTAGAATATTGGGATGGGGGGTGGGGTGGGAGATGATTGGAATGTGAGAAGATCAAATGTAGGGTTAATGTAGGACTAGTGCATATGGTGGGTGATGATCAGAGGGGGTTCAGTGGGTCAAATGGCCTGTTTCTGTGCTGTAAATCTCTATGACTCACTCCGAGTCCGAATGTTCACAGGTGATGAAATGGGCAGTGCTGAGGAATGCTTACGATTTGTGATTAACACACTTCAGTTGATTCAATAAATCTGCGTCAGGTGACAGCATTCAGATATGTTGAGAAACTTGGTTTTGCAAGAAAACTTTCTGAAGCAATTGCTCCAACCCTTGCAACTCAAGAGCAGCCAACCATTATCATAAGGGATCCTTCATTAAATTCTGTGTCACAGAATGCCACAGAATTCTGCACCCGTCAGAGATGTGGGTATTTAGTTTGAAAATTATTCGTTCAAATTGCAAGTAGAGCACAGAGTACTTTTGAGCTTTAAAAGGGAAAATTTGATTTGTATTTAAGCAAGAAGATGATCAAGGATTGAAGGAGGAGAGCATAAATAATTTTAGATTGCTTTTGCAAAGAGCAGCCTGAGATCAGTGGGCTGAAGGTTCTCCTGCTGGGCAGTAACCTTCAATGGTTGTACCATTGTCATTCTGCACCAGAAAGAGCAAGATATGCTCCATCAGAAATACACACACCCACACGCACACACACGCACACACACACACACACACACACACACCACACACACACACACACGCACACACACACACACACACACACACACACACACACATCAGCTCTGCAAAAATAAGATCCATATGGGCGACCTGAGAGAGGCGCCTCTTGTTGTGAAATCAAAGTAATCTATCGGTCAATGAAGTAAAGGTGTATGACCAGGTTGATTATTAAGTGGAATACCAGCTTTCGGCTCATCACAAGAGCTACTACGGTTCCATTTGTGCCTGTATAAGCAGCGATGCTCAAAAGAAATATACTATAATGAAGACCCCTTCAACCTATTTGACAAACTATTTTCTAATGATTACTTATGCAAAGGGACATGTTTGAAACTGAATCTACTGGAGATGAGAGTAGAATTGTTGTAACACCATTTAACACATGACACTGAATATGCACTTGTCCATTCTTCATAATAGTTCATAAATATTATGGCTGCAAATACTTCTATGCATGAAACACATGTTAAAGCTGTACTCTGCAGGAAGAAGTCACAAAGTAATTAAGCTCATCTGTCAACAATGCGTAACAACTTATGTTGTGGTGAATCAAGAATTATTGAAAGTTGACCATATGTAACACAGATGCTTCATATATTCACCTTTGAGCTGAGATGGGGGGGTGGTGCAGGTGTGATAGGATTGTTATGGCTAACCATCGTGAAAACATAACATCAAAAACTAGAAGCAGGAGTAGGACATTCAACCTCTGCTGCCCGCTCCATCATTCAATATAATCACGGCTATTCTTTTTTTCTCAATGATACTTTCCTTTACTCATCCTATAGCTATTGATACCCTTAATCTGAAAAATCTATCAATGTCTGCTTTCAATACACTCAGTGACTTAGACTCCCCAACCCTCTTAGGTGATAAATTTCAAACATTAACCACTATTTGCAAGAAGAAATCTTTTCTCACTTCTTCCCTGAAGAATTGATCATCTATTTTAAGAAGATACCACACCAAGAGAACATATCAACGCAGCATCTACCTGCTAAGCTCCATAAGGAGAAGAAATCCTGCATGTCTGAGTCAATTGGATCTTGTGTCATTGAAGGCAGGAACATTGGACAGGATTGTGCCATTGAAATCCTGAGGTTAAAGCTCATACAAAGGAAAATGCAACTTGGTTGAAGTCATCTCCATTGCAGCCATTTTAAAATATCTTGTTCAAAGTTGTGATTGGTCTTTTAAAACTATTGAAGCGTACCTTCATCAACTACAGTATACAAGTGTTTGATGGCAGCTATTGCGAGGGAACAGAAAGTGCAGCAATAGTGACATTGATCACAAGTTGTTTATATTACTGCATGCAACCATTTGCTTCTCAGCAACTATGTATCAGAGAACTGCAATTTCTTTACATTACACATGGAAATATTGATGACATTTGGCAAAAAGTGTTCATGCACAATTCTGTACATAAAAGTATTGCACTATGCAATGGAATTCAGAGACATATAATAATACCATTTTTTCATGCAGGGTGTAAACATTGCTAGCATTTGTTGGCTATATTTGTTTTTTTTTGAGAAGATGGCATTGTCCTCCATAAAACTGAATGGTTCTGCAGCCCTGGAGGGGAATTAAGAGGTAAATGGTGAATTGAGAATGGACTCACATATAAGTCAATAAGATATGAAGAGAAAATTTGCCCCTAAGAAAACAATAGTGAAACAGTTTGTATTGTTTTGACAACCTGACAGTTTCATGGCCATTTTTAATAACAATTTTCTATTTCCTGCTTTAGAAAGCCGAATCATTGTCTAACTGTAATGATGCATGTTAAACTCATCTTTGTCAGGTATTTGTCTAGGTTTTTTAATTAACAGTTCAGTAACACTACCAAAGGCTTCTTAATAAAGAACAGTTAAGTAATTTATCAGGTTAGTGTATGATTTGATCTTTAAAGGCAAGCTTTAAAGACATTAATTATTTGGATTCTCAAGAATGTGTGAATGCTAATCCAAAACAAAATCTATATGCCCTTATCTTGTTATTTGTTGTCTATGTCAATAAAAAAAATCTCAATTACATTAACAGCACCGAAGGACATTGAAAATTGACTGCGGGGGCATAAAACAGATATTATGGGATGAGCACCAATTTAAAGAAAATCAATCTGTTTCTCAAAAGAGACAAATAATCATTTAGGAGTTAATATAGTAATGTTTTATTCACCCATTATTAAATTACTTATGATGATGATTACTGTATATATGTTAACATCTGCTCTTAAAATGTTCTTAATCATTTTCCAACTTTTCTACTGTATCACACATTCATTTCAGTTTTAGCTCATCCAACTCTATAACTCTGAGTGATAACTACACTTTTTCAGTTCGGGCTTCTTGGTCACCCCAAAATTTATCTGCTTCCCTGTTGATGACTGTGCTTTCATCTGCCAGAGTTTCAGGCCTTTGAATTCTTTTTATCATTTTTAAGACCCCTTTATTTCCTGCTATTTTTTTAAAACATTCCTTAAAATCTACAATTTTGAGTAAGTATTTGGTCACAATTCCAATGTGCCTGTGGCTACAATTTTATTTTCTATTACTCCTATGAAGTGTTTTTGGGATTTCTCTACTGCCTTAAAGCTGATATTATAAATGGAAGATATTGTTGTTGAAGAGTGTGCCAACTGTAAAAAGAGGCACACGAGAAGTGAATATATATGGAAAATAATGAAGTGAATTAAAACTGTAAATTTGCAGAAGTTATTTAAATTAAGATACAAGAGATCAATGACAGTTGTGAGTTCATATTTGTGACAGGCAAATTTAAGACCAATTTCAAGATTTTTTTATTCTTCACACAATAATCAATTCAAGGAACAAGTAGATAGAATAATAGAAATGTAAACCTAGAATCCTTTTAACAAAATCACTGGAGACTGAAGGTGTTTGTGCCAAAATGTAACTGATTAGATAATTGCTGTCATTTGGTAGAGATGCAAATCATGTAATGAATCATATAGTGACCTGCCTAAAAGTTTGATATGAATTAATAAAACCAGTATAGCTACTCAATTGACTATCCTTGTAAAAAAAGTTTTAAAATAGATAATTATCTTCTCTGAAAATCATCTTCACTCAACCAGTACCTTTTGAATAGTTCTGCCTGGTAAATTAATGAATTGAGGTTTTATCCTCAACATGGTAGGAGAGTTGGGAGATTTCAGACATTCTTCCAAAGAGCTCGCAATGTATCTTCATGCACTACACAAGGCTGATGACATTCTGAAAATAGAAAACCTACTATCTAATCTAATTCTATCATGTGAAAATCTCTTGAGTCTCTGTGAACTATCTAATTCAAATATTCTATCCACATAAATGCATTATTTTAACTGTACATTGATCCACACCAAATGTCATCTCTTAGACATGGGCCTGTTCCCACATTCACAAAATTGATTTGACTTTAGTTGTTTTTTTCTCTCATCAATAGTTTAAAATCAGTATAATTTTTTGCATTATCATAGAAGTTACTGACAGCTCCACCGAAGCCTCCATCCAGTTCAGTACTGTCTGTCTGTCTGTTCAGGTACCATATCTGATGCAGACGTTGGTGACCATGGTTTTCCATATACCTGTAGATCTATCCCTCGTTCTTTGGATGACTTTCATTTCCTCGATGTGTAGCCACCTGGCTAGGCTTTTGATGTACATAAGCCGAGGTCTTCCTCTAGGTTTGCTCCCCTCAATCTTTCCAGAGAGTATGAGTTTTTGTAGTTCATCTTTCCACATGATGTGTCCTAGGAGTCTGAGTTGTCTTTTTCCTATTGTTGGTATGAATGATTGAACTGCTTGGGTTCTTCTGAGAACTTCTTCATTTGATGAGTGTGTGGTCCATGATATTTTTAGCGTTCTCCTGCAGAACCATAATTCAGCTGCTTCTAGTCTCTTTTCCATTGCTGGGGAAATGGTCCAGCATTCACTTCCATAAGTCAGATCAGGACAGATAATGCAAAACAAGTCATAAAGTGAATCTCAAGAGACTTTACAAGTAATTGCCCTCTCTACAGCATTATCTGCTTTAGTGGAAGCTCAAAGCTTATGTGAAGCTGTTAGCTCTTTCCTCAGGTTGAATTTGATCCTCCAATCCCACATTTCTCTGTCTTAAAAACTAGTTGATTCTGTAAGATCCTGGCAAAAGTTTTTTTTTTGTGACTCCAAATAAACGTGTACTTATATTCAACCTCAAAAAAAAAGAGTTATGAATCCCTAATTAAACTAACCAAAAGATTGTATGATGCATGGCTAAAGACTCCTTCAGCATCTCACCTGTAATTAAAGTTAAGTGAACTTCTTTCCATTTTGATTTATGGAACAGCATTGTAATCTCTCTAATCCATGGGAATAATTGCTTGGTGATTCTAGCGAGTCAGTAAATATATAATCAAGGAGCTAGTGAAAATAGACCACAGTATTTTGAGCACCCACACAAATCAAAAGGCAGACTTATCTAACTCAAGACCTCTTATTCTATTCAGGGTTAAATTTGCATCAGTATTCACAATTTTAACATCAGCTTTGCATGAGCTTAAAATCTATTGTTGAAGAATTGTAAGAAGCAATTACTAAGGAAGTAATTGCAGCACATTTGGAAAATCATAATTTAAACAAGCAAAGTCAGCATGGATTTATGAAGGGGAATCATTGTTTGAGGAAAATATAACCAGCATCAAAAAAAAGGAGAACAGCAGATTTTCAAATGACTTGCAAAGTCATTTAACAAGGTGCCTCACGAAAGGTTAGGTCACAAGATAAACTCCCATAGTGTGGAGGTAATATATTGGCAAGGATTTTGGATTGGCTAAGAGGTAATAAGTGGCACAGAAGGATGACGGGGTCATTTTCAAGCTGTCAACCAGTACCAAATGGGATACCAGAGGATTAAGTGATGGGACTGTAACTGTTTACAATATATGGAGTCATAGTACAAAAGCATGCTTTTGGCCTATTGAGTCCATGGTCATTGTCTTTTCTCATTGTTACCATCAGGCAGGAGGTACAGAAGCCTGAAGGCACACACCCAGCGATTCAGGAACAGCTTCTTCACCTCTGCCATCTGATTCCTAGATGGACATTGAACCCTTAGACACTAACTCACTTTTTTAATATATATTATTTTCTAGTTTTTGCACGATTTTTAATCTATTTAATATACATATACTGTAACTGATTTATTTATTATTATTATTATTTTATTTTGTTTTTTTTCTTCTGTGTTATGTATTGCGTAGAACTGCTGCTGCTGAGTTAACAAATTTCATGACACATGCCGATGATAATAAACCTGATTTCAATTCTGAATTACCCATTTACACCTTTCCTACACTAATCTCATTTACCCATCAACTCCCAGAGAGATCTTTTATAGTGAATAATTAGCCTACCAACCTGCACAACTATTGCATGGGAGAGAAAAATTGAGTACCTGGAGGAAACTCACGCAGCCACTGGGAGAACACATAAACTCAGTGCAAACAGCATCAGAGATTAACATCAAATCAAGGTCACTGGAGTTCTGAGGAAGCATCTCCAGTAGATGTGCCACCATGTCACTTGAAGGAAGGAAAGGAGTTAGTAGCTATATTAGCACCCAACATTGGGATGCAAGTTTTGAGGAGGACATAAAATACATTTACAGGGAAATACTGGTAGGTTAGGTGGCAGGAAACAGACTGGCATACTGAGTATAATGTGGGAAAATATGAGGTTGTCTATTTTGAAAGGAAAATTAAAAAAAAATTAAACTGCAAAAAGCTGTAGACAGCTGCAGGCAGAAAGGGATTTGGGCGTTCATGTGCATGAGACACTGGAAGTTAGTACACAAGTACAGATGGTGAGAGATTACTGGAAATTTTCAAGGTGCTTGGCATATAAATGTGAATAACTGTAGTTGTCCTATTTAATGAAAGATATTACTTCATTGGAGGCAGTACAAGAAGTTCCCGAAGAAACATCCCAGGAATGGAGATGTCCAATGAGGTAATTTAAATTGGTTGGGATTCAAATTACTGGATTGTACAAGAATGAGAGGCAATCTCACTGAAACATTCAGGTTTTTGGGGAACTGTCACAAGGGCAGAGCTAAATTACCTTGAGAAATCCATTAATTGCCATTAAAGTTTTTAGTTAATTGTCGCAGTAATGGGAATTTCTATATTTATCTATTCTGTTCTTCTACAATAACGTGTTGATTTTAATTAAGTTTAGTAATTCAAATTAACTTTAATCTTATAAAAGCAATCAAGTAGTGACCAATAAAAGGGAGAACCAGCAATAAACCGAACAACAGGAATTCTGCAGATGCTGGAAATTCAAGCAACATACATCAAAGTTGCTGGTGAACGCAGCAGGCCAAGCAGCATCTATAGGAAGAGGCGCAGTCGACGTTTCAGGCCGAGACCCTTCGTCAGGACCGAGCAAGTTTTAGTGTTACCACAACGGGAAAATCATGTGTAGATTTTGTTCTATACTGAAGAAGGAATGTATCACATGAATGCAGTTTAGAGAAGGTTCATTAGTTTGATTCTTTGGATAAAGGGGTTGTCTTATGACAAATGACTGACAAATTGGCCTTACATATTAAACTCTTGTTTAACTGGTATTTATGCATTTGGAATTCTCATTAAACTGGCTAAAAGTTTCCATGAAAATATTAAGCAATTTAATTTCTAGTTCAGAAAGCTAAAGCCATTTTAGCTAAATTACAGTCATAAATAAAGGCAGTGCAGTTGTAGGCTAATTAACATTAACATTCTCCTTTAAGTTATGTCATTCTATCTCTGGAAACACAAGAGAATGCAGATGCTTGAATAGGGAGCCAAAAAAAAAAACTGCTGGAGGAACTCAGTAGATTAAGAATACATCTGCAGGGACAAATGGATATTCAGTGTTTTTGGTCATGACCCTGCATCAGATCTCTGTACAGTTATTTGTTTGATTTAAATTTACTCTATTTTACAATAATGCACTTTGTCATTAGAATATTGAATTACGGTGTAAAGGGTAAGCCAATGACAAATGACTTGGCAATTTATTAAAGGTTTTTGCATAACATACTTATGCTTGGAATATTATGGGTCAGATGCAGAAAAGTAGAAATAATCCACACAAGTCACAGCATTGATCCCAAGGGATCTGTGAGTCAGGTCAAGAGGTGTCAGATGCAAAATAATCTTTTTAAATTTTAACATATATTAGTCAGTTCTGATATCAAACTGGTAATTACATTTTCCTAATTACATATCAATATTGTTCAGGAAATGCTCCAAACCATAACACCAATTCACACCTCATCTTTTTCATTTCTGTGCTTCATCAGTACACTCTGTTGCTGAAGTACAGACTTCACTGAGATTGCCTTAACATGGCATTAACCAAGGATAAGTATTAAGGCAACAGTACAGAAAACAACTGGTCAGTTAGAACAGAGAGGAGGAGTTTATATTTAATATTCTATTATTTAAATTTGGAACAGCCATTTTGTTTAGGTCACATGATTCCAGCAGGTACTGTGTGCCTGTATGCAAGCTGCAGGCTTCGTATGGGATTTCACAAGTTTCCTGTCTGAATCAGGTACATTTCTGGCCTGTCTATTTAACAATCCCAATAAAACTGGTGACAGACTGAAACTGATAAGAAAAAGGATAGTAAATTAATTACCGTGACTTTCAGAGCAGAGTTACATCTTGACCACAAATCGTAGTTAACCAAAGGTAAAGACTTGCTTCAAAGCCAGCCTCACTTGAATGCAAAACATCTTGGTCAAACTGGTTAAAATAAAGTTACTAGACCTTATTTTATGGAATTGCCATCCTAATCCTGGTGTATGCATGTGGCTAAAATTGTCCTTTCTTTGCCTAAATTTGAAAGTTTAGTTTTCAAATTTTGAGATGATTTTGTGAGAATAAAAGATCTCTTAAAATTGCAGTTGCTGCCAGAGGAAAGCATACTTCTTTTCTGTGTTTTCATGCAAAAAGTAAATATTACCATATATAATTTACACTACAATGCACAAACAAAACATTGTCTGTGAGCCTCTAAGCCACCCGTTCCTCACAGCATCAAATGAGTTTTACTGCTCAGTTGTGAAGCTGACAACATCGAGCTAACTAAGCTCTCATGAAGGAGCCAGGCAGGCATCCACTGAAGACTAACAGAAGGCTTTGGTGTCCATTCCCACCAGTCCTGTCAAGTTATTCAACTTGTTTGGCGTTAAAGCTCATTTAGAGAGAATCCATAATTACACCAAAGCAGCTAAATGTCTATTCCAGAAGTGAATGCAATTCTTGACCTAAATAGAAAAGGCACAATAATATTTGTTTAAAAAAAAAGTCAAATATTATCATCACGACTGGAGTACAGGCTGGTACTAGTCAATAGGTACTATTTTGAGAATCACAATTGCTTCAGAAAGCGAAGACTTCAACTCAGTCAAGTCCATTTCATTTGATGGAGCTGACAGTGTGACTAATTCTCTGAAAGGTCTGGTGAAAATCTAGTAAAATTAGGAAAGAGGCTTGCAGTTTTAATCCTTTAGACTGAATTGTTTCTTCATAAATCTTAAAATGAGTTTTTAATTAACTGTGAGCAATACTTGACAGAGATTGAGTTGGGAAACTCTGGCGGATAAAAACTAACAATGGGCCCTATATTCTCCAGGTTCCTTTGATGAAGAAAATCTAGTCAATTTGTCTTTGCAGAATTACTCTTGCTTAAAATAATTCTGTAATCTGCCAAATATCTTTGATAGCCTGCAATTCATAGTGATAACTTAGGAGCCATTTTTATAGCACTGATCAAAAACATAATAAAAACTAACTAGAAGTTTATGCTAATGCTTCCTTCAAAGTCAAGATTACACTTTTCTCCGCCAAGCACAAAACATCCCTGTAATGTCAGCAATCAGAATCAAGAGTTCTTGCACACTGAGTTCTGTTTCACAGTGGACAACCTTACACTGGAAGATTTCAAAAGAATTTGATGTGCTTTTGTAATGGCTGTGGCTCCTAGGCGTCATTTTCAGCCTTTGAGAATTAATATATTCACTCTGAATGGAGGCTCAGTTCTCATTTTCTGTTTTATTAATCCAAAAAAAGAATATATATATATATATGTGAAACCCATTTTTACTGGGCGTCTCTAGAGATGCAGCTTGTTAGCCCCTCAGTAACAGCCGTTGGATTCAACAGTGAGAAAACCACCTTTCTCAAACTCCGTATGTCTAGGGTCGATATGACTTGGGTCCCACCAAAACCGGGAAGTTGGGATGTCTCGACCATCCGAACCCTGAACTGTGTGAATACTGGTTAAATACTGTCCCCGTGCAATTAGCCGGCAGCAAGAAGTAACAGATTGTACACTGCATACAACTATAAAGTAAGTATATTTACAAATCTCAGCTTTATCGAACAGTTAGTAGGAAAAAGAAAAAAATTAAAAAGGGCCCATTACAGTTAACCCAGTTTAAATGTGCGCATAAGTTCGAGCTCATCCTGAAGTTGTTTTTATCTCACATGATGAACCCATGATCGGCGTGAAAGCACACACCACCTTCCGAATGTCACTGAAAATCCATCTTGCCAAAATGGACTCCCCCACAGGAATATTGGTCCTTCCTCCATGAAGCAATTCATCTGCACAAAGCACCTTGTGCAACAAAGATGCCACCCTCAGCCATCATCCCCCCTGTCTTCTCCCAGCTCCCCCCAAAATGATCTCGACCCACACCATAGTGTGCGTCACAAAAACCTCTCCGCCCAGTGTTCTCTAGAACCTTCTCCCAATTCCACCATCCTGATAGGCCGACGCAACATTCCTAATTTCAACAATATAATCCCTTATCTTTAGCTCAAACCCAAACATGCTGAAAGCAGAAATGACTGCTCTTACAGAATGGCTAAAATGAAATACCTGCAGCATAGCAGTAAAAATCTTAACCAGGGCATTATATGATATATTTTTAGTCCTTAAAATCTTATAATTAGAAGTAAGTGGGAAAAGTAATTACATAGTCAGCTAAGGGGAGAAAAGTGAGAAACACTGTACAATATTTTCAAAATAGCCATTTAGAACAGTTTGAAGGATATAAGGAATATAAGGATACAAGGAATAAGGGTAAAGGGAAGAAATTTGTGAGGTTCAGCTCAAAAAATTTCTTTTCCCAGATCATCTTGGTGTTGCTTATGAATATATCTTGATTTACTGTATTTGCTCAGTTTCTAAGAATTCATTGCTGGCATTTACAATGTAATAGTGCAATATAGTGAGACAACAGTGTGTATCTTCGGCAAAGATTGGCAATGATACTACTGTGGTGTTACACATTCAGATTTTGTACAAACTTATCCTCTCATTATCTTGTAGTGAAGGTATGCTTTTCTGATCAAGTGGAAACAAACGCTCTGCATTCACTCTGCTAAAATTCACTTAATTTTATTTTTTTAGTTAGGTCACCCTGAAGCTTTCCTTTCTATAAACAGACTCACTTTGTTCCCCCTTTGCTGATAATTCTGTGAAACTCTTGCATTTCTTGTATCGTCCATGTAATCTCTCAGGTGCCTGTGTATAATTTTCATACCAACATATATTTTCTCCATTTCTCTTTGTCTAGAAGTAAGTCTTAATGTAAATGCAAGAGGTTCTGTGGATGCTGAAAATCCAGAGCGACATACACACAATTCTGGAGGAACTCAGTACATCAAACAGCATCTATGAAAATGAATAAGCAATCAACATTTCAGGCTAAGACCCTTCATTAGTACTGGAAAGGAAGGGGAAAGATACCAGAATAAGAAGTTGGGAGGGGGAGGGGAAAAGTATAAGCCACCTGGGTGGGGGAGAGGGGTTTGAAGTAAGAAGCTGGGAGGTGACGGGTGGAAAAGATAAAGGGCCAAAGAAAGACCGAAGGAAGGAGAAGAGAGTGGTTCATGGAAGAAAGGGAAAGAGGACAGGCACCGGGGAGGGGATAGGGAAGAGAAAAGATAAGAGGGGGGCCAGAGTGGGGAATTGAAAAAGAGGGAAGGGGGAGGGGAAAAATTCCCGGAAGATTGTGTGCAGTTTTGGTCCCCTAATCTGAGGAAAGACATTATTGTGCGCAGTTTTGGTCCCCTAATCTGAGGAAAGACATTCTTGCCATAGAGGGAGTACAAAGAAGGATCACCAGGTTGATTCCTGGGATGGCAGGACTTTCATATGAAGAAAGATTGGATCGGCTAGGCTTATACTCGCTGGAATTTAGAAGATTGAGGGCAGATCTTATTGAAACGTAAAAAATTCTAAAGGGATTGGACAGGCTAGATGCAGGAAGATTGTTCCCGATGTTGGGGAAGTCCAGAATGAGGGCTCACCGTGAGGATAAAGGGGAAGCCTTTTAGGACCGAGATGAGGAAAAACTTCTTCACACAGAGAGTGTTGAATCTGTGGAATTCTCTGCCACAGGAAACAGTTGAGGCCAGTTCATTGGCTATATTTAAGAGGGAGTTAGATATGGCCCTTGTGGCTAAAGGGATCAGGGGGTATGGAGAGAAAGCACGTACAGGGTTCTGAGTTGGATGATCAGCCATGATCATATTGAATGGCAGTGCAGGCTCGAAGGGCCAAGTGGCCTACTCCTGCACCTATTTTCTATGTTTCTATGTTTAAGATAGAATTAGGAATCTGAATTAAAATGATTGGCTAGGAAATCCTGCTCTTTGTGGATGGAGAAAAGCTGCTCGACAAAATGGTCCCCCAATCTTTTCAGGTCTCTCCAACGTAGAGGATGCTGCACCTGGAGCACCTAATACTTTAAATGACCCCAACAGATTCACAGGTGAAGTTTTGCCTTACTTGGAAGGACTGTTTGGGGCCCTGAGTGGAGGTGCGGGAGGAGGTAAATGGACAGGTATAGTAGTTCTTTTGCCTAAAGGGGTAAGTGACAGGTGTGAGATTAGTGGAGAGGGGCAAATGGACAAGGAAGGAATGATCCCTGCAGAAATCAGAGAGTGAGGGTAGAGGTAAAGATGTGTTTGGTGGCAGGACCACATTGAAGATGGTGTCATTTGCAGAGAATGATGTGCTGGACATGAAGGCTCATGGGATAGTAGGTGACGACAAGAGGAACTCTTTCCCTGTCAAGGTGGCAGGAAATTGGGGTGAGCGCAGGTATCCAGGAAATGGAAGGTGTGGGCAGCATCAATGTTGGAGGAAGTGAAACCACTGTCTTTGAAGAATAAGGACATCTCTGATGTCATGGAAAGGAAAGCCTCATCTTGGGAACAGATGCGTTGGAGATGAAGAAACTAGAAAAGTGAATAGCATTTTTACAGGAACAGTGCGAGA
Organism: Mobula hypostoma; assembly: GCF_963921235.1. Lineage (NCBI taxonomy): Eukaryota > Metazoa > Chordata > Chondrichthyes > Myliobatiformes > Myliobatidae > Mobula > Mobula hypostoma. The sequence continues at coordinate 103,945,239 of NC_086103.1, read as the reverse complement.
AGAAGTTTAGTCAATATGGCTACAGGAATTGGCAGGTTTATAAAACATATTGTTTGACAGTTTGTTTCCAGAGGTGGGGATAGAAAGTTTGAGAAAGGGGAGAGAGGTTTCAGAAATATTATTGTAAATCTTACTGCTTGGTTTGCATTTTTATGATCAAATCAATAATATTTGGTTGAAATATTAGATCTCCTACATTGACCTGCCTTTTAAGGTCATATAACTTCCTATATCGGAACCGATTTTAGTGATGGGTATATTTGTACACTGAGAACCCATGAATCCTTGAACACAGCTGGACTCAATCCTTCCATGTGCCTCCCTGTTCTTTCTATGAAATGGAATATCTATCATTTAATTATGTTAAGTTTACTTGTGCTGAATTATCCTACAAATATGAACAAGAGGAGATGTGGTGCTGAAATTGTGAGGTTCTCCTCATTGTAGCTCTTTATAGATAGATAGATAGATAGATACTTTATTAATCCCGAGGGAAATTTGGTTTCATTACAGCCACACCAACCAAGAATAGAGCGTAAGTATAGCAATACAAAACACCCCAGCAATCAAACAACGAAATGCAAACTATACCAGATGGAAAATAAGTCCAGGACCAGTCTATTGGCTCAGGGTGTCTGACCCTCCACGGGAGGAGCTGCACGTTCGATGGCCACAGGCAGGAATGACCTCCCGTACTGCCAAGTGTTGTATCACGGTGGAATGTGGCTGAAGTCCAACAGTAAAAAGTTCAATATCCAGTCTGCAAGCACGTTCCTCGATCGTAATATGCCCCGGATTGCATCATCTGTTGTTAACCAGATCAGTAAGCACCCAACTCCTTTACGCTTACCGCTCTCAGTGCACTTCCGGTCAGCCGGAACAGTATTACCCACCGAACTCCTCTTCTCCATAAGTCTCTGTTGTCTCAACCCGGTCCTCTTTCCTTGGCTTTGTAATCCCCCTCTGCATCCTTTGTGTGGTTTCTTCCGGATTTCAGCAATGGTGTCTGCCGCTCTGCTCGCTAAACCGGCCAGGATTAGCTGGTCCCTGGAATACACAATGCGACCTTGCTTCTGTCCCGCGTGTTGGGACGTAACCATTTCCAGCGCTAAAAAAAACCCAAATAAAACTCTCTCTACCAACATGTTAGAGAGGGTGCAGCTTCGACTTGTTACCGTGAGAAAAATAATACAAAAATAACGTAAATTAAAAAGTAAGAAGAAGGAAGTAAGAATAGATCAGAACGGCTGTACCAGGCTGCATGCACGACTGGCGCAGTAAGTGTCCTCCAATATTTTAACTGCAGCTTTGCCTTTGACAGATACAGTAAATGTACTCGGTGGTTATAGGTTGATTCTGCTTTTTAATTAGGTAACTGTTGGTATTCATGTTTTCCCTGTTCTTAACTATCCCCAAGTAATTCATCCTACAGATGGCTGCTTTTGCAAAGTTTGATTATGTCAGAATCTATCCATATTTGCTTTGTCACTCAATTGGCCTTGCAGTTTCTAAGCATTGTTTTTATGCTCCTGGGTATAAAACAACTATTCGTTGGTATTTATTGGGAATGATCATATTTGAGAATCAGTGCAGCTGATGGTCATTATGCTTGGAGGTTTGAATGTTGATCTCATACAGCAATAAGCAAAGGTGGAAACACTTCACATAAAATCAATACCAGCTGAATAGGATTGATTAAAAACTAATTGTCAAGCCTTTTTAACATAATTACTATTTGCTTTGCAATTAAAATATTTCGTATTCTAATAGCATCTAGTCACTCACTTTGAAAGTTACTGTATATCACCTTTCATAAGTGCTAGAAAGTCTGTAGATGCTGGAAATTCCAAAGCAACACACTCAAAATGCTGGTGGAACTCAGCAGGTCAGGCATCTATGGAAATGAACAAACAGTGAATATTTCAGGTGGAGACCCTTCTTCAGGACTGAGAAGGAACGGGGAAGACGCCAGAATGAAAAGGGGGAGGTAGGTGAAGGAAGCTAGCTGGAAGGTGATGGGTGAATCCAGGTGGGTGGGAAAGGCCAAGGGCTGGAGAAGAAGGAATCTGATAGGTGAGGGGAGTGGACCATAAGGAGAAAGGGGAAAAGGAGGGGACCCAGGGGAAGTGGTAGGCAGGTGAGAAGAGTGGGGTATAGAGGAAGAGGAGTGGGGAGAGAATGTTTTTACTGGAAGGAGAAATCAGCATTCATGCCATCAGGTGGGAGGCTACCCAGATGGAATATAAGGTATTGCTCCTCCACCCTGAAGGTGGCCTCTTGTTGGCACAAGAGGTGGCCATGGACCGACAGGTCAGACCAGGAATAGGAATCACAATTAAAATGTTTGGCCACTGGCCAAACAATGTTGCAAACATGTATCACCTCTCACATGTATACTTCAACTCAACTAAAAAGATATAACACAAACTTCTAGAAACTTGGTTAATAAAAATGGAGACCTCCTTATAATGTGCTATGTATCATACAAATGTCTTCCAGTACATTCAGTTCACCCTTATATTCTAAGTAAAAATAGTTCCTGGCTGTGGAAGTTGTTCATTCCTGGCTCTCTCCCTGAATAATCTCACACCTAGAATTCCCAAGGAATTCATTATCTCCACATTGCTGCACGAATGCCACATCTGTTCTGTATGTCAACACTGCACCCTTAGATTGCAAATCCAGCGCTATAGTGCAAGTATTTAATTTGGCGGCAATGTTTCCATGTGAGAGAAGCGGCAAGGGACACACTAATTCATCACTCACCTCACTGAGCTTGACAGAACCTTGCTGACACTTCAGGTTTAAGCCCTGAAAGGACTTGTTCAAACAACTGCAGTAGATAATGCGGCTGCCATAGGGAAGAGAGAAGTGAGGGAAATACTGGAGAAAACCCTACTTTACGTATACAAGTTTGGAGCTGCTTGTGGAAGAAATCTGCATAAGGAGATAGGTTCTACACATTGGAGAGGGGAAGAGGTTGTGAGCTCAAAGATCTCCTCAATGCCAATAAGAAGAAGAGGCTGGCAAGAAGAGGTCGCTTTGTTATCTCCAGAAGTGACACTGCTTACAATGTGGAAAATAAACAAGTATATGAACTCGCAGGATAGGTTGATAAGTCTGATGGTAATAACAGAAGTAATTAAATAGAAGAATGAAATAATACACATTAAGGATGGTAGTGCCATAGCTGCAGCTGTGGGAGCATGATTAAGAGTAAATGTCCTCAAGGAGATCAACTCATTGAATTGGAGGCTTAGCTGTAGATAAATGGGATGGATCAAGGTGAGGGGAAGGTTTCTTAGATGCTTTGTAGAAGAAGGTGGTCAGGCCCTCAACGTTTGGTCTTCAGGTCACAGCCATGTCCATAGATACGGGAGTGTAATTGCAAATATGCCATTTCAGGGAACTTAGAGGCCAGGAGTGCAAGGGTCTTTTCAGTTCCCTCATCTTGTTTGGATGAGACTGGGCTTACTGGGTGGATAAACTAACTTACCATGTCACTCCCGTGCAGAATTCATTCAGCCTGGGGAAGCAAAGAAGCACGTAGTGGAGTAGGGGACAGTATCTGTATGAGGGAATTGGTAGTGTTCTTTGCAGCAAGTGTCCAAAAGATCATCTCCCCTGCTGGGATTTGAGATATCTGGGTTGGAGAGAAACTTACAATGGACAGGCTTCATACAAAGAAGTACATATTGGTACAACTGAAATAGACAGGACAAAAAAAAGAGCTTCTGAGGTTACCACATGGAGATGGCACCAAGTTAGAAAGGTCATAACCTTTGGATTATCAACAGAGTCACATGGAAATTAACATAGCACATATAAGATTAGAATGAATGTATGGCTAGACTGATGTGGTAAAAGTGAGTTCCAACTTGTGGGACACTAGGAAAAAGGGCGTTATACATCTGGGAGAGTCTACAAAAAATATTGTGACTGGTATTCACAATTCCAGTCAATACTAGTCAAATAACCAGAGGACTGGAGAGGATTTCAACTAAATGGTTTGGGGAGAGTTTAAAAGATGGAAAGATGCAGTAATCTAAATAGTCGAGAAAGGCAAGGCAGAAATGTACTAATGTAGGAACTGGTAAACACATTGTGACAGGAAGGGATGGAGATTACAAAGCTAAAAGTACATTAGCAGATAAGGCTAGAGTGACAAACATATAAAAAGACAGCATCACTGGTTCTGTATCTAAATGTCTGTATCATTTGAAATAAAATAGGTAAACTAAGAGTGCAGATAGAAATAATTAAATACCATTTCTAGTACATACAGGGGCTGCAATTTTGGATATATTGCATCAAGAATATTCAAACATAGAATACATTTAGGAAGTACAGGAAGTTGGGAAAAGGTGGAAGTATGGCTATCTTAATTCATAACAATTACCAGAGATAGCCCAAATTCAGAAAACTAGGATGCAGAAATGTTTAGGGTGTAGCTGAGAAATCATAAAGGCAAGAAGTCACCTGTGGGAGTGCTACCTCACAGTTACCTCGTGGTAGTTCAGAATATCGAGGAAAAATGAGACCCTGGCAGAAAAGTAGAGTGATAATCATAAAAGGCTGGAAAAAATCAGATGGGCAGAGGTAACGAAGGTGAGGTCTTTTGGGGATAGTTTCTTACGACAACTTATTCTGGAATCAGCCATGATAAGGCTATATTACATCCAACATTTTTCCTACAAGAACAACCTCACTGGCCATATTGGGTAGCCATGGTCTTATTATGACAGAACTTTATTTTAGTGTGAGGGAGAGAGAATGCATCCAAGGTGAGTACTTTAAACTTAAATAAATGCTAGCACCAGGGCATCAAATCAAGACTGGCTAAAGTGAACTTGCAAATTAGGTTAAGGGATCATTCAATTGAAATGCTGTGGTGGGCATTTAATAAAAAACTTTCTGAAAAACACAGAATGGATCTATTTTAACAAAAGGAAGAAAAACTCCAAGGGGTGGGAACATAATTACACAGGTATAGTTGGCAGGGTTGAAGACAGAACAACGATAAAAGCAGAAAAGACTGATTGGAAGATTAATAAAGAAGGAAGAAAAAAAAACTTGTGTTTGAGGTAAAGATAGCCAGGAGTATAAATAGATATTTTAAAAAGGGCTATCGTTGAATTTATAAAGGGTTGAATGTAGGTCCTATACATAATAAGTCTTGAAAACTAATAATATAAAACAAGGAGCTGGTCGATGAACTAAACAGAAATGTTAAATCAGTCTTCACCACAGTGGATACAAGCTCTGAATAGGGAATTGGAAAAGAGGGAGGAGCTCTGAAACATTGCAATCATGAGAGGAGTGGTACTGATCAAATTGTTTTGGGGTTGGAGTTACAGATTCACAAGATTCTGAGTGCTCATCATAAATATGTAAAATAAATGACTGGTGAGATTGCTAATATTTTGGTTTTAAATTTCCAAAATGTATTAATTGTGGAAGGTGCTATTAGAATCTCGTGTAAGACAGTGGTCCCCAACCCCCGGTCCGCAGACCGGTACATTACCGTGAAGAATGCTGCGGTGCAGCGGTAGCCGGAACACACCCAGCACATCTTTAAGAAAAAAGCTGAAATAAACAGGCTAATTAATTATGTGGATTTGCTTGTTTATTTTGGCTTTTTTCTTAAAGATGTGCTGGATGCATGCTGGCTACTGCTGCACTGCTGCATTCTTCGTGGCCAGGTATCGTCCGCGGCCCGGAGGTTGGGGACCACTGGTGTAAGAGGTCAGATGGTTTTAGTCGGATGGATGTGAAGAGGACACTCTTTCTTCTGGAAGAATCTAGAATTATGGTTTCTATCATGGATGGGAGGTGTATGGAGGGATATGGTCCGTGTGCAGGTCAGTGGGACTAGGCAGAAAATGGTTTGGTACAGCCAAGAAGGACCAAAAGGCCTGTTTCTGTGCTGTAGTTTTTCTATGGTTTCTATGGTTTCTAATTCGGGGTCACTTTTAATAAAAGAGTTTTGTGAGTCATTGAAATTCTTTTCCTCATAGGATGGGGGAAGAAGAGTCTTTTAATATTTTTAAGGTAGAAGTTGATAGAATCTTGAAAAGCGAAAGGGTAACGGGTTCCCAAAGGGAATGCAGAGCTGAAATTTTAATCAAATTATCCTTACCTGAATTGCAGAATAGTCCAAGAGGATGAGTGCCCCACTCATATTGGTAATCCATTAATTCCTACAGCATGCATGTTCGTATGTGACTTACATATACACTGTTACGAGAATACACATAAAATTAAGATGTTTGCTGGCCTGGGCTAGCATCAGTGGCATCAACAGTTGGTCTGCCACCTGCCCTCAGGGGAAGGAGAGATAAGGAACAATGGAGCAGCGTCTGGAGATGTGTAATGAAGGGATGTGGGAGAGAGAGCTGTCTGGAGCGGCTCCCCCCTTTGAACCCTGAACTGTTTGAAGTGATGGACAGGCGATACCCCAGCAGGGGGATAAAAAGGGACAGGTTCGCTAAGACAGACACACACGCCACCCGAAGTAACGAGACCCTGGAAGCGGTGCGCCTTTCACGAGTGGGTGAGAAGTATCGGACAACGCACAGGGTGGAAAGGTACGATCAGCGGGAACCCGGTGTGTGTCCGCCCTTGCTTGGGTGCCGGGTTCACTGCAGAGGATCGACCGCATCTGGAGGAGGGGTCACAGTCGGTGACCTCAGGTGACATCACCAAGGACCCGCCCAAAAGCTGTTTGTGAGCCATCTCGCTGGTCTGTGAGCCATCCCGCCGGTCTGTGAGTGAAGCCGTTCTGAATGATCAGTTGTTCCTGTTCTCTCTGTCTCTCTTCCCCCACCTTGTCCATCGCCATGGCAACGATTACTGCGAACTGAACTACTAACTGGACTGAACTTTGAGTCATTTTGAAATTGGTCATTTACCCCTAGACAACGATAGAGCTTGATTGATGCTGTTATCTTAATTCTGTGCACATGTGTGGTTATCATTGTTGAATTGTTGCATTTATTATCCTTTCGATTACTGTGTTGCTTGTTTCTTTAATAAAACTTTCTTAGTTCTAGTACTCCAGACTCCAACTGAGTGATCCATTTCTGCTGGTTTGGCAACCCAGTTACGGGGTACGTAACAACACTCATCAAAGACAAACAAACCAATGCTTTGTGTCACATGTCAGCACAGACAAACACACATAGTTGCAGAACATCCCGTCTATTTACAGGCATACTCCAAAACACTGTCGCACATTAGCACCTTCCAACACAGGTTAGTCATACTTCAGCATACAGGCATGGTTCAGGACACACTGCCCTATACACGCACACACGCACGCACACACCAACATAACACCATTTACATACACACACTCACATTCCTTCTTGGTCAGTCTCCCAGGAGCAAGAATGACTTGCTGCCACTCCAGCTCTGTGATTTCTGAGGCAGATGGTGTGGAGCTTGGAGATTCCGCTAAAATATGGCAGAGGTCTCCGTAACAATGCTGTTAACCAGAAATCACTGTAAAGCCACGTGTTTGCTTTTTGTTTGCAGAGACACTGTATACTGTGACAAGTAAGGCCTTGTTCTGTGTTGCTGAACTATATAGAGTTCAGCATTCCAGTAGGTGACTTTCCCTCCTTGTGCTGCTCAAAGCCTCCTACTCCTATCCAACATGGCTGTGCTGACACCTGGAAAACCAGAGGAGTGGTTGGTCAACAACAATCTCAGTCAAGGTGAAACCACTGTGATGCACCTCTCCGAGCAATGCTGTTAGGTACTTGGTTCCTGATGCAATGAGATTCTTACTAGGGTATCTCCACTAGTATTGTATTGTTTTGTATTGTATGAAGAGAAAATGAATGTGTACTGAATACAGAGTAAATGTAACATTAGGAATTTGCATTGGTACGGTGAAATCACACAAATTTGTGTTGCTCTGGTACACATTAAATGGGAATCACTCAAAGAGAATCAGCAGGTTATTTTCTCTAGGCTAACTATTCCTACTCGAATGTTGCTGCTAAAAGAGAGTATCCTGACCAACCAGCATCCCCTTAATAAACACAAGATATTCTGCAAATGCCAGATAATGCACTTGTCATCCTGGATAATGTACTCAAGTTTTCAAGTATGGATTGGACCCTTGCTAGAATTCAGACAGCAGGCAATGAATCATCAACAAGTTGAACCAGTCATAAATCAGTTTTAATGAGTCTGAATTAATAATTGTTATGGTTTATATTTCCTTTGCACTAAATCAAAGTGGATAAAGAGACCTGGAAAGGAAAATGCAGATTGCATCTCCTCATAACTAATGAAGAATGCTTAACTGGGACTGAATGGTTCCATTCTCTTCCAATGCTTCCCAGTGGAACTGCAGGATTATTCAATGTTTAGTAAGAAGACCACAATCCCCAGGTGGAACTATCTCAGGCCATTTTGAAACACTTTGCATTGTCCAATGAAACACCTCACTGTCAGGAACCATGACTGTTCAAAGAACTATCTTTGTTTGCATTGAACAGTCCTTAATTAAAACCAACAGGTTAATTACCTCCTGCTACTGAACAATAGTTTGAGTTGAAAATACCTCCAGAATATTCTGTCTTCTTTTGTCTTCACATTCACCATCCCCAGAGTCTCATTTATATTTGAACAAATTAATGATGCTTCAGGAATGAGAGGTAAGAGCGCAGAAATTTACAATGACTTAATTCTAAGAATCTGTTGTTTACTCAAGGTTTTTTAGTTTAGACTCCTGGTCTGATGCATTATTCCATCATAAACTTGAAATAGCTGGATAAATCATTAATTTCATGTGCCGTATCTTTATTATTCATAAGACCATAGGATATAGGAGCAGAATTAGGCCATTTGGCCCATTGAGTCTGCTCCACCATTCCATCATGGCAGATCTGTTTTTCCTTTCAGTCTTAATCTCCTGCCTTCTCCCCATATCCCTTCATGTCCTGACTAATTGAACCTCTGCCTTAAATACACATGAAGACTTGACCTCCACAGCTGCCTATGGCAACAGGTTCCACAGATTCACCATTCTCTGGTTAAAGAAATTCATGCTCATCTCCATTCTATTCTGAGGCTGTGTCTTCTGGTCCTAGATTCTCCCACCAGAGGAAACATCCTCTGCACATCCACTCTATTGAGGCCTTTCAACATTCAAAAGGTTTCAATAAAGTCGCTCCTTATTCTTCTGAATCCAGTGAGTAGAAGCCCAGAGCTACCAAACAATCCTCAAATGAAAAGCCTTTCAATCCCGGAATCATTTTCATGAAATTCCTTTGAACCCTCTCTAATGTTAGATAAAGGGCCCAAAACTGCTCACAATACTCCAAATGAGGTCTCACCAGTGCTTTATAAAGCCTCAATATTACATGCTTGCATTTATATTGTAGTCGTCTGGAGATGAATGCATCGCACTGACCTTCCTCACCACCACCTCAACCTACAAATTAAACTTTAGTAGATCCTGCACAAGGACTCCCAAGTCCTCTTGCACCTCAGAGTTTTTATATTTTCTCTCCATTTAGAAAACAGTTTACCCTTTTATTTCTTCTACCAAATTGCAGTACTATACACTTCCCAACACTAGATTCCATATAACCATATAACAATTACAGCACAGAAACAGGCCATCTCGGCCCTTCTAGTCCATGCCGAACTCTTACTCTCACCTAGTCCCACCGACCTGCAGTCAGCCCATAACCCTCCATTCCTTTCCTGTCCATATAGCTATCCAATTTAACTTTAAATGACAACATCAAACCTGCCTCAACAACTTCTGCTGGAATCTGCCACTTTGCTCATTCTCCTAATCTGTCTCTCCACTTCCTCAAACCTCCCTGACCCTCCACCTATCTTTGTATGGTCTACAATGATTCATGATGAAGGAATCACATCACACTTAAGGATGTGATTGGTAATTGGGAAGCCTTCAAAGGAGAAATTTTGAGGGTGCAGAGCTTGTATGTTCCTGTCAGGATTAAAGGCAAAGTGAATAAGAATAAGGAACCTTGGTTCTCAAGGGATATTGCAACTCTGATAAAGAAGAAGAGAGGGTTGTATGACATGTATAGGAAACAGGGAGCAAATAAGGTGCTTGAGGAGTATAAAAAGTGCAAGAAAATACTTAAGAAGGAAATAAAGAGGGCTAAAAGAAGATATGAGGTTGCCTTGGCAGTCAAAGTGAAGGATAATCCAAAGAGCTTTTACAGGTATATTAAGAGTAAAAGGATTGTAGGGGATAAAATCGGTCCTCTTGAAGATCAGAGTGGTTGGCTATGTGCGGAACCAAAAGAAATGGGGGAGATCTTTAATGGGTTTTTTGCGTCTGTATTTACTAAGGAAACTGGCATGAAGTCTATGGAATTAAGGGAAACAAGTAGTGAGATCATAGAAATTGTACAGATTGAAAAGGAGGAGGTGCTTGCTACCTTGAGGCAAATTAAAGTGGATAAATCCCCAGGACCTGACAGGGTATTCCCTCGGACCTTGAAGGAGACTAGTGTTGAAATTGCAGGGGCCCTGGCAGATATATTTAAAATGTTGGTGTCTACGAGTGAGGTGCTGGAGGATTGAAGAATGGCTCATGTTGTTCCGTTGTTTGAAAAAGGATCGAAAAGTAATCCGGGAAATTATAGGCCGATAATTTTGACGTTAGTAGTGGGTAAGTTATTGGAGGGAGTACGAAGGGACAGAATCTACAAGCATTTGGATAGACAGGGACTTATTAGGGAGAGTCAACATGGCTTTGTGCGTGGTAGGTCATGTTTGACCAATCTATTGGAGTTTTTCGAGGAGGTTACCAGGAAAGTGGATGAAGGGAAGGCAGTGGATATTGTCTACATGGACTTCAGTAAGGCCTTTGACAAGGTCCCGCATGGGAGGTTAGTTAGCAAAATTCAATCGCTAGGTATACATAGAGAGATGGTAAATTGGATTAGGCATTGGCTCAATGGAAGAAGCCAAAGAGTGGTAGTAGAGAATTGCTTCTCAGAGTGGAGGCCTGTGACTAGTGGTGTGCCACAGGGATCAGTCCATTGTTATTTGTCATTTATATCAACGATCTAGATGATAATGTGGTAAAATTGGATCAGCAAATTTGCTGATAGTACAAAGATTGTAGGTGTAGTGGACAGTGAGGAAGGTTTTCAAAACTTGCAGAGGGATTTGGATCAGCTGGAAAAATGGGCTGAAAAATGGCAGATGGAGTTTAATATAGACAAGTGTGAGGTATTGCACTTTGGAAGGACAAACCAAGGTAGAACATACAGGGTAAATGGTAAGGCACTGAGGAGTGCAGTAGAACAGAGGGATCTGGGAATACAGATACAAAATTCCCTAAAAGTGGTGTCACAGGTAGATAGGGTCATAAAGAGAGCTTTTGGTACATTGGCCTTTATCAATCAAAGTATTGAGTATTAGAGCTGGAATGTTATGATGAGGTTGTATAAGGCATTGGTGAGGCCGAATCTGGAGTATTGTGTTCAGTTTTGGTCACCAAATTACAGGAAGGATATTAATAAGGTTGAAAGAGTGCAGAGAAGGTTTACAAGGATGTTGCCGGGATTTGAGAAACTCAGTTACAGAGAAAGGTTGAATAGGTTAGGACTTTATTCCCTGGAGCATAGAAGAATGAGGGGAGATTTGATAGAGGTATATAAAATTATGATGGGTATAGATAGAGTGAATGCAAGCAGGCTTTTTCCACTGAAGCAAGGGGAGAAAAAAACCAGAGGACATGGGTTAAGAGTGAAGGGGGAAACGTTTAAAGGGAACATCAGGGGAGGCTTCTTCACACAGAGAGTGGTGGGAGTGTGGAATGAGCTGCCAGACGAGGTGGTAAATGCGGGTTCTTTTTTAACATTTAAGAATAAATTGGACAGATACATGGATGGGAGGTGTATGGAGGGATATGGTCCGTGTGCAGGTCAGTGGGACTAGGCAGAAAATGGTTCGGCACAGCCAAGAGGGGCCAAAAGGCCTGTTTCTGTGCTGTAGTTTTTTCTGTGGTTTCTATGGTTTCTATGGAATAGCTTAACTCTCACTTTCTTTGGGATACACAGATTCTCAGTGACTGAAGTCTTATTTTATATTCTCTGGTTGTTTTAGCTACTTAAACTTAAGCTACTTTGATGTATGTGGAATGCTAATGTACTGGAATAAAGACCTTGCCAAGCAGCATTGAGCTCTGAACAAGAAAGGGTACAGCATGTGCAAACCACCGAGCAGAGAGAGAATAATTACACCAACAGTGTTTAATTATTAATCCACTTGGTTGTTTATTCATTCATTAGGTACACAAACTAACAGATGTGCAACTATAAGATCTATATTTTGTTACTTGGCTAGACCATGAATCTTTTAATGAATATAAGTGTAAGTGTATGGATGCAGCAGCTCTAATACACTACTCTGGTGTTTAAAATTCTTACCCGATTCTGAACTCCATTGGTCCTCACATTGCACCAGAATAGGAGAAAGGAAGGCAGGTTTAGTCTTCAAGGGGTGCACATGTCAAGAAACAATGTGCTGGCTTCACCTTTGACTTGACAGTATTGAAATAGCATGCTTTCTTCTGTTGTGCTTCTGGCTGTCGTACAGTTCTAGGTCAAGCGTAAATGATGCATGTTTTCTTGATGATTTATTCATTTAGGTAATCTTTACTGCCATGATTGTGTAAAGATTGATTCATCCAGTGCAATGACAAAATATTACATCCAGAACTGTCCCTGTGCTCCCCAGTTGCCTAGTCATACACCATGTCCAGTTTATTTTCTGCAATGTTACTGTCTGAACAATGGTACTTTGGGTGTAAAGGCAGGTGTGTTGGGGATGGCACATGCTGATCAATGTACCTTCTGTCTTCAGATTTCTCCAGAAGCAGATCTCTCACCTAAAGCCTCATGGACAGCTTTGCAAGTACTAGTGGTGAAGATCTAAATTTGTTTGAGAGGGAGATCGAGGTTGGGAAATTGAACACAGATTCAAAAATAAAAATAAAGCAGAATTAAAAATGGAAGAAACACAAAGTTACTGAGCTTGGAAGGCAAAACAAATCGAGCTTAGAAAATAGATAATGAGCCTCATTGTGTTAAAAAGCAAGTGCCTAACTATTTTTAATAAATAGACCAGACACATTAAAGACAATTACATGTGAGGAAGTTAGTTATTACTGAAACATGGCAATGAGGGACAGGACTATCAGCTGAACTTTTCTAGTTACAGATGAGGTAAGGAGGATTGAAAAAAGGAAAGGGTGGTAATATTGATTAAAGAAACATTCACACCTGAGAGAAAGGATGATATTTTATAAGGAACATTAAATAAAGCTATATGGATCAAACTAAGTAATGAAGAAAAGGGGCAATCACATTGCTAAGGTTGAGCTTTACACCTTCAAACTCTCTGCAAAAGTTAGCAGAGCAAATTTTTAGGCATCTTTGTGGCAAGTGTAAAAGCACTCTGGTAATAGAAGTGAGGCATTTCAATCACATTATTATTAAATGGGATACAGTCTGTGTGAAAGTTGTAAAGAACACAAAGTTCCTAAACTGCATTCTAGAAAACATTCTCTTGCAGTAAGCATAATGAGATCCTAACAATTCTGAATTCAGGTTTAGACAGGTGGAAGAAGTGTTAATGATAGAGTACTTTTGAGGTAGTGAGCATAATTCCAATTAGATTTAACACAGCTGTGGAAAAGAATAATGAAATGAATGGAGTAAAGCTACTAAATTTAGAGATGGACAATTTTCCTCGATTGAGAAGGATTTAGTGAAAGTGGACTGGAAACTAATTTCAAGTCAGTCAGTCTCAGCGCAATGGTAAGGTATTTAAGGAGATTCAAAGTGTTGAAGATAAACATAGCTTGCAAAAATGAAGCCTCAGCCAGATCTGTCATCTCTGAACAGCAGTGTATACATAGACTGTAAGATAAGGCAAAGAAACGAAGCTTGTGCAAGACATAGAGAATGTAATTCAGCCAGGTATCTGGAGTACAAGCAATACAGCAATGAAAAGGAAAACTAATAAAAGTGATGGTGCAAGATACTGAGAAGAAAGTCAGGGAAAATGCAAAGATGCTTTCAATGTACATAAAAAGCAAGGAAATAAAGTGAGGAAAGAAATAAGCCTAAGGGGCAAATTGGGAACCTACAACTGTAAGCAGAGGATATGGGTAAAATTATCAATGTAATGACCACAAAAGGAGGAGATTCAGTGAAAGAGGAATAATCTGAAGTAATAGATGGGACAAGCACTTTGAAAAGGGAAGAACTGCAGCACTTAGAATACATGGAAGTGGATAAATCACTAGGCCTGGATGGATTTAATCTCAGGTTGTTAAAAGAAGCAAGGGAGGAAATATTTCCCTATTCCCAGAAGTAGTGGGGACAAACCATGAATTTACATAATAGCTTACAGTAATTTTAGTGCACGGCACATTATTTGAACAAAATTGAGAGTCAGTATAAGTTATTTAGAAAAGCAAAGTGAAATCTGGAACAATCATCACCAACTTGTTGAGGAAGTAACAAGGACAATTTACAAAGGCAATGCAGTTGGTGTGGTCAACATGGATTGAAATAATGTTTTTGGCAAATTCCACATGGCAGACAAGTAAAAACTTAAAATCCATGCAACCTTGTGGTGGTGTCGCAACTTGGATCCCAAATTATGTCTGTGTGAAGAAAGAAAATGCTATCATGGATGAGTACATTATAATGTGAAGGATGATTGCAATGGGGTTCCATGAAGTTCAGTATGTTTTCCCTTCCTGTTTTTAAAGTATGTTAACAGTGTAAAGACATGGTAAAGAAACTGGCTACATAGTTGATAGTGAGGGGGAAAGCTTGAGGTTCCAAGAAAATACTGATGGTCCAATCAGTAGGGACAGAAGTTGCAAATTTAATCCAAAGAAATATAAGTCATTGTAATGGAGCAGATGCTGCAAGGGCATATAAATGTATAGCAGAGAAATGAGTATTATTAAAGGTAGCAGAAAAAGACAAATAGAATGCTATAGTTTATTAGCCAGGGCATAGAATATAAGGATAGGCAGTAATGTTAGACAGTATTCCACAGCTTTCATATTGCATACAGTTCTGGGCACCACATTATCGGAAAGATGTGATTGCACAGGAAAGTTTGTAGAAAAAAAAATGTTTGAAATTATTGGCCAGACTAGAAAACAATAGCTAACAGGAAAGATCGGATGCATTGAGATTGCTTTGTCTGGAACAGAGAAACCTGAGGCCAGAATTAACTGATCTGCAGAAAGTAATAAGGGGTCTAGGGAGATTAAATTTTAAAGACCTATCTATGCCAGGGGGCATAAAAATAAGGGGTTGGAGAGGGATTTGAGGGGACATGAGGAAAAATCATTATTCATATTGTGATTGGAGTCTGAAATTTTCTGCTTGAAAAGCTAATACAGCTAGAAACACTAACTACTTTTAAAATGATGCTTGCTTATTTGAAAAGCCATAACCAACTATGCTAGATACTTAGTTCTGGATAGTGGGATTAAGCTAATTTTTGTTTTATTAACAACAAAATGATTTTCCACTCATATCATAAATTTTCTATACTTTCTACATCAATGACAGGTGTTTGTGATTAGATCAGTTCAGAAGAGTGAGAGGAAATCAAACTATAAAGAGGGCAAAGAATCATTTGCAATGTCAATCAACATGAGAACCAGGAATAAGCACTGAATCAGAATCAGAATCAGGTTTAATATCACCAACATAGGTCATGAAATTTGTAAATTTTGTGGCAGCAGTACAATGTAATACGTAATAAAAGAGACAATAAGATGTGAATTACATTAAATAAATATACATAAAATAGTTAAATTAAATAAATAATGTGCAAAAAATAAACAAAGTGGTAGTGAGGTAGTGTTAATGGGTTCATTGTCCATTCAAAAATCAGATGGCAGAGGGGAAGAAGCTGTTTCTGAATTGCTGAGTGTGTGCCTTTAGGCTTCTGTACCTCCTTCCTGATGGTAGCAATGAGAAGAGGGCACATTGTGGGTGATGGGGGTCCTAAATGATTGACGCCACCTTTTTGAGGCACCGCTCCCTGAAGATTACCTAGATATGACGGAGACTAGTGCCCATGAGGGAGCTGACTAATTTTACAACTCTCTGCAGCTTACTTTGATCCTTTGCAGTAGCCCCACCATGCCAGATGGTGATATAGCCAGTTAGAATGCTCTCCATGGTACATCTGTAGAAATTTGCGAGTGTTCTTGGTGACAATCTAATCTTCTAAAACTCCTAATGAAGTATAGCCACTGTCTTGTCTTCTTTGTAACTGTATCAATATGTTGGGTCCAGGTTAGATCCTCACAGTTAGTAACATCCAGGAACTTGAAGTTGCTCATTCCTTCAACTTCTGATCCCTCTATGATAACTGATGTGTTCCCTCGTCTTACCCTTTCTGAAATCCACATCAATTCTTAGGTCTGTTGCTACAATACCACTTAACTAGCTGATATATCTCACTCCTGTACGCCCTCTTGTCACCATCTGAAATTCTGCCACCAATGGTTGTATTGTGAGCAAATTTATAGAAGGCATTTGAGCTGTGCCTAGCTATCAAGTCATGGGTGAGGAAAGAGTGGAGCAGTGGTCTAAGCAGACATCCCTGATAGTGAGGTGGAGATGTCATTTCAAATCCACACAGATTGTGCTCTACTGGTTAGAAAGCCGAGGAGCCCGTTGCAGAGAGAGGTGCAAAGGGAGTTACAGAGGCCCAGGCTCTGGAGCTTTTCGATCAGAACTGTAGGAACTATGGTGTTAAACACTGATCTATATTCAACAAACAGAATCCTGAAATAGGTATTTGCATTGTCCAGGTGATCCAAGGCCACATGAAGAGCCAGCAAGATTTGCGTCCACAGTAGACCTATTGTGACAATAGACAAATTGCAGTGGGTCCAGGTCCTTGCTGATGCTGGAGTTGACTCTAGCCATAGCCAACCTCTCAAAACACTTCATCACCGTAGATGTGAGTGCTACCGGATGTTAGTTGTTAGCTTACCCCGCTCTTCTTGGGCCCCTGGTATAATTGTTGCCATTTTGAAGCAGGTGGGAACTTCCGACCGTAGCAACGAAAGATTGAAAATGTCTTTGAACAACCATGCCCGTTGATTGGCACAAGTTTTGAGAGCCTTACCAGATACTCAATCAGGACTTGTCACCCTGCGACAGTTCACCTTCTTGAGGGAGAGCCTGATGACGGTCTCTGAGACAGAGATCTCAGGGTCACTGGGTGCTGCAGGGATCTTCATAGCTGTAGTTTTATTCTCCTTTTTAAAGCCAGCATAAAAGGTGTTGAGCTCGTCTGGGAGCGAAGCATCACTGCCATTCGTGATGTTGGATTTCGCTTTGTACAAAGCAATGGCCTGAAAACCCTGCCAGAGTTGACGTACACCTGATGTCACCTCTAACCTTTCCTGGAATTGTTTCTTGGTTCTTGATATAGCCACCCACAAGTCATCCCTGGTTTTCTTGTGCTGACATGGGTTGCTATACTTGAATGCCACAGATCTAGCACTAAGCAGACTATGAACCTCCTGGATCATCCACAGCTTTTGGTTTTTGGTATGTACAGTAAGTTCTCATAGGCACACATGCATCCACAAGGTTTTAATGAAGCCAGTGACAGCTGTGGTGTACTCCTTCAGACTTGAAGATGAATTCCTGAATACAGTCCAGTCCACCGACTCAAAGCAGTTGTGTAAGTGGTCCTGTGCCTCCCTTGTCCATATCTTCTTGGTTCTCACCACTGGTGCTATGGTCTTCAGTCTCTGCCTATACTCAGGGAATTGAAGTACAGCAGATGATCAGATTTTCCAAAGTCTGGGCGCGCAATAGCATGGTAAACATTCTTATAATAGTGGTGTAACTGTGGTCCAGTGTGTTTCCTCTGGTAGTACAAGTGATTTGTTAGTAATAATTATTTAAGGATATTTTTAAGCTGGATTGTTTAACATCCCCCCAAATGACAGGGAAGGCCTCAGGATGTGCTGTCTTGTGCCTTTGATTACATTGGGGATGTTGGGGAAGTCCAGAACGAGGGGTCACGGTTTGAGGATAAAGGCGAAGCCTTTTAGGACTGAGATGAGGAGAAACTTCTTCACACGGAGAGTGGTGAATCTGTGGAATTCTCTGCCACAGGAAACAGTTGAGGCCAGTTCATTGGCTATATTTAAGAGGGAGTTAGATACGGCCCTTGTGGCTAGGGGGATCAGAGGGTATGGAGGGAAGGCTTGGTACAGGGTTCTGAGTTGGATGATCAGCCATGATCATAATAAATGGCGGTGCAGGCTCGAAGGGCCGAATGGCCTACTCCTGCACCTATTTTCTATGTTTTACTCAATCATCTTTTTATTAGAAAAGGTGGAAAATGAGCTGGAGGAAGGACTGAAGGCCGAAGAAAATTCAAAAAGAAAAGCAGAGAGATGAAAATGAGCCTATTTGGAGGTGCAGAAAGTAGAATGGCCTGTTGAGGTGGCAGTTGAATAAAGTGAAGGTGATAGCAATGGAAACATGGAAAGCTAGCAAAGCTCTTCAGAGTTATGTTTTTTTACTGTTATAATAAGCTTCAGTAAATTGTAGTGCACCCTCCTATATTCATACAACACACTCGCATATGAGATGTTACTTATGCTGCACAAATGTACAAATGTGGATTGAACAGCATGAGCCTTGACTACAGAAATAGTCATAGTCATAGTCATACTTTATTGATCCCGGGGGAAATTGATTTTCATTACAGTTGCACCATAAATAATAAATAGTAATAGAACCATGAATAGTTAAATAGTTAAATCCTCCACCATGTCCACACTGACCTCCTGGATGGAAAAAGGGGTCACCGGTACCTTAGCTCTCCTCAGGTCTACCACCAGCTCCTTAGTCTTTTTCACATTAAGCTGCAGATAATTCTGCTCACAACATGTGACAAAGTTTCCTACCGTAGCCCTGTACTCAGCCTCATCTCCCTTGCTGATGCATCCAACTATGGCAGAGTCATCAGAAAACTTCTGAAGATGACAAGACTCTGTGCAGTAGTTGAAGTCTGAGGTGTAAATGGTGAAGAGAAAGGGAGACAAGACAGTCCCCTGTGGAGCCCCAGTGCTACTGATCACTCTGTCGGACACAGTGTTGCAAGCACACGTACTGTGGTCTGCCAGTCAAGTAATCAAGAATCCATGATACCAGGGAAGCATCCACCTGCATCGCTGTCAGCTTCTCCCCCAGCAGAGCAGGGCGGATGGTGTTGAACGCACTGGAGAAGTCAAAAAACATGACCCTCACAGTGCTCGCTGGCTTGTCCAGGTGGGCGTAGACATGGTTCAGCTGGTAGACGATGGCATCCTCAACTCCTAGTCGGGGCTGGTAGGCGAACTGGAGGGGATTTAAGTGTGGCCTGACCATAGGCCCGAGCAGCTCCAGAACAAGTCTCTCCAGGGTCTTCATGACGTGGGAGGTCAATGCCACTGGTCTGTAGTCATTGAGGCCACTGGGGTGCGTCGTCTTTGGCACAGGGACAAGGCAGGACGTCTTCCACAGTACAGGAACCCTCCAGAGCCTCAGGCTCAGGTTGAATACGTGGTGAAGTACTCCACATAGCTGAGGGGCACAGGCTTTGAGCACCCTGGTACTGACACCATCCGGTCCTGCAGCCTTGCTTGGGTTGAGACCTTTCAGCTGTCTTCTCACCTGTTCAGCCAAGGAATTAATTTCAGTGGTTGAGGGAGATAACTGAAGCCAGTGAAGTGGAATTGAGTGGAATAGTTGGGAGAAACCAAGCTGTGATATGTTTTAAGCAGCAATTGTGATGTTTTAGATAGGTAATATATCCAGAATAGTTGACATTAGGGAAATTTGGGAAGAGGCCACCAAGGATCAAGGATTCAGTTGATGCCAAGGTAACAATACAATCATCGACAACAAGGTATCATGTCAATACCATACAAGGCAGAATGCAAAAGTCAATTTTAAGACATTATAGAGAGGGGAAGTATCTATAATTGTACAGGTTCTGTAAGATTTGTGAAGTATAGATTTTTCAACTTAACTTTTTCTTTTCTGTAAACAGTAAGAAGTATACTATTGTCAACGATATCTGGGGAACTCTGGTGAAGTAGTGTGTTTGTTGGTCTCATTTACATCATATACTCAATGGTGAGTTTTGTATGCACTTAGGCAATAAACTGAGACCTGATGTTCAGAAATCAATCTACACCATGGCCATATGAAGTGATTGAGTAAGTTACCATTATATAAAATCAGACACAAGGTGAAGGCAGTCTCTAGTTTATTGAATAGTGCCTCATGGTAAAATGATCACCATGCTGCCCACACTGTTTGCTGCCTTTTTTTTGTGCTGATTGTCTACTCACTTGTGAGGCACCTAATGGGTGACAAAATAGATACGTAGCAAAATATTTTTGCTTTTATTAACATACATTAACAAAATCTAAAAAATATTGACTATTCCAATGATTTTCTTTCCCAAGCCTAACGCAGCCAAGAAATGACCAAGTGAAGGAGTATACAAAATACTGTGAGGGAAGGGAAGATATGCTTTAGTTGATCAGCCTAGACACCTGCTACATTCAGATTGAAAAAAAGAGAACCTATTCATCTAATTTATTGTCTGACAAGAAGAATCCTAATCTTGGTAGCACATATTAATTTGAAGTATCAGAAAAATAACTGTAACCCTCAGGTTCAGCCAGCACGTGTTTGTCTAGGGGAGACGGCCTCTGGACCAGCCAAACTGAGAAATCTCGTTTGTGTGGATGCTGTGTGATGTGTTGACTGGTTACAAGTCCATACCGCAAAATATCAGACAGTACACCATATGTATTTAGATGATTCTTCATTTGACTATAGGGTTAGTAAAGAAAACAGAAAGAAAAAGGGCACATTTTAATGAAACAGTTTAATGTGCACTTTGGAGCTCACGTTTCGTCCGTTCATTCCCCATCGATATCCTCTGAATATTGTCAACTCCTAGACCCTCACTCTAAGTCCACTCCATCCTGCGGCCTACCAATTCTCTCTCCACTCGCGTCTTCTCTCTTCAACTCTCACTGACAAAAGATTGTGAAATCCCTTCTCTCGGGCACGTAAGAAAGAAAAACACCTCCCATCATTGCCCAGAGCACATTCCAAAGCCCCCTTTATCTCTAGTCATAACCCAAACACTGCAACTACAGAGAAACCATTACATTAGCAGTGAACCCTTTCCCAGGGCATTACATAAATGAATTATCTTAATCATTTCAGTCAACGTATGTATTATTTCTGTTATGAAACTACTTTGACCAACTTGATTTCATTAACTGAACTGTGTAAAAAGGCTTGGGTTTGAATGTGTGTTTTGCTTAGCTTTTAAGTTTTGAGTCTTTAGATGCAGGCCACTTTAAGTTGTAATGTTACATATGTGTGCAATGTAACATCGACAGTGATGTTGAGAGAAATAAACAGGGACATCTGTCTTTGTGAATGAATGTCTGGAATGAATGGTAGTCTAGCCCAATAGTTCCTGTGGCAGAGAATCAAAGACTGGGCTTGTGGAAAATATTTTGAAGTCAGGAAGAACGTAAATAATTTTGCCAGGAAATACTGATTTACAGTTTATATACTGTATACAGAACATTTGAGAACCATGGGAGATACTTTATTTATTAAAAATCTGAGGCATTCAAATAGCCAAATATCTCATGCAGCAGTAGTGCAGATGCAAGAAATCTGAAATTTAAAAAAACAAGTAAGTCCACATTATGAATTGATTGCATTTCATCAGAGCAAGGAGAGTTGGAATTAAAACATGCTTAAATTTTCCAGGAACTGATTGGGTGGTGGTGGAGACAGGTGGAAAACAAGAGGGAAGTGTGTGGTAGGTTGAGGGCAGAAGAGATTGAGTGACAATGTGAAGGGGGTGGTAAATGGATGGTAAAGACCAACAAATAAGAGAAGAATGTAGGGAGTGGAAAACAGTAAATAGACAACAAATGTAAGCTGACTTTACATGAAAGGAGATATAGAGAAAAACTAAGCTGGACGTTAAAAATGTGGAAATTATCACTGGAATGGTCAGTTCTCTGAATTTGTTGAATTTGTTACTTGAAAAGGTATAATTTGCCAAGCTGAAAGAGAAGTGCATGAATCTCAGTAGGATGGAGGATTAAGGAGACATGTACTAAAAGCTCAAGAAAATAAAAAAATGCATATGCAGGTAATCTGAAATTTTAAAAAAGAATAAAAATGCTTAAACACTCAATGGGTCAAGGAGTATCTATGGGAAGTGAAGTAAATTCAAAGTTTTAGGTCAGAGATATTCCTTTGTTTTGACAAAGAGTTTTGAATATGAAACATTAACTCTGTTTCTCATTCCACATATGCTCTCTCACCAACTGAGTGCTTCCAGCATTTTCTCTTTTCACTACTGAAAGATAATTATCTTCTGTCATCCTATCTGTGTTGGGTTTTGACCACTGAATGCAGTAATTCCAAACTAGAAAAAGTAACTTGCTGCTTTGTTTCCTGGCAGGATGCAAGTGTATAGGGAAAAGGACAAATGTTACATCCTTTCTGGTTGTGATTGAAAGTGTCATGAAAAGGCAAGTAGATGATGGAGAGTAGAGCCAACGCATCTTGGGGTGAGAGGGGAGCAGTTCCTTTGGAATACTGAAAGAAGATGCAATGCAATACAAGGCCAAATTAATGTTCAGCTAATGCCCAGAGCCGTGCATTATGAGGAACTATTAGTCAGGGTAGATTAATTCAGAAGAGTGAGAGGGTAATTGAAATATACCAGATCCTCAGGAGTTGTGACAAGGTGTATATGGAGAAAATGTTTCCTCTCAAGGGAGAACCTAAAACTAGTGGGCATTGTTTAATACAAGGCAGATGAGGAGAATATTTTCTACAAAGGATGCAATCTTTGAATCAGAAGTTTGTATTTTTAATGAGGAAGGTGATGAAAGATCAGCCCAGGCACTGTAGAGCTGAGGTGACAACAGATCAACGATGAGCTAGTGAATGATTGAATAGGTTTGAGGTGACAAGTACCATAAGCCTGCTCCTCATTCATATGCTAGGAAATGGGTGGTGGAATGAAGCTGCGTCTCTACCTGTAATGATTGCTGCTCGGTGTAAAGGGAAGGAAAAGATCTCAGTGCCTTGAGATTCTACAACTGAAATTGAAGAAATCAAGTTGGTACATTGGAAGGAACACATAACATCCAAAAAATAAGACCACACCTTCCGTAGCAAGGACAACATATGTCAGTGTCTGCAAATCCAGCATTAGACTCCCAGAACTCCAGAAGTGGATAGAGGTAATTTAATCTCGATACAAAGCATTGGTCGATAAGAAATATGGAAAGAAATTACTAATGAATAAACTAGTGGTATTCACTGATTCTGATTCTGATATATTTCAATGATGGAATAATATTGCTTGTGTTTAACATTACGTAATGTAGCCTACACCTCCTGAAGGAAGGGAGTATTGTGCCGGCCAGGAGTGCTGAGAGTGTATTTTTGCAAATTGAATCCGGCGTGTGATATTTGGAGCAACAGCCAATCATGTCAGGAGCAAATAACAGGATTTGCAGACCATTTCGGTGCAAAACACGAAAGGCATTGTGAGGATTAATGAACATTAGGATGACAACACATGACTAACTTGCACGTGCTGATTGCAGTGGAGGCCAATTTCATGTCGTCTGCTACAATCAAACAGCAATAATCCAGCACACGCAGTATTCTGAAAGTAATAGGCGAGCAGATTTTTTGGTATACCGTATTCCTCACATACTATTGTTTTTTTTTAAACATACAAATCTGAAAAAAACAGAGCTGTGGTTAATTTATGAAGGACAATGTGGCAGGAACTAGAACCGAATGAGATGAAACATATAAACACTCTGAAACACAACTTTGCCATTCCCCGGTGTTTCAACCCTGTCCTGCCACTCTCCAGACCCTCAGCTCGTACTCCTGACCAATGAGTCAGACGCTGAACCATCAGGGTTTCTGAACAACTGGATATCAGATTATCAGTATTTTATTGTAACTCCTAGGATTTAATCCTCCAACCAGTGGAAGAATCAACAGAAGAAAGCAGGCATTAAAGTTTTAGGATGTTTTCCTGCAGATCTTGATGGAAAAGATGGAAATGTACTTGGTATTCTCAGAGCAGAGTTGCACTGAGTATACGACGTAGGTAAGCAGGCAAAGTTTGCCTTGTACATAGGCAGAAAGGAAGTGGTAAAGGCCAAATCCAAAGGTTTTAATTTTAAGGATTTGTATCCAGCACAGGAAGAGATTTTATAATTATGCAAATTCTTAATAAATTTATCATTAGATATCATATCCTATGAACTGCAACACAAGCCTGTTCACTGCACATCCAGCAACTAGCAATCTGCAATTCTAGCTCAGGAATTTAGTACTATTGCAAACCTATATGTATAAACGATTCACCCAGAGCCCAAATATATTTCAAGGTAATGACTGACAGTTACCTCTTCCTTGAAGAAAGTGCTACACAGCAAGAAACAGTGGAAATTAAAGGGCCGGAAGAGTCACGTTTGGCTGTAGGTGACATAAGACCATAAGACACAGGAGCAGATTTATGCCATTTGGCTCATTGAGTCTGCTCCGCCATTCCATCATGGCTAATTTATTATCCATCTCAATCTCATTCTCCTACCTTCTCCCCGTAACCTCTGATGCCTTTACAAATCAAGAATCTATCAACTTCTGCTTTAAATATACTCCACAGCTGACTACGGCAATAAATTCCACAGATTCACCACCCTTTGTTGAAAGAAATACCTCCTCATCTCTGTTCTAAAGGGATATCATTTTATTCTGAGATGGTGCCCTCTGGGCCTAGACTCCCCAACTATCAGAAACATCCACTCTGTCTTGGCCTTTCAATATTCAATAGTTTCCAATGAGAACCCCTCTCATCCTTCTAAACTACTGTGAGTACCGTTCCAGAACCCATAAACACACTGTATACACCTGATCCCTTTCCAGTGCCAGCATATTCCTTCTTAGACAGGGAACCAAAACTACCTACAATACTCCAAGTGCTGTCTGACCAATGTCTCACAAGGTCTAAGCATTACATACATGCTTTCAAATTCTAGCCCTCTTGAAATGAATGCTAATGTTTCCTTCCTTAACACTAACTCAATCTGTAAGTTAACCTTTAGAGAATCTTGCACAATCACTTTGAAGTCCCTTTGCACCTCTGATTTCTGAATTTTCGCCCCATTTAGAAGATAGTCTATGCCTTTATTCCTTCTACCAAAGTGCATGACCATACACTTCCCTGCACTGTATTCCATCTACCACTTTTTTGCCCATTTACCTAATCTGTCTAGGCCTTACTGTAGATACCCCGCTTTTTGAACACTACTTGCCCATCAACCTACCTTTGGATCATCTGCAAACTTGGTCACAGTTATCAATTCCATCTGTTACAGAAAGGAGCCCACCATAGGTTGCAACCAGCAGAGAAGGCAAAAGTAATTAAAATGAGGATGCACAAATATCTATCTGTCCTATTTTCTTCCCACTTTTTCCTCTCATGCCATTTTTTACAATTTGTGCCTGGAGTGAGCGTGCAGTCCTCACTTTCTCCCATACTCATCACAACCAAACTCTGGTCGTTTTAATTTCAAATAGTCAAAAATGGAAAGGTACACTCATGAAGGAGAAAGGTGAAGGAGAAAAGGGAATCTTTTTGTGTTTAAACATCAGGCCTATTAGTCCAGTGAGAAAGGATATGGCAGTTTGTGCATCCTTGGAGGGTTCTCCACCAGCTCTTCTGTTGAAGAGTAAGAAGAGGGCTTTGATGGACTGGATGACAAAAGTAACTTGAGTATTTAGTGTACCTGAAAGCCTGTTGGGGATCTTGTATTTAGTCTCAACCTTTATCAGGTATCAATGGGTATAGAGTTCTTGGCAGATCTTGGGTCCATCTTTTCCACAATGGAATTGGTATCCATCTATACCTGCACCCAACTGTCTCAATCGCAGATGCCAATGCAGACCAAGTGGCAGAAATCAGGCATCTGTATTTTGCAGTGGAAGCTCACAGTTTTCTAATATCAAAACTCAGACTACTGTTATCCAGTTGTACAGCAGGTACAAGATCAGGATCTCTCAGCTACAATATAGAAAAGAGGGACAAATGGAATGCACAGGGTGACTCTAGTTATTTAAAAAGGCTGAATAGAATAATTTTATTAATGCTTTTGAAATGGCATATGATTTTTTATTAACTTTTACTTTTACATTGGGAGAAGAAAGGAGAAGTCAATCTTGGAGCTGAAGGAGGATCAAGTAGTGAGTGCCTATTGTTGCATGGGGCACTGTAGTTAAGGTCAGTGTCACACTCATGGATGTTTTGTTAACCTACAAACTGAACAGAAAGAGGTAGGCCATAAGTCTGGTTTCCTGTCTTCCTCTTCTTTATCTGCATTCCCCATCTTCATCTTCTTTTCCTTGTGTGTCTATCAGTGACCTCAAGGGATATTATTATAAATCTTAAATATACAGAGCCCAATCAACTGAATACTAAAGATCCCTCTCATGTGGTACAAGTACCGAACATTTTGTTTTGGGACATATACAAGTTTCTCTGGAACATCATATTTTAATGTGTGTCTGCCAACTTGACTCTGAATCAAAGTCAAGAAACACATCAAGAGAGAATAAACCCTGTTGACCCCTCACTTCTCTTTGGTTTATTGTGATATAGCTGGTAGGATTGTCAAGGAATAAACAAACTGTGATGCTGCCAGGAGACTACGAATTGGCCTGAATGATGCTATACACTTCAGAGTCATATATAAAAGAATAGAATTCTTGTTGGCTCTGATACATGACTGAGTACAGATGAGACACATGCAAAAGAATATGTCTGTAATTGCTAACACGGTGCCCCAGAGCATGCAGACAATTCATGCAAATCCTGTGCTGGCTTCACTTCACTGATTTTGGCAAGATCAATAAGATAAGGGAAAGTGAGAAGAAGAAAAGTTCAGAAAGACAGCAGAATCAACAGAGCAGAAAGCCCAGGAAGGGATCGTACAGTATGGCCAAGTGAAATAGGAATTGATATGGGAGGTGAGGGGAGTAATGAATTAAAAGTATTGTATATGGATGCACGGAGTATAAGAAATAAAGTGGATGGGCTTGAGGCACAGTTGGAAATTGGTAAGTATGATGTTGTGGGAATAACAGAGACATGGCTTCAAGTGGACAGGGCCTGGGAAATGAATATTCAAGGGTATACGTCTTATCGAAAGGCCAGACTGATGGGCGGAGGGGGTGAGGTGGCTCTGTTGGTGAGGAATGATATTCAGTCCCTTGCAAGGGGGGACATAGAATCAGGAGACGTAGAGTCAGTATGGATAGAACTGAGAAATTCTAAGGGTAGAAAGACCCTGATGGGAGTTATCTACAGGCCCCCAAACAGTAGTCTGGATGTAGGGTGTAAGTTGAATCAAGAGTTAAAATTGGCATGTCGCAAAGGTAATGCTACAGTTGTTATGGGGGACTTCAACATGCAGGTAGACTGGAGGAATCAGGTTGGTACTGGACCCCAAGAAAGGGAGTTTGTGGAGTCCCTCCGAGATGGATTCTTAGAACAGCTTGGACTGGAGCCTAACAGAGAGAACGCAATTCTAGATTTAGTGTTGTGCAATGAACCGGATTTGATCAGGGACCTCGAGGTAAAGGAGCCATTAGGAGGTAGTGACCATAATATGATAAGTTTTAATCTACAATTTGAGAGGGAGAAGGGAAACTCGGAAGTGTCAGTATTATAGTTGAACAAAGGGAACTATGGTGCTATGAGGGAGGAGCTGGCCAAAGTTCAATGGAACAATACCCTAGCAGGGATGACAGTGGAACAGCAATGGCAAGTGTTTCTGGGAATAATGCGGAAGGTGCAGGATCCCTTCATTCCAAAGTGGAAGAAAGATCCTAAGGGGAGTAAGGGGAGGGCGTGGCTGACAAGGGAAGTAATGGACAGTATAAAAATAAAAGAGAAGAAGTATAACATAGCAAAGACGAGTGGGAAGCCGGAGAATTGGGAAACTTTTAAAGAGCAGTAGAAGGTAACTAAGAAGGCAATACACGGAGAAAAAATGAGGTACAAAAGTAAACTAGCCAAGAATATAAAGGAGGATAGTAAAAGCTTCTTTAGGTATGTGAAAAGGAAAAAAATAGTTAAGACCAAAATTGGGCCCTTGAAGACAGAAGCGGGTGAATTTATTATGGGGAACAAGGAAATGGCAGACGAGTTGAACAGGTACTTTGGATCTGTCTTCACTAGGGAAGACACAAACAATCTCCCAGATGTAATAGTGGCCAAAGGACCTAGGGTATTGGATGAATTGAAGGAAATTTATATTAGGCAGGAAATGGTGTTGGATAGGCTGTTGGGTCTGAAGGCTGATAGGTCCCCGGGATCTGATGGTCTGCATCCCAGGGTACTTATGGAAGTGGCTTTAGAAATCGTGGATGCATTGGTAATCATTTTCCAATGTTCTATAGATTCAGGAACAGTTCCTGTGGATGGGAGGGTGGCTAATGTTGTCCCTCTCTTCAAGAAGGGAGGAAGAGAGAAAACAGGGAATTATAGACTGGTTAGCCTGACATCGGTGGTGGGAAAGATGCTGGAGTCAATTATAAAAGATGAAATTATGACACATCTGGATAGTAGTAACAGGATTGGTCCGAGTCAGCATGGATTTATGAAGGGGAAATCATGCTTGACTAATCTTCAGGAATTTTTTGAGGATGTAACTACGAAAATGGACAAGGCAGAGGCAGTGGATGTCGTGTACGTGGACTTTCAGAAAACCTTTGATAAAGTCCCACATAGGAGATTAGTGGGCAAAATTAGGGCACATGGTATTGGGGTCAGAGTACTGACATGGATTGAAAATTGGCTGGCTGACAGAAAACAAAGAGTAGTGATTAATGGGTCCCTTTCAGAATGGCAGGCGGTGACCAGTGGGGTACCGCAAGGTTCAGTGCTGGGACTGCAGCTGTTTACAATATATATTAATGATTTAGATGAGGGAATTAAAAGTAACATTAGCAAATTTGCCGATGACACAAAGCTGGGTGGCAGTGTGAAATGTGAGGAGGATGTAATGAGAATGCAGGGTGATTTGGACAGGCTGGGTGAGTGGGCAGATGCATGGCAGATGCAGTTTAATGTGGATAAATGTGAGGTTATCCACTTTGGTGGTAAGAACGGGAAGGCAGATTATTATCTAAATGGAGTCAAGTTAGGAAAAGGGGAAGCACAACAAGATCTAGGTGTTCTTGCACATCAGTCACTGAAAGCAAGCATGCAAGTACAGCAGGCAGTGAAGAAAGCTAATGGCATGCTGGCCTTCATAACAAGGGGAATTGAGTATAGGAGCAAAGAGGCCCTTCTGCAGCTGTACAGGGCCCTGGTGAGACCACACCTGGAGTACTGTGTGCAGTTTTGGTCTCCAAATTTGAGGAAGGACATTCTTGCTATTGAGGGAGTGCAGCATAGGTTCACAAGGTTAATTCCTGGGATGGCGGGGCTGCCATATGTCGAAAGATTGGAGCGACTGGGCTTGTATACTCTGGAATTTAGAAGGCTGAGAGGGGATCTTATTGAACCATATAAGATTATTAAGGGATTGGACATGCTGGAGGCAGGAAACATGTTTCCGCTGATGGGTGGGTCCAGAACCAGAGGCCACAGTTTAAGAAATAAGGGTAGGCCATTTAGTATGGAGTTGAGGAAAAACTTTTTCACCCAGAGAGTGGTGGATATATGGAATGCTCTGCCCCAGAAGGCTGTGGAGGCTAAGTCTCTGGATGCTTTCAAAAAATGAGATGGATAGAGTTCTTAAAGATAGCGGAATCAAAGGTTATGGGGATAAGGCAGGAACTGGATACTGATTGTGGATGATCAGCCATGATCACAGTGAATGGCAGTGCTGGCTCGAAGGGCCGAATGACCTACTCCTGCACCTATTGTCTATTGTCTATAAAGTTGTTTCTCTGCACATGGAGAGTGCCACTGACTTCCTTTATGCATCAATGCACCAGGAACTGCAAAAAGTTTTTGTAATGTCAGCAACTTCCTGGAAAGAGCCTGATGCATAAAAGCTTACAGTCATGCTTTCTTTTGTTCACAAATCCTTAGTGAAGCACAGATGTCTCATTTGTTCATCATTACCAGTGCACGGTTGTGAAAACACCATACTAGTATACATGGCTTCTTGATAACTGTCCTTGTTCCTTTCCTAGCAGCTTGTCCCTCTTCACTGTGGCCCCCTTCACATTCTCCTGATTATGAGAAAGTCCACCCCAATGTCCATATCACCCATGTCTGAAGGCAAGTGGTTTATACCCAAGCTTTAAAATTAAATAAAAAAATATTAATCACCTGATCATGATTAATGAACCTTCTTACAAATATATTTAAAAAAGCATGAAAATATAAACTGGAAGAACAACCAGAAGAAATACTTCAGCAACTGGCCTGTAAGTGGTTCATGGTTTGAGAGCGATCACAGTTTCCTCACGCTGTTTAACATCACTTTGAGCTGTATGAAGTTAAGACAGATCGTAGGCTCCGTGTTAACCTCATACTGTTGCCTTTGATGTTAAACAGTGTTCAATAATGGCAGTACCAGCCTATGACATTCATTGCTCACAGACTGGTGTCAAAATCTGCCAGCTCCATAGGCTGTTGGTGATTTTGAGATGTACATATCTAAAATCCTTTAACGAAGTGCCATTGTCTTCCCTCACTTATGTGTTGTACTGTTTATGTTCCTTGATTGCATTCTCATTTGCCAAATAGTTCCGAGAAAACGATTGTCAATGGACACAGTTTAGCAGCTCCCTTTTCAGACCATATGCGCTTCACTTAACCCACTAGATGTCTACCACACTTTCTGCAGCTGAAACCCCTCCACCTCTGTCACCTATACTATTCCTACCTAATTATCTTTAAGCTGCTGTTATGTTGTAATTATCTGAAAGAGTCTGCAGCATCACCCACTGAACAATTAAGAACAATTCTTATGACTTTGACAGCTCCTCTTGACATTAATAAACAAAAGGAGGAAACAACTAATATCCATAATGCAGTATTTATGATGTCAGCTCATTTAGAAACCTTTTACAGCCACTGATATATTTTAGGAGTTGGAAAAATAGGATAGGATAGCAAATTTACACACAGAATGTTACCGGGGCAAAACAAAGATGAATTTTGTGCTTTTAGCGATGTTAATTGGACCGGATATTGGAAGGCTCCCCTACTCTCAAAAATAACCACAGAAACATTTTTATCACTGAAAGATAATACTTGGCCTAAATTTTATATTTCATCTGCATGTTGACATCTCTGCCAGCACATCATTCCTAATTATTGCACTGAAATGTCAGCCTCGCTTATGTGCTCAAGGCCAGGCAGTATGAAATCTCTCAAGTTTTCTAACAAAAGGATGTCAATGTGATTTTGTTTTAAAGTAACGGACATTATAAAAATGTTTTCAAAGTTTTAGATAACATTGGGGTTCAAATGCTTACTTTGCTTCTCAAGATTTTTGCATGATTTTTATCATCTGGTCCCTTTAATTGGATTATTTTCTCTTTTATATGTGATGAACTTCTAGTTAAAAGACTTGCTCTTGAAGGCTGGAAACCTTTGTTTCACTTCTTAATAATGTTCAGAATGTTGCAGTGTTGGTTGAGACCATTTGCACAATTTGCAGCATCATTCTTGTTTAAAAATAACAATACTTCAAAGCACGGGAATTTTTCAGAGAAAGTCAAGTGGCATCTCATTTTCTCTCTGGATGAGATAGATTACATTGGTATGTAGTGGATAAGAACCCAATTTCCATGCAGGATTAATCAGGTTTTAAACTTATTATGGCTACAATATAAATCTATATGTCATTTTCGTACAGAAGGCAATGCTATTAGTGCTCAAATAACTGGAAGTATGGAGTTCCAGAAATGTAATAAGGACTTCAAACTCAGGCCTATTACTTTATCACCAAAGTAATTAAAATTCAACAGGACAACTGTGAAAGCTGTCCTGTTCTGTGAAACTTATTGAAGAAAAAGAAAGGTCAAGGGAGACATATTGAGTATTTGATTGTGTAATGAGTTTGGAGTCAGAATTGCAGCACTGATCTAATATCCAATACTGCAGTCCAAAGAGCCAATTTATACCTTAGAATGATGGTGTAGGTCAGATAAAAAAGAGAATGAAAAGAATGGCAAATGGTAAAAAATGTGGAAAAATCATCTGACTCCCTGACCTCTTTATCTGAACTCTGGTCAAACGTGACCCTAGGTCCTCTGTGCCTGTCACACCCCACTCCAAAATTTTTTGGCAGGAGAGTGTAACATTGTTCCAGCAGTCCCAGGGTCTTGGTTAACAATGGTCTTTGCAACAGCAGGCCTATGAGCTAAACAATTGTTGGTACACTACAAAAAGACCATTTAGTGCTTTTTTGCTGCACTGGTATTTCTGGGCAAGATTTCTTTGTCTCCAGTTCATTTGTGGTAACTCTATTATTGCTACCTCCTCCTGCAAGAAAAGGTGATGTGCGTCAGTGACTAATCTGCCAGGGTCAGAGAGCTGTCAGCATTGGCAAGCTGTGTACTGTGATTATAAGGCTGTCATAATGGTAAATATGTGGGTCTTCGACAAGCTTGAGCACAGATAGTACTGTTTGCTGGGTCTTGTAATGCAGTGAGGTGACCACAGGATAAAACCTTTTGGTAGCTGGCATTTGAAGATGAATTCTTTGACAATGTCACTTCTTGTGAAAATGTCACCTCCTTCCTACACTATATCGATGTACTTAGAATGATTCTCCTAGCACTGACTTCAACCAGATTTATTCCCAGTATCTGTTCAGCATCCATCCACCGAGTCTTCGCCAGCCTTGTAACAGAGGATATAAGAAATCATTCTTCATATCTACCTCTGCAATGAAGGCCTATTTGTGCAGTGTTTGAAATCCTTGTTCTCTACTTTTATTCAAGTTCACCAGTCCTTCAGAGCATCAAATTCAGTTTTCAACAGATCACAACTACTTTTTGCTGCTATAAAGTACTCTCTATCTATAACTGCTAACCACCTGTGGTGTTAAGGTACCTTACTGATGTTGGCAGGCAATACATTATCTATATGCAGTGATCACCATAAAGCATCGAACAGCAGAAGTTTGCTCTGGTACATGCACTTCAGTGAATGATGACTTAATTATAACAACTCTTTTGTTATAAAAGGGTGGTAAATCTGTGGAATTTGTTGCCATGAGCAGCTGTGGAGGCCAAGTCATGGGGTGCATTTAAGGCAGAGATAGATAAGTTCTTGATTAGCCAGGGCATCAGAGGGTATGGGGAGAAGGCAGGGGAGTGGGGATGACTGGAAGAATTGGATCAGCCCATGATTGAATGGTGGAGCAGACTCAACGGGCCAAATAACCTACTTCTGCTCCTATGTCTTATGGTCTTTTATTACGAAATGAACAATTTACACCAATAGTAAACATCATATGTCTTGAAATGTAGACTGGTGTTTCAAATACTTTGACACATGAACAAACATGGATTTTGGAACTATAGTCTTAGACTTATTCCACACAAAGAAATGTGTACCAACGTGGTGCCGTGCAGTAGAACTGTTACTGCTGAATCTCAAGCCACAGTGAATTGATACCTATAGACTCTCTGGTTTAAGGTCACTGTTAGTCATAACGTAATATAACAATCTTGTCGGCCTCCGGTATTATCATGTTGGAGGCTGCAATTTCACAGAGACTCCTTTCTTCCCTTACTTCTTTTACCCAATGACACTGGTAAAGGTGTTACAAGATGTTGGTTTAGCAAATGTGTGCCATGTAAACAATGTCTGTCTGTCTGGGTACCATATCCGATGTGGACTCTAGTGACCATGGTTTTCCATATAGATCTATCCTTCATTTTTTGGATGACTTCCATTTCCTCGATGTGTAGCTACCTGGCTATGCTTTTGATGTACATAAACCGAGGTCTTCCTCTCGGTTTACTCCCCTCGATCTTTCCAGAGAGAATGAGTTTTTCTAGTTCATCTTTCCGCATGATGTGTCCAAGGAATCTGAGTTGTCTTTCTCTTCTTGTTGCTATGAGTGATCGAACTGCTTGGGCTCTTCTGAGAACTTCTTCATTTGATGTGTGTGAGGTCCATGATATTTTTAACATTCTCCTGTAGAACCATAATTCAGCTGCTTCTAGTCTCTTTTCCATTGCTGGAGAAACGGTCCAACATTCACTTCCATAAGTCAGGGTAGAATAAATGTAGCACTGCAGTGTTCTGTTTTTAGTGTACGTGCTCATCTTTCTGTCCGTTAATATGGTCTTCATTTTTTGGAAAGCTTCTTTTGCCATTGCATGATATGCAAACAATATCAGCATAAATAACCTTATATGTTTTTTCATCATTCTCTGTTCCTTCCATTTGTTCTGACAAAGTTGTAATTTTTCACCCCTTCAAATGGCTATGAACTAAAATAATCTCATGCACAATGTCCATGAATGACATATCCTTGATGGTTTGTTAGACTACCAAACATGTAGATGTGCAACACCTTTCTTCAGTAACACAATATCTTGCTTTGTGTAGCAATGTTCTGCTTTGGTGCAGCATTTTCAACATAAAGCTCTACTTCCAAGATATAAGTTGCAGAAAGAAAATTTCCATTTTCTTTTCTGTAGCAGGTTGGCAAGTTAACTGACCACTGGAAACTGCTGCTGACATGTCAGTGAGCTGCTGAGAGCTGACAGGAGTTGAGGGGAATTTGAGAGAAGAAAATGAGATTAGTACAGAATTACTGTAGCATGTTGTTTGACCGGCTGAGGTCCTCCAGCAAATTGTTGAAGTATTTGCACAAATGCATGTTTCACAGTTGGTGCAGACTTGGAGAACTCAGACTTGGAGAACTTGTCTTTAGGCTGCAATATATCTACAACTTTATGACTGTGTGAAAGATTGTGAGAAGTTTAAGGTTCAATCTCAAACTCTTTTTGCTTGATGACCAAAGGCAATGCTGATGGCAGGTAGGATAGCAGTCAGGAGCAGGGCGGCAGCACAGCTCGGATTGGGTTGTAGAAGCAGGACCGGGATGGGAGTCACCGTGGAGGCTGGTGCAGAGTTGGGCATGAGGGTCAAATGGAAGAATGAGAGTGATAAAAGGAGACAGTTGTGGGCAAAGGCTGGAGGGTGTCAGTACAGTCGGGGTGGGGGGCTTCAGTGTAGGTGAGAATGTGGAGAAAGAATGAGGCTGGATTAGTGGACAGAATGAGAATATGAAGTTAGGGGGCAATGGGAGAACATTTAAAGAGATTCGGGGAGAGTTGAAAGGGAAGGTTCAACAGGAATGTAGGTGATAAAAGGAGCTGAGGAGGCAAGGAGAAGGCAGTGAGTGAGGGACTTGTGCTGATAATCTGTCTGTGTTTGTGTGCATTTGCATATGAGAGAAGAAGAGTCAGTTTGTGATAAATATTCTATTTAGTAAAACTTCAGGAACCACAGGAGCTTTCAGACTATGTGCTTACTGTGCACTGAAGACTGACAACCAAATGCCACATGTGTTTGCATTATATCAGTAATTACAATACTGTCACAGACACTTGACTCATTTACATACCTATATTCAAATATATGTACCACAATCTTTACTGCTATGAATTTTAAACTTCAACTCATTCCTGCAGTACCTCAGAAGCTTACAGTACACAGCTGAATTGTTAACTACAGTCCCAGAAAGAAGTATTTAAAAAATATTTATTTAATGGTGCAGCACAGTAACAGGCCCCCTGAGGCCCAACAGGCCCATGCCACCTAATTAAACTCATGACCAATTAACCTATTTAAACCTTATGCCTTTGGAATGTAGGAGGAAACCAGAGCACCTGGAGGAAACCCTTGCGGTCACAGGCAGAACGGACAAACTTTTACAGACTGTGGTAGAAATGAACATGGGTCACCGTCGCTGTAAAGTGTTACACTAACCACCACACTAGCATGCCAGCCCTTGAAAACCAGAAAGGACAATTTTGTTCCTCTGGCTGTACTAACAAATTAGAAATGGAGGCTCCCCACCACCCAACCCACCCCCATTCACCAATTTCGAAAGGTACATCATCAGGAAGGTCCTGACCAGCTGCATCACAATCTGGTATATGAATTGCAAGGCATCTAACCTCAAGTTGTTCCAAAGGATAGTGAGGTCTGCTGAGAGGATCATTGGGATCTGTCTTTGACCTTCAAAGATATTTATCCACTGTGTTGCATACACAGGGCCCTTAGCGTTGTTGATGATTCTTCCATCAATCTTGTTGACCCCCCTCCCCACCATCAGACAGGAAGTACCATAGCATTAGGACAAGAATGGTTAGGATGGGAAACAGCTTCTTCCCCAGGCCATAATACTCTGGACTCACTGCCACTCATATCCAGGTGCCAATGCGTACGAAGCTCAGTGGTGTTTACTTTTTAACCATGTCGTAATTACAATTTGTTATCTGTTAATTTATTTGTGGTACTTCTCTGTAGATTGTCACCTTGTCGTGGTGGAGAAGCTTGTGTGGCCCTGGGATCCCGAGAGCGATGCCGTCTGGAGCTATGCTCCTGGCAGGGTCACCCATGGTGGTAAGGTCAAGGGTGAGGTCCCTGACAAAGAACAATCCAACCAAGACCTCAACGGAAGAAAAGGCGGATGAAGTTACTTCGAACTCAACGGTTATGAAGGCGGATGAAGGCTGCAACAAATCCATCAGCTCCAATCGTCGTGGTTTCCATGAGTTGGTTGATTTGCGAAGTATCATGGCTTCTTGGAGTGCAACATCAGGTACATGTTAAACAAAAACACACACAGGTGTCTTCGCTCTGTGGGCCACTTCTTCAGAACGAAGATCATCATCCTCAACCTTGAGGGATAGCCACGACGATTTGCGGCAATATTAATTTTTTTATTGTGTGTGTGAGAGTTATATGTATATTGTGCACCTTGGTCCAGGGGAACATTGTTGTCTTCAGTGGTACATGTGTATGGTTGAATGACAGTAAACTTGAACTTGAACGCTGGAGGAACTCAGACAGCATCTATGGTGGAGAATAAACAGTCAAGTTCCTCCAGCATTTTGTCTGTCTTGCTTTTACTCCCCTCCATAGATGCTGCCTGAGTTGCTGAGTTCCTCCAGCATTTTGTGTGTCTTGCTCAAGGTTTACTGTATCTGCAGAATCTTTCATTTAAAAATGGACTCACACTGTGATTCGCTCAGTCTATTTGTTCCACAAGCACACAGTTCCCTTGTAAAATTGGCCATTAAAACCTTTTCATAAACCATCACTCTCATTGTTGTGCTAATTGAATTGGGCAGGGGTGACAATAACTCTGATACAAGAAGACATCAGATAATAAAGTTCTGCTGAAGAAAACTGGCCAGGATTACTGAGCCTAATGACTTATGAAACTATGGTAGTAGGAGAACTAACAGTGACTCCACCGGACGTAGTTACAATCACACTTATAGCTGATTAGCCCAGCTACATCATTTGTAAATTTAATTTATGAATGATTGGACAAGCAGCAGAATCTTCAAATTCCGTCATCAACTGAAACAACCAAAATACTTTGTATTTATACAATAATTTGCATTTCTGCAGTAAACCTCTTAAGACATATTGCAGATGTGTGTTCAAATACAATTTGCAACAGAAGGATAAATTAAGACAGAAACTTGCTCAATGGGAATTTTTTAGGGATTTGTTAAGGTTAGAAATAGAGGTAGAAATGATAGATGGGAAATTCCAAAGCCTGGCAGCTCAAGACATGACAACCAATGCAGGAGCAACTAAAACTGTAGATGCTCAAGGGGGCATAATTGGAGGGGTTGTAGTATTGTCTGAGAATATAGAGGTAGGAAGGGGCAAGAATTGTACAACTAGATCCAGATCAAACCAAATTATCAAGTTTACTCATGACACATGAACTTGCAGATGAGGTTCTAACAGACATTTTCAACATCTCTCTGCCCCAGCCAGCTCCAAGGTGGCCACCATCATTCCGGTGCCCAAGAGAGTGACAGCAAGTTATTGCTGCCCAGTGGCACTGACTTCAATAGTATTGAAGTGCTTTGTGTGCCTGGTTATGGATTGCATTAAAACCCATCTTCCTGCTACATTGGACCCTTTCCAGTTCGCTTATTGCTTATTGCTTAGTTCACTGATGATGCTAGAACCTCCGCACTCCACCCCATCCTGTCCCATCCTGAAGATGGTGCCTCGTATACCAGGATACTGTCTATTGACCTTAGCTTGGTGGTTAATATGATCATTCCTCAGAAGCCAATGAGTGAACTATCCTTTTTGCATCTCCACACCTCTCTCTGTAACTGGATTCTGGATTTCCTAACAGAAACCCCACAATCAATCTGTGTTCACAGAAACATTTCTAGCTCTGTCACACTGAGAATGGCGCTCTCCAGGGCTTTGTACTCAGCCCACAGCTGTTCACGCTTCTGATGCATAACTGTACATTTAAATCCAGTTCAAACTGAATCATCAAGTTCGCTGATGTTACTACAGCAGTTGGCCTCAATAACAACAATGAAAGAATGTACACAGAGAGGGGAGAGTGGCTGGTAGAATGGTGTGAAACAACAACTTGAGTCTCAACGTAGAAAAGACTAAAGAGATGATTGTCAACTTTAGGAAGGTACAAGCTGACCACTCCTCACTGCATGAGCACAGAGTCAGGAGCACCATGTTTCTTAGAGTGCACATCACAGAGATCTCACCTAGTCCCTCAACAGCAATCTTTGTTCAAGAAAGCACAGCTGCATCTCCACTTTATGAGGTGATTGAGGCGAATGAGGGTCCCCTCCCCCCAATCCCTAATTTTAACCAGTTTTTACAGGAGCCCCATCGAGAGTGTCTGTTCCAGCTGTTACACTATCTGGTATGGAAATTGCAAGGCATCTGATCTCAAGTACCTACAAATGATTATGAAGACAGCTGAGAGGATCATCAGGGTCTCTCTTCCACCCATCAGAATGCTGAGTATGCAGAGCTCTTATCATTGTCAATGATCTACTCATCCATCCAACAATCTCTTTGATGCCCTACCATCAGGCAGGAGGTACCATAGTATTAGAACATGAACTATTGGGATCGGAAATAGATTCTTCCCTCAGGCTGTGAGACTACTGAACTCCTAGCCACTACCCAGGTCTCATCTTGAATGAAGGCAGCAGTAGGGATATTTTGTTTACATTTTAACTTATATCATAAACACACCTTATTATTTGTTACATCATTTGTGGTCATCTCACTTTATATGTTGTGTGTGAGTTATATGTACTGTGTTGCGCACCCTGGTCCGGAGGAACATTGTTTCGTTTGGTGGTATACTTGTGTATAGTCGAATGACAATAAACTTGAACTTGAACTTGAATGAGAATCTTAAGATTAGGACTTTGTTTAAGGGGAGACAATGTAGTTCAGGGAACACTAAGATCCTCTAGCATTTTGTGTCTGTTGATAAGTAACTGAGATCATCACAGTTTATTCTAATCCATAACTGTCTTAGCTATTATGATACCTACTTACTTACTACCCTTTATACCTCTGACAATTAAGGCAGCAATGAAGGTCCTCCATATTTGTCTGTCCTTGGCTATCTTCTCCATTGTGCCCCAGGTGTGGTTCAGAGTCCTCATTTCTGCTTTTATGGTAAGGCACCAAGTTATCTTTGGTCTCCTGTGTTCCCTCAGCCCTTCAGGGGTCCAATGAAGTGCTGTCTTGATAATGGAGTTGGCTTCTCTTCTCATCACTTGTCCTATCCATCTCCAACATTTTCTCATGATGACTGTGGCCATGTTCTGTTGGTGACACTGGAGGAGTAGGGCATGGTTGGAGTTCTGGTTGGACAAAAAATATGGAGGACCTTCTAGAGGCTCGAGGTGTGGAATGACAAGGCCATGTGCCAACATTCTGACTCCTACAAGAGTGTGGACAGAACACAGCTCTGGTACAGGTTCTCCTTGCTGTACTTGGTTGATCACCATATGCTGCTCATTGATCTGAAGACATTTTGAGCTTTGCTGAGTCTGCCCTGGATGTTGTCCTTGTCCCACCATCATGCTGAATGATGCCCCTCATCATGGAAAAGATGTGCTGGCTTTGGAGAGGATCCAGCTGAGTTTCACAAGGACGATTCCAGGAATGAAAGGGTTATCATATGAGGAACGTTTGTTGGCTCTGGGTATATAAAAGGATTCTTCATTGCTGTTTCCAGAACAATTTTATTTGACTGGTCAGGATTGTTAGCCCTGAGCTGAACCCTGGACCTGGCGGATCAGTGACTACTCTTAGTCTGGCCTCTACCCTTTTTCCTCTTTGGCATGGGTGACCCTACCAAGAGCCAAAGGACAAGGCTATGATTCCAGCCAGCATAGCTCTCTGGATCGTTGAGGCACACAAGCCTCCAGACCCTACAACAAGGTTGTGTCCTCTTGGAGGAACTATGACAGTAAGGAAGGCAAGAAAATGCTGATATTGCTTCAAAAACTTCATCCTTTAATGAAGAAAGTCTGAAATGTTTATTTCTGCTACCATATCTTGTAAACATAGATGAGTACGTATCATTATTCTTACATTGATCTACACTCAACATTTTTCTCATCAAAGTAATGGGCACTGTCTTAAAGCAGTAATAAATTCCAGCAAGCATCTCTATATCCTTTCCAGCGAAAGAGAAATTGGAGTACTTCAGCCTGTATAGAGAATGTACTTTGAGCAAATAACACACTCTGAGACTGCAACTTAAAGTCACCAGCAAACCTCCTGCTTTGAAATCTTGTGTTGAAGGATTGACAATTGCTTAAGAGTGAATTTA
The DNA here is from genome assembly GCF_963921235.1 of Mobula hypostoma. Classification (NCBI taxonomy): domain Eukaryota; kingdom Metazoa; phylum Chordata; class Chondrichthyes; order Myliobatiformes; family Myliobatidae; genus Mobula; species Mobula hypostoma. The sequence continues at coordinate 103,904,213 of NC_086103.1, read as the reverse complement.
GATGTGTACTAAAATCTTCAGACAAAAAACATCAGAAAGCAAGGAAGGCTCAGTTATTAATGGATTTGACTGAAGAGTTTGAACCTGCTATTTCAATGTAACTTGTAGGTTCCTTAGTGTTATCCTTGGTGTAATCATTTCAGAAGACCTACCCTGGGCCCAGTTCAATCCCAAAGAAAGTATGGAAGTTCTCTACTTTCTTAGAAGTTTGCAAAGATTCAGTATGACATCTAAAACTTGGACAAACTTTGAAAGGTATGGTGGAGACTAAATTCACTGGTTGCATCACAGCCTCGTATGAACCAAAAATCCTGCAAAAAGTAATGGATACAGCCAAGTCCATCAGGGAAAAGCCCTCTCCACTGCCAAGCACATCTACACGGAGCACTGTCGCAGGAAAGCAGCATCCATTATCATGTAGGCCATGCTCACTTCCCGCTGCCGTCATCAGGAATGTGATATAGGAGTCTCAGGACTCACATCACCAGGCTCAGAAACATTTATTACTCCTCAACCAACAGACCGTTAAACTAGAGGTGATAGCTTCACTCAACTTCACTTGCCCCTTTACTCAACTGTTCCCACAAATTATGGACTCACTTTCATGGACCCTTCATCTCATGTTCTCAATATTTATTTATTTATTTATTTATTTATTATTATTATTATTTCTTATTTTTTCTTTTCTATTTACACAGATTGTTGGCTTTTGCACATTGGTCGTGTAATGTCTAACCACATTTTATTTTATCCCTCAGAAATCCCACTTAGTACAAACACTTATTTTTAATATCATCTGAATTTCTGCACTTATTAAAATCATTTGAATTACCATTTGCTAGGCATTTCTTTCTTGCTCATTTGACCTTTGCTTACAAGGCTTTTCCTACCTACACTTTACTGCACATCATTAGATTGTCCAACCCTTGTTTGCCCTTATTTGTTTCCTCCTCTTAACATTTCAGGTAATACAGTGGAAATACAGTTAGTTCCTTTTGTTAGCAACGTTTATAAACTTCCATTATATGCCACAGTGATCAAGGATAAATCCAGTGTATAGGATAATTAAAACAGCTCAGGCTCATTGATTTCAAATGGTGCAATTGCAAAACACTGCAATGGTGTCCGTTCCATTGTTAATACAAGGAATGCAAAGAAGATACTAATCGGTAAACTAATGTCACATAGCTAATCAGCAAATCCATGCTATCATTCATCATTTGAGTAGACAATTTTGTATTTAAATATGAAGCATTTCAAATGTGTGCCTTCTAATGTAATATGGTCTCAATCAGAAAATATTCGAATAGAGGAATGGCAGTAAAATTACCTTAAACTGCTGCAAACTTGATGTGGGCTTTTACTGGGTGTTTGTAACTGCCGTTCATTATATTCATCTGGTGGTTGTTTCATTTAATTTATTTATTTATATTTCCAACTCTGATGTGAATCTTTCATCATTGTGCCTTTTAGTAGTCTCTCTGCTGCTCTGTTCCACTAAAAGGATATCACAATATATTTCTGTATTGTGAGCCATTTAACTTTGCTTAATGCTGTAGGGTGAGAAAAAGGGAGCTTCTAAAATTTGCTTGAAGTGGATTCAGTGAGGACAAAGTGTGGTACAAAAAGTAAGAAAATCAGAATGCTGAGCTGACACGGAGCACTTTGTCTCAGCTATTGCTTAAGTCAACAGCAAACTGAATTAGGCTCTTATGAAAGCACACTTTGTCTTTGCAGCAGAATAATACATTTAGCACTACAGATCCTTATCAAAATGCACAATCTGAATTAGTTTAAGCAAACCAACAGCAAAACCAATTAACTCATTAATGCCAAAACACTGGATTGCTCTCTTCACCATTATGAAACCAAAAGTCAATCTTTCTTAAATTCCCTCAACCATAGTGGACAAACCTAAGATCAATCTCATCTATTTCTCCCCACCTCTTCTTTGACATATTTTCCAAGATTAAAGCCTAAGAACAGAGGTTCTCTTGTCTTTAACTTCCACTCCACCAGCCTCTGCATTCAATAGATCATTATTCACTAGTGTAGCTAGCTTCAAAAGGACACCACCAGCAGGCACATAATCCCCCTCCTTTTCTCCTTTCAGCATTTCAAAGGGGTTGCTTCCTTTCACAAATCTCGGGTGCATTCCTCTTTTCCGTCCATCATTTCTCCTTGTAGGGTCCCTTCCTCTGCAACTGCAGAAGCTTCAGCACCCATCCTTTCATCCCAATCCTTCCCACATTGACCATACCACAGGACCAAATAATCAATTCTCCCAATATTGGTAACTCCAGAGCCCCAAGTAGTCTTTCCAGGTGAAACAGTGATTCACTTCCACTTCCTCCACTCTAGTGAACTGGATTTGGTGTTCATAATGTAGCTCCCTCTACACTAGCAAAACCAAACATTGTTGAGGTGACCACTTTGTGGAGCACCAGTGCTTAGACTGTACGGATAAACTTGATCTGTGGATTGCCTGCCAATTTATTTCTCCATACCACTCTGACTTCTCTCCAGTGAGACTTCATCAGAACTTCTACACTGTTACACAAGCTAGAGGAGCAATACCTCATCATCCCATCATCCATCTAGACTTGTTGCAGCCTGTTGAATCCAATACTGAATGCTCCAGTTGCAGTTGTTCACTTATTTTTTCTACCTGTGCCAGAAGTGGCCTGTTGTTTTGGGTCAGTTTCTCTGTTTCTCTTTTTTTTTGTAAACTCTGGCTTGCTGGCCATGCCCCGGAATCTTATCATTGCTAACACATTCTTCAGCCAAAATAGCTTTATCTTAATCTTAATTACTTATTTTCTGTCACATAAAGGAGAGAAAGATTTCTCTGCCTTTTTCTCTTTCCTTCTGCTACATTTTCATGTGTTAAAACTAACACATGAAACTCTTTCCAAGTTCTGATAAAGAGTCACGGCCCAGAAGTATTAACTGTTTTTCTTTATACGGGTGGCATTTGATCTGCAGAGTCTGTCCCTCTTTTTCTGTTTTTATATCTGCTCTACAGTATGACTGACACTTGGTAACCATGAGAAGGCTAACCTACAAGCTATTGTATTCTTCAATCAGATACCATTTAAAGGGCCACTGCTAAATGTAGGATACTTCAAATCCTTTTTTGAACATCACTGGAAATTACTTCCAAAATATAAGATAGACAGTGTTTAATAAAACCATCGTTTGGTGCTTTTTTTTGGATATATAATCTCTTTTCGATTGGGAGATTCATGTTAGACATTTCAGACAAGTAAGGCAACATCAGGAAACATGCAAAAATCCAATGAGCAAATAGTTTTCAGAAATTGAAATATTATATTCAATTGGCATTAAAATGTCATTGCAGGGCAACTTCATGTTGTTTTTAATTGTCCCATAAAGGTCATGAAGTATATTTTTCGGGATTACAGAAAAGGGTTGTGGATTTTTCTGTGGCAACAGTGTGCTGTGTCACTTTCAATATGATGCTTTTTCTTGATCTATTACAAGTTTTCTCATCTGCTGATATTTGGCCTATAGCTGTGATAATGTTAACTGACTCTTCAAGAGACATCACATAATATAGACAATGCTGTTCCCCACTGCAGGTGTGTCTTGTTGCTGAAGGAATGAATGCTAAAATGATGAAGGGTAAAAGATTGGAGAGTGAACCTAGGGGTTCGCAGGCCGGTGACGAACATTGTCTATAAGAGGGCTGTTCACTGTATAAAAGTTCATAGAGTTCCTACTGTTCTACAACCAGCTATGATATCTCTGAAATCAGTTCTGAATCTTGTCTGTCTATTGACATATAGTTTTAACAGCAATCCAAAGGATGGAAAGGTAATGAGAAATGTCACTACTTTGTAGAATTTGAAAACTGAAGGCTTCATTTAACATCAGAAAATAATGTGATTTCTGTACAAAAGTAAATTCTGTGCAGCTTGGCTGTATGTTACCAAATATTGTAATAACAAGGCTTGCTTTTGCAAGGCCTTGACCTGAGTGATATCGCTCAAGTACAAGTTTGAAGTAAAGGTTTATTTTGGACAAGTTTTACTAAGAACCGATATGTGTTAGGATGATAGCAGTGATGTAATTTAAATCTATTCACACTTCCACATATAGAACTCTGTTGATGAGAGGTTAGTCCTGCTTTGGGCTATCCCTTTACAATATGGCTGAAGACCAATGAGTCTTAAAGCTGCAGAGTATTAGCAAAACACATTTCAAACAATATTTAAAACAAACATTAAAACAATCAATTCCAATTATTAACAGAAACTTGATAAGGAATCAGTTTCTTGTTAAAACTTTGGTGCCTGGTTATGTTCGCTAGTGACCACCATGTACATGGGTTTGATGACCTAGTACAATGATACGGAGCAGTTTGTAGCCAAGATGCTGTTGGGCTGCTCCATTTTCCAGGAAGAATGTGAAATTGCCATTCTCAGTGCTTGTAAGAATAGCTTCAGAGGGCCTCTTTGGCTAATTGAAGAAGCATGCTGGAATGGTTGGCAGAGGGGTACCGTGAGCATCAGCTGTGATATGAGAGCTGCTAATCTTATGAATGGGGACAGTAATAAACCAAATATTTTGAAGATGGATGAGTATCTCCAAGTTCTATACCAGGATTCTGTTGTTCAAAATATTTCTAACAGTTCAAGTCAATGTTATGGAACTGATGGTGATTGATATTAGTTAGTTCATCTCTAGCAAAAGAAGATCTGGTTATTTTGTTGCATTAGTCAAAATATTAGCAATGTTTCTTCAGGTGTGTTCTCAGCTACCATCTCCTGGAAAGAGGCCAGCCTCCAGCAGAACCGTGAAGCCCTGTGGTACACAAGGTCTTTTGGAACACTTGGGCAGCCCTACTCCTAAGTGATCTCAATGGCCGGTGTATTACCCCTGGGCTTTCTAAGCAGTGAATAACCTTGTCCCACAGATCACTGCATCCACACTGCATAACTCCCAAGAAGGAACAATGTGTGGAATAATCCAGTGCAACATTGGAGACACAAGAGGAAACTTTATCCCAATACACTGCTCTACTAGGTTCCAGTTTAAGATAAAATTATTTTGTTATACTTTTGCTACAAAGTTCAGTGGAGAGTAAAGAGGGAATTATAGCATACTGATGTTTGTTGTCATAACAAACCATATGCTACAGGCTCCTTGAGACATCTGGCAACATGAGTAAGACATTTTGTGTTCCAGGGCCAAAATGAAACTAATCACTGTGAAGATTTTCACAAATGTGACATAGCAACCTGAATAGCTTTTGTACAGGGGAGAGTTCATTTCAGTTGCAATCAGCTTCATATGACTTAGATGAAATGGTTAGAGTTTATAAAACAATGGAAAATCTGATACCAATAATTGTGAGGACAGTTCTGTGTTTAATCTCCAGTTCACAACTGTACAGCAATCTAAGGGGACCAAGTTATTTCTGCATGGCCTGGATTGCCAATGGGCAGCAGCTGTCTGAATTCCACTGGGTGAGGTGAAGGCAAAGCATTTTTTAAATAATGTGTATATTTCAACTTCACAAGTCTTATAAGTTCATGCTTTTCTTGTATTGATCTATTATCATGTCCTGGAGGACAGGAAGTTGGCCACCATCTGCCAGTCTCTGTGACAGTCATGATGTGTCTTGGTGGAACTCACCTCTGATAGGAATCTTGTTACCCAATACACCATCTAGGCCATGCTCTCCTTACGCCATTGCCATCAAGAAGGAGGTACAGGAGCCTCAGGACTGAGGCCACTCAGGTTAAGAATAGTTATTAACCCTCAACCATCAAGCTCTTGAACCAGAGGGACATCTTCACTCAACTCCACTCACCCCACACTGAACTATTTTCACAACTTAAGGACTCACTTTCAAGAACTCTTCATCTCAAGTTCTTGATATTTATTGCTATTTTAATTTATTTATTTTTACAGTTTGTTGTCTTCGGCATATTGGTTATTTGTCCATATTGTGTGTGGTTTTTCATTGATTCCATGGTATTTCTTTGTACCTACTGTGAATGCCTGCAAGAAAACAAATTTCCATACTGTATGTGGTGACATATATATTCTTTAATAATAAATTTGCTTTGAACTTTCTATGTCCACCCCAGTAAAGTAGTAACTCTTCACATTCCCCGCATGTTTCCTCTTGGATGTGTTTTAATTCTGCCTCATTACCAAGGCGTGAATCTCTTTCAGAGCTATTCTTGCTGCATCTCAAACTACCAACAACTGAACGAGATTCAAAGTGCATTCTTCAGACCTGTGTTGATTGCCATTTAAGGAAGATTTTAGCAGCAAACATTTTGGCACAGTTGTAGGAAACCATTACTGTATCAGTATCTTTTCAGTGGATCCTGATTGAGCACAGATGCTTTATGCAATGGTGTCTTAGCCCTGCATGACTGGAGCAAACTAATTCTGAAGCACAGACATTATCCAAAGTTGGATGAGATAGCCTGATGTCCATTACTTTTCAGCAGTGAAAGAAGATTTCAAACTTTTTTGAAAAATGTTAGTTTGTGGACCATCTACAGAAGAATAATTCAGGATTCAAAGATTCAAAGCACATTCATTATCAAAGAACGTATAAATTACACATCTTGAAATTTATCTGCTTACAGGCAGCCACAAAGCAAGTACCTTGAATAACCCAGTTAAAAAACAAAACCAAAAACCACCACTCAGAGAAAGAGAGAGAAAGAATAATAAACACATCATGCAAACAATAGAAGCAAGCCAACTGCATCCCGGACCAGATCCGCTCCCAGAGCAGCCAGAGTAGGCCCAAGTCCAGTTTTCACAGCAGTGAGGGAGGAACGCACAGCTGCCGGATCAGTTCACAGACTCGGCGCCATAGAGAAAGGAATGACCATTCGTAGGAGAGTGAACGATATCAGCCTAACCCTTCCCTCTGTACCCAACACACAGGTTTTTAGTCTATCTGTGCTGGCGTTTAAATTGTCCAAGCACCGAATAGTGCCACATTCTAGGACCTGGATCTTGGTGCCCTGCCTGAAGCTGTCCTCGATGTGACCAAACCGGCTCAGCGCTCAGAGTGATCCAACCTCGCACCTGGGTTAGGTGGATGGACATCGAAACTCTTCCGCATCTACTGCATCTCTGGCAGAAAAACGAACTCCGAGAATGAAGCCGGCGGTTCAAACACGTTGCGCCTCGCAATGCTCCAGCATAGCTCATTCTCTGAACCAGCCCTGCCTCACCTCCGCCTGCCTTCTCAATGTCTGTGGCGATAGTTCACCACAATCCTGAAAGTTGTAACACTCTTATGAAAACCTGAAATGTTTATCAATAGTTCTCAGGGAGAGTCTTGTTATCCCCAGAATTTCTTCGGGTAACAAGATGAGCATTAAATTCTGCCAAAATCTTAAAAACAAATATAAACCATTAAATTCATTAGACAATGGCTGTACGCTACACAATAGCTACTGTTTATTAATAGTAGTATATTATTTATAAACTTACTCCATATGGTATTAGACCAATGGAAATAACTTGTTAAATGTATCGTTTGTTGATGGTTGAGTTGTTTTCCGATCTTTTCAATCCATCTGCAAACGTTTAGACACCATACGTGGAGACAATTTCATATATAAATTATACACCTTGAAATTTTTCTGCTTACAAACAGTCACAAATCCCAATTTTAAAAAAAGACCCAAACCCACTATGCAGAGAGAGAAAAAAACACATCATACAAACAGCAGAAGCAAGCCACCAGCATCCGGAACCAGACTGAATCCCAGATCCACTTCCAAAACATTTGCAAAGAGATTGCCAAGATGAGAGGACAACTCAACCCAACCAATAACACCAGTATTTATTGCCTAATGCCTACGTGTTTTTGAGAAGGAAGTGGTGAAATGTCTTCTTGAGTCACTGCATCTACTTAATGGAGAAGATCGTCCCTCAGGGCTTGTAGGTAGGTGGTTCTAGTATTCCAGTGATTCCCAATGAAGTCCGCAAGGATACATACATTAGTGCTAAATCTGTCAATGTGCTCTCCGATTTTTCTTTATGTTTTTGTCATCCACTTCTCCCACAGTAATTCAAATTTATATCACCTAAAATAAATATTAAGCAGTAAAGAAATAAATATGCAAACAAACAGTGCTAAATGAACCCAAGCTTTGGCTACTGATGTTCAGCTGATTTCAGTCAGGGCACAAACGAAGACAGACTTGCTGTAAGCCAGTGATGTGCTGGTTTACAAATATTGACATATCGCTCTATTCCACTGGTAAATTCCACACGGGGATCTGCAGTGGAACCCAGATATGTTAGCATTTATTAACAAAAGAGTATATTGTGCTATAGTGTTGCTGGGACATTTGCTTCTTTCAGTCTAAGCCATCTAGACTTCATATAGAATCATTTTCAATTTTGTTCAGTGGAATTCCCTGGACTGTATATTATGAGCTAAAATTAAGATATCCCCTTTCTTAATGTTTACACTTTATTCTTACTGTTTTAGTATACTTTAATTAACACTACTTTTCATTTAAATGTTGAAATTATTATGTCCTAAAATGATACCAATCAAAGTCTTTCAATTTCCAGGATATTTAAAGGGGAGGGTGCAAAAGTTCATCAACAGAGATGGCAACTCACTTCTGTACATCTTGTTGGGCACAACCTGTGTGAAGAGGCTCAACTTGTTTGATCACCTGCGTCTGGCCAAGGTAGAAGTGGCCAGGTGGAAATTGTATGACATAAGTTGTAATGGCAGGTTGAATCCATCTTGATTCAACTCATACATCATTCATAGGATATGAATAAGTAGAGGATCAATCTCAAGAAATTTGAGATGATGTTTGACTTAAGATTTTCCAAATGAAACATAGACTGCTGTAAGTGGAGAAGACCTGAGTGATTGCTCTGAACGGATGGCATCACTTTGATGGTCTGATACACTCTGTGTTTACTTGACATTAGGGTCTACTGAAGTCAACATGTAAGGCTTTGTGATCAAGGTAGTACTTATGACATATGATATGCTTTGAGCAATAAAAGCACTGTTTGCTCGCGGTTGTTCAGGGCATGATGGAAATTATCCTTTAGGCATTGGGTCATTTTCCAGTTGAGACTGAAGATAAATGCAACATGTTTAGCCTGTCACATATTGTTTCAAAGGAGAGATCATAGGGAGTTTCTATTCCAAAGCAGTTGAATGCATCTTATTCATCCTGGTGGGAGAACAATAGGCAAAGGATATGCTGTTTTGCCAATTTTGCTGCAGTTCAGCGGGTAAACAGGCAAGGTGGATTTTGCTTCAGATCAAATAGTGTTGGTCAATTATATATCACAAGCAGGTTTTCTGGCTACTGTCCAGTTTAATGCTAAGAATTCCGATTTTTAACATGATCGAAAAGGAATGAGAGTAAGAGACAGAAAAAGGATGGCAGAAACCAGATTTATTCAAAAGCAATTTTGAATTTTGAACTTGCTTGGTCATGGTTGTACTGGGAAAACTTGATTTAGTCTAATATTTGCATAGAGAAGATAGAGAGTAAATTACTTGGTACTACCTTCCTATTCTCCTAGATCTCTGGTCTATTCAGTTTCTCCTACCAGATACCTTCAATGCCGTCTCCATTTTATTAAACAGTCATGGCTTCAAATCAATGGATAGGAAGCCCTGATTGACCCTCTCAGCATGTATCTGTGGAATATTTAGTGTTTCTGTATACTATGTGATTATTCAAAAACATAATTTTTATGAACAATTAGCAGTTTTATTTGAAATGCTTATTAATAACTATTCTGCATTTTGAATTGCATGACACTAGCTGAAGCTTTAATGTGGATTGTAGTCATTATTCTATGGATTTCCTGAAGACTGTCAGGGTTGTACACAGTGTACACAGTGCACAGTACACAGTGACATATATATACTTTAATAATCAATTTACTTAGAACTTTGAACTTTTAATAGGCCCATTAAATGAAGCCTCAAAAGCAGTAGATGAAAGACTTCTGAAGAAACTTATGATTGACTTCTTAAGGAATTAATTTCAGACAAGTCTGTCAATTATGAAGAAATGATATATTCTATTATGAGTTGTTCAGGTAGACACAACGAGGAAACAAGGACACATGTCAGAATGCGGTTTCAGGATTTCAGTCCGGCATTCAACACTACAGACTTTGGTGAACACACTCCTACTCCTCAGTCTAAACGGACCACTGTGCAACTGGGTGTTGCACGTCCTTTATGAACAGACCTCAGGTAGTCAGGGCACACAACGACTTCTTTCTCCTCATCACCCTCAACACGGATGCCCCCCTGGGCAGTGTGCTGAGACATTGCTACACACTCTGTTCATACAATACTGCACAGCCAAACACCTGAGCAATCAAATCGTCAAGTGCGCCAATGACACGACAGTGGTGGGGTTCATCACTAACAGCGATGAGGCAGCCTACATAGAGGAGGTGGAAAAGCTTAAAGTCTGGTGCCAGCCAAGTAACTTCTTCTTTAATGTGAACAAGACAAAGCAGATGGTTATTGACTTCAGGAGAACTCACGCCACTCACACCCCCATTTCCATTGGCAGCAAGTAGTGGAAACTGCAAGCAGTTTCAAACTCCTGAGAGTGCACATCACGCACGACCCTCATGGACCCAGAATATATCCTCCACAGTCAAGAATGGTCATCAACACCTCTGCTTTCTGAGGAGACGGAAGAGAACTGGACTTTGCACACTCATACCCATATCATTCTAGTAGAGAGTGGCCTGACAAGCTGCATCACTGGTTGGTATGGAAACTGCACGGTGGTGGTCAGGAAGGCTCTACAACAGGTAGTCAAAACTGCCCAGTGCATCACTGCACTAACCTATCCACCATCAAGGACGTATATACAGAAAGGTGCTGGAACAGGGCCAGTAATATCATGAAGGATACTATCCTTCCTGCTCATGGATTGTATGTCCCACTCCCATCAGGAAAGAGGCTATGTAGCATCCACGCCAGGACCACCAGACTTAAAAACAGTTACTTTCCCCAAGCAGTAAAGCTGATCAACACCTCCATCCAATAACTCCACTGCTACTTTATTATTTCCTGTCAGTCACCTTATGAATGGTCTAGCATCACTTTATAACATAAAATCAATCTATGTCTATTCTATGTATTTACATTTAATGTGTTTTTAGATTATCATTATTCTGTTTGTTATGTTTTGTGTGGTTTATCTTGTGCTGATTTGGATCCAGAGCAGTAATTATTTTGTTTTTCATACATGGTAGCATAGTGGTTAGCACAACGCTTTATGGTATCAGTAACTCAGGTCCGATTCCCATCGCTGTCTGTAAGGAGTTTGTTCATTCTCCCTGTGACCGCATGGGTTTCCTCTGAGTGCTCTGGTTTCCTCCCACAGTCCAAAGACGTACAAGTTGGTAGATTAATTGTTCATTGTAATTTGTCCCGTGATTAGGCCAGGATTGAATCCGGGGTTGCTGGTGGTGTGGCCAGCGGGGCCTACACTAAATAAAATAAATCAAAATAAAATAAAATTGTGTACAGGAAATTACATCAAACACTCTTGAACCTTGAAACAAACTCTGAACATTTTATTTATGTTTCTTAGATGTGGGGATACCTTAGAGATGCAAAGTAACAAAAGTCAATTATACAGTGCAGGAAGTTTTGACCCCGAATCTGAATCCTACAATCAATTTTAAATCTATATAGTTCTTCTAATGAATAAGCATTAACTAGAATGATCCTAGACAACATTACTGTAAGAGAATTAGACTTTGGATTCTGCAGAAATAATGAACAACTCAGCAGCACAATACTGTATATCATGAATTACCTGGTGTAATTTTCCAGAGCTTCATCAAGTTTGCTATATCCTACTTGATTTGCTTATATTAAAAAAGAATGGTAGCTGTTAACCCAATGTCTAAAGTGCGTACCCTCTTCCCGTCCAGCGATGGTTATTTGTAACTTAGAGCAGCGAGCCTGAAGACAGACTACATCAACTACAGACTGAGCAATGCCCTGAGATGCTTAATTCTTTTGGAGATATTAAATCATGGTTTTCAGGGAGTATTATGTAGGATAGCTGGGAAGTCACCACATTTGTTTAAGAGAAAGCTTTCTAATGGCAATTAGACTCAGTAGTTAATGGAACAAGAACTGAATTCAAATTTCAGCTTCTCAAGGGGCATCCATATTATGATATTTTTCTGTTACATCCTGTCACAGAGGTACCAATTCCTAATATCTTGGAGAGAATGCTTTTACTGTCAATTACAATATTGCACCAAATGATCTGCTCATCCATCAAGATTATAGTGTTACTTCAAAATACATATTCATTGCAGTAGTTCTATTTATTTATTCAACATTGGTTTGTGTTAACAGATGTTACTACTTAGAATAATTTTGTTCTCAAAGTGGAGATGTTTGGTCAAATTGTTTTGGATTTCTCCCGATTTTTTAATTCATCAGATCTCATTTATCTTTAATTGTCCTCAGCTGTTAATGGGGATTACTGTATATTCATAGCCTACCTCTAGTGAAAATGTACGTAGAAGTTATGCACTACGAGACAATATCAATTCAAGCCAATTAAAGCCGATGTCATGAAAAAACTTAATGAAGTATATTTCTTGATTTGCTATTCTATTGATAATAGCGATGTAAAATATGAGATATCATTACCAAATAGTTCAAGTGATCCTGCACTTAAGTTATTTTATTCAAACAAGGAAGGCTATTGTCCTTTCCTAAGCCAATATGTCCAAGACTGAAGTTCAACACACATCATTCAGCTACCCTGGGCATGCCATGTTTTAATAACATCCAACAGTCTATGGAATTAAGGGAAACAAGTAGTGAGATCATGGAAACTGTACAGATCGAAAAGAGGAGGTCCTTGCTGTCTTGAGGAAAATTAAAGTGGATAAATCCCCGGGACCTGACAGGGTGTTCACTCGGACCTTGAAGGAGACTAGTGTTGAAATTGCAGGGGCCCTGGCAGAAATATTTAAAATGTCGCTGTCTACAGGTGAGGTGCCGGAGGATTGGAGAGTGGCTCATGTTGTTCCGTTGTTTAAAAAAGGATCGAAAAGTAATCCGGGAAATTATAGACCAGTAAGTTTAACGTCGGTAGTAGGTAAGTGATTGGAGGGAGTACTAAGAGACAGAATCTACAAGCATTTGGATAGACAGGGACTTATTAGGGAGAGTCAACATGGCTTTGTGTGTGGTAGGTCATGTTTGGCCAATCTATTGGAGTTTTTCGAGGAGGTTACCAGGAAAGTGGATGAAGGGAAGGCAGTGGATATTGTCTACATGGACTTCAGTAAGGCCTTTGACAAGGTCCCGCATGGGAGGTTAGTTAGGAAAATTCAGTCGCTAGGTATACATGGAGAGGTGGTAAATTGGATTAGACATTGGCTTAATGGAAGAAGCCAAAGAGTGGTAGTAGAGAATTGCTTCTCCGAGTGGAGGCCTGTGACTAGTGGTGTGCCACAGGGATCAGTGCTGGGTCCATTGTTATTTGTCATCTATATCAATGATCTGGATGATAATGTGGTAAATTGGATCAGCAAATTTGCTGATGATACAAAGATTGGAGGTGTAGTAGACAGCGAGGAAGGTTTTCAGAGTCTGCGGAGGGACTTGGACCAGCTGGAAAAATGTGCTGAAAAATGGCAGATGGAGTTTAATACAGACAAGTGTGAGGTATTGCACGTTGGAAGGACAAACCAAGGTAGAACATACAGGGTTAATGGTAAGGCACTGAGGAGTGCAGTGGAACAGAGGGATCTGGGAATACAGATACAAAATTCCCTAAAAGTGGCGTCAGAGGTAGATAGGGTCGTAAAGAGAGCTTTTGGTACATTGGCCTTTATTAATCAAAGTATTGAGTATAACAGCTGGAATGTTATGATGAGGTTGTATAAGGCATTGGTGAGGCCGAATCTGGAGTATTGTGTTCAGTTTTGGTCACCAAATTACAGGAAGGATATAAATAAGGTTGAAAGAGTGCAGAGAAGGTTTACAAGGATGTTGCCAGGACTTGAGAAACTCCGTTACAGAGAAAGGTTGAATAGGTTAGGACTTTATTCCCTGGGGCGTAGAAGAATGAGGGGAGATTTGATAGAGGTATATAAAATTATGATGGGTATAGATAGTGAATGCAAGCAGGCTTTTTCCACTGAGGCAAGGGGAGAAAAAAACCAGAGGACATGGGTTAAGGATGAGGGGGGGAAAGTTTAAAGGGAACATTAGTGGGGGCTTCTTCACACAGAGAGTGGTGGGAGTATGGAATGAGCTGCCAGACGAGGTGGTAAATGCGGGTTCTTTTTTAACATTTAAGAATAAATTGGACAGATACATGGATGGGAGGTGTATGGAGGGATATGGTCTGTGTGCAGGTCAGTGGGACTAGGCAGAAAATGGTTCGGCACCGCCAAGAAGGGCCAAAAGGCCTATTACTGTGCTGCGGTTTCTATGGTTCTATGGTAACGTCAGATTCCTGAAAACCAACAGTACATTCTGAGCCCTTTCATGGGAAGAATGTACAAGGATGATAGAGGAATAGATTGAAAGAGTGGCTCAGAGCCTCCCTGAGAAACATCCCCACTGACTCCTGGAAATCCCTACCTCACGATAGGTCAACATGGAGAAGAAGCATTTGCAAAGATATTTAGAACTTTGAATCTTGGTGTTGGGAGTACATAAAGCCTTTGTATTGTGGGGTAGAAATCAGACCTCTTCACAAACTATCAATTTACTAACCCTGTCATCCAACACACTTCTCATCTCAGAACGCACAAACCTTGATTAGAAGTGCATCATCCACAGTCCCCCGAAGGACTGCCTAAGTGAATATGATTCTGCAAGGCTCGCTAAGGATACCCACCATTTCAGTCATCCATCGCTCCACCAAAAGGCAACAAAGAAAATCAAAGTTCTGCAACGTTTCAGAGATGACTTCAGAAAGCTACGTCATCTGCAGCACCAATTAATGTTAATTAAAATATGAGGGAGCTGGAGTGGGGCACGAAGAAAACTAATTTCCTTCCCACTAGGATACTATCAGCACTAATCTTGTTTCATCCTTCTCTCAATGAGTACTGTCCTTTGCCTTGACCAAGCATCTTGCCACCATCCATGCTTGTAACCAGTGACTCAGCTGAAATTACTTACACAGCATTTAGGGAACCTGGCTTGACTCCAGTTTGATTTATTTCTGAGCCTTTCACCTCCCTTGGCCTTTTCTCACTAAATGAATAAGACAGAGAAATAATTACAGGTTTTGTAGTGAAGATATCTCAATCTATTCCCAAACTTTATACAGGAAGTAATAAGCGAGTGTCCAATTCTACAACATCTTAATGAACTCAGCATACAAAAACTAGTCCGTTGTTACAGTGCCAGTGACCCAGGTTCAATTTCACCGCTGTCAGTAAGGAGTTTGTATATTCTCCCTGTGACCATGTAGGTTTCCTCTACATGTTCTGGATTCCTCTCACATTCCAAAGATGTACAGCTTAGCTGGTTAATTGGTGACATGGGTGTAATTAAGCAGCCTGGGCTCATTGAGCCGAAAGAGACTGTTCCAAGCTGTGTAAAAAAAAATAAGGACTGGATACCCAACTAAAACATGCATCATTTATCATTGGTCACCTGTTACACCCTGATTTTCACTAATTTTGTTCTGTTTATCATGACTCAGCAAAGAGAGGGTGGGGTGAAGAGAACAGAAGCAGAAAACACTCATTGGATTTTTCTGCTGAAACAGTGTTGCCCAACAGCAGTTGCTGACTAATCACAAAAATGGCTATGTCTACATTTTCCATTCCTAGCCATTGAGGTTACTTATGTGAGTGAAAGCAAAGTAATCTACAATTAAAGTCGCAAACACGAGGAAATCTGCAGATGCTGGAATTTCAAGCAACACACATAAAAATTGCTGGTGAATGCAGCAGGTCAGGCAGCATCTTTAGGAAGGGGTACAGTCAACGTTTTGGGCCGAGACCCTTCGTCAGGACTAATTGAAGCAAGAGTTAGTAAGAGATTTGAAAGTGGGAAGGGGAGGGGGAGATCCAAAATGATAGGAGAAGACAGGAGGGGGAGGGATGGAGCCAAGAGCTGGACAGTTGATTGGCAAAATGGATATGAGAGGATCATGGGACAGGAGACCTAGGGAGAAAGAAAAGGGGGAGGGGGGAACGATCTCTTGCTGAACATCTACGCTCTGTCCGCCAGAAAAAGCAGGATCTCCCAGTGGCCACACATTTTAATTCCACGTCCCATTCCCATTCTGATATGTCTATCCACCTTATATTCTGTCTGGGTCGCCTCCAACCTGATGGTATGAACATTGACTTCTCTAACTTCTGTTAATGTCCCACCTCCCCCTCGTACCCCATCCGTTATTTATTGAAAAACACACATTCTTTTTCTCTCTCTCCTTTTTCTCCCTCTGTCCCTCTCACTATAACCCCTTGTCCATCCTTTGGGCTTCCCCCCTCCCCCTTTTCTTTCTCCCCGGACCTCCTGTCCCATGATCCTCTCATATCCCTTTTGCCAATCACCTGTCCAGCTCTTGGCTCCATCCCTCCCCCTCCTGTCTTCTCCTATCATTTTGGATCTCCCCCTCCCCCTCCAACTTTCAAATCTTTTACTAGCTCTTCCTTCAGTTAGTCCTGACGAAGGGTCTCGGCCCGAAACGTCGACTGTACCTCTTCCTAGAGATGCTGCCTGGTCTGCTGCGTTCACCAGCAATTTTTATGTGTGTTGCTACTGTTTAAGTGTTTATTTACAACACCATGATTACTTAGGATTGAGACAAACAAGGCACCAGTGCACACCCCTTCTCTTCATCTCTGCATCTCAGCAACAAATGCAGGAAAATGTTCAAAAACATATGCCTACTCTAGTGAATATGATCATTCAGAAAACCAATCCAAAATACCACCTTCTTATTCTATTTAAAGGCTAGAGCTGCAGCTTTTAGGTCCGGGGATACCAGTCGCTACACGGAATCCAAGCATGAACTCCGGAAAGCCATTAAGGGCGCCAAGAGGCAATATCAAGCCAAGTTGGAAGCCCAGGCTAACCAAAGGGATGCCAGTAGACTATGGCAGGGTCTAAATGAGATCACTAGGCGCAAAGAAAAGGCTGGGAATATCAATAACTGTGGCGCTTCTCTTCCTGACGAACTTAACGTCTTCTACGCAAGATTTGAACAGAAAAGGAGCATCCCGCTCCCTCCGGATGAACCGGACCTGGTGGCATTGAGATTCATCGTCACCAAGGAGGACGTTAGAAGGGCCTTCCTGAAGATAAATCCAAGGAAGGCAACGGGCCCAGATGGCGTCCCGGGACGGGTTCTCTGGGCCTGTGCAAGCGAGCTAGCTGGAGTGTTTGCTGACATCTTCAACTGCTCCTTGCTTCAGTCTAAGATCCCCTCGTGTATTAAGAAGGCAACAATAATCCCAGTGCTGAAGAAGAGCAAGGTGGCATGCCTGAATGACTATCGACCTTTTGGCTCCGACATCAGTTGCTATGAAGTGCTTCGAGAGATTGGTTATGGCACAAATCAACCACAGCCTACTGGTCAACCTCGACGCTTTGCAATTCACCTACTGGAGCAACAGGTCAATGGCAGATGCCATCTCTCTGGCCCTAAATTCCACCTTAGAACATCTGGAGATTAAAGACGCATATGTAAGGCTCCTTTTCATTGACTACAGCTCTGCCTTTAATACCATCATTCCAAATAAACTGATTCCTAAGCTCCGGAACCTGGGCCTTAGCACTCAGCTCTGCAGCTGGATCTTCAACTTCCTCACAGACAGGACCCAGGCTGTAAAAATAGGGGACAAGCTCTCTTCTACAATCACTCTGAGCACCGGTGCCCCACAAGGCTGTGTACTCAGCCCCCTGCTGTACTCACTGTACACCAATGATTGTGCAGCCAAGTTTCCATCAAACTCAATATATAAGTTTGCTGATGACACAATTGTAGGCCGTATCTTGGATAATGATGAGTTTGAGTACGGAGAGGAAATTAAGAACCTGGTGGCATGGTGCGAGGACAGTAACCTATCCCTCAACGTCAGCAAGATAAAGGAATTGGTTGTTGACTTCAGAAGGAGTACTGGACCGCACGACCCAATTTACATTGCTGGTGCGCAAGTGGAATAGGTCAAAAGCTTTAAGTTCCTTGGGGTCAATATTACAAATGACCTGACTTGGTCCAACCAAGCAGAGTTCACTGCCAAGAAGGCCCACCAGCGCCTTTACTTCCTGAGAAAACTAAAGAAATTTGGCCTGTCCCCTAAAACCCTCACTAATTTTTATAGATGCACCGTAGAAAGCATTCTTCTTGGGTACATCACAACCTGGTATGGAAGTTGTCCTGTCCAAGACCGAAAGAAGCTGCAGAAGATTGTGAACACGGTGCAGTACATCACACAAACCAATCTTCTGTCCGTGGACTCACTTTACATCGCACGCTGTCGGAGCAGTGCTGCCAGGATAATCAAAGACACAACCCACCCAGCCAACACACTTTTCGTCCCTCTTCCCTCCGGGAGAAGTCTCAGGAGCTTGAAGACTCATATGGCCAGATTTGGGAACAGCTTCTTTCCAACTGTGATAAGACTGCTGAACGGATCCTGACCTGGATCTGGGCCGTACCCTCCAAATATCCGGACCTGCCTCTCAGTTTTTTTGCACTACCTTACTTCCCATTTTTCTATTTTCTATTCATGATTTATAATTTAAATTTTCAATATTTACTAATTTTAACTATTTTTAATATTTATAATACTTAATATTTGTAATCCAGGGAGTGTGAAGCACAGAATCAAATATTGCTGTGATGATTGTACATTCTAGTACCAATTGTTTGGCGACAATAAAGTATAAGTATGTAAAGTATATATTAAAAAAGCCATTAGCAACGTTTTCCAATCAGCTAAAAGCAGGTTAAACCTTCCATAACATGCTACCAAAATCTGAAGATTTTTATCTAAATAAATCCATTGTTTTTATAAATGAAAACATTTGCTTTAATTTCTTATATTGTTAGGAATATTGTAATTGTCTCTTACAGTATAACTGATATTTCTGTAATTGTTAAAGAAATTATCTCAAGAGGTTGAGAGTTATAATATATTCTATGTCTTGTTTAATT
Organism: Mobula hypostoma; assembly: GCF_963921235.1. NCBI lineage: Eukaryota > Metazoa > Chordata > Chondrichthyes > Myliobatiformes > Myliobatidae > Mobula > Mobula hypostoma. The sequence goes on along the minus strand of NC_086103.1, from coordinate 103,885,014 downwards.
TTGCATGCTCATGGATCAAGGTCAGGAGTCACTGCATATACTGAATGAAAAGACTTTTTAATTCTGTCTTTATTGAACTGATACACAGCTAATCTACACATTCTATCTCACAGATGAAATGTGCAGAGGAATCTGGATGAATTATTGCTTCAGGAAAATTCCTAATCACAAATGATGCCAGTGTATTGAGTTGAGAACTGAAATTTTTGTTCTCTCTCTCTGCTTGGTATCTCATTCTGCACCTAAGTGAAAAATTCTTCACCTTATTTGTATTTTCTGAAAAGGCAGAAAGATTTAATGATTACTAATTGGCTGAAAATTCTCAGCTCAGTGTAATTTTGAGTGTGACTGAACTATTTAACCATGTCTTTTGAAAACATTCTAAATGTAAAAGAGAGTAAGGAGATTGCTAGTCTAGAACATGAGCCTGTCGGGTTTCAGTGGGACTCAAGTGCAGACCAATGAATACTTTTTCACTCGGATTTATTAGGGAGCACAAAGGCAACCATCTGTCAAAAACAGAAGGCAGGCAAGAATCCGAAATGGCAGGCAGAGGTCTTAACCAGGAAAGGCAGTCAGGCGAGGGCAGACAATCCAGAACACGCAGGCAAAAATGAGGTCCAAGAACGGGCAAAATCCAAAACACAGAATCAGGCAAAATCGGTTGGCAGAAGTTGCAATGACAGGTTAGAACGACACAGGTCAGAACTGGGACGAACTGGCAGAGAATCTGTCTGTATCTTGTTTCACGGCGGTTGGCATCCAGCTTAATGGAACTGGCAGAGAATGCTCGTCAAGGCAGCTTTTAAATGGACAGGGTAATGAGTGAAAATTAGAAACGGGTGGGTGCAAATGAGGAGACAAGCAGGTAATTGGAGGAAGTCCAAAAAGGAAAGGGGCTGGGAGAGAACCCACATGGCCAGGTGAAAGAAAACAGAAATTAAAGACTGTCATGATCCAGAGCTACCAGCAGAGGCCCTTCGACCCAGTGTTCAGGCCGGATCCTTAACAGAACCCTGGAACAAGACAGTACTGATGGAGTACTTCGTTGTCAGAGGCGCTGAACCAATGTTCCAGCTGTCCTCTGAGGTGGAGATGGAGCACAAGATATCCCAGTATATACATTTAATCCAGGCTTGTGGGTTCTGAGGTGGGAAATGGACTAAATGACAGAATTAACACCAAATCTTGGGCCAGCGGACCTCTTTTGTGCTATGCCATTCTATGTTTTATGCAATAGTGGAATTTTTATCATTTTGTAAACATCTAACGAGAAATCTATAAATTTCTATGAGTAAATATCCCTCAAAGAGTATCTCTACATCAGGATCACAACAAGAGAAAATCTGCAGATACTGGAAATCCGGGAAACATACAGAACTTCTGGAGGAACTCAGCAGGCTAGGCAGCATCTATGGAAAAGTGTACAGTCGGCGTTTCGGGTGAAACCTTTCAACAGGACAGGTTATCTAGCAATGAACCAGTGGTGTTTATGGGACATGCTATTGTTGAAATTAATATATTGGAACAATAGCTCTTCTTTTCAAGATTGCTTTATTGGCTGGTTATTGCCTTTGAGGCATCCAGAAATCAGAATGAGACTACAAAATGCTGCAGTTTGTTTCCATTATATTATAAAATCACAAAAATTCTGTTTGAATTATTCTGTCTTTTGTTGATGAATATTAAATGATCTTCAGTGCATTTGGAGTATTTCTTTTGTAGCTTTTTATGAGTCTCTATATATCATAAAGCCAGATTCAATGGAATAATTTTGAAAATGAGTAACCAAATTTCCTTACAACTAATTCAGCATCAGTGAATGCCTACAAGAATGATAAGGATAATAATTTAAAACTGCACAGGTGCTTTCCTACCTGCTGTCATATGCAATTGTCACACATGTGTAATCAGATTTGGTACTCCGCCTATGCTTCTTCCTTCACTTTCAGAGAAATCATCTTACATGGCAGGAACACCACTAAAGGAAGTATGCTACCTAAGGTCTCTGCTCTCTACAGTAATGTCTAAATATCTACTGAACCATTGATAAAGCAGAGAATTTTTTTCCTTTTTTTATAATCCTGATACAGATCAACAAGAAATATATGGTATTACCTAGATCTGTGTTTCAGTAGAAAGGTAGTGGTTAATTTAAAGTATATTTTCTGGCCATGTGCCCCAATTAAAAAATACTTAGAAAAATAACGGCACACTAATTTCCCACAGTCAAGAATTTCTGGATATACTCAATCTTTTTTCATCCATTTTCATGCACCTGAGGTTATAGGACTCCTCAAAGCAACCCTTTATTTTTTGAGTAACATACACAAAATGCTGGAGGAACTCAGCAAGTCGGGCAGCATCTATGGAAGCGAATAAGCAGTTGACATTTTGGGTTGAGACCCTTCATCAGGACTGTTCGTGATTTGAAGTGGATATGTACAGCATCACAAGACCAAATTGGGTCCCATTCCTGTACCTAATAAAGTGGCCACTGAGAGTGTATTACAACAGTGTCATCCTGTGCTACAGGATTTAAAAAAAAGGTCTAGATTAATAAACTAGAGAAGTAAAGTTCATAAGTTCTCTTCACAGTTTGAGAAGTAAAATTCACCTTTCAAAGAATAAATGAAACATTAAGGGTTATGCAGGACTTTCTAAGAGAAAATTCTGAACTTTTGCATTCATTCTCAGGATGTACTCAGCTAGTGTTTATTATTTGTCTAAAAGAAGCATTCATCTTAGTTTCTACAAAGGAATAATGGAACCTGCAAGGCTGTGATTGAAGTACTGAGGTCTGAGGTAAGGGTAGCATGTTTCATATTGTGAAGAATATACGTGGTCATCCAAAAACCCCAATGCCACCTTTGGAGGTACCAACATTTTATTAGTTTGAATTCACCAGCTGAAGTGCTCCAATTTATTCAGCCATTGGTTTACTAACACAGTAACACATCCATGGGCTACTGCTCCTTTGGTGTTGATACCTGGCACATCACCGATTCCTGCACCCTCACAACAAGAGCCATTTCATTCTCTGAATTATCACTAAAAGGTTTATTGTCTGAAAATAAACATGCAAGTACATAGACATTTCTAAGATTAGAATGATCAATTACAGCTCAGCTGATAACAACTTGTTCGGAGTCAGAAGAAGGCAGGACTTGAAGATCTGATTTGTAAGGGAAGATTGAATAGGTTAGGACGTTACTCCTTAGAGTGTTGGAGAAAGAGAGGAGACTTGATACAGATATACAAAATTTTAAGGGGTATAGATAGAATAAATGCAAGTAGGCTTTTCCCACTGAAGTTGGCTGAGTCTAGAACTAGAAGTCATGGGATAAGTATGAAAGATAAGTTATTTAAGGGGTATGTGAAAGGGAACTTCACTCAGAGTGTAGAATGAGCTGCCAGTGGAAGTAGTGGATGTGGATTTGATTTCAACATTTAAGAGAAATTTGGATAGGTACATGGATGGGAGGGGAATGGAGGGCTATGACTCTGGTGCAGGTCAATAGAACTAGAAGTCAGATTAACAGTTCAGCATGGACCAGATGGGCTGAAGGGCTTGTAGTGTTTTATGACTCTCTGCCTCTAAGGCAGAGTTACAGTGCTACTCATACAACTAGAGCTGAATATATTGGCTGATATTCTAGAGCATGTTCTCTCTATTGTCTCAGCTGAACATGAAGGATCCTGTATGCTCTTTCATCATTATCACATTTCTATTAATGGGAAGGTAGCTGTCAAAATCAACTGCCATGTTTCCAAACTTATAATTGTGACTACAATTCAAATGTACTTTCAAAAATGTTCTGTGATGTCAAACCACTGGAGTTTCACTAATTGCAAATTTAATAATCTAAGCCATCCCAGATATAATCTTCATCATCATCATCATGTGCCATGTCGTTTGACATAGACGATCATAGTCCAATGACCATGATTGTTCTAGGCAAATTTTCTACGGGAGTGGTTTGCCATTGCCTTCTTCTGGGCAGTGTCTTTACAAGATGGATAACCCCAGCTATTATTAATACTCTTTAAAGATTGCCTGGTGCCAGTGGTCACATAACCAGTATTCATGATAGGTACCAGCTGCTCAAATGACCATCCACCACCTACTCCCAGGGCTTCACTTGACCCTGATTTTTGGGCTAACCAGGTGCAACATCTTGCTCAAGGGTGACCCCGGGCTGGCGGAGGGAAGGAGTGCCTTATACCTCCTTTGGTAGAAACATATCTCCACCCCACCACCAGATTCCAGATATACAAGTGGGAATTAGCTGGGCTATTATTCAAATACTTCTATTATACTGTAGATGTAAAAATTGACTATGTGCTGTGCTAGGAATGTGTCTTTTATTGCTGGCTGAAAGTATTCATTAAGCAATTTCAGCAATTAAAATATTAAAGGCAAAGCATTATTATAATATCCATATAATTGTTTCATACATTTTTGGTGTAATGCTGTGGTGGATTACACACACAGAAATTTTTTGGGTGGAATTGAATTCTTGTCGAATTATATTGCAGTTCAAATCAGAGGAAACAGTTTCATATTTTGCAATAACAAAATTTAATTCTATTTAATTCAATGAATGGAAAAAGACAAGCAAACATGAGTCCTCATAAAAAGAACTTTACTGCTTGTGTGCCTGATCTTATGGCAAAGGGATTTAGGGAATTCTCTCAGTGATTCAGTGTAGTCCAGTGGAGTATTAGTTGGATTAAATGAAACTCGCTCATAAGAAAGCTCTGGTTTTCTTCATTTCAGTGACAATATTCACTAAAATGATGTCCCAATATCTGACTCAAAATTTGAGTCTGCTGTTTGATAGAAAATTGTCCTGACAATCTGCATTCTTGGATCAGCAAAACATTTATTGACGAACAAGCACCTGGTAATGCCGTCATTAATTAGATTGAAGATATTGTAATGCCATCAGAAAGCTACATGGGAAAGATGACCCTAACTGTGAGTCTACAGTCAGTAAGTGCCACTAGATGTCATTATTTGTGCAAGGAACTCCAACAATGCCTACCTCAGATTGTGAACCTATTTCTCTCTGTGTACACCTATATACGTACTGTATAAACAGGAAGGAATGCAACATACTAGAAACAGACATTTTCATGTAATTATCAATTTATATCACATAGCGGAAGATCATTCAGCCCATCATTGGTAAAGATAGCCTTTCTCCATAGCTCATGAATGGTTTCCCTTCAGGCTTTCTTAGTTGTGCTTCATGTCGAATGGATATGATCACTGATTCAATACATTTGTCAAGAAATTGAAATTTCAAAAAGTCAAATCAACTGTGCATTGTACAATATATATACATTACTTCATACTGTGTCTGAAAGCACAGTGCTCATCATAGCCTCAATGGACTATTACAAAGATTATTATCTTTGTAGAAACATGCACAATTTAAACCTATTAAATATTTATTCTAAGGACTAAAACTTAACAGAAAATAATACATGATGTGAGCTCTATCAGTTCAAGGGTACCCTACCAATTTGGAGTGTATGAACAGCCATTTTATTGTTAAGTGTGGAGAGTTACAGAGTAAGAATTTAACTCATTACATTTCCATGGAATCTCACTCCACTGGAAATGTGAAAGTGAGTGCAGGTCAAAGTGAAGACTGAAACAGATATGTACCTATGACGAAAGGCATAGAAAATAGAGCATTACTTTAAAACATGGTGTAGTAGACTGTACTCTCTTGACGTTGAAGCTTAGGAACAGTGGAATCAGAAATTTCGTCCTTGTTGGAGACCATTTTATATCAATTAGAAGAATCTGACAAGAAAATGCTACCAAGCAGCCTTCATCCTAACGTATTCACAGAGAATGTAAAATATACTATTTCATTATATGAAAGTGAGTCATGCATTAAATATGCTGAGATATCAAGTTATTCTTCGTATTTATTTTAATTAACAGTTTTTTCAATATGTGACAATATCTACATGTATCATTACTGTAACTAAGGTTGCAAGTAATTTTAATTTTTATCTTGCAATTCATAATGTGGGTGTCAAAACTGCTTGCTAATCAAACCTTAGAAAACTGTCCTCATTAGGATCTGATTGGTTGCATTAATTTCTGGTGAATATACCATCATTCACAATACTAGTTTTGACAATGTTTATTACAATATACCTACAGATTTTCTATAAGGAAGGAAGGAATAATGTTTGTGGCTTCTCTTTTACCTTGCAAAATCATTTTGCCTTGTACAATTTCAAAACATAACAAAGGATTGAGGAAGCAACCCGGAAGGGATGAACGGAAGAAAAAGAAATGAAGGAGAAAGAAATAGGGGAAAATAGTTGTTTCAGTAGCCCAGGATACATCACAGGACCTTACTTCTTCTTCTGCTTCTTCTTTTTTGTTTTATGGCAGTTGGCAACCAGTTTTCACTGCTTTACCGCCACCTGCTAGACTTCTTGTGTTCCAACAAAATATGTCCTGGAGTTCTCTACTTTAGACAATCTAGTTCAGCCTGCTGTTCTCTATTAGCATCACTCTGTAGCTGCAATTCCTCATGAATGCTTAATGCACTCATTAGATAATGCCACAAACTGCTATTCTTCCCTAATTTTGTCACGTTTTCGTGTAGTTGCATTACCTCAATTACAGTGATTTCATCTACATCACTTGTAAGACTAAAATCGTCTTGTTAAAGAAAAGTAATTATCGCACATTATACTTTTAAAATTGCTGTTTCTTCAAGTCTACCTGCTTGTCCAGGTTTTCCTTTTTCACAGGACCTTAGAGCCATTTAAACACTTTTGGAGTAAATGCTTTAATGTGGCAAGCAGTTGGTAAGTTTTCACAGCTGATTGTGTTTAGACTATTGGCTTTGATACCTGCAGCCTGTTCTGATTGGGGTAAAGGACAATATAAGCAACTGTCTTTAAGCAATGGGATGACCTGCTTCTGCAAAAATGGTGATGGTCACGGTTTGTTGGAGGTAAGCACATGCATGTGCATTGCAGCCACAGAGCTCTGTTACGTAATAGCACATAGATGTAAAAAAAATTGCTCCACTCTAGTTTAAGCCAATTTTCAAAACAAATTTAAGAGCTAAATGCATTAATCTCTCAGCCAGTACCTTTTGTATCTATTGGAGTTATAAATCTTATTCGCTGGCTTTTAAATTTCAATTGAAAATGGCACCTCAGTATAACAATCCGCCCCACCAATACCAGCACAGGGGATGAGGGCATTATCCTGCATTTTGCACTCAAATCACCAAAGAGGAACAGTTAAAAAGCAAGTTAAATTTTACAGAAAATGTAAAAAGAAGTGACAGAAAGACTGGAAAACAAGGGAAGGAAATGTAGGGAACCACCCAATGAGTATGAATATTTCCATATCAAGTGTGTCATGACTGCCTTTACTGCAATCCTTCTAAAGTGGACAATAGATGTAGAATGCAATTTTGAAGACAGCAAAGATGTACTTTCAAAATTTCAGTATTTACGACAGTTATCGTTCTCAGAAAAGATTTCAAAGTTATGAAGATTTTCACAAAGTGAAAATGAAATGAGGCTGTGTAGTGTTGAATGAGATTCACGGGGCCCACAAATGAGACAGGAGATGCACTGTCTGCGAATAGGTATGTTACTCATTTATTTATAAGCAAAATAACATTCAACCAAACATTCATGTTCCCTAAGTTACAGATGCTGCAAAGCTGAATATTCAACAAATATGCACACATTCAACAAATAAACTTAGTTAATAGTGTGTGCAGAGCATACCTTTCAAATGGCATTGTGCATCACTTGCTTTAAACGAAGGAAGAGAGTCAGACCCTCCCACACATGCTCCCTATATACCCAGGATATTTGAAACTGGACACCAGGCAGCGATCCAATGGGAAAAGCAGCTGCAGTTTCGAAACAAACCAATCACAATGGAAGTAACTTTTGACAATTTAGAATAAGACAAGAACAGACACCTTTAGGCAGAATAATGCAGATGCTTGAAATTTTAAATATGTATAGAACTACTCAGAATATCCATCAGCATTCATGAAGAGAGAATTGAGGAAAATTGTTTCAGTTCAATGACATTTCATCAGAATATCTGATGATAGGTAATCAAACTGAAACATAAACTGGACTACTATTAATAGATGCCACATGGCCTTTATCATTGAGAACTTATTTCCTCCAAAGGCCAAAGCTGTGCTAGTGAACTGATTGACTCATTGATACCTGACTGCTGAGGAAAAAGTAAATAGTCCATGTTTTCCTAGATCTTGTTGCTCTCCTTTCAGCAGGGGTAGAATGAAGATGAATTTCTGAGGCAGCCACATGTGAGAAAGATTGAGGCTAAAAAAAGGTTTTGCATAATTATTGATGCTACGCCCTGCATACCTTTTAAAGCTGTCATGGTTGTGTCCAAACTCTGGCACAAAGCACATGGTCTACCAGACAGTGATCCACACCCTCTGGAACATTTCACAGATTGCATCTGCCTACAGCAAGTACTGCAAAGCACGGAGAGGTACCACCATTGCTTTCTGTGGGAAATCCTCAAATTCACTGGTGGCTTAAGTGAACTAATTTGGGTATCCTCTTTCAAGCCAGTCCCCAGCTTTGAAGCTGATATTATGCTAAGCCAGGTTCATGAGTGGCTCATATTGCCCACTCAGGACCCAGAAAACAGACTTCTAGATCCAAGCTGAATCACACCAAGAAATTACTATGAATTATACAACACAGAAATAGGCCCATCAACCTAACTGGTCCACGTTGATCAAAATGCCCATCTAAGTTATTTACATTTGCCCACGTTTGGCCTTTATTATCCATATACCTGTCCAAGTCCCCTTTAAATATAGTTAATGTACCTGCCTCAACCACTTTCTCTGGCAGTTCATTCCATGTAATGACCACTCTCTGGGTGAAAAAAAGAATTGCTTCTCAGGTTCTTATTAAATCTCTCCTTTCTCAACTTAAACCTATGCTTCTAGTTCTCGATTTCCCAATCCTGGGAAAAAGAATGTGTGAGTTGACCCCATTTGTACTCCACTTCATTTTATACACCTCTAGAAGATCACTGTTAGTTCTACACCCCAATAAAATGTCCCATTCTGCTCAATTTCTCTCCATAACTCAGTTCTTCAAATTCTGGTAACATCCTTGCAAACCTCTACACTCCTTCCAGCTTATGACCATTAGCAGAATGACCAAATGTGAACATAATATTTCAAATCAGCCCCACCAGCATCTAGTACAACTGTAACATAACATCCCAACTTTTATACTCAGAGCCCTTCCTGATGAATGTTAAAATGTCAAAAGCCTTCTTCACCTCCCCACCTACATGCGACAGCAATTTCAGGCAACTATATTCTTGTACTGAGGCCCCTCTGTTCGACAAAATTTCCTAGGACTCTAATGTTCACTGAAATTTCTGCCTTCTTTTGTTTTCTCAAAATGCACCACCTTGCACTTACCGAAATTAAATTCCACTCACCCTTCTTCGGCCCATTGACCGAGGTGATCAACATCCCTCTATAAGTTCTGATTAGCGTCTTCACTGTCAATGATGGCCATCTATTCAGTGTCGTCTGCAAACTTACTAACCATACTTTGTACTTTCTTATCCAAATAATTGACATAAATAACCAAATAGCAATGGTCCTAGCACCGAGCCTTGATAAACTATTAGTCATGGGCCTTCAGTCCATAAAGCAACTTTCCACCATCACCTTCTGCTTCCTACCATGAAAACAATTCTGTATCCAATCAGCTAATGGCCCTGGATTCTTCACTATCTAAATTTCCATAGCAGATTATCATAGAGAACTTTTTCAAAGGCCTTACTGAAGTCCACAAAAACCATGTATACTCCCCCACCTTCTTGGTTACTTCTTCAAAAGACTCAATCAAATTGTGAGATATTGGGCACCATGTTGGTGTGGAGGTTAGTGAAACACTCTCACAGCTTGGGGCTCTGGAGGTCGGAATTCAGTTCCAATGTCATCTGTAAGGAGTTTGTACGTGCTCCACGTGGAATGCGTAGGTTTCCTCCCACTTTCCAAAGACATACCAGTTAGTAGGTTAATTAGTCGTTGTAAGTTGTCCCATGATTAAGCTACAGTTAACTAGGTGGGTTGCTGGAAGTATAGCTCATTGGGCCAGAAGTGTCTGTTCCATGATGTATCTCTAAATGAATATTAAATAAATAAGTGATCACCAATGCACAAGGCTGTCCTGACTATCCATAAATTTACCCATGTCTTTCAGAATGCTAGTTCCTCAAAATCCTCTCTAGTAACTTACTCACCACTGATATTAATGATGCAAGGGTGTTTTCAAATCTCCCTTGACGAAATATAACATCATTATCGACTTATGGGAATCCTTGCCGATGAGAGATGAAAGCAAAGAAGGTGCATTTGGGAAGGCACTGAGTACCCTTGGGTCTCTCTGCTTGGAGCGTATGGAAGGAAAGTGGAGTGGCAGGCAGACTTCACGACATCACATGCTACACATGCGGAATGGAACTACACTGCTCCAGTATCTGCCATTCCTGCACTGGTCACAAAACCCACCAGACTAAAAAGGCAACAGGTTTGAGGAGTTGCTTAAGAGGAAAACTGAGGAATATCATAAGTTTTTGTTTGTAACACAACAGATTGTTCATATGGTTACTTCACCATTTTCTACATTCTGAATGACTTGGAGATTCTTTGAGATCACAAGAAATCAACGATTGTTGGATATTCTTAAGAGCAAATCCACTAACTAGATAATTAATAGCAAAGCTGACTTCTTTTAGAACCAGCAGTACCCCCAAAAGCTTCAGTACCTTCTACAGGAGTAATAGCTCCAACAGAAACAATATTCCCCTGCAATACCAATACCGATACCTCCCTGTGATACCAATACCTCCCTGCAATACTAGTCCCACCCTGCAATACCAGTATCCCCCTGGAATATCAGTCCACCCACAATACCAGTATCCTCCACAATACCCGTACCACCTGTAATACCAGTTGCTCCCCTGAAATACCAGTACCCCCTACAATGCCAGTACCCCTTGTAATACCAGTATCCCCCCTGTAATACCAGTACGCCCTGTAATACCAGTTGCTCCTCCAAAATACCAGTACCCTTGTAATACCAGTATCACCCCCATAATACCAGTACCCTCTGCAATACCAGTACCTCCAACAATAACAGCACCTTTTACTGCACCAATACTCCTAAATGCATGAGAGTTTCCAATAGCCCTAGTATCTTCAGTACCAATACTGAATGCAATTGACAATAAACTGGACTGGTCAAAGAACACTGAGGCTGTCTACAAGAAGGGTCAGAGCTGTCTCTATTTCCTGAGGAGACTAAGGTCCTTTAACATCTGCCGGACGATGCTGAGGATGTTCTACGAGTCTGTGGTGGCCAGTGCTATCATGTTTGCTGTTGTGTGCTGGGGCAGCAGGCTGAGGGTAGCAGACACCAAGAGAATCAACAAACTCATTCGTAAGGCCAGTGATGTTGTGGGGATGGAACTGGACTCTCTCGCGGTGGTGTCTGAAAAGAGGATGCTGTCTAAGTTGCATGCCATATTGGTCAATGTCTCCCATCCACTACATAATGTACTGGGTAGGCACAGGAGTACATTCAGCCAGAGACTCATTCCACCAAGATGCAACACAGAGCATCATAGGAAGTCATTCCTGCCTGTGGCCATCAAACTTTACAACTCCTCCCTTGGAGGGTCAGACACCCTGAGCCAATAGGCTGGTCCTGGACTTATTTCATAATTTACTGGCATAATTTACATATTACTATTTAACTATTTATGGTTCTATTACTATTTATTATTTATGTTGCAACTGCAACGAAAACCAATTTCCCCCGGGATCAATAAAGTATGACTATGACTATGACTATGACTATAATAGTACTTGCTAAACACCAGGATCTCCAACTACACAAGAACTTGCATTTGTACCAGTACTGCCAAGAACATTTGTATTTCCCCTAGCATGGTGTGCTCACTAATCTTGACTTATCCAAAGGCATTGTTCACTCTAATACCATCAATAGCTCCTACAGGGTCATTTTCTCCAACGGTGCCTGTTCCCCCAAAATTGCTCTTTATCAAGCAGAGGCCTCAAATGCCCCAACAGTTTCACCTACACTAGTATTTCTAACACCACCAGTAATATCAACAACATGGGGTTGTCCTACACCATCAGTAAGTTCAACAGCTTGGCTAATTCCAGTAACCTTGATTTCTTTAAAGTACCAGCAGCTTTATTAAAGAGAGGTAAAGATTAGCTTTATTTGTCACATGTTCATTGAAACATACTATGAAATGCGTTGTTTGCGTCAACAACTAATACAGCCCAAGGATTGTGTTGGGGTCAGCCTGCAAGTGTTGCCGTACTTCCTGAACCAACATTGCATGCCCACAATTCTTTGGAATGTGAGAGCAAACTGGAGCAACCAGAGAAAATGCCCTTGGTCACAGGGAGAATATACCAACTCCTTACAGACACTGGCAGGTGTTGAAGCCCAACTGATGTTGCACTTTCTGCTAAGTTACTGCACACTGTGCAATTAGCAGCAGTATCCTCAACACACCACTCTCTCCATCAGTCCCTTTAGCTCTAATATACCACCACCCTGCATCAGCAATTCCAGCAGCATTTGTAGCTGTTACATCCAGTTGTGATTATCTCTAACAGCATAGATTCCTCAAACACTCTTGGCCATTCCAGCAGTAATGGACAGCTTTTTAGCAAATTGCTTTCATCGGTAGCACCACTGCCTTCAACAGCAGTACTTATAACAGCACAGTTGTGCCCAAGAGTACCACTATATCCAACCCCATCAATACTTCTGATAGTATAGCTCTGTCTAACAAATGCAGCGGCTATGGCTTTCGAACAGTTCCAATATTTCCTTTCCTGATGTCATTTGGTGCATTATTATCACCACCAGCACGATTACTAATGTTCTACCAGTAATTCAATGGTACCTCCAACAGCATCATGATCTTTCATTACATCATTACTTCTATATAGGTCCAAAAGGACTGACATTTTTAACAACATCAATACCTCCAATTGTACTAATGCAGATTTAGAATTTCAAGTGTTGCAAAAAAAACATTTAAAAAGAGAGACAGAAGAGACAGTGGATGCTGCAATCTGGAGCAGCAAACAATCTGCTGGAGGAGCTGAATGGGTCAAGTGGCATCTGTAGGATGAAATAAACTACTTACTGTCTCAGCATAGTTATACTGCATACTTTGTGTTCTGCTAACTTACACAACTTTCCCTGATCTCAGAAACACAGTGCTGACCATGAGATTAATGGTAGTGGCAGAGAGCTTGTATTTTTCTACCACCCAGAGCTTAAATGTGCAATCTGGAGTGTATGAGTTGTGGTTTATATCACAGCCAGAGCCAGCCCTTCTCATTTGAATTGATCTGTTAATAGTCCCTGGATGCTAACTGTATTTATGGAAAAAAACAATTTTATCTCTTTCCACACCTGTCTTGGTGTCATAGTCACAGAGTTTTACAGATCTTCAGTCTCACCACACCCATGAGAATAATGAGGAACTTACCTACGTTGGGGGCCTTGATGACCAGGTGATTTCAGTCTCTGAGGCCAACAAGAGATTATTCTTCATGAGGGTAAATTCATAGAACGCATCTGGCTCAGACAGTGTACCTGGCCAAGTACTGAAGACTTGTGTTAATTAACTGGCTTCAGTGTTTATAAACATCTTCAGATTCTCACTTCTGCTGTCTGAGGTACCCACCTGCTTCAAGCAGGTTTCATTCAATCTGGTGCCCAAGAAGAATATGGCATCCTGCCTCAATGATTATTATTCAATAGCACTTGCATCCACTGTGATGAAGTGCTTTGAGAGGTTGGTCATTAAGCATTTCAATTTCTGCCTCAGGAGTGACATGAATCTGCTCCAGTTTGCCTACTGTAGCAACAGATCCGACAGCAGATGCCTCTCCACTCAGCTCTGGAATATCTGGATAATGACGATGCATACACCAGGATGTTCTTCATTGATACAACTCTCAAAACTAATCACGAAGCTCAAGGCCTAGGCCTCAATACCTACCATTCAAGTGGATGCTTAATTTCCTCGCAGATTCCAGTCAGTACAGATTAGGAACAACATCTCCTCCACAATCACCACCTCTCCCCCTTTCCCTTCATGCCCTGACTAGTCAAAAATCTATCAAAATCTGCCTTAAATATACCCAATGACTTGGCCTCCACAGCCAACTGTGGCAACAGATTCCACAGATTCACCACTCTCTGGCTAAAGAAATTCCTCCTCATTTCCATTCTAAAAGGATGCCTCTCTATTCTGAGGTTGTGTCCTCTGGTCTTAGACACTCCAACCATAGGAAACATCCTCTCCATATCAAGGCCTTTCACCATTCAATGGGTTTCAATGAGGTTACCCTCATTCTTCTGAATTCCAGTGAATACAGGCCAAGTGTCATCAAACGCTCATTATATAACAAGTCATTCAATCCCAGAACCATTTTCATGAACCTCCTTTGAACACTCTCCAATGTCACCACATCCTTTCAAAGATATGGGGCCTAAAACTGTGCACACTACTCCAAGTGAAGCCTTACCAGTGCTCTATAGAGATTCAACATTACATCCTTGCTTTAATATTCTAGTTCTCTTGAAATAAATGCTAACATTACATTTGCCTTCCTCACCAACAAATTAACTCAACCTGCAAATTAACCTTTAGGAAATCCTGCACAAGGACTCACAAGTCCCTTTGCACCTCAGAATTTTTAATTTTCTGTCCATTTAGAAAATAGTCTCCCCTTTTATTTCTTCTGCCAAGTTGCATGACCATACACTTCCCAACACTGTATTCCATCTGCCACTTCTTTGCCCGTTCTTCTAACCTGTCCATCCTGTAGCCTCTCTACTTCCTCAAAACTACCTGCCCTTCCTCCTGTCTTCATATTGTCCGCAAACTTTGCAACAAAGCCATCAGCTCTGTCATCCAAGTCATTGACATATAACGTAAAAAGAAGCCGTCCTAACACAGACCCCTGTGGAATACTACTATTCACAGGCAGCCAACCAGAAAAGGCTCCTTTATTCTCACTCTTTGTCTTCTACCAATACATGCTCTATCCATGTTAGTATCTTTCCTTTAACACCACAGGCTCTTAACTTGTTAAGTAGCCTTATGAGTGACACCTTGTCAAAGGCCTTCTGAAAATCCAAGTACACAACATCCACCAATTTTCTTTTGTCTAACCTGTTTGTTATTTCTTGAAAGAATTCCAACAGATTTGTCAGGCAAGATTTTTCCCTTGAGGAAACCATCCTGACTGCAGCCTATTTTATCACATGCATTCAAGTACCCCAAAACCACATCCTTAGCAATCAAATCCAATATCTTCCCAACTACTGAGGTCAGACTAAGTGGCCTATAATTTCCTTTCTTATGTCTCTCTCCTTTCTTAAGAATGGAGTGACGTTTGCAATTTTCCAGTCTTCTGGAAGCATTCTAGAATCTAGTGATTCCTTAAAGATTATTACTTGCGCATCCACAATTTTTTCAGCCACCTCTTTCAGAACCCCGGGGTGCACACCATCTAGTTCAGTAGAACTATCTAGTAGAGCCCCCTGCTCTACTCACCTTATACTTGTGATTGTGTGGCTAAGTAAAGCTCTGATGACATATTTAATTTTTGCTGACAACACTACTGTTGCCAAAATCAAACATGGTGACAAATCGGCATATACAGTAGAGGGACATTGAAAATCTGGCTGAGTGCTGTCACAACAACAACTTCTCACTCAATGTCAGGAAAACCAAAGAGCTAATTATTGACTACAGAAGGAAGATTTTGGAGGTCCATGAGCCAGTCGTCATTAAGCGGTCGGAGGTGGAGAGGGTCAGTGAATTCTCTGGTTTTATCAAATCAGAGGATCTGTCCTGGGTCCAGCATGTAAGTACCATTTCAAAGAAGGCACAGCAACACCTCTACTTTCTTAAAGGTTTGTGTAGATTCAGCATGTCATCTAAGTCCTTGACAGACTTCTATAGATACACAGTGGAGAGTATCTTAACTGGTTGCATCATGGCCTGGTATGGAAACACCAATGCCCAGGAATGGAAATATTTACAGTAAGTGGTGGATGCAGCATAGCCCATCACAGGCAAAGCCCTCCCCACCATTGAGCATATTTACAAAGATCTCTACCACAGGAAAGCAACATCCATCATCAAAGACTCCCATCATTGAGGTCATGCTCTCTTTTCACTACCACTATGGGGTAGGAGGGAAAGAGCCTTAGATCCCACACCACGAGGTTTAGGGGCAGTTGTTACCCTATAACCTTCAGGCTCCTGGAATGGCATGGGTAATTTAATAACCTCAGGTCTGAACTGATTTCACAGCCTCCAGACTCACTTTCAAGGACTCCACAACACATGTACTCAGTATTATTTATTTATTTTATTTGCACAATTTGTCTTATTTTACTAATTGGTACTTTGTCAATTTTTGTTTATATACAGTTTTCCATAAATTCTATTGTATTTCTTTATTTTCTTGTAGGTGCTTGCAAGAAGATGAATCTCAGGGTACTGTAAGGTGATATATACACACTTGAATAGTAGGACCAGGTTTAATAGTAAATCGCCTTTAAAAGGAATGGAATATGCACTTGTAAGTAAGAAAGAAAAATGTAACATTGCATACAATGCCAAGTGGTCAGACTAATTGGCATTTTGAGCCTAAAGCCTTTGACATCTATGGTTTAATTGAAAACTTTTAATTTGCATTCTACATGCATCAGTGCTGGAGAATATTGTTCCTTGTGAAACTCTTGTGTACCTTAAGTCACAATGAGAAATTAGTTTTTGATGGCTGTATAATATTTGTGATTGCAAAATTGATAGCTATTTTACAACCCACCCCACCCGCATCTTTAATTTAATCTTCAGTGTTTCATTATAATCAGTTTGCATAACAATATTTGTCAAAGTTTGCAATTCCTTTTTATTTTGAAAAATTTTCAACCTGAGATCAAAACTCTTGCATGACTCCATGTATTTTAATAAATTAGTACAAAGGGAGGAAGAAGAGGTTTCAATGTGTGTGCGAGCATGTGTTGGTAAAATTCACCTCTTCCTTCAAAATGCTTGCACATTTGATCAGTTGAAGAAAAAGTTATTTGAAAATAAAATAAAATCTAGCAGAAAATTAATAAATTCATGGCATATCAGGCAGCAGTAAGCTCTGCCCTCCTTTTTGTTTCTGAAACCTGGGCTACCTACAGCAGATATTTCAAGGAACTTGAAAAATACCACAAACATTGTCTCCACAAAATCTTTGAAAATCACTGAAACATACTTGAGTTGGTGTCATCAGCCAGGCTAGCATCCCCAGCACTGAGGCTTTAATTACAATCAGCTATTAACTCAGGGCAGGTCATGTCATTCACATGGCCAGTACCAAAACACACACTCTATTCTGAGCACTGTCATGGGGGGGGGGGGGGGTAGAGGAAAAGGTTTAAGAATGTGCACAAAGTTTCTTTGATGAAGTGCAGCATCCTCAACCACACACCTGCCTCTCTCAGACAGCTCCCAGTCTATGTGAGAGGGATTCTGTGATTCCATAGAGGCTTGTAAGTCACCTCAGAACCTATAAATCTGGAGTAGAAACAAACCCTCCTTGACCATGAAGGATTGATCAAGGAGAAGTGTGTGTGTGTGTGTGTGTGTGTGTGTGTGTGTGTGTAAGAACATGCTTTGGATACATCAGAATCATACTACTCCAGAACCTACAACCTAGATCAAGGTAACCCATATAAGGGAATAGGGTCACTTGTTGGTGGATGTAAAATAAAAGGCTAGTCAGAAAATGAACGGTCTCTTCCTTATTAATACAAATTTAACTTGGAGATCCTCCTTTCTTCCTTCACCGATTTTATTGAATGGCATATTAATAGAATTAATAAATTATGAAAATGTTTACTCTGAAGCTACTTATTAAAGTATCCTATCTGAATCAGATGTACTGCTTGATTGCCTAAAATGATGCAGAGTTGGGGTAAACTTCCAACCACTACTTTTACTTATGAATTCCACAAATGAGTCTTCATCAGACCTAATTTTTCCATCCTGACTTCTCCTCTGATCTTAAATGAAACTCCCATATCTCCCATATATAAATATTTTCTATTTGTGCAAAAGACTTAATATTTTTGCTTATCAAATCTTAAACAATGTACAAATATAAGGTTGTTTTTTAGTTGCCCACCTTGAAATGCTCGTAAAAACTTGATTTGCTGGATGATAGAAAGAACATGATCCATTCATTAAACCTTTTCACCATGATAATATTCACGCCATGCATTGATAATGGAGTTGGAGATTAACATAGTCTTTCAAAACTGAATGAATTTCATGAGAACTTCTTTATTTATAAGAGCTTTATTCATTTTTAGAAACCAACTTATTTTGTTTTCTGCATTTTATCAACCATAACTTCAAATCTTTCTTTTGGCTTCTGCCTTCAAATAAATCATTAACCATAGACTGCACCCTCCCTGTATTTACAATTGAGATCTGCAAATTAAAAACTATGACCACACCCAACTCAAGTTTCCTCTGGACCTCAGGATTATGGGGATTTCTTACCTTTGTAGATTTTTTCTTTTGCATACCATCTTCCAGCTTTCAAATGTGTGATGTCAATCTGTTTTATTTCATTTTCTCTTTAAATCTTTTCAAATTTGGAGCTTCATCGTATTACAGGCCTTGATTCTTCATTTGGTTTCTCAGCAAAAGAAAATACATATCATTTTCAATCATAATAAAGTCACAAAGGTCAAGTTAAGACTGTGCAACCAGAAATCCAGAGAAATGCATGCAATTCCATCAATGAATAATTATTTAAGTCAATGGGCTATTCACAATAGTACTCCACACTTACAGCATCAAAGTGACTGGTGAAGTGCACCAACACAGCTTCCTGCCTCTGCACCGATTCAAAAGTATTTCCCATATATTGCAATTCCCTCACTCTTTTCACAGTCATTGCATTTGTAGCCAATAAAGTGCCATTTCTCTCCCTGTCCTACAATGCAACCTCTGCCTTTATGTTCAGTAGTCATCCAATGTATTCCATAGCTCTACAACTACAAGCAGCAATTAACAAGGACAGTTTGATGATTGGGCTACATGTGGCTGATGGAATGTTGGCTGAGAGTCATTCATCAGTATATTTAAGTGCCAGTGTAGCTCAGTTGTACCATTTTGCTTCTCGTGTAAGAAAGCATTTGATTCAAATTACTCCCAGGGACTTCAATGTATCAGCACACTCCTAAAGGAATTAAGTTTTATAAACGTTTAACTTCAAAAGCTTTTCAATGTTTAGCCCTCAGATGATGACATCAAATTGGAGACTTTTCTCATACTGTGGGATATTGCTGAATGAAAGCTGGTAGGCAAGTTGTGCACAGCAAGCCAATAATGACAAGATAATCTGGTTTAGTAATGTTAGTTGAGACCTGTTCTTTGAAATGGTATCATGAAATGTTTTGCATGCACCTGATGTGATAGAGAGAGCCTGATGTAACATCTCCTCAGCAGGATGGCATCTCCAATGATGAAGCCCACACTCTGCGCACTGTTAAGATTTATCTCTGCATTTGAATCAGAGTATGTACTGAATTTCTTAGTGAAAATTATGTTTTGTATTCTTTTAAAGGATTGACAGATATTAAATATAATTCATCATTAATTAATTGAAAACAGCAAGCACTTTGGATTCATTTGGTAAACGAGTACAATGTATAGAGACTGTACTTGTTTTTGAAGCTAATTTCTGTTTAGGCAATGGAACTGAATTTTGGAAGCAGATTACATCGTTCTGTGCAATGTATGCAAGTAACCAAAGTTGAATTTCCACCCGGTGATGTTTTAATGTAGTTATTCATATATTCAGCTCATGATAAAATGGCGGAGCAGACTCGATGGGCCGAATGGCCGACTTCTGCTCCTTTGTCTTATGGTCTAATTCCTCCCAAAATGTCATAATTTAGATATTATTCAATATAAGATTTATGAGGTGACATCTGAAACCCATATTGATGCAGCTGATATGCAATCTAGAATAAAATTAAGTACATGAATTCCCAATGGGATCACCCTGAAGAAGCAGACATGCTTGAAATTTATTCCAAGAGGCATTGTGAGGGCAACTTGCCCAATTTTTTGGGGGGCCTGCAGGGAGCAATTTTCAAATGCACACAACATACAAGATAGTATGTGGCTCAATGATACCAGCCAAGTTTGCACATTGGGCCTATTAACTGCATGTGATCCCAGAAATGGTATGGGAAGCATAAATTCCTGACGATATCCTGATATAGGAACCAATGCAGAAAGTAATGGACCAGCTTCAAGCGGCCTCATGCCAAGACTGAAAGGAAGGACTTGTGTGTACACTCTCTCCTCGAACACTGCATTGAGCATTGTGTTGGAATATATGAATACCCAGGGAGATGATCACACGAGTAGAGATTCTACCCATCCTGTTTCTACCACCCGCCCCCACCACTCATCCTCAAATAAGCAAAAAGCTCACCTGCAGATCGCTGAGGGATTTGGTCCATTGGTGCATTAGGTATGTGTCCATTGTTCTCTTCTGTGGAGCCTTCCATAGCTGATGCAGGTAAAATCTATCCCTTTATGATTCTTGGGTAGCCTCTTTTCTTTCCATTACGGCTTTTTTTTCTGGTTTGGACTTACAAATTGAATATTCATATTCTCATGTTACAGCAGCTACATCAAATGATAACTGAAATTACTGCTGTGTGCCTAACTTCATGGTTGAGAATTGTCATGTGACCAGAAATATGCCTTTCAAAGACATAGTGCACTTGGAGGTGTCAAATGTACTCTGTGATCAACTTTACACCTCAATTCCTCACTGTATTCCAAAATACTGACAATATACTTAAAATTTTAGGTGATTGTTTCACAGAAAATCGAGTGATGCACAGTTACTTTTTTCTTTCAATTGCCAACTGATTAAGTAGATCGAGTGAAAATGAAGAAGGATATCATAAGGGACAGTAGGAAGAGGTAAATTCAGCCAGCAGCATTAACAAGAAGTTAAAATAGCCTCTCATAAGCCTATCTACATCATAATAACGAACGCAGAAAATGATCGTACTTAACCCTGCTGCAAATGTTGACTATTAATAGAAAGTTCAAAAGTTTCTCACAGGATAGTTGTAATTAACAACGTTCAATTGCTTCCCAGTTTTTGAATTGCCTTACTTCCTTATTCATACCTTTTATTTTAGTTTTTACTGTAAGTTCCAATTTTGCTAATCTGCTCTAATCCTATTTTTCTGACATAGGTCCACATCATTTTGTGCTTTGACTACTTAAATGCCTATCCAAATACCTCTTAAACAAACCTGATTCCTTAATGTTCTCTGGCAGCACTTTCCAGATACTGACCACTCTTTGCTTAAAATAAAATACTCCTCAGATCTCCATTAAACAACCTTAAACCTGTAATCTCTTGCTTTTGCTACCCCTGCCATGAGAAAATAGTTTTGACTGTCAACACCAGCTTTCATGGTGTTGTATACACCTATCAGGTCAGCCTTCACCCTCCTTCCAGCTCGGGAAAGCAAACCCAGCATATCCTAATTCTCACTTTAAGCAAAGCCCTCCAATCCAGGCAACATCTGGATGAATCTCCCTGCACTCTGTTCAGTATAATCACATCCTTCCTACAGGCGACCAGAACTGTGCAAAATATCCTGAGTGAAGCCAAGCCAGTGTTTTGTAAAGTTGAAACATAATGTTCCAATCTTTACATTCAATGACTAACCTGTAAAGGCTAGCATGCTATACACCTACTTTACCAACCTATCAACTTGTATTGCCACTTACAGGAAACTATGGAATTGGATCTTTATGTCTCTTCATCCCCTCCCTCCCTTCCCGGTTTCACCGATCACATACCACCTTGTACTTCTTCCTCCTCTCCTGCTATCTCCTTATGCTGACCCTTCCTCTTCCTTTCCAGTCCTGATGAAGGGTCTCAGACTGAAACATTAACTGTACTCTTTTCCATAGATGCTTCCTGGCCTGCTGAGTTCCTCCAGCACTTTGTGTGTGTTGCATGTCTCTTTGTTCATCAACATTCCTAATGCCCTACTGTACGTTCTACTGCCATTTGACTTCACAAAATTTATTATCTCGCACTTGTCTATATTAAACTCTAATTGCCAGTGCTCCGCTCAAGTTTGCAACTGTGTCGTATTCTTTGTGGCCTTCTTCACTATCTACAGCACCATCAATATTCTTGTCATCTGCAAACTTGTGAATCATACCTCCCAAATTCACATCCATCCAAGTTGTTAATACTGTATACTGTATACCACAGATGGCAATGGTCCTAACAGCAGTCCTTAGGATCATAGTCAGAAAACTACCCTTCCACCAGTACCCTCTGCCTTTCATCAAGCCAATTTTAGATCCATTTTAACCAAATCACATTGGATTCTCTGTGCCTTGACCTTTTTGAATCTGCCTACCATTGTCAAATTCCTTACAAATCTATACAGACAATATCCACAGTCTTGACACCTTCATTCTCCTTTGTAATCTCCTCAAGAAATGCAGTCAAATTAGTAATACAGGATTTTCCCTGCACAAAGCCATGCTGATTATCATCAACCAGTTCCTACTTTTCCAAATGTTCATAAGTCCAGTCCTTTAGAATTTTTTTCAATTGCTTGTCTACCACAAACTGAAGGCTATCTGGACTGTCCTGACCTGGCTACTTTGAAATATTTTGTGTTCTAAAGTGGTTGGTATAAGTCATAACTGAGGTTATATAAAATCTAATGTCACAATTGATGTAACTGTGAGAAAACAGTTCTTTATTAAATGAAAACATAGATCTCATATACAACCAGAATTCATACAGATAATTATAATGGAATCTTATAACATTTTAATGGAACAAAGCCCTCATAAAAGCAGCTTAGAAAACTTCGCAATATGTAATTGAAGAAATTGTCTGTCACTGACAAACAACTATAAATAAATTAATATTTGGCCAATCTTTAAGGACCTTCTCAAGCAGGAAAAGGAACAAGTGTAAAGTGCTAAAGGCATGAGCAAAATATATATTTTGCCGATTAGGAAAAGGGGAGGTGCAACGAGACCTGGGTGTCATTATACACCAGTCATTGAAAGTGGACATGCAGGTACAGCAGGCAGTGAAAAAGGCGAATGGTATGCTGGCATTTATAGCGAGAGGATTCGAGTACAGGAGCAGGGAGGTACCACTGCAGTTGTACAAGGCCTTGGTGAGACCACACCTGGAGTATTGTGTGCAGTTTTGGTCCCCTAATCTGAGGAAAGACATCTTTGCCATAGAGGGAGTACAAAGAAGGTTCACCAGATTGATTCCTGGGATGGCAGGACTTTCATATGAAGAAAGACTGGATGAACTGGGCTTGTACTCATTGGAATTTAGAAGATTGAGGGGGGATCTGATTGAAACGTATAAGATCCTAAAGGGATTGGACAGGCTAGATGCAGGAAGATTGTTCCCGATGTTGGGGAAGTCCAGAACGAGGGGTCACAGTTTGAGGATAGAGGGGAAGCCTTTTAGGACCGAGATTAGGAAAAACTTCTTCACACAGAGAGTGGTGAATCTGTGGAATTCTCTGCCACAGGAAACAGTTGAGGCCAGTTCATTGGCTATATTTAAGAGGGAGTTAGATATGGCCCTTGTGGCTACGGGGGTCAGGGGGTATGGAGGGAAGGCTGGGGCGGGGTTCTGAGTTGGACGATCAGCCATGATCATAATAAATGGCGGTGCAGGCTCGAAGGGCCGAATGGCCTACTCCTGCACCTATTTTCTATGTTTCTATATATGTTTTAATAAAGGTGAAAGAAATGTCGTGGATGAGAGAAATTTAGGAAGTAAGTTTCTGAGTGTGGTAGTGAGGTGAGTGATCATGGAGAAAGGTGCTGGAACATAATTTGCAGAGCAGAATATGGAGAGAGAATGAGGATGGAAAGCTAGGAGACTGAGACTATGAAGGGATTTGCAAGTGATTCCAACATGAGATTGTGATTTAATGGAGGAAAGAGATTTTGGTTGCCTAAGTGTAACAGAGTCATTGAAAAGTGAAAATAAAATTTATGCCAAAACCACAGATGAGTGATGTGAAGTTGAAACAATAAGGCATGCCTGAAAATATTTTCCAGAATTCACTGTTCATAGCATCCTGCATTCACTTCAGCTCACAGTAGAGAATCACCAACTGGTCATCTAATGTAATCTCTGAAGAACCTGACTTTACTTCCTTTTGCACTGAACCTGGAACATTGCAGTTGATCATGCGTACAAACAGCCATTTAAAGGTTAAATGGAAAAGATCATCTGAAGATCGATAGTAAGGGGAAATCAATACTAATATCAGCTGAAAAAGTTAAATCATAATTAACGAAAATTATATGCCATGCAGTAAATTCAAACAAGTGCATTTAAATGCTTAAAATTGGCATTTTGCAAATATTTTATGGGTAGAACACTTAAATTCACTTAAAAAAGAGCACAGTTTCATTAGAAAACATTTGACAAATGTTTCTCCTACATAGAGTTAAATGACGTGTATCACATCAACGCTGACAATCCAGGCTGACACTTTTGTGAAGAATTGATGCAGCGTTACACCAATGGTGGTGACATTTTTTTTCCACGACAATATTCAATCCAGGCCTTTCATATCACTCAAACAGTTAATAGCAATTATGGATTCTACTTTCCACTTCATCCAGTAGGATAAGAATTCAAAGGAGACGTTTGAAAATAAATAAATAGAGAAAAGATGATGAGGTGATTCAGGGACTGGGTTAACTAAATAGTTCCATAGAGAAATCACATTCCCTAAAACAGGGGCTCCCAAGCTGGGGTTCACAAACCCCTGGCTTAGTGGTATTAGTCCACGGCATAAAAAAAAGGTTGGGAATCCCAGCCCTAAAAGGTCAGTGATGTGAGGAAGATGAAGTACAATGCTAACAGTGAGTACTCCTCATTTTCACAGCAAGCAGATCCTCTGTTTCTTTGAGCACACAGAAAGCCAATACAAAAGCTCATGTAAAATAAAACCAAAGCAAGAGCAATTGATATTAGATATAACTTCTTGTATCTGCACCTTCTGGTACACACTGATCTACTGACTTATTTCAAGTGTGGTATCTCATGGATGGGGCATGTATCCCATCATCATTCCTTGAAAAGAAACAACAATTTCATTGGGGTTTTGATGAAAGGCGACTGCCTGAGAAATTTATTGTGTCTCTCTCTCCACTGATCTTGTCTGACCTGCTTTTCATTCCCATCCCCCCCACAACTTTTTTGACATCCCCGTACTTTACTTATGCTTTCCATTTTTCATTTTGATTCAAAATTCACACCAAGTAAAAAAAGCAAAGACATAATCAGACAGAGGCATTAATTATGTGGATAGTCAGAGGCTTCTTCCCAAGGCTGAAACGGCTAGCACGAGAGGGCACAGTTTTAAGCTGCTTGGAAGTAGGTACAGAGGAGATGTCAGGGGTTAAGTTTTTTTACACAGGGTGTGGTGAGTGCGTGGAATGGGCTGCTGGTGACGGTGGTGGAGGTGGATATGATAGGGTCTTCTAAGAGACTCCTGGACAGGTATATTGAGCTCAGAAGAATAGAGGGCTATGGGTAAGCCTAGGTAATTTCTCAGGTAAGGACATGTCCGGCACAGCTTTGTGGGCCGAAGGGCCTGTATTGTGCTGTAGGTTTTCTATGTTTCTATAATACTTGTCCTTAGAATAACTTATTTGTAAGGCCTGAGATGTAATTAGTTTCTGCAGAGTTTGCACAGGAAGCATCACTGAGATACAAATATAAGTTTTATTATGCTGTTGGTCTTTGTGGTTAGATTCCCTACAACACCCAAAAGCACTTAATTGATATTTTGCCACAATGGAACACCCTTCATTAATAAAATCTACAGTAAATGCAAGTTCTTTTCTTCAAGACACTGTATAGTTTTGCTAGAATTTGTTGTTTCGCAGCCATGCGAAATATTTCAGATATGGAGGGAAAATGAGTGTAAAGGTCCATTGTCACTTGCCATCTGTTTACATAAAGACCTAGCATACTTTGACATCCCTGCTCAAGAGAAGTCCCACCTCAGGTGAAACATTTTCGTTGGATTGCTAGTGCCATTTTGTGATACTGTAAAGGTGGAGAAGACTCCTGTCTATCTATTGGCTGAGAAGTGAATAAGAAGTTGTAAATTGCAAGCATTATGTCTGTTGATAGGCAGGATAACTGAAGTGGCCCACTTGATAAAAGGAATCTGTGGTACTACTCAAGGGTCAGAGGTTCAGTAATAAGGAGAAATGATCATACAGCTATCTCTGAAATGTCACTTGGTAATATTCTTTCACAATCTAATAGTAATACAATAGCCTAAATTAAATGTGAATGTTAAATTACATACATGCCAACAATCAGCATTCCCAGTTGACAGTCAATGATCCAGTCTATGTATCAGCTTGTTAGTGGATCATGGAAAAATCTGCTTTTATAGTGCTGAAATTGGAGGTTATCAGCATCGGCTGTTCTGATTGGCTGGGAAATCAACGGGGGGGATCTGTCAGAGCCACTCAGCTCAGTTACAGCTTAGCAATGGAAGCTGTCAGATCCAATCTATTTGGGTGGAGCACAAGGCTGCACCTTGCAAAGTGGAACAAGTCTGGTTGGAGGTTGAAAGGAACTTGTCTGAACCAATCAGATCAGTCAGGCGATGAAAGCATTGACTGTCAAACCAATCAGGGATTAGCTACGCCTTAACACTGGTTATGCATAAACTTAAGGGCAGAACCATTTTAAGATGAGTTTCCAAGAATCGCACATTTGTCAGAATCATCAGATCAATTGAGGATGGGAATGATAGCTAAGAAAGAAATAGCTATCCAGGAAATTTTAAAAAAGAAAGATACACTGATGGTTTAAGGAAGCAACATACACACACATTTATTCTGTCTCTGGCCTTGTATAAACTCTATATGTCAAATGCACTACTAAATTGCTTTTCTAAAAGAATCCTCAAAAGTCCTTTCAAGTGGCAGGCATGCAACACTGTTCATTTGTCAGAGCTTGATACTTTATTTCAGGAATTCTTTCAGCTTTTTCAGTTGAGAGGAAGGAAGAAACCATAATAGAGTAAGCTTGTTTTGCAAATGAGTCAATTTCCCTTGATTCTAGGCAGTAATTGTGGAAGAGCCTGTACCATCTAAATCAGAGACGCCAACATCCAGGCATTAAGGTCAGCAGTGATATTAAGAAGTGGTGAGACATAACAGATGGTGAAGCTCAAAACTGAGACAGCTGGTATCACAATTGTACTATGTATTGATTTTAATTGCAGTGCTAATTGAGCCCAATATGCAACATAGGCTGATGGCAGTAGCAGCAAATATTTAATATTATCATAACATCTGAAAAATTAAATTAATTCCACAGCTCCATTCTTTCTCCCCTGAGCAAGTCCCTTCCCGGTTATATTTGTGAAATTTTAAAAGCCCTTTGCCACTTTGATAGCATCCAGTTCCCCGGCCCTAACTGATTCATATTCGCCATGGATGTACAATCCCACTGCATCTCCAGCCCACATCAAGAGAGTTGGAGGGATAATGATTTCCTCCTGCAGCAGCTTCCTTTCACTTGGCTGAACTTGTCCTCATATTGTACAACTTCTCCTTCAACTTCATTCTATTCTCTCATTCCCTCTGTCTTCATCACATTGGTTTTAATGATGAGACATTCCATGTGGGTGCTCCTGAAGTGTCTTCCTACTTCCTCCACCATGGGTGGTCAGGAACCTTAACCAAATATGATCTATTTCTCACACCTTTGCTTTCAGCATTCCTCTTCCTGCACAGAGCAAGGACAGTGTACCTGGGTCCTTACCTTCCATCACATTCAACAGTTCATCCTTCACAATTTATGCAAGCTCCTTATTTCTTTCCCTTCCCATTTCAGCATTTCAAAGAGATCACTGCTTCACACATCCTCATCTGCTCTTCCATTCCCACCTACAACTCCTGTCATGTGGTATTGTCCAAGGCAACTGCAGGAGATGCAACATTTGTCCTTTCACTTCTTCCCTTTGTGACATGCAGGGAGACAGGCAGATGAAGCAGTGATTCACTCGCACTCCTTCCATGCTGGTGTCCTGCATTTGCTGTTAACAATTAGGCATTCTTTACATTAGAGAAACCAAAGCCAGGTTGGTTTACCACTTTGTGGATCATCTGCACTCAGTCCACAGGAGTGACCTTGAGCATTCTGTACACGCCACTTTAATTCCCCATCGTACTCCCTCTCAGACCTTCACAAATCCAACTCTTGCATTGTTACAATGAGGCCCAGTAAGCAGTCGAGGAACAGCAACTCATCTTGTGAATGGGTTATTTGCAGCCTGCCGAACTCCTCATCAAAATTGACAAACTTGTATGAAAAGTGGGCATATTTGCCTGCCTTCCATTATGTTTTTTCTCTCTGAGCTTTGTATAGTCAGACTAAAAACATGATATGAAATTTACAACATTAACAACATGTTACACAAAGAATCTTTTATGAACTACTCTATTATTTCACCCTAACAAATAAGATCCCTTATTTACTGCCCATTGCCTTCCTCTCCTTCTCTTCAGTCTTGCCAAATTTGTTTCAGTTCTGATGAAGGGTCCTAGAAATGAAACTTCAATTGTTTCGCTTCACACAAATTTTGCCTGACCCAGACCTGCTGAATTTTTTCAGTATTTTCCGTTTTTTAATGAATTATCTGTTAGCTATTTTAACAGAGGTGAATATCCATTCAGTTCAAGGAGGGAGAAGTGAAGAAAATAAAACAGCACCAAATACTAACTTGATACGGCAAACTTGTCAAATGGTTATTAAAAATGTTTTCATTATCAATTGCACAGAATTAAACTGCTTTAAAATGTAATTGCTGTTTAATTGCAGAAAATGAGTTGGTCTATTTATGAACAGCAAATTTGTTGAAACTCCAGCACAATGTATTCAGATAAGAAATGATATTTGGAGTTTTGTAAATGGTTACCAACTATCCTAATGTGAATACTTGGAGAGCAGAGCGTTGCTCCTCGTCTGTTCTTCCAAGTAGACAGGCTTTGGTTGTCATCTGCTTTTCAGGGAATGGAGAGTACTGAAAAACACAGCTGTTGAATCCACAAAATATCAACTCTTTATTCCTTTCTATAAATGCTGATTGACCCTCCTGAGTTCCTCCAGCATTCTGTGTGTGTTGTTCTGGTTTTTCAGGATCTGCAGAACCCTTTTGTTTATGAACAAGCTGCTCACTCCTCCCTGTGGTCTCACATTCAAATTCTCACTTATGTAAGGTGTATAGGCCAGACTTGCCTTAGCTCAACCTGAACTCTCCTCTAACCTCTCTTTTCATGTTGCCGCACTTTGCCTTCTCTACCTCCACCCCTTTTCATTTGGAAATGGCCCTGATGAGAACTGCTAAATTCCAAGGAGTGAGCATATCTTTGCAAACTGTCGATTCAAGAAATCTTTCTTCAGAAGTTTGAAGTTTAAAGTTCAAAGTAAATTTGTTATCAATGTACACATATATCACCCATGCACCTACAGTTCTCGTGGTCTTGGTAAAGCAACCAACATAACTAAAGACCCCATCCTGG
Source organism: Mobula hypostoma (assembly GCF_963921235.1). Lineage (NCBI taxonomy): Eukaryota > Metazoa > Chordata > Chondrichthyes > Myliobatiformes > Myliobatidae > Mobula > Mobula hypostoma. The sequence continues at coordinate 103,855,172 of NC_086103.1, read as the reverse complement.
ACAGTGACTGTTCTCCTCCTCCAAACAGGCAGAAGATACAAAATCCTGAGAGCACCTGCCACCAGCTCAAGGTCAGATCCTACCCTGCAGATGTAAGACAGTTGAATGATAAGGTGGATTCATGACCTCACGGTCTACCTTGTTCAGAATCAGAATGAAATTTATTATCACTGACGCTGACGTGCAGCTTGTTTATACATCTTATTGTCTGCCTGCCCTGCATGCTCTCTGTAACTGTAACACTTTATTCTGAATTCTGTTGTTGATTTCCCTCGGATGAGCTCAGTCCACTGTTGTAATGAAATGATCTCTATGACTGCATGCAAAACGTTTTGCTTTACTGGACCTCAGTACATGTGACATGATTACTAATTATTCAACCCATTCTCTTACTAAAAATACATGTCCACACAGTTTTCATAATTTCTACCTGGTCACATTACCTACAAAGCACATGAAAAGCTGCAGCACAAAACTTAAGGTGGAGGAATAAACTTCATCCATGTATCACGAGAACCACACAGGATTTCCAGTTGAATCAAATGTTGCAATTCTTCTGTAACAAGTTTAAAAATTACACTCTAGGGAGAGGCTTGAACCACAAACCGAATTAATTATCAAAGTAACTTTTCACTATTTTCACCCACCTTGCAACTGGAATTGGTTTATTGTTGCCACATTTACTTAGATAGAATGGAAAGTTTGTCTTGCATATTGTTCATATGGATCAAATCATTACCTAGTGCATGGAGGTAATTTGCAGAATAAAGTGCAACAGCTACAGAGAAAGTGCCGTGCAGGCAGAGAGTGAGGTACAAGATCATAACCATGTGGATTGTCAGATCAAGAGTCCATCTTTCACACTCGTCAGTCTTATAACAGCAGGGCAGAAGCTGTCCTTGAGCAAGATGATATGTGCTTTTGTGCTTTTGTATCTTTGTATCCTCTGCCCAGTGAGAGAGGGGAGAAGAGAGAATGTCCAGAGAAGATGGGGTACGTATTTGATTATGCTGTCAGCTTTACTGAGGCAGCAAGAAGTGAAGAACGACAATGATGAATTTCATTACCAGAGAAAGTCTGCAGATGCTGGAAATCCAAGCAACACACAAAATGCTGGAGGAACTCAGCAAACCAGGCAACATCTATGGAAAAGAGTATAGTCCACGGTTCAGGCTGAGACCCTTCATGGGTCTTGGCCCGAAACATTAACTGTACTCTTTTCCATAGATGTTGCCTGGCCTGGTGAGTTCCTCCAACATTTTGTGTGTGTTGAATGAATTTCATATCATTTTCAGTTGCTTAAAGTCATGTCATTCATAGAATATGATCTTGTTTCTAATAATGCTTATTTTGCTGTGACAAAACTATTTTCAGCTCTATTAATAAAATTACACAATTTCTGAATATATTAGAAAAGTATATTTTAAGAGACATTTAAAACATTATATTCAAAATACTTGATTTTGTTGGTTCATGTTGAACTATTCATTGAATGGAGCTTAAACAAAACCACAAACCATAAAACAGTGCAGCAAATTAACAGGAAGGAGCTTTTTCCTGGGCTTCTTGTTAGACTTACTCATATTTCTTTGTGGAGATCCTGAAGTGCCATGCTGGTTTTGGCTTAACTTGTTCACATTTCTCTGTGGAGATCCTGAAGTCCAATGGTGGTGTTAGTTTAAGTTACTCATTTCTTTGTGGAAATGCTGAACTCCAGTGCTGATAAAGCACCTTCTGCTTTGCCATTCTGCTCCTTGCCTTCTGCAGCACCAGCAGATTCCTCACAGTGTCTGATGAAGCAGCAGATGCCCACAGATTTTTCAGATCTCATGCTGGGAATAATGTTGCTAAGCCTGTGCCAGGTTTACTCGACGTAAGTACACTTTCCCTATTGCAACTAATGGGCAGAAACTGCAGCTGATAGATTAGTCAGTAGACTTCTGTTTGATTCAGTTCAGTACAATTAAATGTATTTAACTGTTTTAATGTGCGTTGGAGAATTTTTAGTGTGCTAATTTATAAAGTGGTTTTAATGTTTTGATGTGGTTTTATTTTTTAATGTTTCCCAGTTGTTTTGAGTGTGGGTGGATGCCAATGGTGTTCAATGTCAGCGACAGCATTGACAGCTGGTGAGCTTGAAGGTGGAGCTTTAAGAGTTATCAGGGCCTTTCTGAGAACGCTGTCAGTTCACCTTTGCAATTAGAACTATGCTCGGCCAAGTCAATCAGTTGTCTATTCACACAGTACTACTTTCACCAATACGCCACACTCTCAGGTTTGGTTCTGTCTGTGCTTTCAATGCACAGGGCAGAGCTGGGTGTTTGCAGTAGGTTGGCTTGAGGTCTGCTTTCACATCGAGTAAACTTTATGCCATTATCCACATAGGAAAGTTTTAAATATATTTTAAATTTCCCGCAGGAACCTGCTTAGATTTGGTTATGATATACAGTGTTTACAAGGAATATATACTTTTCTCCAACCTTGCTTCGATTACTGTGCTACATTCACAGCAACATAATCAGCCTGTATAATTGGCTGCCTTTCTTTCTGTCCTTCAATGGCTGACACATTCCAATCATCTTGCTGCCCTCATGATTTCTTAACTTTAAAATGTAAAGAAACCCAACTAAGGTTATGGTTATAAGTTTCCTTTCTGTTCCCTCGTTGACAGCTGTTTCAATATTAGTGATCTATGCTTTAATTTTGAATCCAGTCTTTTAATATTTTATCACTTCATGCGGCATACATCATAACTGTGCTACGTTTTGTGTATTGTTCATCCAATTTAGTCTTATGTAAAACTCTCTTCTCGTTTCCAACTGGAGTTGTTTTCTTTCCATTGGCACTTAGCTTGTTTGCTATTAACATAGACACTATGTTCTTTTTGACCTTGTGCACAGAAGCTATGTGTGATTTCATACAATGTTTCAAGCATTTTGTAGCCCATCAGTCTTGAGCTGTAGGATACAGTGTGCCACAAAATTTGAGGATTTCCCACCTAGGCCAATATTTGGGCCACTTGTGCTCGTGTGATCTAGATTCAATTAAAGATCACATATTAGTTTTCCAGCATTGTGTCATTTGCTGCTCTACACTAACATGCTGCTGTGGCTAAGACTCCTGGACATTTTTCAAGGCAGTTCCTATGGCAGTCTTGAATATTTGCATGTTAGATCTTGCATGTTTAGAAACATTGACTAGACATTTTCATTACTAAATGCACACACAAACTTGCCTCTCAAGTGCATTGTAAAACATACATAAAGATCCAATAATGTACACAGTACTCCAAAAGTGAGCATGAAAAGTTTCATACAGTTGCAATCTGATTTCATGACTTTTAAACTCAATGGCCTCATTGGGCGTATGTTAGGTGCATGATGAAATACCGTTAACCATAGATGCAGCACTAACAATTCTCAAGAAATCCTAAACATCCTAAATATTTACACATCCATGTGTGCACCATCTACAGAATGCAATATAGTTCATCACCCAGGGTACTTTGACAGGACCTCCCAAACCTGCCAGTTCTGCCACCAAAAGGTCCAAGAGAAGTAGGCTTATGGAACTACTAAGACTTGAAAGTTGCTCTCCAAGCCACTCCCCATCCTGATGTAGATTCTATATTGCCAGCCTTCATTGCCTCTTGGTCTAAATCCTGGAACTCTATGTCCAACAACATTGTGGAAGCACCTTCAACAGCCAGATTGCAGCGATTCAAAAGTTGGTTCTCAATTACCACCTCAAGGGTAGTAAGGAATGGGAATAAAAACTGGCCTTGTTGAAAATGAAAAACAATGAAGTGGGAAATCAATTATATTGTGGTTTTCTAGTGCTGCATTGCCATATTGCCTCATTATTAGCTTCTTTAACCTCAATATTTTAATAAGATCATGTGCCCAGAAAAGCATTAGCATTCCTTTGACATATGAAGGGATCCCATACTTTTCCATAGGCACTGAAAGTTTCAGTATACCTGGTTTCATTGTCTACCATCTATTAGTTACATGGATGGTCCTTCACTTGCCATCATTTTAACATTATTTCCCATTTTTCTGCTTCTTGACAATCTCAGTTTGCCGCGATTGATTGCTGTAGAATAACTTCATCATGTTTGAGGGCTGTGACTCTTTGCCATTGGATTCTCAGTCTGGGATATTTGTCCTCTGTGGATTCCAAACTTTCAATGAGGTCTGTGCACAAATTGTGCATAGGTTTGCAATACACAAGACAAGGAACTTAAATCCGAACAGATCCCCTTTGTTATAACAGTCCAAGTGGAATGTTGCAAAAACATTGCTGCAGATTTACAGCAATGATTACGAGACCTGATGAAGGGTCTTGTCTTAAAACATACACCATCTATTTCCTTCCATAGATGCTGCCTGATCCAGTAAATTCCTCCAGCACTTGGCGTGTCGCTTCAAAACATTATTGCCAGTCATACGAGCAATAAAGCACAATATTGGTTCACAACCAGAAGTACAAATTTTGATATATTTTCTTTAGTTTTGTGCTCATAAATTTGTGAAGAACAATTATAATCTGGGCATCAAAACTGGGAAGTTACCCCAGGTTTGGGACTAAATATTAATGAAAACATCTGATCAAGATTTATCATGAGAATGTTGACACTGGGCGTGCATTCAGGTGCAATACTGAGCCTGGATTGGGACAATGAATAAAGATGACAATTGGATCGTAGCAAGCTGAAATTGTCAACAAGCAGAAAAACAGAAAATAATCAGTTAAAATGACAACAAGTAAAGGAACATCCATGTAGCTGATGCATGGTGGACTGGGCTGTATTCAGGGATTCATCTTCGAACCTGGATGAGTACGATGCAGTTGTTACTGACTTCATTAAAACCTGTCTGGATGAGTGTGTGCCTACAAATCTTACTGTACATTCCCAAACCAAAAGCCATGGATGAACCAGGCAGTACATCGTCTGCTGAAGGCCAGAGCTGTGGCATTCAAGTCTGGTGATCCAGGTCTGTACCAGAAAACCAGGTATGATTTGTGGAGGGCTATTTCAAGGGCTAAGAGACAATTTCGAATGAGGTTGGAGGTGGCATCGGATGTATGACAATTCTGGCAGAGTTTGCAAGACATTACTTCCTACAAAGCAAAACCCAATTGCATGAATGGCAGTGGTGCTTCACTACCAGATGAACTCAACACCTTCTATGCCCGCTTTGAAATGGAGAATATACAGTAAGTACAGCTGCAAAGATCCCTGCTGCACTGGTGACCCTGTGATCTCTGTCTCAGAGGCTGATGTTAGGCTGTCTTTAAAGAGGGTGAACCCTCACAAGGTGGAAGGTCCCAATGGAGTACTTGGCAAGGCTCTGAAAACTTGTGCCAACCAACTGGCGGGAGTATTCAAGGACATTTTCAACCTCTCACTGCTATGGGCAGAAGTTTTCATTATCCTTCAAAAAGGCAACAAATATACCAATTCCCAAGAAGAATAATGTGAGCTGCCTTAATGACTATTGCCTGGTAGCACTCACTTCTACAGTGAGGAAATGCTTTGAGAGGTTGATCATGACTAGGCTGAACTCCTGCCTCAGCAAGGATCTGGATCGATTGCAGTTTGCCTCTTGCCACAATAGGTCAACAGCAGATGCAATCTCAATGGATCTTCACACGGCCTTAGATCACCTAGACGACACACACACCTATGTCAGGATGCTGTTTATTGACTGTAGCTCAGCATTTAATACCATAATTCCCACAATCCTGATTAAGAAGTTACAGATCCTGGTCTTCTGTACCTCCCTCTGCAAATGCATTCATGACTTCCTAACTGGAAGACCACAATCTGTATGGATTAGTGATAACATCTCCTCCTTGTTGAAGATCAAGACCTCAGGGGTATGTGCTTAACCCACTGCTTTACTCTCTCCATACCCATGACTGTGTGGCTAGGCGTAACTCAAATACAATCTATAAGTTTGCTGATGATACAATCATTGTTGGTAGAGTCTCAGATGGAGATGAGAGGGTGTACAGGAGCAAGATATGCCAACTAGTGGAGTGGTGTCGCAGCAAAAGTCTTTGCACTCAGCATCAGTAAGACAAAAGAACTCGTTGTAGATTTCAGGAAGGGTAAGAGGAAGGAACACACTCATAGAAGGATCAGAAGTAGAGAAAATGAGCAGTTTCAAGTTCCTGGGTGTCAAGATCTTTGAGGAACTAACTTAGTCCCAAAATATCGATGCATTTATAAAGAAGGCAAGACAGTGACAAAACTTCATTAGGAGTTTGAAGAGATTTGGTATGTCAACAAATACACTCAAAAACTTCTTTAGAGCTACAGTGGAGAGCGTTCTGACAGGCTGCATCACTGTCTGGTATGGGGGTGGGGGGAGGGCTACTGCACAGGATCGAAAGAAGCTTCAGAGAGTTGTAAATTTAGTTGGCTCCATCTTGGGTACTAGCCCACAAAGTGCCCAGGACATCTTCAAGGAGCGGTGTCTCAGAAAGGCAGCTTCCATTATTAAGGACCTCCAGCACACCAGGGCATGCCCTTTTCCCATTGTTACCATCAGGCAGGAGGTACAGAAGCCTGAAGGCACACACTCAGTGATAATAAACCTGATTCTGATTCTGATTCTAAAAGATCTTTCTGTCACAATGTGCACTGGCAATATTAGAATCAAAGTGCAGGGGAAAGACAGATGCAGAGTGGCAATGAGAGTTTATTCATAATAATTACAAAAGAATATTGGTGGCTGAGCTGAGTGACACCGCAAGAAGTAACAGTCTCAAAACTAAGACCCCATGATTAGCACTAACCGGGTGTCCGCAAGTAACACGGAATCCCTGAACCTATCAAAATAAACATAACAAGCTTAAACCAAAGGCATCAGGAGACCACGTTACAAAGAGCGAGTCATTCGAGAAAAACGCAAGGAACTCTAAACGATTAATGATTCTTGTTAAGCAACTACTAACCAATTTAGGTGCTCTAAAAATCTCAGAGCCCAATTTTCTTTGACACATCGCACAGTCCCAAAGAGCTCATTACACCTTCAGTAAGGTTAAGGAAAGATTATTTTATTAGGAATAATATAATTTTTGCTCTTGTGCAATTAAATTGTAAAGTCCACAGAAATGATACAAAGACAAAATTATTTATAATTTCTTTTAGTCTAGATGTTGGATAAATACGTATACAAACAATTTTACTTTTCATTATCTCTGAAAGGGATCTTTACAAGGGCTTCTTGTTACTGATCTCAACCTGTACCATTCAAGTCAGATTTCAAACAAAACAAATCTCCACCTACGTTATTAGTCCTAGTCATTGGATATTCAGTTCCGAAGAGATGAAACCTTCTTTCCTTATGAAGCACCATGCTGGATCCTGCTTGATCTAGCCCACAACTGAAATACACACTGGCACCATTTCTGCATCTGCATGAAGTTTTAAAGATCTCAACAGGAGAAACACCCCCCAGGCTAAACTACCAGAGCTATTTAGTAAGCTGCAACATTCTGTATCAGACTTCAAGCGAAAGATGCAATGAAAGTCATTGCCGCACTGCAGGAGCACAAGCCATTTGGCCCACTGAGTCTGTGTCAACATTCAATTACATTAATCCTACAATAATCTGATTCTATTTTTCCCATATTCCCATGAACTGCCTCCAGATTCTACTAGTCACCTGCACCCAAAGGGTCATTTACAATACTTGAGTAAACTTCCAACCAGCATGTTTTTGGGATCTGTGAGAAACCAGAAAACTGAGCTGAAACACATATAGTCACATACAGCTGCAGGCAGATAACAACAGAGTAATTACACCAGCTAGACTTTACTAAAGACTTCAGCTGTTAAACAAATGTCTCCTTTTCTGAAACTTTTCCATAGAGGATACAATAACTATGATGGAGATTGAAAAGATTTACCTTATAAATAAGATGGAAAATATCAGTTCTCCTTATTATCTTGGGACACATGACCAAAATTCAATACTACAATTGGTTCACCTTCTCAAGGTGAGAAAAGTGTAACCTTGGGATCTGAGTTAATCCTTGACAAGACTATGAACTTGAGTCAATAGTATGACCATTTTTTAAAGTACAATAAGGTTTGCACCTTGTGCATTTTCCCTAACATGTAAGAAGTTTTTTGGTTTGTCTTTTCTCTTTTACATTTAGTCAGAAAGAGGAAGCAATATTCTCCATCTACAGAGTGATACTCTGCAGAATGTAGTTCTGAAAGGAAACAATCTCACAATTAATAATCTCAGCTGTCAAGAGACAGAACATTGAATCACTAACTGCTTGAATTTGACTGCAGCAATTAGTCTTTTTGATGCCTAGCCAATTATTTGGCAGCCTCTTCACTCCGCTCATAATAGCAAGGCATGATGGAACAGCATAAATTAAGTTTTTGTCATATCATATTTTGTATCTAGTTTCTCTGCCAGATAAGAGCAATGTATTATTCAGAACAGCTCTCAGTCAAATGATGTGCCCTCTATTTCATTCTTTAGTTTCAATAGGTTCCATTGCCCATTCCATTTTACAATTGAGAAACTCTGTTGTCTTGGACTGACAAGCCATTTACTTTTGGATTTGCAGTTTAGAGGTAAGCAAACAATGTTCTGGAAATAATTGAAATTACATTCCTGATTAAACATACCAAAACCTTAATAGAATTGAACAAATTGTTATTTACACATACTCTGTGTGACAATGGGTTTCCTCTAGGTATTTTTCTACATTGTAAAAATTAGTTAATTGGCTGCTGTCAATTGCTCATCATGTACGTGGGCAACCTGAGAGTTGAGGAGCATGTGAGAGAATAGTTTGCAGGAAAATATGGTGAGAACAGGATTAATAAAATTACTGGCAATTATGACATAGGCTGAAATTTCACCTTGCATATTGTAAATATGATGTCCAGAAGACATCTGTCAAAGTTGCACTGTAAAGTTAAATTAAGCTGAAAGTTCTGGGGACTCAGTATAAAATTAGCCAAGCAAAGAGAATCAACTTATAATTTTGGCAGGTAAAGTTAAGAAAAATCCTGTGACATACCAATGCTGACTGATTATAGAGGATTAAAGCAAAACCATAACAATGTATAGGGTGTTACGTACCCTGTAACTGGGTTGCCAAACCAGCAGAAATGGACCACTCAGTTGGAGTCTGGATTACTGGAACTAAGAAAGTTTTATTAAAGAAATAAGCAACACAGTACTCTAATGGTAAGGATATAAATGCAACAGGTTAGCAATGAATAAACACACATGTACACAGAACTAGGATAATAGGGTCAATCAAGCTCTATCGTAGTCAAGGGGTAAGATGATCAATCACAAGTGACAGAGTTCAGTTTAGCTCAGTTCGCAGTAATCGCTGTCGTGCCATTGGAGAGAGAGAGAGAACGAATGAATATGCAAATCGGATTTCAAACAGACCTTCGATATTCCTCGCAGTTAGCTTTCGGGCGAGCCCTTTGTAATGTCTTCTGAGGTCACCGACTGTGACCCCTCCGTTCCAGACACGATCGTTCTTCAGCGGTGAACCCGGCACCCAGGCAAGGGCGGACACACACCAGGTTCCCGCCGAAAGTATCTTTCCACCCTGTGCGTCTATGGCTGGTCCCGCGACCAAACCTCCAAAACTCCCACCGACTTGTGGGGGCGCACCGCTTCCAGGGTCTCGTTACCTCGTGGTGTCGTGTGCGTTGTCTTAGCGAACCTGCCCCTTTTTATCCCCCTGCTGGGGTATCGCCTGTCCATCACACTTCAAACAGTTCAGGGTTCAAAAGGAGCCGGTCTTGACAATACTCAGACTGGTGTCTCCTTCCGTTAAACTCTCTCGTCTCTTCATGAACATTTCCTAATGCTGCTCCATTGTCTTATTTATCTCTCTCTCCTGAAGACAGGTGGCAGATCAACTGTTGATCCCACTGGTGCTAGCACAGGACAGTTAACATCTTAGTCTATGTGTACTTTTGTAACCCTCTTTCGTCACACCCCTCCCCTTTAAGGATTTTTACCGGGGTAGAAATTATAAGCATGAATACATTATTAGATACACACAAATATACATCTTCATCAGCTATTTGGCTAATACAGAGAATTTTAAGTTGTTAACACCTTGACAGACAGTCAGCAATCACATTTTCTGTTCCTTTTATATGTGTAATTTTTATATCAAATTCCTGTAGCACCAGACTCCAACTTAGCAATCTTTTGTTTTTATCTTTCATAGTGGCCAAAAACACTAATGGGTTGTGGTCGGTGTAAATTACCAGTGGTTTCCGTGCCAGGCAAATATAAACTTCAAAATGTTGTAATGCTAGTATGATGGCCAGTAACTCCTTTTCCACAGTGGAATAATTTCTCTGATGGATATTAAATTTCTTAGAAAAGTAAGCAACTGGGTGCTCAACCCCCTCTTTGTCTGTCTGCAACAGCACCGCCCCGGCAGCTTCGTCGCTAGCATCTGTTGCGAGGGAGAAGGGTTTTGAAAAATTAGGCGCATTTAGCACAGGATGGTGACACAGAATCGCCTTCAGACTCTCGAAGGCTTGTTGACAAAGGTCGTTCCACACAAACTTAGCATTCTTTGGCAAAAGCTTCGTGAGAGGGAGGGTAATATCCGCAAAGTTTTTGCAAAACTTCCTATAGTACCCCACCATCCTCAAGAATCTTCTCAGGGCTCTCTTGTCTGTCGGGGTGGGGACCTCCGAGATAGCCCGCACCTTGGCCTGCATCGGAGCCAGCTGCCCCTGTCCTACCACAAATCCCAGATAAGTGACCTTCGCGTGGCCAAACTCACTTTTTGCGAGGTTCACTGTCAGGTTGGCTTCGGACAGCCGTTTAAACAGTTCCTTTACTGCCACAATGTGCTCCTCCCACGTGTCACTCCAGACCACTAAATCATCAATATATGCTTCTGTGTTCCTTAGTCCCTTTATTACTGAATTAATCATCCTCTGGAAGGTCCCTGGAGCGTTTTTCATGCCAAAAGGTAGAACATTATACTCGTATAAACCGGAGGGAGTGACAGATGCCAAGATTTCTCTAGCCCGGTCGGTTAAAGGAACACACCAGTACCCTTTCAGCAAATCGATCTTGGTGATGTACGTAGCTCTCCCCACTTTATCGATGCAATCGTCTACCCTTGGGATGGGGTAAGCATCAGTTTTTGTGATGGCGTTCACCTTTCTGTAATCTGTACAGAATCGGATGCTCCCATCGGCTTTCGGGACAACCACACAGGGGGACGCCCATTCCGACTTGGATGGCCTAATAATATCTGTGGCTAGCATGTACTCAATCTCTTTCTCCACTAGCTTGCCTTTCTCCAAGTTCATCCTATAGGGTTGTTGTTTAATTGGCCGGTCTGAGGTGACCACAAAATCATGCACCGTCCCTTTGCATCGCCTCGGGACATCGGGACATACATCTGCGTGCCGGTGAATTAGCTTTATCAATGGCCTGCTTTGTTCGGGGGTTAGGTGAGAGACCTTACCAGCAAAATTAGCCAGAACAATAGAGTTCGCCAATCGGGTCGGCACCATATTCAACTTTTCAAGATGGGTTTTCCCCGTATCATTCGACACGCCAGTCTCATTAATTTCCGTGATAACACCAACCAGGTTTTCTTTCTGATCGTGGTAAGCTTTTAACATGTTAATGTGTACCAACTGTGTGGGTTTACGCCTGTCCGGCGTTTCGATAACATAATTCAAAGGGTCTATCTTTTTAATTACCTTGTACAGACCGTGGAATCTCAGCTGGAAGGGGTTGGCTACCACTGGGAACAGAACTAAGACCCGATCGCCCACTTGGAACACTTTTTCGCGGGCACGCCTATCATACCATTTTTTCATTTTAGTCTGGGAGTGTCGCAGATTTTCTTTGGCAAGGTCACAGATCCTTCCAAGCCTCTCACGAAATTTCAAAACATAATCAATCACATTAACTTGAACTGCCGAACTGGACCATTGCTCTTTTAGTAAGGTCAGGGGTCCTCTGGGCCGATGACCGAAGACGAGCTCGAATGGGCTGAACCCCAATGACTCTTGAACCGTGTCCCTCACGGCAAATAAGAGGAGGGGCAAAGCATCATCCCAGCTCCTAGCGTTTTCTTGACAGTAAATTTTAATCATGGTCTTTAATGTGGCGTGGAATCGTTCCAACGCCCCTTGTGACTCGGGATGGTACGCGGAGGCCAAAATCTGCTTTACTCCCAGCTCATCCAACATCTGTCGGAATGTGTGAGATGTGAAGACACTCCCCTGATCCGACTGGATTTCCCTGGGCAGACCCACCGTAGTGAAAAATTTCACAAGCGCCTTAACCACTGCGGGAGCCTTTACGCTGGCCAGGGGCACCGCCTCCGGAAACCTGGTGGTGGCGCACATCATGGTCATCATGTACTCCCGCCCACTCGCAGTTCTGGGCAGGGCACTGACAAAATCCACAATTACTCGAGGAAAAAGGTTCCCCGAAAGCGGGTATCGATCGAAGGGGCGCTTTAGGCAGGACCTGATTTGGCTTTCCTACCACCTGACATAAATGACATCGCCTACAATATTCAACAATATCTTTCCTCATGTTCGGCCAGTAAAACTCTTTCATAATTCTGTCGACTGTCTTCCTCACCCCAAAATGTCCACCAAGGGGTACTTTGTGGGCCAGGTTAAAAATCTCGCCCCTATAAATTTTCGGCACTTCCACCTGGTGTACAACTCCCCATTCCTCATCTGGGGGCACAGTACGTGGTCTCCATTTCCTCATTAGTACTCCCTCCTTCACATAATAGCCTACTGGCTCCCTTTTTAATTCTGCGTCAGAGAGAGCTGCTCCGCCAAATCCATCAGCTCCTCGTCTCACTCCTGTGCCTGTATAAAGTCCTTCCTGGCTAATGCTAAGTCTGCCTCAGCTCCCTCACTTCCTCTTGTTCCACTACGCTCCTTCTTTCCACTTTCTACCTCCCCCTGGTACAAGGCTGGTAGAAACGTCTCAGCTAACTCTATATCAGCCTCTGCAGCCTTCCTCAACATCCGTTGAGTTACTGCGCAAATGGGATAAACCTGCGAGTCCATGGGCGGGGCCTCAATGCTGGCAGGCTGACTTGTCAACCTCACTGCTGGGAACACAATTCCCCCTGCGAAGACTTCCACGTCTTTCATCGGTAGTTCGGGTCTCACCCCGATCGTGACTTGTCCAAAGATCAAGTCACTTTGTAGGTGTATCTGGTGCAAAGGCACGGCTTCAGTCCCTTTTCCAATGCCTTTGATCACACTGACCTCCCCAGTCTCGGTCTCTGAACTGAAGTCTAAAACACTCCTCAAGATCAGTGACTGACAAGCTCCCGTGTCTCTCCAGATCCGTACTGGAACTGGGTTTAACCCCTCCTTCACCGACACCAATCCGGCCGAGATAAACCTCTTGCGCCCTTCCTGAACTTTATCAGACCTCCTCTCCCCTGAAGGTTTGTTTGCCGGCTCAATACAGTCAGTCGGAACCCCCGTTTTTCCTTTCCCCGTCTCCTTCTTTGGGGCAAAGCACCTGGACGCAAAGTGTCCGACTTTCCCACAATTATAACAGACAACCCCAGGAGACTTCCTACCAAACTGCTCCCTGTCTACCTTATCCTTCTCACTAGTCCCTCGGCTTACTTACTGACTTTTCTGGCGGACTCTCCCCGCCATCCTGACTACCCTTCTGGTAGCCTTTACTTGGGGCAAACTTCATTTTATGCGTCAACGTGTATTAATCCGCTAACTTAGCAGTTGCGGCTAACGTGGCTGCCTCTTTCTCATCGAGGTAGGGTCTCATACCTTCAGGGACATAACCTTTAAACTGCTCAATCAGGAGCAGCTGTAGCAGTCTGTCATAATCCCCATTTACCCCCTTCGAGGCACACCAACGCTCACAATATGTCTGCATCTCACGGGCAAACCCTAAATACGTGCGGTCCCATTGTTTCCTCGCATTCCGGAACCCATAAATCCTGAGGATGGCCTCTTTCACCACCTCATACCTCTGGGCATCTTCCACAGACAAAGCCGAGTAAGCTTGTTGGGCTTTCCCTTTAAATACACTCTGAAGCAAAACAGCCCACTTATCCCTCGGCCAGTCCTGCCTTGCAGCAACTTTTTCGAAATGGAGAAAGTACCGACCCACATAGGTATCGTCAAATGGGGGAACCAGCCTAACCTCCTGGGTCGCCCTGAACCCTCCACCTTGGTTCGGCATGGGCCCCTGCTCTGCCCTTATCTTTAACCTCTCCAGCTCGAATTCCCTTTCCCTCTGTTTCTCTTCTCGCTCCAACTGTTTGTCCCTCTCTCTCTTGCCATTCTAACTGTTTCTCTCTCTCTTGCCATACTAACTGTTTCTCTCTCTCTTGTCATTCTATCTGTTTCTCTTTGTGTTCTAGCTGCCATACCCGGAACTCGTGCTCGAGTCTCAGTTTTTCAAGCTGCACCTGTACTGCGTCTCCACCAGGTTTTCCAATAGATATCACCTCCAGCTCCCCTTGGGGAAACACACCTTTAGATACATAGTGCTCTACGATAGCTCTGTGTATCGCCTCTCTCCTCATTGTCGACTTCCCCTTAACAAGATTCAACCGTTTGGTCACAGCTGCCAATTCCGCTTTCCTGGCATCCTCTAATGCCTCCAAGGTCGGCGCCTTTAGAAATTCCTCAATCTCCATTTCTGCTGTTTGCCTTTTCTTTCTTTCGGGAATTTTAACTCAATCAATCTACCCCGTCCAAATTTAGCGTTCAAAATCGCGGACGAGAACCCCACTTATGTTACGTACCCCGTAACTGGGTTGCCATACCAGCAGAAATGGATCACTCAGTTGGAGTCTGGATTACTGGAACTAAGAAAGTTTTATTAAAGAAATAAGCAACACAGTACTCTAATAGTAAGGATATAAATGCAACAGGTTAGCAATGAATAAACACACATGTACACAGAACTAGGATAATAGGGTCAATCAAGCTCTATCGTAGTCAAGGGGTAAGATGATCAATCACAAGTGACAGAGTTCAGTTTAGCTCAGTTTGCAGTAATCACCGTCGTGCCATTGGAGAGAGAGAGAGAATGAATGAATATGCAAATCGGATTCCAAACAGACCTTCGATAATCCTCGCAGTTAGCTTTCAGGCAAGCCCTTTGTAATGTCTTCTGAGGTCACCGACTGTGACCCCTCCATTCCAGACACGATCATTCTTCAGCGGTGAACCCGGCACCCAGGCAAGGGCAGACACACACCAGGTTCCCACCGACCGTATCTTTCCACCCTGTGCGTCTATGGCTGGTCCCGCGACCAAACCTCCAAAACTCCCACTGACTTGTGGGGGCACACCGCTTCCAGGGTCTCGTTACCTCATGGTGTCGTGTGTGTTGTCTTAGCGAACCTGCCCCTTTTTATCCCCCTGCTGGGGTATCGCCTGTCCATCACACTTCAAACAGTTCAGGGTTCAAAAGGAGCCGGTCTTGACAATACTCAGACCGGTGTCTCCTTCCATTAAACTCTCTCGTCTCTTCATTAACATTTCCAAATGCTGCTCCATTGTCTTACTTATCTCTCTCTCCTGAAGACAGGTGGCAGATCAACTGTTGATCCCACTGGTGCTAGCACAGGACATTTAACATCTTAGTCTATGTGTACTTTTGTAACCCTCTTTCGTCACAAGGGCTTAACATGGAAAATGGCCACTGGCGTGGAAAGGACGTTTAGCAGCATAAGATTTCTGGGTGCAAGCATAAGGCTAGCAAAAAGATGGTGGTAGTGGAGGCTCCTGAACTTATCACACAGTCACAGGCAGCAGATTTAATGGGAAATCCTTTGGACTGAAAATCAGCAAAGACTGGTATGGCCAAGGTAGAAAGCAGCCATGGAGAGGCGTTCCACAGGTTGGAGTGCCATCATCTCTCTGGGCAATCCCAAGAGGCAATAGGATATGTTCAACCATGAATGAAAGCCTACAGCACTTTGCTAAGTACAAGGTCATGCTTATAATAAATGACAGGTCTTGATACCTTAGCAAGATGAACATTTCCCATGCCTCTGCACCGTGAAAGTGGACTCAGTGATCTTGAGCTATATGACAATATATAACCCTCATAATAAGCCTACACCAATTTACAGCATGGGTCTTAGTCTGTAAAAGACAAAACGCCACAAGAAATTCTTAGAGTGTATCCAAGCAAAATGATATCCACAATAGCACAGCAATTGAAAAAGGAATATTTGAATGTGCTGGGGAAGGGCCTCAGTAGATTACATAACCACAATATATGCAGCCCAAAGCAGATGACAGGGTAGGAATTCTAAATTGGAGAAAGGCCAGTTTTGATGATATCAGAAAGGATTTGGCAAGTGTGGATTGGGACAGGCTGTTTTCTGGCAAAGGTGTACTTGGTAAGTGGGAGGCCTTCAAAAGCGAAATTTTGAGAGTACAAAGCTTGATTGTGCTTATCAGAATAAGTGATAAAGATGACAGATTTAGAAACCCTTGGTGTTCAAGCGATATTAAAGCCCTGGTTAAGGAAAAGGATCTGAATAACAAGTATAGGCAGGTAGGAACAAATGGGGTACTTATGGAGTATTAGAAATGCAAAAAAAAACACTTAAGAAAGAAACGAGAAGGGCTAAAAGCAGACATCAGGATGCCCAGGCAGACAAGGCGAAGGACAATTTTAAAGGATTCTACAGATACATTAAGAGCAACATACATACACACACACACACACACACAAACACACACACAAGGAACTCAGCAGGCCAGACTGCATCTATGGAAAAGAGTACAGTTGACGTATTGGGCCGAGACCCTTCAGCAGGACTGGAGAAAAATGATGGGGGGGGTGAGGTGGAGGAAGAGAAACACAAGGTGATAGGTGAAACTGGGAGGGGAGGGATGAAGTAAAGAGCTGGGAAGATGATTGGTGGAAGAGAGAGGACAGAAGACGATGGAAGAAAAACAAGGGGGGAGGAGCACCAGAGGAGGCAATAAGGTGAGGGAGGGAAAAGGGAATGCGGACTGGTGAAGGGGGTGGGGGAGAAAGTCGAGAAATTGATATTCATGCCATCAGGTAGGAGACTACCCAGACAGAATATAAGGTGTTGTTCCTCCTACCTCAGTGTGGCCTCATCACGACAGTGGAGGAGCCCATGGATTAGACATATCGGAATGGGAATGGGAAGTGGAATTAAAATGGGTGGCCACTGGGAGATCCCGCTTGTTCTGGCGTATGAAGCATAGGTGCTCAGTGAAGCGGTCTCCTAATCTACGTTGGGTCTCACCGATACACAGGAGGCCACACCGGGAGCACCAGACACAGTATATAACCCCAACAGACTCACAGGTGAATTGTCCATTTGTTCCTCCCCACTGATCTCCCTCCTGGCCCTTATCCTTACGAGCAGAATAAGTGCTACAACTGCCCTACACTTCCACCCTCAGTATCATTCAAGGCCCCAAACAGTCCTTCCAGGTGAGGCGACACTTCACCTGTGAGTCTATTGAAGTCATCTACTGTATCCGCTGTTCCCAGTGGTGAGACCCAACATAGATTGGGAGACCGCTTCACCGAGCACCTACACTCTGTCTGCCAGAAAAAGTGGGATCTCCCAATAGCCACTCATTCCAATTTCAATTCCAATTCCTATTCCCATTCCGATATGTCTGTCCATGGCCTCCTCCACTGGCACGATGAGGCCACACTGAGGTTGGAGGAGCAACATCTTATATTCTGTCTGGGTAGCCTCCAACCTGATGCATGAACATCAATTTCTCAAACTTCTGGTAATGCCCCCTACTTCTCCTTCATCAGTCCCCATTCACATTTCCCTCTCTCACCTTAACTCCTTGCCCCTCCTTCACCTCTCTCTGGTGCTTCTCCCTCCTTTCCCTGCATCCGTGAACTTCTGTCCTCTCCTATCAGACTCCCCCTTCTCCAGCCCTGTATCTTTCACCAATCAAATTGTCAGTTCTTTACCTCACCCCTCCACTCCTGGATTCACCTTCCATCTTACGATTCTACCTCCCCCCCTACATTTAACTCAACTTTTTTTCTCCAGTCCTGCTGAAGGGTCTCACCCTGAAGCATCGACTGTACTCTTTTCAATAGATGCTCCCTGGCCTGCTGAGTTCCTCCAGTATTTTGTGTGTGTTGCTCGGATTTCCAGCATCTGCAGATTTTTTCTTGTTTGTGAACTTTTCTCTTGTTCACATCTGTACATGTGAACTTTGCACTATTCAGGACATTTACAAAGACAGGTGTGTAAAAAAGGGCCCGAAGGATCATTGGAGATCCGAGTCACCCGAACCAAAAACAGTTCCAGCTGCTACCATCCGGGAAACGGTACTGCAGCATAAAAGCCAGGACCAACAGGCTCCGGGACAGCTTCTTCCACCAGGCCATCAGACTGCTTAGTTCATGCTGACACAACGGTATTTCGATGTTATATTGTCTATACATAATATTTACTATAATTGCACATTGCTCATTTAGATGGAGATGTAACGAAAAAATTTATACTCCTCATGTATATGAAGGATGTAAGTAATAAAGTCAATTCAATTCAATTCAATCAATATGGTAAGAGCAAAAGGATTGCACGGGACAAATTTTTCTTCGGAAAATCAGAATGGTAATCTTTGTCTGGAGCCAAAAGAGGTGGGGGAGATTGTAAATGGATTTTTTGCATCTCTATTTACTCGAGAGCCAGGCACAAAGTCTATAGAAGTGAGGCAAAGGCGCAGGGAGGTCGTGGACCCTATACAGATTACAGAGGAGCAGGTGTTTGCTGTTCTGAGGTAAATTAGGGTTGATAAAACCCCAGGGCCTGATGAGGTGTTCCCTCGGACCCTATGGTCAGCAAGTGCACAAATTGCAGGGTTCCCAGCAGAGATATTTAAATTATCCAGAGAGACAGATGAGATACCAGAGGATTGGAGCATAGCTTATGTTGTTCTGCTGTTTAAGAAAAGCTCTGAAAAAACACAGGAAATCATAGGCCGGTGAGCCTGACAGCAGTCGTGGAAAAGTTATCAGAAGGTAGTGTAAGGGATCGGATAGCTGAGTATTTGCATAGACATAACTGATAAGGGATAGTCAGCTTGGCTTTGAGCATAATAGGTCATGTCTTACTAATTTTATAGAGTTTTTCAAGGAAGTTACCAGGTACGTTGATGAAGGTAAGGCAGTGGATATCGTCTACATGAACATCAGCAAGGCATTTGATCATGTCCGGCATGGGAGGTTGGTCAAGAAGATTCAGTCAATCGGCATTCAAGATGAGGTAGTAAATTGGATTAGACATTGGCTTTGTGGGAGAACCAAGATAATGGTAGCAGAGGTTTTTCTCTCTGACTGGAGGCCTGTGACTAGTGGTGTGCCACAGGGATCAGTGCTGGGTCCGTTGTAGTTTGTCATCTATATCAATGACCTGGGTGATAATGTAAATAACTGGATCAGCAAATTTGTGGATGACACCAAGATCGATGGTGTAGTGGACAGAGAGGAAAGCTATCATAGCTTGCAGAGGGATCTGGATTAGCTGGGAAACAGGCTGAAAAACAGCAGATGGAATTTAATGCAGACAAGTACAAGGTTTCATACTCGGAAGGACCAACAAGGGTCTGTCTTACACAGTGAATGGTAGGGCACTGATGATTGTGGTAGAACAAAGAGATCTGGGAATACAAGTACATAATTCATTGTAAGTGGCAACACAAGTAGATAGAGTCATAAAGAAAGCTTTTGGCACAATGGACTTCATTAATCAATGTATTAAGTACAGGAGATGGGATGTTAGATTGAAGTTGTATAAAACATTAGTGATGCTTAATTTGGAGTGTTGTGTGCAGTTTTGGTCACCTACCTACCGGAAAGATGTAAACAAAGTTGAAAAGAGTAGAGAGAAAATTTACAAAGATGTTGCTGGGTCTGGAGGACCTGAGTCATAAGGAAAGATTGAATAGGTTTAGAGTTTTTTCCTTGGAACATATAAGATTGAGGGGAGATGTGAAAAAGGTATACAAAATTATGCGGTGTATAGATAGGGTAATGCAAGCAGACTTTTTCCACTGAGGTTGGGTGTGACTACAAACAGAGGTCATGGGTTAAGGGTGAAAGGTGAGAAGTTTAAGGGGAACATGAGGTGAAACTTGCTGGTGGAACGCAGCAGGCCAGGCAGCTCTCGACCCAAAATGTCGACTGTACTTCTTCATATCTCCCTCTTTCGTTTTTCCCAGGCCTTCCGTCCTATGATACTCCCCATTCTCCAGCCTTGTATCCCTTTTGCCAATCAACTTCCCAGCTCTTAGCTTTGTCCCTCCCCCTCCTGTCTTCTCCTATCATTTTGGGTCTCCCATTCCCCTCCCACTTTCAAATCTCTTTTTTCCGTTAGTCCTGATGAAGGGTCTTGGCCCGAAACGTTGACAGTACTTCTTCCTATAAATGCTGCCTGGCCTGTTGTGTTCACCAGCATTTTGTGTGTGTTGCTTGAATTTCCAGCATCTGCAGATTTTCTCGTGTTTATGAGGTGAAACTTGTTTACTCAGAGGGTCATGAGAATGTGGAATGAGCTGCCAGCACAACTTGTGCATACAAGCTTGGTTTCAACATTTAGGAGAATTTTGTATAGGTGCATGGATAGCAAGGGTATGGAGGGCTATCGTCCGGGTGCAGACTGATGTGAATAGGCAATTTAAATGGTTTCGGCATGGACTAGGTGGGTTAAAGGACCTGTTTCCGCACTGTACTTCTCTATGACTCTATGAGTAAATCTTTAGGCCTGAATGGGACAATTTGAAATTTACTATGCTGTAGATGTCTGTATAGTAGTTGTATTATATAGTGTTGTATAGTATGCATACTGTATGTATATATGTATATGTATATTTTTAAAATATATTTATTTATTTATGTATTGTTGGTTAAGCATTCTTTGTTGACTACGTTCTTTGTGGGTTATATGTAAAAGCACATGAACAGCATATGGCATTGCACCACCAGGTTGTATGTGCATGCCTCAGTTAAATTAAGAAACAAAACTAATGTACACAGGTTATCCCGGCTCCCTTGTTTTTCTTACAATTAATTTTATGTTTTGGAGTTGCAAAATATAACACACACTTCTCTACACTGTATTTCACCTGCCCATTCTCCTAATCTGTACAAGTCTTTCTGAGACTCCTTGCTTCTTCAACACCTGCCCCTCCTCTTATCTTCGAATCATCTACAAGCGTAGCCATCAAGCCATCAATTCCAACATCCAGATCGCCGACGTACTGTATAATGTGAAAAGACGCAGGCCTAGCACTGACTCCTGCTGAACACCTCTATTCACTGGCAGCCAACCAGAAAAGGCTCCTTTTATTCCCGCAGCCTTTGGTTCTCTCAATGCTTGGGACAAAGTATTGTGTCTTTTTCCCTGACTATACCATTCCTAGTTACAATGCCATTTCTCTTGAGTGACACAATGAAACTCAGTTCCACGGTTCGGTTGCTCATCACTCTCATCCTCACAGGGAGCAAAAAATCTCAGACCTGCAATATGTGATACTTGCCTTTGTTTGCCAAGGCACAGAGTACAGGAATGAGAAGATCGTACTAGAACTGTCCTGCAGAGTTTGAGGAGAATGTATAGTTCTGGTCACCACCCAACGAAAAAAATGTAATCACATTAAAGAGGGTGCAGAACTGATTTACAAAATGTAGCGAGTTCTTGAGAATTATTGTCATGAGGATAGGTTACTTGAGCTGGGGTTGTTTTCCTGGAACACAGGTGAGGTCCAGTTTCTGTATGTGGAATTATGAGAGGTCAGATAGGTTAAAGAGAAAACAACTATTTGCCTCAACAAAGTAATAATTCACTGGTCAAATGGTCAGAGCAAATTACACTTAACAAATGGTGAGGATTGGTTTGGAACTCAGTACCTGAAATGGTGAGGAATGCAGAAGCCACTATTGCATTAAAGAAGCTTCTAGATAGCCACTTAAAGATCTGTATCTTGCGAAGTTATAGATGCAGAGCTTAGAAGTTGGAGTAACATGAACCTCACTTTGGCTAACATGGTAGCAGTAGGCTAAATAGCCTTCTTCATACCATATTATTCCCAGGTAGGTACTTCCATGATTCTCAAATGACAGCTGTAGACTAAAAGCCGCCCTGATGAAGGGTCATGACCTGAAACGTTGATTGTTTATTCCTCTCCATAGATACTGCCTGACCTGCTCTGAGTTCCTTCGGCATTTTGGATATGTTAGTCTGGATTTCCAGCATCTGCATAATCTTCTGTGTCCCTGTGTATGGATAGGTTTCATCATCTCATTATGTCTTCTGGCTTACAAGAAGGCATAAACATGTGCCCCATTGTCTCATTATTGACCTTGTCTTGTTTCTTTTCCTTTCAGTAGTCCAAGGCAAATTCTCAATGCAAACATCAGCCACAGTTGAGCCAAGGCAATGATTGCTCCTGTGTCAGCTGCCCAAGGGCTGGGTTAATCTGGGCAAATCCGTCTGCTCAATGAGAAATATCGACTCCTCATGCAGGGCTTCGACCCAAAATATCAACAGGTCCTTTCTTCCCACAGATCCTGTTCAACTCACTGAGTTCCTGCAGCAAACTTCTTGTTGTTCATGATTCCAGCACATGGATTTCAGTCTCCTGTCTCTGCTTGGATTCCTCTCTCCCTGAGTGGATAGCCAGTATCATATCATGAATACCTTATGGTGCTGCTAATTGCAAATTGCAGCAGGTATCACCAGCAGCCTCCTGGAATGATCTAGAGGTTACGTTGTCCCAGTCTACTATAATGATCATCTTCAGCAATGTGGGACTAGATATAGACATGTAGCTGCTGTCCTGCTTGTAGGTGGCACATCCCAATGATCAAACATCTTCACCCCACAAACACAGGCAGGTTAGAACTTACTTTCTTACTTTCTGAGTACACTTGAGGGATTAGTATTATATTGGTTGACTGAGTGGGTGTAAATTTGACAAACAGAGATTAATAAAGGAAAGTTGAGGTCATGCACTTTGGTAGAAGGAACCGAAGTGCAGAATATTATTTAAAACACTGGAAACTGCAAACCAACAGAGAAGAGAGGGATCTAGAGTAGGTGTTCTGCATGATACATAAAATGTGAGCATGCAGGTACAGAAAGTAATTCAGGCACATAGACCTTTATTTCAATGGTGTTTGAGTTTAAAAATAAACCAGTATGCTAAAATTTTACAGGGTTCTGGTGAGGCCACACCTGGAGCACTACATTCGGTTATGGTCCCATAATTTAATAGATGCTTTACCAGCATAAGGGGCCGTCCAGAAAAGATTCACTAGGTTAAATCCTGGGCTGATAGTTTATCCTTTCATGACTGACTAAAAAAGTTAGATCTATATTCTCTAGAACTTTGAAGAATGAGGAATGAACTTATTAAAACATGGAGGATCTTCAGGAAGCAGGACAAGGTGGATGCTAAGCTATTTTCTAAGGGGGAGAATCACAAATGAGGGAACATAATCTTTCTAAATCCAGCAGCTAACTCTCAACTGACTCTCTCTCAAATCTGTAAGTAATTCAGAATTCCTTTCAATTTCACAGGTTCAAGACCTCCTCCTGCTTTCCTGTGGGTAGTCCACCTAAATTTTATGACAGATGGATATTCAGTATGAGTGGGAGAAAGACTGACATTACCCTCGATGCACTCTGCAGTCCGCAGATATACATAGTGCAACAATCTGCTCTAGTGAACTGTGCTGAAATATTGCAATTGCATAATGTCAGTGATGTTACTGAATGTATAAGTGGGGGACTCAACCAGCTCCTTTGTCACATATTACATCAAGACCATGTATCAAGTCATTTTCTGAGCTACAGACCCTCACAAATCCACATCCTGTAAATCATGTTAAACAAAATTTATAACCAAACTGAAGTCATCTACTGTTGGTGAGTTGTCCAAATTTATTCAAGTGTTTGGCATGTCCATCATGTTAAGTAACCTTCCTGATGTCCAAATAGCCCTTTCATCAGCAGGTTATTTTCATCCACAAAGAAAAAGAAATACCTTAAGTAATTTTATTACCCTGTGCAAACATCTGGAAAATATACAACTTTCAGTCAAGCCAATGAAGTAATAGATTTTGTTATTATGAATTATTTAATGCTCTGTTCAGCACAAAATGACAGTTTTTTAGTTGGTTAGAAATGAAAAGAGATAACATAGAAAATATTACTAGGATGGAACTATTTGCAGCCTATAGCACAATAAGTTGGATACATGGAAATATATCTATTATCCTGAAATCTTAATGAATGTAAAACTTTTGTAAAATGTAATGTGACAAAATGGAACCTGTGTGATCCCGGAGTGGTTTGTTTGTTTGCTGCTGTGGTGGGATGGGAAGATAGAAAGTGCATGTGATTTGGAGCAGGGAGTGTTTTGGCATTCCATGATTGAAAGCAGAGAAAAATAGGGCATAGCTATTGGGCGAGAAGCCTCAAAGACAAATAGGGCTCATTCAAGTTAAGTAGGAGATAAGACTGGAATGCAGTTAAGGGATGGAATGACCTCAAAGGCATGAAGTTGATGAATTACTGGCCTCTGTAGATAGAACATAGAACATAGAAATCTATAGCATATTACAGACCCTCAGCCCACAATGTTGTGCCAACCATGTAATCTACTCTAGAAGCTGCATAGAATTACCCGACCATGTAGCCCTCTAATTTCCTAAGTTCCATGTACCTATGCAAGAGTCTCTTAAAAGATCTTATTGTATCCACCTCTACCACTGTCGCCGGCAGTGCATTCCATGAACCCACCACTCTTTGTGTGAAAAACTTACCCCTAATACCCCCTCTGTACCTACTTCCAAGGACCTTAAAACTATGCCCCCCTTGTGTTAGCCATTTCAGCCCTGAGAAAAAGTCTCTGGCTACTCACATGATCAATGCCTCTTATCACCTTATACACCTCTATCAGGTCACTTCTCATCCTCCATTGCTTCAAGGAGAAAAGGCCAAATTCATTCAACTTATTCCCATTAGGCATACTCTCCAATCCAGGCAACATCCTTGTAAATCTCCTCTGCACCCTTTCTATAGTTTCTACATCCTTCCTATAGTGAGGTGACCAGAACTGAGCACAGTACCCCAAGTGGGGTCTGTACAAGGTCTTATGTAGCCATAACATAACCTCATGGCTCTTGAACTCAATACAGCAGTTGTTGAATGCTAACACACCATACGCCTTCTTAACAACACTGTTAACCTACGCAGCAGCTTTGAGTGTCCTATGGACACAGACCCCAAGATCTCTCTGATCCTCCACACTGCTAAGAGTCTTACCATTAATCTTAGGTCCTAGCTTGTGTCCTGGTTGATCAGACCCTGGCTTGTGTCCTGGTTGATCAGACCCTAGCTTGTGTTCTGGCAGCACTGGTCCACGGGTCATACCTCCTGATCCATAGTCATCTATAGGCTCACTCAGCAGCCTCTGTGACGGTCCTGGTGGATCTTTTCTTTGCAGCCTCCATTATGCCAAGCAGAGAGCGGTTTCTGCACAGCGAGCAGCCAGCAAAGCTTCTACACCCTATCTCCGTTGCTCACGTTGTGCCCTCTCTCTGGCACCACTCTTCCAGCTCCTGGTATTTGGCTTTCTTTTGCTCCTCAATCCATCTTCCCAAGACACTGTCAGTTCTACTATGACCACATGCTTCGAGGCTTCTGACAGAATAACTACGACAGGTCTCAGGAGTCATGATGTGACAAAGTCAGGGAACTCTAATTACTTGCCAAGGTCGACTTTTGTTTGCCAGTCAGACGCCGCGGCAAACAAGCCTTCTGGTGATCTGGACATTGAAATGCCTTTTATACTCCTTTAAAGGAAACAGTCATTTTAATACCCAAAATAATTAATTCCGTCATGCATCAAAATTGTTCTCATGAATAGTGCATGATTGTTACAAGACCATTGATTGATTCCCTAGTATGTTAAGATGGACTCTCAACTTCACAATTCACCTTGTTACGTTCTTGTAACTTGTTGTTTACCTGCGCTGCGCTGTGCTTGCTCTGTAGCTGGTATGCTTTATTCAGCACAAAATCATAAACACAAGAGATTCTGAAGAAACATACATCAAAGGTGCTGGTGAACGCAGCAGGCCAGGCAGCATCTATAGGAAGAAGCGCAGTCGACGTTTCAGGCCGAGACCCTTCGTCAGGACTAACTGAAGGAAGATTCTGAAGATGCTAGAAATCAGAGCAACACACACAAAAAGTTGGAAGAGCAGCAGGTCAGTAAATACCTATGAAGGGGAATAAACATTTAACATTTCCAGCTGAGACCCTTCATCAAGACTGGGGCAACACACAAGTAATGCTAGAGGAACTCCAAATGTCATGCAGCATCAATGGAGAGGAATGAACAGTCAATGTTTCAGGCCGAAAACCTTCATCTGTACTTATCTGGTTATGATTTTACCTTGTTCTTCATTAATGAAATACTTTGATCTGTGTAAATAATTTGATCTGTATGAACTTCACGCAGGACAATTGTTTCACTGTATCTCAGTACATGTGAAATAATAACCAATTCCAATCCAAAGTCTTCAAAGATAAAAGAAAAATCCTGATCTATAGCATCACAGCTTTCATACTCCCAAATTGGTAATCTTCTCCACTACAACAAACATCTACCAACTTTATTATTTTTCTGATAAGTATCTCCTGCTTCCACATTATTAATATGAATAGAAATATAACCCAACCCTAGAAGAAGAAAACTAGGAGTAATCAAATGAGAATATAGAGAGAATGAAAGATGGAAATGGAGGAAGTATGTTATCTGATAAAGCAGAAGTTGTATTTCAAAAAAAAGTCCTCTCCTTCTTAATTTTATCTGTACAGTTGTGTAATGTTTATAATTTCACACAACCAGACAGTGCCACATACTGTACAACGGATGTGCACAGTTTGCCAAATGTCACTGTCGTTCAGGCATGGGTTACATTACTTTCAATTCATTTATTTCAATAGGCAGAAAATCATGCAGCTGGTGAATTTATTCTGTTGCCTTGAGTGTTTACACTTCTGTCTATGTACAGCTGTCTTCCAAACATTGTACCATTAACATCTGAAATGAAAACTGTATGTAAATTTGAATGCAAGAATAGTGAAGCTGTTTGACAAAGCAGGAGTATGACTGCACGAAAAATTGCAATCAAGTTTAAGAGTCAGATATCCCAAAGCAATTATAATAAATAACTTACAAATATCGATTGGCATCTCCCTAGAGCAAGGGGTTTAGATAGGGTGGAGTGTGGTCAGGAAGGTTTCTTGACACAGTATGTAGATAAGCCTACAAGAGGAGAGGCTGTATTTGATTTGGTATTGGGAAATGAACCTGGTCAGGTGCCAGATTTCTCAGTGGGAGAGCATTTTGCAGATAGTGATCATAATTCTATCTCCTTTACTATAGCATTGGCGAGAGATAGGAATAGACAAGTTAAAAAAAACATTTAATTGGAGTAAGGGGAATTATGAGGCTATCAGTCAGGAAATTGGAAGTTTAAATTGGAAACAGATGTTCTCAGGGAAAAGTACGGAAGAAATGTGGCAAATATTCAGGGGATATTTGTGTGTAGTTCTGCATAGGTAGGTTCCAATGAGACAGGGAAGTTATGGTAGGGTACAGGAACCATGGTGTACAAAGGCTGTAATAAATCTCGTCAAGAAGAAAGAAAAGCTTACAAAAGGTTCAGAGAGCTAGGTAATGTTAGAGATCTAGAAGATTATAAGGCCAACAGGAAGGAGCTTAAGAAGGAAATTAGGAGAGCCAGAGGGGGCCATGAGAAGGCCTTGGAGGGCAGGATTAAGGAAATCCCCAAGGCATTCTACAAGTATGTGAAGAACAAGCGGATAAGACATGAGAGAATAGGACCTATCAAGTGTGACAGTGGGAAAGTGTGTATGGAACCAGAGGAAATAGCAGAGGTACTTAGTTCAGTATTCACTATGGAAAAGGATCTTGGTGATTGTAGTGATGACTTGCAACAGACTGAAAAGCTTGAGCATGTAGATATCAAGAAAGAGGATGTACTGGAGCTTTTGGAAAGCAGCAAATTGGATAAGTCGCCGGGACTGCATAAGATGTATCCCAGGCTACTGTGGGAGGTGAGGGAGGAGATTGCTGAGCCTCTGGTGATGAGCTTAGCATCATCAATGGGGACGGGAGAAGTTCCAGAGGATTGCAGGGTTGCGGATATTGTTCTCTTATTCATGAAAGGGAGTAGAGATAGCCCAGGAAACTATAGACCAGTGAGTCTTAACTCAGTGGTTGGTAAGTTGATGGAGAAGATCCTGAGAGGCAGGATTTATGAACATTTGGAGAGGTATAATATGATTAGGGATAGTCAGCATGGCTTTGTCAAGGGCAGGTCCTGCCTTACAAACCTGACTGAATTTTCTGAGGATGTGACTAAACACATTGATGAAGGTAGAGCCGTAGATGTAGTGTATATGAATTTCAGCAAGGCATTTGATAAGGTACCCCATGCAAGGCTTATTGAGAAAGTAAGGACGCATGGGATCTAAGGGGACATTGCTTTGTGCATCCAGAACTGGCTTGCCCACAGAAGGCAAAGAGTGATTGTAGATGGGTCATATTCTACATGGAGGTCGGCGACCAGTGGTGTGCCTCAGGGATCTGTTCTGGGACCCTTACTCTTTGTGATTTTTATAAATGACCTGGATGAGGAAGTGAAGGGATGGGTTAGTAAATTTGCTGATGACACAAAGGTTGGAGGTGTTGTGGATAGTGTGGAGGGCTGTCAGAGGTTACAGAAGGACATTGATGGGATGCAAAACTGGGCTGAGAAGTGGCAGGTGGAGCTCAACCCAGATAAGTGTGAAGTGGTTCATTTTGGTAGGACCAATACGATGGCAGATTATAGTATTAATGGTAGTGTGGAGGATCAGAGGGATCTTGTGTCTGAGTCCATAGGATGCTCAAAGCAGATGCACAGGTTGACTCTGCGTACAGTGTATTGTGGAATTAAATTCAGGAGCCCAGAGGTAATGGTGCAGCTATATAGGACCCTGGTCAGACCCCACTTGGAGTACTGTGTTCAGTTCTGTTCGCCTCACTACAGGAAGAATATGGAAGCCATAGAAAAGGTGCAGAGGAGATTTACAAGGATGTTGCCTGGATTGGGAAGCATGCTTTATGAGAATAGGTTCAGTGAACTCGGCCTTTTCTCCTTGGAGTGACAGAGAATGAGAGGTGACCTGATAGAAGTGTATCAGATGATGAGAGGCATTGATCGTGTGGATAGTCAGAGGTTTTTTTCCCAGGTATGTAATGGTTGCCACAAGAGGACACAGGTTTAAGGTGCTGGGGAGCAGTTACAGAGGAGCTGTCAAGGGTAAGTTTTTTTACTCGAGAGTGGTGAGTACATGGAATGGGCTGCCAGCAACGGTGGTTGAGTTGGATGTGATACGGTCTTCTAAGAGACTTTTGGATAGATTCATGGAGCTTAGAAAAATAGATGGCTATGGGTAAGCCTAGTAATTTGTAAGGCAGGGACATGTTCAGCACAACCTTGTGGGCCGAAGGGCCTGTATTGTGCTGTAGATTTTCTATGTTTCTAGTTTTCTATGTCTAGTTTCCATCCTAATTTAAACGATAAAATAGTCATATTTTCAATAGAACATTCTATTGATGGCAATACCATAACCAACCAAGCCATCTGTTGTGTATCTAATATGTCAGTATTATTGAGTAATATTGTAAATATATTTTTGATTTAGCATGCTTAGTTGTTTACTTAATTTATTAGAGGTTATATGTAGAAGTGTGTAAATGGCATATGTCATTATGCCACTATGTCACACAGTATGTGCATGCCTCACTAAAGTACAAATAAACATACACAAGTTATCCCTGGCTGCCATGTTTTTCTTTCAATTAGCTTTGTGTTTTGGAGTTACAAAACGAAACAGAGGTGATGAGTAAGTTTTAAAATGGACCTGAGATGACAACCTATCTGTTGAAGTGCAGTGAGACATTTGAATTTTAAAAAATGGCAGCATATTTTACTTCAGCAAAGAGTGAGAGACATTTAAGTTATAAAAACACAGCTCTTGTATCTTCAAACGAGGACAGAAAATGTTGAGCCAAAAAAGGCAAAAAATAGACAAAACACAGGGGTTCATAAACAATCAGCATCAGGTGATAATAATCATAAATTTAAAAAAAGCAGAAATGGCTGGCAACATTGGAAAGTTAGATACGTGCGATTGTGCAACAGGTAACTGGATAATGTACACTGAACAAATTAAGCAGTATTTTAAAACAAATGGAGTGGCTGATAAGAAATGAGGGCCTGTTTTGCTGAGTATAATAGGTGGAAAAGCATTCGGTTTGTTTAGACACTTAGCTGCTCCAACCAAACCAGTTGACAGGAGCTTTGCTGATACCATGAAAATAATGCAGTAACATTTAGAAGTGAAACTATCATTGATAAACACTTTAGGTTTCATCACGGAATCAAAAGGAAGGGGCGTCTATTTCCACTTACATAGCTGAATTGAAGAAATAGCCTGAACATTGTCAGTTCAGTGATAAGATTAATGATGTGCCGAGAGATCATTTACTTTGTGGTATCTTACAAGAAAGTACTCAAAAACAGCTCCTAACTGAAGCAAAGCTCACATTTAAAAGAAAAGTTGAAATTGCTGTATAGATGGAAACAGTGGCCAGAGACACATTGAGTTGTAGTCAGGAATGAAACTGAGTGTGAACAAAATTGCAAGTTTGAAACAGAAACCTGCCTTGCTGAACAAATTGTGTTACCATTTTGGCAGGGGCTCACATACACCAGACTCATGTAGGTTTAAAGATGAAACGTGCAGAAAATGCAACAAACTAGGCTACTTACAAAGAACGTGTCGGGCAGACAGAAATAAATTGACTGCACAGAGAAGAGATAAAGATAAAAAGTCAATTTCAGTTTCAAGAAGAGCACTAACCTGCAAGCTGTTGATGAAAAATCTGATAATAATGAGAGTGGAGAAAGACTGAGTAGCCTTAAGATTTACATTGTGAAAACTAAGAATAGACAAGCAATATGGCTTGAACCATAACTAAACAGCAAATTATTTAAAATGGAATTGGACATTGGCTTGACTCTTTCAGTCATTCCACAAAATGTGTCAGAACAGCATTTCAAATTTTCTGATCTGAAACCAGAAGATATCCAACTAAGAACTAAAAGGTAACTCCTGTGGGAATGGCATTTGTAACAGTGAAATACAACGACCAACAAGCCACATTGGGCTTGTATATGGTAAAAACAGATGGACCTGCATTTTGTGGCCATGATTGGCAGAGACAGATACAACTTGATCGGAGATTCATCCACCATTTAAGTGCCACATCCCCTGCAAAAAGAGCCAACTGAAAGTGAATTACAAAAGGTACTGGATGAGGCCACAGCAGCGTTTAAGGATGGTAATGGAAAACTGAAACATATCAAGAATAAGGTAGTGTTAAATGAAAATGCCATACCCAAGTTTTACAAAATCTGCCTGGTTCCTTATACCATCCATGATAAAGTAGCCAGTGAGCTAGATCACATTGAGGCTGAAGGAGTTCTTTCTATGGTGAGTCGAACCCATGGACAACATCAGTGGTCCCAGTAGCCAAGAATGATTGGTTATTCAAATCTGTAGTGATTTAAGGTCACCATCAACCCAGTACTGAAAGTACATCAATACCTTCTGCCCAGGATAGAAGCTACCTTTGCAAACCTTTCTAGAGGCTAAAGTGGACTTAGCTGAGGCTTACCTGTAGAAAGAGATAGGAAAAAAGTCCCAAGGGTTTCTCACTATAAACACTCAAAAAGGGCTTTATCACTATATAGGCTTATTTTTGGAGTAGTATCTACACCTGCACTCTGGCAGAAAGCTGCT